>NC_142535.1:9075000-9770000 GCF_056151865.1 Erythranthe guttata | reverse complement strand
GAGAATTACACTCTTCCTCAAGGCTCTTATTTTCTCGGATTTGACAGTTCCACCCAGTAAGTATCTCCTCTTTTTTTTTTTTTTTTTTTTTTTTTTTTGTAAATGTATATGTTAAATTTGTTCGCATGTCTGTGTACTGTTGAATTTAGATCTCCAAAATCATTAGAAATTCTATACTTTTTAATGCGGACCGGTGATTCAGCTTATAATCACGCGATCGAGGTGGAAGTTTATAGAAATGTGTTTTAATGGTGGATTGATGTGCAATAAATTTTAGGTCGTTGAAGGCAACTGTATTAGATGCAAGCCTGAACATTGTAGCTAAGGAGATTGTCAACTTCGATTCCGGATTGCCCCATTACAAAACCAAAGATGGTGTTTATCGCGACCCTTCCGTCAACAACCGAATCGTTTCGCCCACCTTAATGTGGGTCGAAGCATTAGACCTAATTCTTCACAGGCTCCAAAAATCGAAATTCGATTTCGGGAAAGTCGTTGCTGTTTCCGGCAGTGGACAGCAGCACGGCAGTGTTTACTGGAAAAACGGCAGTTCCGAAATATTATCTTCGCTGGACCCGAAAAAAACAATGGTGAGTCAACTCGGTGACGCCTTTTCTGTGAAGGAGTCGCCTATATGGATGGATAGCAGTACTACGGAACAATGTAAGGCGATTGAGAAGGCGGTTGGTGGTGCTTTGGAGCTGTCGAAGCTTACTGGTTCACGTGCTTATGAAAGATTTACGGGCCCACAAATTCGGAGGATATTCGAGACACAAACCGAGGCTTATGAGAATACGGAGAGGATTTCGTTAGTTAGCTCGTTCATGGCTTCTCTTCTTATTGGGAGTTATGCTTGTATTGATCAAACTGATGGTGCTGGGATGAATTTGATGGACATTAAAGAGAGGGATTGGTCGAAAACTGTTTTGGAGGTTTGTTCGTGCATATTATATATATCGGACTGCTATTCTGCATTTGTTCGTTGATTATAATTATGAATATTTTGTTTGTTATTAGGTCACAGCACCGGGATTGGAGAAAAAACTTGGGAAATTAGTTCCTGCATATGCTGTGGCTGGTTCTATTGCTCCTTATTTTGTGGAGAGGTTAGTGGCACTTTATTACCGTGTCCTGTATTATTTTCCAACTAAAATATATGTGTGTATATATAGATATATATTTGAAGAAAAAAGAATGGCAAGTTGAATTCTGCTTGGCATTTTAGAAAAGTCGAGCTTTGTTTGATATCTGATGTGGCGTTGTCATGAAATGTTTCAGGTATCACTTTGACAAAAACTGTTTAATCATTCAGTGGTCTGGTGATAATCCAAACAGCTTAGCAGGTGACTGTTTATTTCTATGTTTCTACTCTTTCTATTATCGTAAAAGCCACTTATAAAGATGCTTCTTGTTAACTTCTTTGCTACTGGTTTTCTTTTGCTGCTGGATTATGTAGTTTTGGTGCCTTGTTATGATGAAATAAGTCCTTAATATCCTTGTATTCTACTCTAAATATGATTTGTCTGTAAATTCATGATCAACTCACTGTTTCTGCTGCAAAGTCGTTAGAACTTTTTTTTTTCTTTTCCCTAAAGATAAAATCTTTCTATGCATCAATTTAGAACCGAGTTATAGAAGTTCATTTCGAGGAATAATACAGGCAGAATAGAACCTTGTCAAGCATTCTCCACGCATTCTGTTTTATACTTATATTTTTTATTTCCAATATGTGTTTGGTGTATAATTTCTTTTCTTTTTTTCATTAATGTGATTGTGTCTCAGCTCAAGACAGTGACTTACGATTCACAGTTCCAATATCACGTCACTACTTGGTTTTGACAAATGACCCTTTCTAAGAAATCCACACGGATTTAGTTAGTGCACGTTCTTGATCATGATTGTAATACTGGATTACTGTTTAAATCATGACTGAATAAATTGCATACGTACTACTATAGGTTTAACCCTCAACAGTCCAGGTGATCTGGCAATCAGTCTTGGCACCAGTGACACTGTAAGTTAAACAAACTATCTTTAAGATTTTCCCACTTTTTTAACTCATTATCCCTCTATGTTTTATATTTGTCTAATTATTCTAGTAAATGCAAATCATTTAAATGATAAATTATAAATTATACCGCTGAATTTTTGTCTAATTACAAAAAACTGAATTAACATTTAGAATACAAACATCCACTTGAGGTATTACGAGTGCCCGTTTTTGCTCTACAAATACATCACTCACATAGATGCAATATGCAATATCGAAACACATATCAAGTGTAATGTACAAACTTAGTTGGATTTTGTTTGTACAAAGGTCAAACCTCAATGACTGTTTCTGTAATCTATTTACCCTTAATTAAAAGGAAGTGAAAGCTTGCAGTATTATTCAAGGACCTTTTACTCTTCACTTTTATATTTACAATTAATTATTGTCTGAACCAACCATTCTTCATCTATGAGGTGGGAGCATAATTTGATAGATACACAAAAACACAACAGTAGAAATTTGACTTGTTCATTTTCATAGTCAACTATATGTTGAAAAATGTAATTTTATCTTTAGCTGCATTTGGTGATCCCGACTTGTGTTCGTAGGTCTTTGGGATCACTGCAGAACACAAGCCATGCTTAGAAGGGCATGTTTTTCCTAATCCAGTTGATATAAAAGGCTATATGGTTATGCTGTGCTATAAGAATGGTTCTCTCACCCGTGAAGGTACAAACAATTAACTGTCAAATAGTGTCTGTGATCACGATACCTCGATTAACCTCTTTCACTCCAACATTTGTAGATATACGTAATAAGTGTGCAGATAAATCTTGGGATATTTTCAACTCATTTTTACAGCAGACGCAACCTTTAAATGGTCAGTACATAACTTCTGGTTCTTCAACTTTATATTAGATAGTGCTTGGTTTGCTGTTTCTAATGCCCTTTTTGTTTTTTGGAGTACAGGTGGAAAATTAGGATTTTATTACAAAGATCATGAAATTACTCCTCCCCTCCCCGGTAAGCATAGTACAGAATATTAGATTTTCTTTTATCCAAAAATATATACTATTGGTTTGACTCGAATATTTTTATGATTGCAGTTGGATACCATCGCTATGTTCTTGAAAATTTCAATGAGAACACATTGGATGGAGTAAAAGAACGTGAAGTTACGGAATTTGATGCTGCCTCTGAGGTTAGTTGACTAAATAATGTCCGAACAGATGTCTCTCTCTCTCTCTCTCTCTCTCTCTCTCTCTCTCTCTCTCTCTCTCTCTCTCTCTCTCTATATATATATATATATATATATATATATATGCTTACACAAAATTCATAATAGGTACGAGCATTAGTGGAGGGTCAGTTTCTGTCAATGAGAGCTCATGCCGAAAGATTTGGAATGCCTTCACCACCGAAACGGATAATTGCTACAGGCGGAGCATCAGCTAATAACAGCATTCTCAGCTCCGCAGCTTCAATTTTTGGTTGCAATGTCTACAAAATCGAAAGCTCAGGCAAGTGCTAATTTCTTTTTCTGCAAAGCACAAAGATATTTTGCATGGAATAATAATATGCTTGTGTAGTTGAATCCTATTCATCAAGAAAATTCTTTTACAGACTCGGCTTCCATGGGAGCTGCACTAAGGGCTGCTCATGGTTGGTTGTGCAACAAAAAGGGCAACTTTGTCCCAATTTCCTGCATGTATATGGACATGTTGCAAGAGACGTCTCTAAAATGCACGCTAGCAGTTGCTGCTGGAGACGAAGGACTTACGTCCAAGTACGGTTTATTGATGAAGAAAAGGACAGAAATTGAGAATGGCTTGGTCCAGAAACTAGGACGAATGTGAATATTTTATACTGGCTAGGGGGGTGGAATTCCGTCCATTTAATTTTCTTTCTGAATTTTTTTTTTTAATTTTGTTCTCTTCCGGTTTTTATTACAATAATCCGAACTGTGAATAATGAAAAGAGAGTGGCTTGAGTGTCGTCCACGACAATCTTATGTCCAATAGAGTTTTTTCTTTCTTTTTTATATGGTCTTTCTGTAAATTTGCCAGAATAATTAAGAGTTTGGGAGTATGGGCAGGGTGGATTTCTTTTAAGCCAAAATGCGCTATCGACCGTTTGCTCTATTGTACCATATCGAAAACTTTCTACCGAAAACTTTCTACATACGGTAATAGTGTCCTATTAGTCATGAATCAAATATGGATTTTCATTAAAAATCTAGATATGTCTGAGTTTTGTGACGGAAACTTGGTGACAATGTTAAGAGATGTATTAGATGATAATTTGCATTTATAACTAACTTAGGTGCACGACAATAAAAGTCTTTTTTTATTGCCAAAAAAAGTAAATTTTATTGACAAGAGGGCAGACTATACAAAAGGGTCTTGTTAAAACCATGTTATGCTACAAAGAAAAAATACCCTTTATTTTCTACGAAATTTATGAATACCTATCTTATCCATACAAATTACATTTCTGATATGACAAGCAATGTGCCAATAGTCCTTTTTGTGAGATTGATCTATCTTTGCTAAGCCATTGCTACCATGTTTTCTTTATCAGAATGTTAATTATCCTTCAATTATCCTTTAGTTGTTGATGAATTCATTTGATAAGATATTAATTCTCCCATGACAAACATGTTTTATAATTTAGTACCCCTATTGTTTACAACATGATTTTCTAAGAAAATTACAAACTCTTACTATTTGTGATTCAATTTAACGATTCATTTCTATTTTTCAACTTTTCGATTGGAATCTTAAAAGAAATTCGACTTGATATAACTCTATCGATTTTTTACGATTAACTGCGATTTTATACGAATTTTACGATTTAGTGCGATTTTATACGAATGTTACTATTAAATTGATATTTAGGATTCAAAATGTATCTATCTTAAAAGAAATTTGATTTGATATAATTCTATCTATTTTTTTGCGATTTAATGTGATTTTATGCGATTTTTACCATTCAATTGATTTTTAAGATTCAAAATGTATCTTATTTTTTATGTTAAGATTTTCGCATCTTGATTGAAATAAAATCAAATAAAGAAAATAATTATAAAACATATAAAAATAACATTTTATTCAATCGAACAATATAGGTTTACTAAAATACTTAAAAATAAAATAAAAATTAACTGATATAAATTGCCATTCACCACTCAGCTAAAAGAAATTGAATCACCAATAAAATTACATAGGACCTTTCTAAAAGTTGGAAAACACACAGAGTGCCGAATTGAATAAACTAAAAGGAGAACTAAATCATTAATACAAGGGTAAATTACGAAAACCTCATGAACTTAGGCTGAATAAACTAAAAGGAGAACTAAATCATTAATACAAGAGTAAATTACGAAAATCTCATGAACTTAGGCTAAATAACGAAAAACACCCCACCTATTTATAATTACAAAAAACCAGTTGATGATTGTTTTCGTCTTACACCAACCCGCTCCAACCCGCTCACAGAGTCATTGAGTGACTTTTCACGGACTTTTTTTTTTTTTTTTTTTTGTTTTTTTTTTTTTTTTCCAGGGAATAGACTTTACACAATTTCAGATATTTTCTTTTTATCTCTCACCTATTTAAAAGAAACTATAATAAACTGTACACATTTTCTGTTATAAAATTCGATCAACAGTTAATCAGAGGGTGGTTTTGGTGGTTATCACGGATAGGTGGTGGTGTTTTTCGTCATTGAGTGACTTTTCACGGCCTTTTTTTTTTTTTCTTCAGGGAATAGACTTTACACAATTTCAGATATTTTCTTTTATCTCTCACCTATTTAAAAGAAACTATAATAAACTGTACACATTTTCTGTTAAAAAACTCGATCAACAGTTAATCAGAGGGTGGTTTTGGTGGTTATCACGGATAGGTGGTGGTGTTTTTCGTTATTTAGCCTAAGTTGAGGGGGTTTCGTAATTTACCCTTAATGTTGAATGACCATCTCAACCAAAAGCGAGGGTGGTTTTGGTGGTTATTACGGATATGTGATGGTGTTTTTCGTTATTTAGCCTAAAGTTGAGGGGGTTTCGTAATTTACCCTTAATATTGAATGACCATCTCAACCAAAAGCTTAAGCTGTTACTGAAATGTATCATTTAATATTAATCCTCAAGTGGAGGCGAATTACATTTGAAACTTTGCACTGGAAATATTATTAATTTTAAATGGGTGACTGTGGGATTCGAACTCAGGACCTGTCATTTGGCCTGGCTCTGATACCATGTTGACTGACCATTTCAACCAAAAGTTTAAGCTGTTAGTGAAATGTATCATTTAATATTAATATATCCAATACTTAATACAAAGGCTGATATGATAAATAAAATTTTACAAGCTTTTTTTTATTTTCTCATTTTCAAAAAATCTTCAATAACTGAAATAGCCTCATGTTCGATGGATCATCCACGAGCACCGAGTAAATCGCCAATGTGTAAGCACAAATATATGCATAAGTTATGTGAAAATCTTATGCGACTTTAAGTGAGGCCATATAAAAAATAAAATAGACCTGGCCTGTGGCCTCATCCACTAAAATAACTCCATGACCCCACCAAAAGAGAATAAATTCTTCATCCGATTCTCTTTGTGCCACTACGTGAGAAACAATATACATACACACACACACATATATATATAATATATATATATATATATATATATATATATTTTTGACAATGTCAGAAGAATGTTTACAAAGGAAGCTTTAATACATAAATTAAATATTGATACTAATGGAGATATTCTTTTGGCAACCTGTAATGTAACATATTCCTATGAGTTGTATCGCTATATACTCACTTGAAATGGTTTCTCAACACTCTTTGAAAGGTGCATCGAACCGTGGATCTTCATCAGAGTTACACTGAATTTGTGTAACGATTCTAAACAGTTTGACGGCGTTGGAAATTGCCAAAGCTATACTTTTAGGGGCATTTTCATCATATATGATGACTTTTAATGGAATATGAACCACAACAGAAGTAATCTCACTTCACGGACTTGAGCGTCTGTAAATGTAAGCAAAAATGTTTCTAAAAAAGCATAGAGGGAAAAAGTAAAAGAAGAAGTAGAAGAAATAAGACGAAAACCAAAACAATCATTAGAATTACAAAACAGAGAAATAGCTAGCAAAATGAAAAATAAGATAATTTCTTATCAAATGGAATAAGGAGATTAAAAATACAAGAAAAAAAGAAAAAATATTAATAGCTTATTAAAAAGGAAATTTAGTTATTATTTAGAATGATCATGCATCCTCTCAAGTTTATATGTGAATTTGTATACTTACATAAAAAAGGCCATTTACAGTAATTATATCATGCATCATGTTCGACCAATAGCATGTTCTAATTTGATGTTGCATAACTGAGATTCAAAACAAAATAAATAAATAAATTAGATTGATAGTCAAATTGAACGAATACATTGATCAACAAAGGAAATAATTTACAATTTTCCCCTGCACGAAAACCCATAGGAATTGAACTTGAAAAATTTAAAAGCACAAGATAAGAAAGAATTACTTACTACTTCTATCAATCAACTGAGGAAAGATTTCAATATAAGAAGATTAGGTAGACTTCGAAAATAAAGAGATATGGTTACTTGCTCGCAAATAATACAACGAAATCTGATAAACTAATTTAGTGTATAATGAAAAGAAACCAATTCTCTTCCATGGAGGAAAAAAAAAACCAGAAACTTAATTACATCATACCAAGAACAGAGAATCAGACAAACGAAAAATTAGAATTACCTGCTTACAACCCCAAAAACTCATATTTGTACATGTAGAAAAAAAAAAAAAAAACATTTGCACTGTTTTCTTGTTTGCTATTAATTTGGGTGCTAAATCTCACCATCTTCTCCAACATTCACACCTTTCAGGGAGATGCATTTTTGTTTCGGCCGTTTTTCCCACATTAAAGATAATGGGATTGAATGTGCATTAAAAACTTTGCATTAGTTTTTGTTTCTAAATACAACGAATTATGCCACACTAAAAGATCTATTGTTATTTGTTTATATTATGAAACTATATTTGTCAAATGCCACAGTTGCCCTTGAAATTCCCATATTTCAGAGCTATTTGTAGGGTAATTTTGTACCAACAAAAATTGGAAGAAACTCCTACCTATTCACACTTTTATAAGGGGAATAATAAAAAGTATAGAAGATTTACGAGTCATATCTTTAGTTAATTGTATTTTTTATTGAGTCAAACAAATATTGATAACTTGTATGAAATAGCAATTACTTATTTGGTATAGATCATTTTATAGGACATGTTTAATGGGACATTAGGTTTTCGTAAACAAGTTATATTGATAAATTCTTTTTTTTAGATGAAATAAGAATTTTATTAGACGATCAACGTCAGACAAGGAGGAAGCAAACAACACAAGCCGAATTCAAGTCACTCGCAAATATATGAGCAAACTTATAATAATGACGTTTAACAAAACTGAAAGACGATAAGATAATCCTACTATCATCAATAAACGCACCAAATGAACACATCGACCAATCTTCATCTTGGATAGCGTTAATTACTTGAAGGCAACCCACTTTGATAAATCGACGTCCAGTCTTGCAAAGACACCGTTGGAATTTCTCGCCACAATTGATACCTGGAAGAAGCCCTTATGCGTCGGGAAGGCATCGTCGAAGTTAATTTTAACCGTGCCCAGCAGTGGGGGACTTAGTAAAGAAGAGTTCTCTCAAAAAGCTTATTTTATTTTTCTCTCTTCGTTGGCATAATATAGCTACAGTACATGACAAGATCCCAAAGTTACGGGATTGTATTTACTTAATCTAGGAAATGATAGACAACATAAATAATAACAAATATTCTATAGCATATATGTACAAGAAACTACAAGGAAATAATATAAAGGAAACCTTCAACACTCCCCCTCAAGTTGGTGCGTAGATATCACTCATGCCCAACTTGTCGAGACATTTGTTAAAGGCTTGGTTCAGACACTGCCTTCATGAGTATATCTGCAAGTTGATCTTTAGATCGAACATGAGGGACTTCAATGATTCTCGTTTCCAGCTTTTCTTTGATAAAATGTCTATCAACCTCAACATGTTTAGTCCTATCATGTTGGATTGGGTTGTGAGCAATATCACAGGCCGCTTTGCTATCACAATACAATTTCAGGGGACTTGTTTACTCAAAAGGTATTTCTTTCATCAGATTCTTACTCCATATTGCATATTGCTTTAGCCATGCCTCTATATTCGGCTTCGGCGGATGATCTAGCCACTACTTCTTGTTTCTTATTTCTCCAAGTGACCAAATTTCCATCAACAAATGTAAAACATCCAGGCGTAGATCGACGATCTTGTATTGAACTAGCCCAATCGACATCGGTGTAAGCTTCAACTTTCAAGTTGCCTCACTTTCTAAATAAAATTCCTTTTCATGGAGATGATTTAAAGCAGCGGAAGATACGAGTAACAACATTCATATGTTCTTCGCCAGGAGAGTGCATAAATTGACTTACCACACTCAATACATAGGCTAAATCAGGTTTGGTGTGTGCAAGATACTTTAACCTGCCAACTAGTCGTTGATAACATTCCGTGTTAGCATGGACTTGGTTTGAATATACACCAAACATTAGATTTTCTTGCGTAGGGGTATTGACTGGACTACATGTTGTCATACCCGTTTCATTTAATAAATCCAAGGTATATTTTCGCTGGGATAAGAAAATCCCTTATTTTGATCTAGATACTTCAATACCAAGAAAATATCTTAAGTGGTCGAGGTCTTTCATTTCAAACTTTCGGGCAAGCTGACTTTGCAATATTTTTTTTCTCTTCGTGGTCATTTCCAGTAACTATCATGTCATCACATATACAATAAGAACTGTGAGTTTCTTTTCGTTTGATTTCAAGAAAAAAATGTATGATCAGAGTTGCTTTGCTGTAACCAATAGACTTCATAAAATTGGTGAACTTTCCGAACCACGCCCTCGGAGATTGCTTCAAACCGTACATGGACTTCTTTAGTGTACAGACATGCTTGCTTCCTTCCATTTTCATAATACAACCAAGAGGTGATTCCATGTAAACCTCTTCTTGGAGATCTCCCAGTAAAAATGCATTTTTAACGTCAAACTGATATAAGGGCCGATTGAGATTTACGGCTAAAGATAGAAGAATACGGACAATATTGATATTTGCCACAGGTGCAAATGTATCCATGTAATCAATTCCGTATGGTTGAGTATATCCCTTGGCAATAAGTCTGGTTTTGAATCTCTCGATGGTGCCATCAACTTTATATTTAATGGTAAATACCCACCGACAACCAACTGGTTTCTTTCCGACCGGTAATTCGACTACTTCCCACTTAGAATTATTTTGGAGAGACCTCATTTCTTTATCCATAGCTTCTCTCCACTTTGAATCTTTCAACGCCTCATGCACACTATTAGAAATAGATATAACAGATAACTGATTCACAAATGCTTCACTTTCCTTTGACAATTTATGATACGACACAAAACCATTCATGGGATACTGGGATTTAGATGTGAGAAGAGGTTCATAATTAATTATTGGTTTTCCTCTAGTAGTCCGTTGGGCCAGTACTTTTATTTGAGATTCGAACCTTACCTAGACCTCGGACATGTATTCAGACTCGGGAAACAATTGACCTGCTAGTACTACATGAAGGGGCAAACTAGTTGGCTGAGATTCCGATTCCGTTGCTTCCACTTCGATTTGAGCACTATCATTATCAGAATCATTTTGAGGTTCATTGTTGTAATCCAGGTACTCATCAGACTCATCTCTTTCATCCAGGTTGTTACCACTGACAATATCCAAGGTGTCCAAGTGATGACTAAGTGTCTACAATTCAATTTTGTTCTCCCCCTGAATTGAAGACTCACAAGAATAATACATGCAATCTTCATGAAATACAACGTCTAGAGTGACATACAATTTACGAGAGGGAGGATGATACCAACGATACCCTTTTTGGTGTTGAGCATAACCAACAAAGACCCACTTGAGAGGTCGGGTTTCCAATTTGTTCCTCAATGTTTTATGAAGATGAACAAACACTACACCCTCAAAAACTCTAGGTGGCAGACTAGGGGTAGCGGATGAACTCACAGATTTGTGAAGAACGCTCAAATGTGTCTGAAATTCTAGTGAACTTGAGGGTATCCTATTCATAACATAAGCTGCAGCAGTGATGGATTCACCCCAATAATTCGTCGGCATATGAGCTTCAAATAAGAACGCTCGAACAACTTCAAGGAGATGACCATTCTTGCGCTCCGCAACCCCATTTTGTTGAGGTGTGTAAGGACAAGTAGTTTGATGGGTAATGCCATATTCATATAGATATTTTTTTAAATCTTGATTAACAAATTCTCCACCATTGTCGCTACGTAGAGCCTGGATTATGGAATTATAATGAGTGGCTACTATTTCATGAAATTGTTTGAACATTGAGCGAACTTCACTTTTGGATTTCATTAAGAAAATCCCATTCATCCGGGTGTGATCGTCAATAAAAGAAACAAACCACCATTTATTACCAAGAGATGGATTTATACTTATTGGACCCCATACATCGGAATGAATAATCATAAAAGGTGATGAACAACTAACACATGATCAAGACTCAAATTTTCGGTAAGGGTGACTGATCCTTCTGTTGAGTGCAGATTTTACACTCAATACGTTTATTTTACGTGGATCTTTTGTTTAAATTTAATTATATTTGTACTTTAATTGATTGATTTTGTGTTTATAGGTGAAAAACGAGAATTAGGTGTCCATGAAGGAAAAAATATCAAAAAGAAAAGAAAAAAGTTGCAAATAAGGAAATAAATCAAATTGGAAGAAGGAATCTCAAAACAGCTTTGGCAGTGTCTACCATTTCGATCATATCTCTCTCATACAAACTCCAAATCAGCTGATTCCGGTGGCATTAGAAAGCTAATTTCAAGGGCTACAATTCTTATTCACGCAACATTCCAAAATTCGGACTCCAACATGGAGACAATCGAAGAACAAATCCTGGTGGGGGAAAGTGGCGGAAATTGATTCCTATTGGGTTTCCAGTACTTCCTCCTTTATAAAGAAGGGGTCATTGCAAATAAGCCCATTAATGGGTACTTATTCATAAAGAGATCCAGACAAAAAACTCCTTTACCAATAAGTCCACACATGGTCCAGATTTTTGTAAATGACTAAAATAACCCCTCATACTTTAATATGCTCAAATTTCATCCTTAACTTTATTTAACCTCAATTTGACCCCAAATTTCACAAATTATTCAATTTTGACCCAAAACTTTTTTTTTTCAAAAACTTTTTTTTTCCCGCCGGTCTTCGGCGTTGACTTTTCAATTTTTTTTTCTTCCGGATTTTTTTCGCCGGTTTCCGACGTTGACTTTTTCGATTTTTTTTTTTTTATTTTTTTTTTCCTTCTTTTCTTTCGTTCTGTAACTTTTTTTTTTCGTTTAAACAACAATATTGCTGTGATTGACAGTAATATTAACGATCTTACTGTTAAACACAGTAAAATTAACTAAACTACAGTTTAACACAGTAATATTGCTTTATTAATCTCTAGCACAATAATATTAACACAACAAAACTCATTATTATTGTGTAATAGAGTAATATTACTATGTTGACCGTTCAACAAATGTAAACATAATAAAAAACCAAAAGAATTAATATTACTGTGAGTGACAGTAATATTACTATAACAACAATAATATTACCGTCAACCACAGTAATATTACAATAATATACATTAATATTATTACGTTACTCCGTGAATAACTCAAACAAACAAAAAACCAAAACAAAATAATAATATTGTTGTGGTTGACAGCAATATTACTATAACAACAGTAATATTACCGTCAACCACAGTAATATTACCGTGTTTACAGTAATATTACAATAATAGACAGTAATATTATGACGTTACTCCGTGAATAACTCAAACAAAACAAAAAGCCCAAAAAAATTATAATATTGATGTTGTTGACAGTAATATTATTGTGTTTACAGTTATTTTAATGTGAACGACAGTAATATAATTACGTTGACTTGTCAACAAATCAAACAAAATAAAAAAAACAAAAAACAAAAAATAATAATATTATATTAATTTACTGTCAACGACAGCAAAATTACATAAAATGTATTGTCAACGGCAGTACAATTACGTTAATTAACTATCATTGACAGTATAATTACGTTAATTTACTGTCAGTGACAGCACAATAACGGTCAACGTTTAGCGGCGGACGTAACAAAAAAAAAAAAAAACAAACCAAACAAAGAAAAAACAAATTACAAAAAAAAAACTTAAAAAAACACTAAAAAAAGTCAACGCCGGAGACCGCCAGGAACCGGCGAAAAAATCCGGTAGAAAAGAAAAGAAAAAAGAAAAAAAAGAGCAAAAAAAAAAAAGAAAAAGAAAAAAAAATGAAAAGTCAACGCCGGAGACCGGCAGCAAAAAAAATTGAAAATTTTTTTTTGGAAAAAAAAAATTTTGGGTCAAAATTGAATAATCTGTGAAATTTGGGGTCAAATTGAGATTATATTAAGTTAATGATGAAATTGGGGCATATTAAAGTATGCTCCAAGAAAAAGTCAAAATTGAATTTGTGTGGTCAAAATTGGCTTTTTGTGGACAAAATTGATTAAATTGGGGTTACAATTAAGAATTGGATATAAATGGTTGAGGGTAATATTGGCATATACATGAATGTTTCCTTTATTTATAATAAATATTAAAGGGGTGGGCTTATTGGTGAAAGAGATATAGCCCCTAACCCTAGAATAATAAACATGCTTGGTTGGGGACTTATGCACAAAAACCTCTATAAAGAAAAGCCAATAAAAGCAACAAGTCTCTACACCATAAGCACGAAATTTTACACCATATAACGCGAAGAACGAAGATCAACGAAGACTCAAGCATAGTTTTTCTTATTTATTTTATTTATTCTATCTTTGCTTATCAGAAGAATTATGAGTAGCTAAGTTTTTTAACTAGGATTTTGTTGGAACCCTATGTGGTGATTCGAACCTATTTTTCTAATATTATGCAAGTTTAAATTCCATGATTATTTCTTCTATTTGATCTTATTTAGTGCATGAACCTAGCTAATTTATGTTGCTATGTGTTATTGTTAGAATTGACTGACATATCGTTTTAATAATTAGAACAGGGATAGAAGAACCTTCGAGTAGTTTTCACCGGATGAGTGTGTTAATTGCATGTATTATCGTAGACATATAGATAATACATTAGGTAGCCGTTTACGAGACTTGTTATTTAATGCTTCATTTATAATTGGTTTGCATAGACATATAATGAATCGGTTATAAATAATAGACTCATAATACACGCGACAGCGGGTTATGAGTAATTGAGTGTCTCGGGTTAATAATCGGGAATCGTAACTTGCATGATATAGATTTAATTGGGTGACGAATTACCACATAGGGGAAGATAAAATCTTAGATCTGTTTTTATTGATATTCTCTCGTGTTTATTTGCTTTCATAATTAGTTTAATTATTTAGTTGATTAAATTTGACAACCTTGCGTAGGCTGGATAAAAATCATAATTGTTAGAATTTGGTAGTTAGGATTAGATAATTTGAGTATTCTCCGTAGAATCGACATCCGATTCTCACGAGTCGACTTTCACTACTTGTTTGCGATACGTGCACTTGCGTGTTAGGTATTTAGCCCAACACCTTCTCCAATAACATGAGATGGAGTACCATTTGTGGTGGATACAATATGTTTTTTTTGATGGTTTCATAAACTGAATATCCATTTACTACTATTACTAGGAGCGAAAGTATGAAGAGCCTTACCTGATGTAGCGATTAAGGCGGAAGCATCATCCGGTGTGTTAAGGGTGCAAGGTTCTGCTACTGGAACCTGATGCTTGATTGTTTGTTCTAGAGTTTCGTTTGCGAGGTGCTTTGGTAGGATCCTACCATTCTGGATAACCAATCAATTCATAGCATCGTGTTTTTGTATGTCCGATTTCACCACAGTGTGTACAATTACGTTTCGATTTTGCTGATCCAATTTGTAGCTACGGTTTTGAGATGCTGGTGCTCGACTTTGATCTATGCTAGGGCCATTTGATCGATATATTTTAGGATTAGCTTTATGTGTCAACATTGCAGATGATTCACCACGATCGACTTCACCATTTAATGTAGTTCAACGCACAAATTCTCTACGTACATTAGCATAGGCTTCTTCAAGGTTTGATATTCGATCCTTTCTGAGGATCTCGCCTCGGACTTGTTCGAATTCTTCTTCTAACCCACCTTCTTCTAACCCATTTAAGAAAATGTGTACACACAATATTTCAACAGATTTTCGATAGGTAATGACATCATCGGGGTCTTACATTACAATTATGTCACGTTGGTATAGTTCTTGGAAAATTTCCACAAGATCGCCGTAATAGATTGATAAAGCACGACCTGCCTTCATTGTAAAGAAAGCTTTTTGTTTTAATGAAAAAAAATGTGTTTCGTCTGATCCTTCGTAGAAAGCTTTAGCCAGCGCACTCCAGATTTCACGTGCGGTGCGTAATCGAATATACCGTTTCATAATATCTGGTGACATAGAGGTTAGCAACCATATCTTTGTTAGGATAGTATACTGAAAGCCTTGCTTTTATCTATACGAACTATTTATTTTGAATAAAGTGTATTCATTTCAGTCATTTGCGAGAACCAATGAATGTGTGTTTCAAGTACCTTTAATAGGGATATTGATTAATTCTCAATTAATTAAATGTACAAGTCTATTATTCTAATAGTATTCGAAATGATGTGCTATGGCGCACATAAAGATCATTTCGAAAGTTAGTTTAGAATATAAAGATTAAACGTTCACAATCTAGATGAAATTGGACTAACCATTGGTTAATGATTGTAGCACAATATTTTAGTGATTGTTCTTGATCACGGTTAACAGAAAATAAATTTTGTAGTTATCGTTTTGACTTATTGTGTTAGCACACCCGGCATGTGTTGAACATGACAAAGTGAAATAATTGTTTCATCACTGATTAAATATGAAATGGTATTATTTCTAGGTTTACAAAAAATTACTTAACCTCTTAATACCTAGATAATCAACGTACAGATTTAATTGGTGATCTCCACTTTGATGTCACAATGGGAGAAATTCCTATATTGAGTCAAAGGTGCCCCAGTGCGTTGGGTGGAGACACTAAGAATTAATAGGTGGAAACTAAGTGTTGAAAGGAATTCACATCTCTGAAATAGAGATTGATTAATGACCCTTGAGTAGCTTACGAGTTTTGCTTATGTTAGAAACTCAGCAGAGTGGATTTCGTATCCGACATACACAAATAAGTTAAGCGGAAAAGACTCAAGATAATATGCCAAGTTAATTCATTTTTCAGTGAATAAATTAATTGGTGGTCATTTGATCATCTTAATGCGAGGAGAAATTAAGTAATGATAAACGGGAGCTCGAAATATAATTTTGAGAATATAATCGGGAGTCAATAATTATTTGGTAGTGGAAAGTTATTAATTATTTAATATTTAATTAAATGAATTCTTTTAAGAACTTGGATTTAATTAATTGTTAAATTGACCGTATTGTATTTTCTCCTTTAGTCACTATTGTAGCCCAATTAATAATTCTAATTAATTGAGAAAATAAAATTTAATCAAGTAAATAAGGTAAAGGATAAATTAGAAAATTATTTGGCTAATTTTAGGCCATAGCAAGAGAGGGAAGAGAATGAATTTTTCCTTGGACTCTTTACCTACTTCAACTCCTAGAATCTTTAGAGATAAGATGAAGGAAAGTTGGAGTTCTTTAGGACTCCTATTTTCGGCCCCTATGTTAGAGTTGGAAGAAGATTTGATTCTTCAATCCTTCTCCTAATGCAATCCTTTCTAGACCCTTATATATAGTACTTGATGGAAGAGAAAAATCACTTGTTACACAACATATGAGTGACCAATTTTTTGAAAGAAAATAAGCAAAAATATTTTCTCATCTTTTTCGTTATCTTCTTAGATTATAGAGTTAGATCTTTTTCTAGGCACGATCCCACAATCGTAGAAAAATAAATTCGGGATATACAATAGAAGACTAGCGTTTTTAAGCTCTGCAATTTTCTAGAAGCAAGAAGTGGTGTGAGGTCCTTGTTCGTACGCCGAAGATAGTTTGGATCTGTTCTCCGAAACGTAAGTCCATAGATTAGATTTATTCATCTTTAACTAAATCAAATCTATGCATGCTAATTAAAAGTAAAAATCGGTTAATCTAGAACCTCATAAGAATTTTCATTGGCTCCTGAACTTCACATTCCAACAACATTACTTTTTGATTTTCAGCAGACCACTTCGCATATGAAGCATCATGATGTTGGCCCATAATATATTCAAGTTTCTCACGCCCTACAATTTGCATCTGCATTATTTGGGACCGTACATCGTAGCTAACTTCCGTAAGAATTACGCTGGTTATAAAACCAGAGTATTCCGTTTGAACATGAATGGTTGGTGTTGATTCAGTGTTGTCTTTCTTCATGATTTTTTTCCCGATAACTAGCTCTGATGCCGAGTAAAGAAGAGTTCTCTGGAAAACAAATATATTTATTGTTCTCTCTTCATTGGCATAATATAGCCACAGTACATGACAAGATCCCAAAGTTACAAGATTGTATTTACTTAATCTAGGAAATAATAGACAACTTAAATAATAACAAACATTCTATAGCATATATGTACAAGAAACTACTAGGAAATAACATAAAGGAAATCTTCAACAGACTCCACGTGTCATGATTATTGGGTGGGTGAATAGAAAACATGGTAAAATTGAGCTTGTTGGAACACTTCCAGGTAGGATTCGCACCATCATGACATATCCTTCCCTCATAACCCGTCGCTCCCGTGAACCTCTTTATTTCGCGTGACTCCCAAGTCTGCCAACACACCACCCTATTTATATTGATTTCATACTTGGCTGTTAGCTTACATAAATTAAAATATTTTTTTGTGGTTTTAGACATGGAGTCACTCTATTTTGGGATTATTATTTTTTGACACATAATATGATTGAAATGATGCCTTACATATGTTAATGGTAAATAGTTAATGCTGAGTTTTTCCTTGCAATTTGCATAGTTGACAAGTATAAATTTATTATTAGGCTAGTCAATTAGACCTCGATAAGGTATATTCTTTAGTATTTAAGGATACGAGACTGTATACTAGTTAACTATATAATTATCATTTATATAATTGTTATGAAATATTTATGTGTATGTCCAAATGAAGAGACATCATCACATAACATGATATCACATGGTTTGTTTATTATTTATGCTATGCAATATTTTGCTCCCCCAATGGGAGATATTTCTATGGCATACATTATCAATTGTCATTTTAACGAGACAATTTTCCCGCCGTTAAGGAGGAGATAAGAAGCCGGTTCTTGTATAACAGCGTGAATTATATGAAATGATCTTTGTCTCATCTAGATTCTTGCATGGAAATATTTAAGCACAAAATAAAAAAAAAAGAATTCATTTGCAACAATTTAAATGTGTAAAATGCTAGATGCATTTATCGACAAAATGAAAACTTGAAATTATTACATATGTTGGAAATTAGTGCAAGAGAAAATGTCCAAGAAGAACATATTGCACATTAGATTTTGCCATGAAAGGCTTATAAACGAATGTCCTCGAATGACAAATTTCACATTTTGATTGCATCGTGAATCCAAAATGATTATGGTACACAATTAACCAATTATACTTTATACATATAAGAGGGAGATATATATATGTTGGTTCGAATGATAACACCCCATGAAGTGGGTGAATATCGTGTAACTAAAGTCTATTAGCGTTAGTAGCATCATACTCTCATTCTATTACTTATCTCATTCGATGGAATAATACTGGGGAACGCCTCAACCAATATCCATGACTATGATTTGAGAAATTTTTGCCAGCTATGGTTTCATAAATGAAATCCATATTTGGATGAGAAAATCATTGATGATTACACCGTATTATCGAGATCATCGAAATCGAACTATCATGTGCCAATAAAGAATTGATTGGCCAATAAATCATGGTTACGTTGCTCTCTAAGTGAATATAGAGGCATTTGAGACCATTAGTTCTTAATTTTGTTGTTGTACCGATATACTATCTTCAAGAATTGAAAATTCTTTTCGAATGAATACTCATGTACCAAATTGAATGCTAATATTGAGTTTGAAAATAAAGTGGACAGTAGTCCTCAATACTCCTTCCACATTGTGAAACCAAAAGCACGCATTTTTTCCACGTACAACATTTTTATTGAAATAAATAATGAGCTCAAGCATATAAAGTATTATGAAAAACTTTATTGAAGCAATATAGAAAATTCTCTAGAAGAGAGAAATACATGGTACATGAAAAGATATAAATCTCTACAAGAGATCGTCCCCACAAAGGCTACAATCCCCATTTATATGAATATAATTCTCTAAGGAGAATCCAGTACCTGAGAATAAAATAATGAGCTCTTGATTGATTATAAAGAAATATGGGGAGTCCTAAAGATGTTATCGAATAAGTATATGTACAATTATTTTTATAACGTGAAGACTTTGAAGCTTATAAATTTTAATAGATGTCGATATCTAATTGGTCATTAGTATATGCATTCATAAATGCAATTGACCACGAGTATTTGAAATTATGATGAAATGCAGGCCCTGACCCAGAACGAGCAGGGCCCATGCCCAGGGCCCGCTTTCCAATGGGGCCCAAAAAATATATATTTGTTGTTATTATTTTATAACTATTTTTCATCTTCCAATCCCTATTGTCTTTCCCTCTTGACTCTTTACCCTCCCTCTCTCTTTCTACATTAATTATTTAGACCCAATCTATTTTATCATTTATTTCCTCTCTAATTTTTTTTACCCAATCCCTTTCGTCCTCTTACTCCTCTGTCATTTACATTGTTTTACTCTAATTTAATTTTTCTTGCACTCCTTTATATTTCTCTATTTTTAGTTTCTACATTTTACATCTTAGTTGTTTTTTTCCATGTTATTGGTCCTTTTATTCTCAAAATTAATTTATTTTTTATTTTTGTTAAATTAAAAAACTTTTTTCTAATACCCATTTTTATTTAATACATATATATATATATATATATATATATATATATATATATATATATATATATATATATATATATATATATATATATATATATATATATATATATATCAAGGTTGTAAAAATCAGGAATCGGGTCTGAGTCGGTTAGACACCGCCTCACGATTAATCGGCGAGGCGGTGATTAATCGGCGATAAATCGGAAATAAATCGGTTTTTAGATTTAATGTAATATATTATTTGTGAATACTCTAAGTATATATAAAAAATATTTAAATAACTTAATCATATAACAAAAGCTTAATAGTTAATATAGTACGTTAATATTCGAACCCATCTTCCTCAACATCATCATCCGTTTCTTGTTCATATGAGATAAATTCTTCATCATCATCTTCACCACCACCGGCTATCCATCCTTGTGCCATACTCGCTTCATTAGCTAAAAGTGAATCTCTTGTCTTATCATCCTTCATTTTTTTTCTTTTTGTTGAGTATCTTTGAGTTGAATTGGACATAGACTAAATTGTTCAACCTCGTTGTATCTAGTCTATTCCTTTTCTTTGTATGCAACTACAATGAAAAAATATTTTATACTTAAATTTTATTTGATAAAAAATATAGCGAATGACATTAGTAGATTACTTACCCCTTCAAAAGTGTTCCAATTTCTTTCACAACCGGATTAACTAGTAGTCAATGCAAGAATCCTCATAGCCATTTTTTTAAAGTTGGAAGCATGATTACCAAAATTAGACCACCAATCCAATATTAAAAGAATATTTAATCAATAATCATTGACTATAATCATTGATTAATTAAATATTAAATAATTAAAGTAGTCATACCCGGATCAAAATCATCATTGCTGATGCATGATTGCAAAGCGTAAGATCTTGCAAATGATGCTTCTTTCTTCTTGTACATAGGCAATTCTTTGTTCAAGATAGTTTGATGTGTTGCAAAATCTTTCGGATAAAACCTTTCAATGCAATCAAATAACCCATCCGCGAGAGATGCTTGAAGTTGTATGCTTGAGTCTTGATAAAAATAATAAGGATTCAAAAAGTAGGCGGCCAAGTGATTTGAACTATCAAGTCGACTTTTTGCCTTTTGTTCGACAATATTTAAGATAGGCTTGTAGGAACTTTCATTATTGTTGAATACCTTCTTAATTTCTTTTTTGCCTTTTCAAGTTCTCCATAAATAAAAGCCATAGATGGCTTTCGATCACCATCGACAAGCCGAAGCACCCTCACTAGTGGAGCAAACACTTGTAAGCATTGTGTCACCCCATTCCACCACGATAAATCCGACACTATGGCGTACGCCGCTTTTCCTTTAACGGTTTTTGAGTGTTTGCATTTTTCCCACTTACTATTGTTGAACATTGTACGCAAATTATCTTTCTTCTCCATCAAACTTTGCAAGGTAAGGAAAGAAGTAACAAACCTTATAACTCCGGGTCTCACTATATCTCTTTTTTTAGTAAAATACCTCATCAATGCGAGCGAGCTATGATGTGCATATAGAAATATAGTGAGCGTCTTTGTTTTTTCAATCACACTCTTGAATTTGGAAAGCTTTTCAATTCCTTCGAGCATTAGATTTAATGTATGAGTAGCACATGAAGTCCAAAACAAAGATGGTCTTTTCTCTAATAGCTTCTTGGCCGCATTCATATTGTTGGAAGCATTGTCCGTTACAACTTGAATTACTTTCTCTTCCCCAACATCTGCAATGCATTTGTCCACATATTAAATAATATAGGCTCCGGTATGTGCATCATTAGAAGCTTTTTTCGAAGAAATTAAAGTAGTACCAAATCTACAATTAACACACAAATTCATGACGCTTCTTCTTTTCCGATCGGTCCAAGCATCTGTCATAATTGAACACCCTGTAAAAGTCCATTCTTCGTCGTGTTTCTTTAGTGATGTTTTAGTTAATTCAACTTCCTTTTTCAACAATGGCTCTCGAAGTTGATATGGACTTGGAGGTATATATCTTGGACCAAATTGCCCGACCCCTCGACAAATCTTCGGAAACTATCATTATCCACGACATTGAAAGCGATGCCGGACTCGTACACCCATCTTGCCATGTATTTATCCACTTTTTGTTTTCTTTCTCTGGAAAGTGCTTCATTGATGTTTTGTTGTCTTGCATTCATCTTTGAGTCAAGATTTATCGTCTTTACAAACTTATGAATAGGGCCAAGCGTGTGGAGAGCTTTTACGTTTCCACTCTCTAAAATCCCCGCAATATTCACTTCTTCTCTTATTTCACTTTCTTGATTCTTCTTCGCTTTACTCTTAGATTGATAATTCTCAATAAAAGTTTTACAATCAAGCCTAGCTTCTTCAGTCGCACGTGGACAGGCCTTCACTTGTCCTGTCAACCCCGCAATATATATGATACTTGAATCTACTAATCCATCCGCTCGCTATCTTTCCACAAAAACTGCATTTAGTTTTGTCGCGATTTCCACTATCCGCAAGATGCCTATATTTCCATCCTACGTCGTCTGAGTTGCGACACAGTATGAAACTAATCGATTCAATATTGCTATTCAAAGCATGTGAACCTTCAATGGATTCGCTATTCATGATCTTCCCTAAACAAATCAATTGAAATAAATTTTAAATAACATAAAATAAAAAAAATATAATGGCTGTAAGCCTGCCATACCCCACTCACTTCCAAACATTGCAAATTAAAAATGAAAAAAAGTGGGTGCAAATGGCCCACACCCCACTCACTGTGCAACTTAATCAACAAAAAAGAAAATGCCAAACATATGCAGATTTAAATTGAAAAATTTATGAGCAGAATATAGGGAAGATGGAAGGAAATATGGAAATTGAATGGAGTTATGGAACATGATATTAAGTCTTAACTTTTAACACAAAGCCCTAAATTAATTTATTGTAACTCCCCGTAAATGTGTAAGTTGTTTAAGTCTTAGGATAATTGAATTTAGTTAGTTGATATGTGTCGATATGGGATTATAATATATTTTGAATTTGATGGGAAATGCAGAATTTATAATTATCTAAAGTTATGGCATCTATTTGGTAATTAAGAGAAACAAGTTGGCCTTATAGCCAATTTTCAGAATTTATATTTGACATAGGAATTGACTTGTACTTCGCCTATTCTAATTCCTTCTTTGGCAGCCACCTTTCTTCTTCTTCTTCCCGACGGTGGTCGCCGGAGTTTGGCGAGAAGTCAGCCTGCTCGCTGGGATTTTGGGGAAATCAAATCTGCTGCGACGCGTATTATTCGGAGCTAAAGTCGAAGGGTTTGGAATCAGTTTCTTTAGGAAACTCGTAGAGGACATCGTAAACTATAAGTAAGTTTTCAATTGTATCGAATTAGAGTATGTAATATGCATGTTTTAGATGTCAGAATCTGATGACAGTAATCTGCCGGAAACAGGGCAGTTTTGAGTATCTTCTTGCGGGACTGTTTTCGATATGTTAGGATCATAACTTGGGCTGTGTGACTTAAAGAAACTTGTAGATTAAACTGCCAGGTTTCATTTGATGAATTATTTGGACAATTTGGATAACTGTACAATTTTTTTATGATTTTTCAAACGGACTGTGATAGCAAACGAAATTATCCGAAAATCTGGCAGGTTTATGTATTCATCTTTCGGGATTGTTATTGATGGGTTATGTTGTTAATTTGGGATTAAAGTCTTCAGTAAACTTGTAGATACAGATGGTATCTTTAACTTTATATATCCTTTATGTCATTCGGATAAGTACGGCGATCGCAGTGATTATTTGAATAAAGTGCCGCGAGAAGCAATTCTTAGTATATGTTTAAGAAATTGACTATGTCATACAATGGATGGTAATATGGCTATATTACTGTTTGGAATCTTATTTAGTTCTAATATTTGCATAGGTGTTGAGCGTAGTAAAGCTCTCACTCAAGGTTTAAGCTTAAAGATGCTTCTATAGCACTAGCGTAGGACTCCAAGTGAGAAACTATGACTCCTTATCCGATTTCTTTCCTGCGCTTAATGTCTCCTTTGTTTGAACCAAATATATTCTCCATCTTGAATACTTTGATGCATTGATTATATTTTTGTTGGAATATGATCCTTAATGTTCTTCGAGTATATTTGTTTCCCTGGCTCGAACTTGGAACCTTGATCTTGTTCTTGAAATCTTGAACTTGTCATTTCTCTTGGTTGCTATGTCCATTCTTATACTTGATTCCTTGGCGTGAACATTTTTCTTGAACTCGATATTGGGCTATATTTATTCTCAAAATCTTGTCTTGAATGCTTTCCGAGAATAAATATTTTGTTGGCTCGAACTTGAATCTCATGTTTATTGAATTCATTGAGATCTTGATTGCTATGTCCACGGCTAATTCTTATACTTGATTCCTTGGCGTGAACATTTTTCTTGAACTCGATATTGGGCTATATTTATTCTCAAAATCTTGTCTTGAATGCTTTCCGAGAATAAATATTTTGTTGGCTCGAACTTGAATCTCATGTTTATTGAATTCATTGAGATCTTGATATACTCGTTCTTGGAACCCGATATTGAACTTATTGTTCTTCTTGAATTCCATATTCACGACTACTCTTTCATTGGCTCGAATTGAAATCTCGAACATGTTCATTATCCTGAGACTTGATATTCAATTATCATGATCGTGACTTATCTTGTGAATGATTGACTTGATTCTTGAATTGATTCTTGAAATGAATGACTTGATATTCCTAAAAGGAATGAAATTGATTCTTGAACCTACGGTCCCCACCCTTGAGGACGCTCTTGGGGGAGCTGGGTCCTAGGACCATTTCGGCAAGACGATCGGGCAGTATTGGGCTGACGATGACTGGTCTCCCGAATGGTACCTTCTGATGGTTCTGACTCACGTTCGTTTGGAGTTAAACGTTCCTGAGCCGGATCGGCACGTTCCGGTCGTGCCTCTTGCTTGTTTCCGACCGAGTGGCCACTCGGGACGGAGTGGAGGGATAAGGATATGATATGATTTTATTTGTTGGGAGTTACAAGGTTGGAGACCCCACCAAATATTGAACTTGAGCCGTACATGTTACACTTCTGTTGAAATTCTTGTAAAGTCTCTCGTTATATGTTCTGTTGATTCTCATCATACTCATGGATCATATGTTTTTCACTAAGTCATTAAGACTTATTCGTTTCTCTTTTCTGATATTAATGCGCAGGTAAAAGAAAGATTTATACCTAAATTTTCATACCAAGTGTTAAAGCTCGTGTATACCTCTGACTAGTCTCGTCGAGAGGTACTTCTAATGATGTGCCGTATAGGCATCTTTTGATCTAGAATTTTGTAATAGAGTAAGTGGTGTCGAAGTCGACTTGTAATAGAATCCCTTTTTGTAAACACGATTGTAGAGATATTGGGGTTTAATGTTTTGTTTATCGAAAATTTGAGGAGCATAGTTGGGGTTATTGAATGTAATGCATGTTGAGTGGTGTACCGCCACGAGGTGCCTACTACTCGGGGTGGGGTGCTACATTTATATTAAAAAAAATTGAAAACCGATTTTTCCCCGATTTTTCATCCGATTTTTTCCTTCTAAGTTTGACCAGCCTCCAAGGTTTGACCGCCTTGGACCGCCTCGGACCACCTCGCAGACCAAAACCCGATTTTCCAAACATTTACACTAAAATCATAAAGGTTTTGGACCGCCTCCGCCTCGAAAACCGATTAATCGGCCGTCTCGGCCGATTTTTAGAACACTGTCGGAATTTAGGGCCTTGATTTTAAGTCTTGCCCAGGCCTCCAATCACCCAGGACCGGCCCTGATGAAATGAATTGTACATTGACTTGCGGTCAACACACATAAAATTGTGAAGCCTTTAGTACAAAAGTGGGTAAAATAATTACAGTTTATTTGAATGCCTTTTGAAATACATTTTTATGATGCAATCACTTTATGTTGGTATTCAAAATAATTGACATGCATCATATGGATGATCATAAAATTAATGAAGAATTTTGATAATGCGTTGTTGATATAATCAGAGGTCTCGCGAGTTAGACTCTAGAAATGATCCATTTACATATTATCTTAAAAAATATGGTACATTCACCCGAGTGAATACCTTGTTAATGAAAGAAACTATCAAATAATTTGACTTACCAGTATCATGGTATAGATGTGAATGACCTAAATCTTGTGAAGACAAAGACGGTAAATTATTTGGTGACATAATTTGAGATGAAAAATATTGGAAGGGCAAGCTTTATTTCGAAAAGAAGATCTATCAAATGGAATTTTTATCCATTAATACACATAAGAGGATAAGACTCATCTATTGAGTAGTATTATATTTGTCCAATCACTGGATATAATTAAAGATATTTTAAGCCTCTTTGAGAAGATAATGGAAGAATTATAAGTCCAAGAGTATTTATCAAAGCTGAATTGGTGCATTATTGCACTAGGCATGACATAACATTTTTATTTATGTCGTTGGCAAGATATATTTCTACAAAGATGTGAAGATATATTTATCAAAGAATTAATTATCATATTCATATATCGGAATTTTTGTCAACTACATTATTCAGAAGATGATTAAAAGTCATATGTCGAAATCAGGGGGAGCTACTTATAACACTGTACTCTTTTTCCTTCGACCAAGTTTTTGTCCCAATGGGTTATCTTGGCAAGATTTTAACGAGGCAATGTCACGCTCGCAAGTTTCACATGGACATGTACTCTTTTCTCCTTCAATTAGGTTTTATCCCAATGAAATTTCCAAACAAGATTTTTAGCGAGGCGTATTCCATTATATTGGACATCCAAGGGGAAGTGTTATGAAATATATATGTGAATATACAAATGAAGAGACACCATCACATGAAGGGTCAACAACATTTAGTGTGTATAGTAAAAGGAAAGGGTTTTAAGTCCCTTTAATCATCTTGTAACTACTGACCTTATAGTGGTCTTCCTTGTACTATATATATGGCCCCATTGTTATCAAAATCGTACGATTTACGATTTGAATCGTACGATTCGATTCGATTTGAATCCTTTTCGATTCAAATCGTTGAATAAATCGGAAATCTTAAAAAATCGTACGATTTGCATTCGATTTCTACGATTTACGATTCGATTTACGATTGTTACGATTTGTACGATTTTCAGAAAATATATATATTTTCAGAAAAAAAAATTAAAAATTGTGTTACAATATTAAATTTTAAGTACAAATACAATAATATATGATAATTCCTCGTAATACCAACACTTTTACCTCGTATAATGACTATTTTTTCTTCTTTTAATATTGTTCATATCCAATTGTATTTTTTTTAAATCGATAATATTTTTATTGTACTTTTTTTTTATATTTACATACATATATATATATATATATATATATATATATATATATATATATATATATATATATATATATATATATATATATATATATATATATATATATATATATATATATATATATATATATATATATATATATATATATATATATATATATATATATATATATATATATATATATATATATATATTTTTCTTCTTTAATATTGTTCATATCCAATTGTATTTTTTTTAAATCGATAATATTTTTATTGTACTTTTTTTTAATATTTATACTTTTTTTTGATATTTATATTTTTTTTTGATATTTATATTTTTATTGTACTTTACAACTCTAATAATATTTTAAAGTAGGCGATATATTCAAGAGAGTTTTACTCTTTTTTTTCTTTTCAATGTTATATTTGATTTACTCGGACACATCGATTGCCATCAACTAACTGCTTATACGAGTTTGCATGAGATCTTGAATGTATATTAGTTGAACTTAATAACAATAAAAAATTTGCATTGCCGAATACTACAAATTAAATGAAATCCTTTTAATATTAAACTTTTTTATTTTTATTGTGTTAAATTTTTGTAAAGTCCATTTATATATATATATATATATATATATATATATATATATATATATATATATATATATATATATATATATATATATATATATATATATATATATATATATATATATATATATATATATATATATATATATATATATATATATATTTATATATATATATATATTTTGTTGTTAATATTATACAATGTCTCATAAATAAATATATATCATTTAATATATTAATATTTTAATGAAATTTAATAAATCTTACGATTTACGATTCGTTACGATTTACGATTCGCAATTTTGACAAAACGATTTTCGATTCGATTTACGATTTGATAACCATGTATGGCCCTATCTAATATGCTCTGTACACACTTGAATATATGGAATAATATATTTCTTTCTCCCTACATTGCTCTCTTCTCCTTGTATATTATTTCCTAGTTTCTCAACAATAATGACTCAATAATTTTGGTCGATTAATTTCTTTTAGCATGTTAACGCTTCGGAATATTTATTTTTTCAAGGAAGTTAAGGGCCCGTTTGATTGCACTTAATGGACCTCTTAATGAGTCCTATGCTGATTCGGTCAGTAGATTTGCCGTTAAGTCCATTTGGTAACCATCTCTGAATCGGTCCACTAATCTCTTAACGATTCAGCCGAAAATTTGCCACTTATTCGGTAAGAGGAATATCTGAACGAATATTGGACTCTTTTATTCTTAAATAAATATTTAAATATTTACCCTACCTCATAACACGATATTTTTTCTCTCCATCTCCATCAACAATCTGCTGGGGGCGACGACAGTGAAGCACATCAAAAACTATCGAATGAAAATTGTTCAGACCGGTAGGTTATATCTTTCTTCTTCATCAATTTCCATCTGAATAAACCTTTATATTCTTGAATTTTTATATATGTTAATTATGTTTTTAAATCCATAGTACATGGACTACATAGATTCCTCATCCTCTATTAATAATAGGTAAATTTCAGAGAAAGACTTGGTGAGAATTATGGGAGTGATCGAAATTTTCACAAAAACCTCAGCTGTGTGTTTTCTTGAAAGAGTTGATTTCCTATTGAATTCTACATACTTCAGATTAAAGTTATTCAACTATTTTTTATTTAATTATTACCTGCTAATGTGCACTCCGATATGGGGAATGGGTGAGGGAAGATAGAATTTTAATTTTCTTTTAGAGAAGGCCGAAGATTAGAATATTAATTTAAGAGATTAATGATCAAATAGGATATATTAATTATTTTTTTAATTGCAGCACACATTATATTTTTTTAAGAAAACATTACAAAAAAAAAAAAAAAAAAAACGAAAGCAGCATACTTGACTACAACAGGATGCTCCCACAATAGCTTTATTTGTGTACACATCTTTTTCTTTCATTAAAAAATTTGGGTTCATTATTATGCAAATTATTTTTGTCTATTCACCTTTTATTTAATTAGGATGGTAAAAAAAATTAACTCTTATAATTCAAGAGTGAATACTGTCCATTGGTTTAAATTTTCTTATTTGTCGGTAGTTTGTCTATTCACCTTTTTATTGTTTGTCGGTAGTTTGTAGTAATGATATGTGATACTGTATATTGGTTTAAATTTTCCTTTTGCGCATAAATATCCATGAGTATAGGGATGGAAGAATCAGAGGAAAATAATAGAGTCAGATGGAACAATACTGAAGTAGATAAATGTTTTCTCCAAGAAGTTGCTCTAAATGGCAGGGAATGAGGAAGCCTTAAGGCTGAATCTTGGACCAAGATTATGGATACTCTCAAGAAAAATTATAATTTTGTGGTTTCTCAAAGACAAATGAAGAATAGATACGACTACTTAAAACAAAAGTATCAAGCTTGGTTACCGTTAACTATGAAAACAAGCAATATTTACAATCATGCGACCAACACCATCAACATGACAAAGGATGAGTGGACAGAGTATATAAAGGTCTAGTATTTGAGTTCTTCACTGTGTTATCTCAGTAATTTTCATTAACTATTCCAATATATTAAGAATTATTATTTCATATCTAAATACAGGCTCATCCTAAGGCAAGGAGTTTAAGACTTGCCCCCTTACCGTATCCTGACCTTTGTAGAGCACTATTTGATGGAACCACTGCTACAGGGATTCATTCTTGGGGACCTAGTTCCCAAGATCCAAATTCTGGTACTAGCTCATTTTCTTCAACTGTTCGAAATGCGGAACAATATGACATAGAAGATATTTTGTTTGGTGATGAAGATGAAAATTTTGTCCCTGCCACAGACACTCAGAGTAATGATTCCAACCATCACCCACGAGGAGAAAAACCTAAAAAGAAAAAGAAAAAGATCCAACCTTCGTCTAGTGATAATAATTTAGTAGAAGAGATGTCAGCTGCTTTGAAGTTTATGATAAAAAATAATAGTGGTCCGTCAGTTAGAGATTGCATTGCTAAATTGGATGAACTTGGATGGGATAAAGAAGACATTTTTTATGTCTCTGCTGTTGTGATATTTGGTAGTTGTGCGGGACATAGAGAAGCTTGGATGGTGTTTCCTAAGGATAATGTGGGTGTTCTGAAAGCATGGATTAAGAGAATTGGACAAAACATGGGATTTGAATTTTAACTTGCAAGGACTTATGTAGATTAATTTTAAGACTTCAGTAGTATTTACTTTTAATGAATTTGTTTTAATTTCCGTACAATAGTTATGAAATTTGCGTTTTTTTTGTATTTAATAATGATAGACTTTGTTTTATATTTGCCTTGTGAGTTGAATTCTCTTTATATGTTTAAGAAATATTGATTCTCAAATATTTAATGTATTATTGATTTATGTTAACAGGTTAAATATGGAAATTTATGAGATTATGATATTGATGATGATCTATTGGTACACACAAATTCGATCGAGACATTTAATGCGTGTACCAAGAAATATAGATAACAACTCAGCATTGTCGGGTCATGCTTACACGTTAGAGCTATTGTCTGGGTCAGACACACAATGTATGGATTTAATGCGCATGTCTCGTATTGCGTATATTTGTTTGAGCATGCATTTTAGATAAAGAGGGTGGCTACATGATAGTAAACATATATCTGTAGAAGAAAAATGGCAATGTTCTTGCAGATTATTGGGCATAGTAAGCGTCTTCGTGTGGTGAAGCGTAGATTTCAACACTCTTCACAAACAGTTCATGCTTGTTTTCACGAAGTGTTGCGTGCAATGATGAATATGGCTAGGGAGGTAATAGTACCCAGAACATTTGATCCAAATCCAAACATTTCAGCAAGTTTTAGGAGATTAAACCGCATTTTTAAGGTACATATTTTTGTGCATTGTATATTTTTTTGTCATTATTTTATTGCTTTAGATTTGTAAGTTTTCTAATGTTTGCATAATTTTTTTATTTTATTTAAATGTAGGGAGCAGTTGGTGCACTTGATGGAACATTAATACCTGCCATTATTCCAATTTCACAACAGACTATGTATAGGGGTAGAGGAAAGGGAGAATGTTATCAAAATATTTTAGGAATATGCGACTTTAATATGATTTTTACGTTCGTTTGGGCAGGCTGGGAAGGGGTAACACATGATTCAAGAGTCTTAACGGATACAGTTGATGATCCAAGAAACGGGTTTCCATGGCCTCCACTTGGTATTACTTTAAATTCAAACTAAATTCTTAATATTTATACGTTAAATTTTGATATTACTTTATATTTATAATGGTTACAGGTAAATACTATCTTTGTGATGCTGCATATACACATACTAGAGGATTTATGGTTCCATATCGTAATGTACGATATTGGTTAGGAGATTATCGTCGTAGGCGTCCTTTAACTAAAAAAGAAAGATTTAACCATGCTCATGCTCAACTAAGGAATGTCATCGAACGAGCTTATGGAGTTCTGAAGAAAAGATTTCCAATTTTACAAAAAATGGTCCCTTTTTCGTTTAATGTGCAGAGAAATATAGTGATTGCTTGTTTTGCGGTTCATAATTTTATAAGGAAAGAGCGTATACGTGATACACTTTTTGAGGAGTTTGATCAACCTAATATGCCATTTGATAGTACGAATGAGGATGAGCAAAACCTTGTGAATGATGGTACAACTACTGGACCATGGTGGGGGGATGAAGACATGCAATACATGGCAAATGTGCGCGATGAAATAACAACCCGATTGATGCCTGGAGGGACCAGGACCAATTAGAATTTATTAATTTTTTTCACGTTAATTTTAGGGATTAATATTTTTGAGCCAATTTTAATGACTTTAATGTATTTTTATATTTTCTCTGCTTTTATTTATGACTTTTATTTTTATTAGTTGTTTGAATTTAAAATTTGAAATTTATATTTTGTCTATGGTAGATATTATAAGTTTATATTAAGATATGTAATATCCGTTAATTTTTTATAATTTACTGATTAAGTAGATCATGCTTAAAAAGTATGTTTATTCATATATTCTAATCAAATTTAATTACTAATAATGTTTCAGAATTATACAAGGGTATATCAGGAAAATTATAATATTCAGATATTGATATTCAGTTATCAAATGAACTTAATTATTCAGCATTCAGCAATCAGACACAGCTCTTACCCATTCAGAGATTTATTCAGCATTCAGCATTAAGCACTTAATCCTATCAAACGAAGCCTAAATGTCTCGTGGGAGACTTACGAAATGTTGCAATTATGTGTTATACTCGAAATACAGTGTATGGTACTACATCGTATGATTGCCTAATAGATTCATTCTAATGATGTATTCAAGCGTTGAGTTGCATGTTTTTGTGCCTGAGTGATAATGGATGGGATAGTAGACAAAAGCCTCGTTTTTATTCACATAATTTTATTATGAATTTAATAAATAGTATTTTATCATTTTATTAGAATCTTCACTAGGGTATTCGTTGCATTTATTTGATTAATTGCATCAACTTTATATTTTAATGGTACTAGAGATGGTATATTTATTTGGATATAGAACATGAGATCATTTCTAAAGTTCATTAATAATATGAAATGTATGTTTACAACCTAGATCAAATTGGACTAATTCATTGGAGTAAAAATTGTATCAATATTTAAGTGATTTGTCTTGATTACATTAAATAGAAAGGTAATTATTTTAACTTTTTGTGCTAGCACATTCGACATTTATTGAACCTGACAAAGTGAAATAAATGTTTCATCGTTGTTCAAAATGAGACTATATTATTTCTTGTTATCAGTAAATTACTTAATCTCTTAATCATATATACCTAACGTACACATGTAATTAATGTTAACATGGACAGAATTCCATTATAAGTGAGTCAAGTGAACCCCTGTGCGTTTGATGGTGGCATAAACTATTTGGTGGCAATTATTTATCAAAAAAAAAAAAAATCACATCTCTGAAAAACTAGGTTGATAATAAAGCCAGAGTGCTTATGAGTTTTGTTTATATTAATTCTCGGTAAGGTATTTCTGTATCAAACATACTCAAATAAGTTAAGTGGGTAAGACTCAGGAAAATATATCCTTTAATTTATTTAGCAATGAATAAATTATTTGATGCTTATAGAATATCTTTATGAGGGAAGAATTCCAGTAGCGAATAATCGGAGATCAAATGTAATGTTGAAAATATGGATGTAAGGGAATTAATTATATGGAAGGTAAGCATAAGAAATTATTAATTATCTATATCTATATCTATATCTATACTACTTATAAAAGTGTGAATGTTTGGGAAGGTTTCTTCCCTTTTTTGTACTTACAAAAATGCCCTCTAAACAAGTAAATTTTTAAGGGCACTTGAGTAATACTCCTTATTAACAATTGACAAACAATTCTAATTGATTATTGCAACTGCTACAAATACGTGTTTTATTGAATAGGTTGCAACTTTGTGTATTCCTCAAGCTTTATTCCATTCATTTGTAACATAAAGTCTCATTAATTAGTCCTTATTATTTAAGTCTCCTACTAATCAATACTATGACTTTATGATAATCAAGATATAGAAGATGTGGCAAGTAATGTCTTAGATATAGGAAGCAAAATATTTTGAAACAAAGAATACCATAATCAATTAATTGGATCACGAATTTCACAACAAGGTAAGTTTAGTCTTGCCAAAACTAACTCATCATTGTAGTTTTTTGGACTTTTTTTAATTGATTAATGATGTCATTAATTAGTCATATTTAGGTTTTGATATACAATCTCGTGGAGCATTTCAATGATTTGAAAAGAATGTGAATTGGTATTATAAAACATGCAAAGATTGATTGTTATTTTATATTTAACAGGATTGTGGAATTCATTAGAAAATTCTTTGTATTGTTATGTATTTTTTGAGATTTGAAAATTTTTTTTTTGGAGTAGAGAAGAATTTTGGGCACAATTTTCTTTCTCTTCAAAATATTTTAGAAAAATATTTTTTACTAAACAGATAATAGAGGGAGAATTACACTTTTGGTCCCTCATGTTTGGTCCGATTTCACTTTGGTCCCCTTGTTCCAAAGTGAACAAAGTTCACCTCCAAGTTTCAATTTTAAACACTTTTGGTCCCCGCCGTTACATATCTGTTAACAAGTAACGGGAAACACTATTTTGGGGGTGAAAATTGAAATTTTAAAAGTTTTTGGGGCTGAAAATAATTATAAATTCAAAATAGACTACTTATAATTTTTAATAATAATGAAACAAATTAATTTTTAATATACTTAATATTGTTATAATTATACTACTTATGATTATTTTTTAATAATACAAAAATTAACTAAACAAATTATTTTAATCATACTTAATATTATTTTTAATTATACTACTTATGATAAAAGAATTAATAACAAAAATAAATAAATTAACTAAACAAATTATTTTTAATTATACTTAATATTAATATTATTATAGTTGTACTACTCATAATTATTTTTTTAATAATAAGAAAATAAGTTAACTAAACAAGTTATTTTTAATTATACTTAATATTATTTTTAATTATACAACTTATAATAAAAAATCAATAATAAAAAAAAAAAAAATTAGCTAAACAAGTCATTTATAATTATACTTAATATTATTATAATTATACTACCTATAATTATTTTTTTAATAATAAAAAATAAATTAACTAAATAAATTATTGTGCATTATACTTAATATTAGTTTTCATTATACTACTTATGATTAATTTTTAATAATAAAAAAAGAAATTAACTAAATAAATTTCATTATACTTAATATTATTAAAAATTTAATTATAAGTAGTCTATTTCAAATTTCTAATTATTTTTCAGCCTCAAAAAAAGAAAATTTTAATTTTCGCGCCAAAATAGTGTTTTTCGTTACTTGCTAACGGACATGTAACGGCGGGGACCAAAAGTGTTTAAAATTGAAACTTGGAGGTGAACTTTGTTCACTTTAAAACAAGGGGGACCAAAAGTGAAATCGGACCAAACATGGGGAACCAAAAGTGTAATCCTCCCGATAATAGATGTATGCACACTCTATAATTATATATTATATATTTTATTTTTATTAATAGATTTATAATATTATTATTTTTAATATGCAAAACAAAGATTTTTATAATTAAATTTGTACAAAAATTAAAATATAACATAATTTATACATAATCTTTTATAAAATTATAAATGAATATAAAAAAAATATAATCGCTCCATTTTTTTCAAATTCCAATCATATTAAACTATATATAAATATTTTGATAATTAGAAAAGACAATATAATAATATATATTATTTACACACACAGTCATTCAACGTTTATTTTTTTTTCTTTTTTTCTTCTTTTCTTTTTTCATTGTACCAAAACAATGTTGATATCAATGATGAAGAAAAGGATAACCACTGAAAAACGAGTAAGTATAATCTAATGTTTTGTAACGAGAAAAATACATTTCATCCCTCAAGTTTGCACCGATTCCACATTTAGTCCCTCATATTGACAACAAACACATTTGGTCCCTCATATTTAATTTTCAAAATGAAACACTTTTAGTCATTTCTGCTAATTTTCAGTTAAAATTAACGGAATCAAGCATGTACCCATCACTGCCTTAACTATCGGACTAACGGTAAATTGACGGAAATGACGAAAAGTGTTAAATTACTGAAACATGAGGTATCAAATGTGCTTTTTTTTTTTTTTTTTTTTTTTTTTTTTTTGTGAACATGGGAGACCAAATATGAAATCGGTGTAAACTTGAAGGATGAAAACTATAATTTTTCCCGTTTTATAAATATTAAATATGAGAAACGAGATAAGTACAACTTTGTCCCTTATATTAGTCACAACTTCGTATTTGGTCCCCGTATTCACAAAAGACACATTTCAATCCCTTAAGTTACCATATTACTACGTTGTTGGTCATCTCGGTCAATTACGCATTAGTGGCTAACATAACCCCACACATGTTGGGCACGTGGGCGCCCCATTTCATCAAATTAAGGCAAAATCATCAATGGACTGAAAGTGTTTTTTTTAGAACAAGAGGGACCAAATATATTTTAATTATGAATATGAGGGACAAGAGTATATTTTTTCTGTCCTATAATTTATGGTCAAATTCCGTTAACTACTAACAACCTACAAAAAGAGATGACCAAATGTGTCATAATGTGGTAAACGGAGAGACCAAAAGTGTTCTTTTAGCAAGTGGGTCTAAAAGTATTTCAATGATAAACACGAGGGACAAAAAATATACTTTTTCTATTGAGAAATAATGAACATCATGGCAAAGAAAGACGCAAAGCAATGTTGTCTAAAATAAAATAAAATAACACAAAAAAAGGAACAAAACTTATTAGTAAGATAGAAAATTAGTATGAATTTCTATATTAGTTTAATATTAAATAAAATTTGATTCTAATACGAACACAAAATTCAATGGAACAACATATCTACACATTCTGGATATATAATATTATTTCCATACAATACAAAATTTAGAATGAATTAGAAATTTAATAAGACACGTGCAATGCACGTGCACTTTTCTAGTTAATTAAAATAGTGTTATAATACATATCCATGTAATTTCTTGTGGACTAAGTATCAAAGATCGCGTGTCTTTCTCTTGTTAATACTAGCATGACAAAGCTTGTATAAATTGTTGTATAAATAGAGGCATTACCATAGTGAAATGATACAATCTTTCAATAAGCAATCTTCTCTCTTATTTAATTTTATTCTATAACATGTACGTTATCAACACAAGGTTTTGCTCGATAGGGATTTGTTATTTTTGTTATTTATTACTTATTTTATTTTACGAAGATCCAAATCCTCGATCTATTGTCGAAAAGACAAACGAGAATAATTAGCGGATAATTCGTATTTTATACGTTATCATTTCTCAAAGGATATGATGGATTTGTGTATGTACATATATAACTAAAATATTAGCTGAAATTGCTGCTGAAAATTATATTTGCAAGCTTGTGGATTCCAAGCAGTGCTATAAGCACGTGCTAATTTTAATAGATATGTGCACCGACTTAGAGGCCAAGATATTAACTCCGAGCATGATGTTTGTCGAGTGAAGTATATAATAATCTCAGTTGAAGGTCGATATAGAGGCTACATGAAATTAAATCCGAGCATGATGCTTGTGGAGCTGGGGGGATAATAATCTCCGTTTAAAGTCGATTTAGAGGCTATCATTTTAACTCCGGGCATAGTACCCGTAGAGCTTAACAGAGACCGTATAGAGGTCATACTATAACTCCGAGCCGAAAAACTAGTTGAGCCAAGATGTTGGATTTCCCATCAAGTAAATGAAATTATCTCCGACCCTAAGCTCGTTGAAATAAGAAAACCGATTTAGAGGCTAAATCGTTAATATACTCCAAGCCTAAGCTCGTTGAGACAAGGAAGCCGATTTAGAGGCTAAATCGTTAATATAACTCTGAGTCTAAACTCGTTTAGACAAGAAAGCCGACTTATAGACTAAATCACGAATATAAATCTGAGCCGAAACTCTTTAAGATAAGACGTGGCAATATACGTCCAAAGTCGATTTAAAGGCTAATGATTGATAATTGTTCGTTTTGCACGAATTTTTACTTATCGAATCGTCGAGTTGTGGTCTTCGTTTTTTCGAGTTTTCGGCTTTATTTGTTCATATTCTGCGTTTCTTATTTTATTTCTATTTTAGGTAAAGAGAAGCTATTTTTTCCGATTCGAAACGAATTTGGAAGCGAAGCCGAGAATCAAACCAATCACATGCAAAAGTGCATTCTCGCAGGTTGTGGCAGTGCAATCATAACTTTCGTATACGAACTCCGATAGAGTTGATTCAAGTGTCTCTAGAAAGCCAACTTCAAGGGTTACAACTTTTGAGAAATGCAAAACTGTCAAATTCGGGCTAAAAAGGGTCTTAACAGGGTTTGAAATTGACGCAGATCGCGATCCACTCTTTCCGTATTACGATCAGGGGTCACTTACAGAAGATTTTTCGATCAGGACCCAGATCGCGATCCAAACGTTCTGTATCGCGATCTGGGGGGTCTCACATAACATTTTTTATCAAGATCCAGATCGCGATCTGGCAAGGCGGTGCACAAGTTTCGAGGCAATATATTTGTGTTTTGCAAGCCTACTATAAATAGAACATACCCTCCTCTCGATTTTGAGACTCTGGAACTCTTCTTCAACTTCTTCTTCGGTGTTCTCCTCGGTTTTTGCCAGTTCTTCGTGGGAAGCTTCGACGAGGGTTTCGACGAGGGTTTTTCATAAGCTTTTTATTTACATTTAGTTTATGATTCCTGTGATCTTCATTTTGATTCTATGTTTGTAATGAACTGGTCATTTTATTTTGGAAAATGAAACCTTGTATATATTGATTTTGATTTGCAGATCTGTGATCTATTTGTCGTTCTTTGATTCTGTTAATGTTTTCCTGTATTAAATGTTTTTGATTGTTTGGCCAACAGTTGAATTGATAGATGGGAATGAACTCGAGAGAGAATTTCTCGTTTGATTTTTAGGAAAACATAGCTCGGGTTGTGGAAACGGAGACGTGATGCACCTCGGGTAGTCCTTAAGGACTTGACCTAAATGCTCTCTTAATATCAGGTTCTGAACGGAGACGTCGGACCTGTGGGTAGACTCTAACTACACTGGAGACGGTGGTTAGGGTATTTTAGTGTTTCGGTTGGCGAATATAGAATTTCCATTAGATTCGGATTTGTAGACCTTTCTCGATAGTGCACTGATTGATTTTACCCTAGAAGCCATCACACGTCGTAATTCCTCGCTTGTCCTTTATTTATTGTTTCTTTTTAGCTTCATTTCATCCCCATTCTTTCGACTGTCTAGATAAATTTTAGGATAGTATAATTACGATACTTGGTAGATTTAGGAACTTAATTCCCTATGGATCAATATGTGGAATTCATTATTCTACAAATCGCGATATTGTACACTTGCGGTTTTTCATATATAGGTTTTACGCGTATCAATGATCTGAGAAATAACTCCGAGTCTAAAGCTCGTGGAGTCACTAGAATAGGTAAAACCCATCAAGAGCCAACTTGGAGGCTATTAATCACAAGCACAAATTTAAAAGGTTTTGGGTTATTTTATAGCCACATGTATAATCTCTCTCGAAAAGTGTGATTCTCGAGATTGAGCTACTTTGAGTGTATCCATGTATAATCTCTCTTGGATGGTGTGATTCCCAAGATCGAGTTGTTTTGAGTATACCCACATGTACATATCTCGCTTAGAGGATACATTCCTGAGGTCGAGCTGAATTTTGATCACGCGTACGTGAAAAACATGAACAAATATGACTATTGCCTACTTGATAGTGCAACTACACACTCAATATTCAATAGTAAAATATATTTCTCGAGTGTTATATTGTGAAAGGCATAAGTTAAAACCATATCAGATCCCATGGAGATAATAAATGGCTCCGAAATGGCAACAATTAAGCGTAATGGTACTACGCGGAATGTGGCATTTTCGCGTTTGCTGCACAAATTATTGTGCGGCACTAGGAATAAATGTCGAGCACCTAGTAGCATAAATTCAAACTCAAAATGGACTGGCGGTTCTTTGATTAAACGCGTCCAAAAAATTGCTCGTGTTTTGCAGTTGAGATCTAAACTCACTATTGCAGCATGGGGCCATGCAGTATTGCATGCATCACCACTGATTAAATTACACCCCGTTGCTTATCATATGTATTTCCCAATGCCATCGGCCTTAGGTTTCGAGCCCAATATTTCGCCCCTACGCACATTTGGTTGCGCTGTGCAAGTGGCAATTCCTCATCCCCATAAGACTAAAATGGGTCCTTATTGCCGGTTTGGCATATACGTTGGATTTGATTCACCGTCAATTATTAGGTTCTTGGAACCAATGATAGTTGATTTATACACCGCTAGATTTGCGGATTGTCATTTGGATGAGACATTATTTATGTTGATTGGTAAGAATATTCAGAATATCTGTGATAATGATTAACATAAACCAATCAAGAATCTCACATGATGTTAGAAACATTTATCTCATCTAGATCCACGTACATCTGAATGTGAAAATGAGATCCAAAGAATCATTTATGTACAAAATATCGCCAGTAGACTTCATGATGCATTTAATGATGCCAATAAAGTCACTAAATCTTATATTCCAGTTGTGAATGTACTAGCTAGGATCATTGTCCATGAGGAACATGCGAAAATGAATGATGATCCCCCACCACAAAAACGGATTAGATCTATTGGATCAAAGGACGTTGTTTCTAGAAAATTAAAGGGGAAAATCGATGAACCCTCGAACCAAGTGGTTCCTAGTGAGCATGCTCCAGAACATTATGTTGAGCCTGATATTGAAAAAGCGATATCAAATCTCGGGAATATCGAGAATCCCATAAGTTATTTCAATGAAATATGGGATAAAAATGAGATAATTATCGATAATATTTTTACATTCTCAACTGCTGAATAGATTGTCTATGATGATTATAACAGTGAACAATGTTTTGTAATGTTGCAGGTACATCTTGTTGATTCACCAAACAAGCATAGTCACTGTCATGATAATGTTGATTATATTGCACAGATAACAGGCGTGTAAATAAAAGGCGATAAGACAAGCATATCTCACAAAAGCTCATCCATATATCATTGCCGACGCCTCGCCGACAAAAGGAGACGGAAAATTTTAAACCTTGATTCGATGGGGATAGTTTTGCAATGTGAAGACGACGACCAAAGAGCCGAAATCAGCCTTCGTCGCCGACCATGGTTGAATGGGGAAGAGGCAGGATACAAATTTTGGAATTCTCGGTTACGATTTCAGAGTTTATTTAATTCTCAGATTCACACAAGAAAAAAAATATTTTGATTCTATAAATCAAATAACGAACAGGTTTGATAAACGTGAAATACACATACCCTATTCTATTAACTCAATATCATTCTCACAGAGTAAGACAAATCTCATATTTGAATACAAACGGGCTATATAACATATATTAACGTGAATAATCAAATCTGTAAAATCAAATAGAAAAAAAAAACAGTTTCGACAATCATGAAATAAACACAATATATTCAATGTTAATACAATATTAAATCACACAGAATATAACCCATTCCAAAAGAACATGAGCAGGCTTTATACATGAATTATCAAAACTGTAATATCCACTTCGATTGAATACAAGATGGATCTGATACCACTTGTTATAATTTATTCGCACATACTCGAATAAATCATAAGACTATCAAGCATCAATCGAAAGGAACAAGAACGAATAAGCGGAAGCGTACCTGAATCCAAAGAACCTTGTATGTAGAATACTCGAAGTCGGAAGAGAGTCGGTCTTCCAAAGAATACAGAGTTCCTCTTGTTTTCTCTTCTGTTCGATGGATAAGCAGTGGAGAAGGAATGATGTGTTTCTTTGGGACCACGACCCTTTAATATATGATTACAATTAGGGTTCAGCCCAATCAATGAAACCTAATTGTATTTATTTGTCTCTACACATTGGGCCCACAACACTAGTCCAATACCTTTTAATCTAATCCAAATAACTTTAATGAATCACTTTTAATTAGATTATCCGATGGATAGCCATACACATTTAATTACATATGTGAGCCCATATAATTATTGAAATAATTCCAACAATCTCTCACTTGGGCCACATATGTTAACTTCTTTATAAATGTGTACACCTTATGACGTCAAATATTGCTATCATATCATAGGGTATTCTTTAATAATCTCGCCCATTGACCATACTGATATTGGATTAAAGAAGCTTTCGCCACATTGAGTGCGGCTAAACCCAACAGGAGTCACACATACCAATATAACCAAATGACATAGATCAAGTTATGACGTGTAGCATGAAAATTACATGTAATGTGATCGAAACATGTCTATTTTCAACTGGTCCCAACTTAAACTTAATTGAGATCAACCTTAACCTAAATATACAAAGTGTAATAAACTGAATACTTTTTTTTTTGCAGAAAATGTTCAAATACGAAAGTATTATCCAAAAGTAACTAAAGCACAAAAAATGCATAAAAATACAAACTCCCACTAAATCATGATATCCTTAAGTGGTATAACACCCATACGAGCAGTATGCCCATGAAAGACCTTTGATGCTACTCCCTTAGTAAGGGGGTCCGCAACCATGGAGTTCGTTCCAATGTGCTCTATAGAAATTTAACCACTTTGTATTATTTCTTTCACAACTAGGAATTTTATGTCAATATGTTTAGACTTAGAAGAGCTTCTATTGTTATTAGAATATAGAACCGTTGAGTTATTGTCACAATATATCTTTAATGGTCTTTCAATACCACTCACAACACGCAGCCCGGTGGAAAAATTTCACAGCCATAATCCATGATTTGATGCCTCATGACACGCTACAAATTTCCCTGCCATAGTGGAGGAAGCTACGAGTGTTTTCTTGGCACTCTTTCAAGATACAGCTCCCCCAGCTAATAGGTAAATGTAGCCCTAAGTGGATCGTCTACTATCTTGGCATCCATCAAAGTCAGAATCAGAATACCCAATGATCTCCAACTGTTCTGACTTCTTATATGTGAGCATATAATCCTTAGTTCTTTGTAAGTACGTAAGAACCCTTTTTGCTGCTGTCCAATGATCCATCCCAGGATTACTTAGATATCTTCATAGCATTCCAACAACGAATGCTATGTCCAGACGTGTGCAAACTTTAGCATATATAAGACTCCCAACAAATGACGCATAGGGGAATCTCCCGCATTTTCTTAACTTCAAGGTCACCTTTAGGGCATTGCTCGAGACAGAATTTATCACCTTTCGCGATCGGGGTATCCATTGGTTTACTACCGTGCATGCCATACCTTTTAAGAACTTTTTCTATATAGCTCTTTTGAGATAATCCTAGAATACGTCGAGATCGATCTCGATGTATTTGGATTCCTAATACAAAAGAAGTTTCACCAAGATCTTTCATCTCAAATTTCTTTGATACAAATCTCTTAGTTTCGTGTAAGATTTCCTTATTGTTGGCTGCAAGAAGTATGTCATCGACATATAAAACTAAAAACACAAATTTACTCCCACTGAACTTGTGATATACACAATCTTCAACAATATTTGACTCAAAACCAAATGAGGCAATTACTTGATGAGTGGTACCACTGACGAGAAGCTTGCTTGAGCCCATAGATGGATTTCTTTAGTTTGCAAACCATATACTTTGGGTCACCGAACACAAAGTTTTCTGGTAGTACCGTATATATATATATATATATATATATATATCGTTTCTTCAATGTCTCCACTGAGAAACGCCGTCTTAACATCCATGTGCTGTAACTCAAGATCAAAATGAGTAACAAGAGCCATCATTATTCTCAAAGACTCTTTCGATGAAACTGGAGAGAAAGTCTCTATAAAGTCAACGCCTTCCTTTTGAGTAAAGACTTTAGCCACAAGACGAGCCTTATATCTTTCCACGTCAACCTTCGAATCCCTTTTGGTTTTAAATATCCATTTACAACCAGTGGGTTTCTTTTCTTCAGGTAACGGGACAAGATCCCAAACTTGATTGTCTTGCATAGACTTATACTATTCATTCATCAATTTTGAGAGTTAGAATCCTGCATGGCTTGGTGGAAGTTGATTGGATCATCTTCCACGAATCCATTTATGTCCTCATGTTCTTGGAGAAATACTACGTAATCATCCGAAATAGCATTTCTCCTTTCTCTCGTGGATCTCCTTATTGGCACTTGTTCTTGAGGTTGTTGAGTTTGTTCTTCAGGAATAACTACCTCAACTTGAGTGGGAATTTGTTCAATATTGTCTTGTTGAGGTTCCATATCTGCCTCTCGAACAATGATAGGTAAAGAAACATGTACACTTTCAGAAACAGAAGTAGGAATCGTAGTTGATTCCTCCTCAAAGACAATATATCTAACCTTATTTCTCCCCTAAAACTCAACATCATCAAAAAGTACTGCATTATCCGTCTCAAAAATTGATTTCATAGTGGGATCATAAAATTTGTAACCTCTAGATCGCTCAGAATAACCAATAAAATAGCTGTTAACTGTTTTAGAGTCCAATTTCTTTTCATTTGGCCTATAAGGCTTAGCCTCAGATGGAAAACCCCAAATGTGAAAATTCTTAAGGCTAGGCTTTCGCCCGGTCCAAAGTTCATAGGGTGTTTTTGCAGCTGCCTTAGTTGGTACTCTATTTAGGATGTACGCTGCTGTTAGTTGGTACTCTATTTATGATGTACGCTGCTGATTTTATTGCTTCTCCCCAGATTGACTCTGGCAAGATAGAATGATTAATCATACTCCTTACCATATCCTTAATGAAAGAATTTATGGTCCCGAATTCGTATTATACAGAGATGTTATCTAAAGTGTTATGACACTTGAGACAACATGCAGCGGAAATATAAAGATTAAAAGACAATGCTCAGAATTAAAAATGTTCACAAGTAAAGACTTGTGAACTTGCCCTTTACAGGACGGAAAAATATATTAAACACAGTATTCTAAGAATACAAACAGAAGAGTGCGAAAACTTCTTCCTTATGAATGAATCTTTTTCAAGATCACTCTTACAACCAAATCTAGATACTAAAAGAAAAATATTAAAAATTCTAGACTTCAAAGAATGTACTCATAAAGAGTACGTACAACAGATCCTAGAAAACACACTAAAATTCTCGAGATTAAAATTTCAACTCTATTTTTGTTTCCTCGAAAATCTGTTCAAATCTTGAGTCTTGAGTTGAGTATTTATAGACTTGCCAAGCTTCCACTTCTCAGCCCATGATCTGCAAGAAAACCAACCACAAGAGCACTCAAGATAATGGGTTAGTGGGTTAGTTTGGAAGTTAAGATAAATTCCATAATTAAATCCACTAAGCACTACTTAACCCCACTTAGCCCACTAACTAAGATTTAGTTTAGAGTTTAAGAAAAGTTAAAAACACATTGTGAAATTAATTCACGTGTTTCACTTAAGAGTCCTATTTCGTCTTTCAGAAACACCATTCATGCTAGGAGAACCCGGCATGGTGTACTGTGGGACGATTCCACATTCCTCTAGGAAAATAGCAAATGGCCTTGGACGTTGTTCACCCGAACCGTCATATCTGTCGTAGTATTCACCACCACGATAAGATCTAGCACACTTAATTTTCTTGTTGAGCTGATTTTCCACCTCAACTTTTAAACTTTTGAACATGTCCAATGCCTCAGATTTTTCATGCATAAGATATAGGTATCCATAACGTTAATAATCGTATATGAATGATATAAAATATCGTTGACCATTCCAAGAAGCCTTAGGGAATGGTCCACAAATGTCAATATGTATCAATTCTAAGACATCCGAAGATCTATTGGCACCTAATTTCTTATGTTTGGTATGTTTTCCCTTAATACACTCAATACAAACTTCTAAGTCTGAAAAATCAAGTGAATCCAAAATACTTAGTGACACAAGTCGTTTAATTCTTGATTTGGATATATGACCCAAACATTTGTGCCATAACTTAATCGAATTTTTTTTATTAAGCATACGTTTAGTACCACGCGATTCCACATGCAAAGTTTCATTATATGATGCAATAGTTTCAAGCATATAAAGATTGTCATAAACACATAACAAACCAGTGGCAACATTATTTGAATTTAGAGAAAAACTAAATTTATTATTTCCAAAAGAACAAAAATAACCAGACTTGTCCAGTTTAGAAATAGAAACCAAATTCCGTCGAAAAGATGGCACAACAAAAGTATCTTTCAAATCCAGATAAAAACCAGTTCTTAATAATAATTTAAAATGCCCTATTGCTTCAACTTCCACCGATAGTCCATTGCCCACATAGATGTATCTTTCACCATCACTTGGCTTCCGGCAGTGAGGCAACCCTGCATAGAAAAACGTATGTGAGTAGTAGCACCAGAATCTAACCACCAAGTGTTTCTAGGTACTGAAGCTAAATTAACCTCACAACAGACCAAAGTAAAGAACATACCTTTCTTGGCACGCCAAGCTTCATACTTGGTACATTCTTTCTTCTAATGCCCGGGCTTTCCACAAAAGAAACAACCTTTAGTTTCTTCATTGGGTTTCTTTTTCATCGGACCCTTAGCAACTTTATCCAACTCACATTATGCCCTTACTCTTTGAGGTACTTGCCAGATCCTAGAAAACACACTAAAATTCTCGAGATTAAAATTTCAGCTCTATTTTTGTTTCCTCGAAAATCTGTTCAAATCTTGAGTCTTGAGTTGAGTATTTATAGACTTGCCAAGCTTCAACTTCTCAGCCCATGATCTGCAAGAAAACCAACCACAAGAGCACTCAAGATAATGGGTTAGTGGGTTAGTTTGGAAGTTAAGATAAATTCCATAATTAAATCCACTAAGCACTACTTAACCCCACTTAGCCCACTAACTAAGATTTAGTTTAGAGTTTAAGAAAAGTTAAAAACACATTGTGAAATTAATTCACGTGTTTCAAACTCCCCCTTTTTAACTTTCTGATCAAAACTAAATCGAAGTCAAAGACTCCCCCTGAGATATTGCTTGAACTCCCCCTGAATTTGATACCATTTGAAAAAACATAGAAACAATAAATTAAAACCAAATTCAGCAAGATAGTCCAACAAAAGAAATAATCAAAGTGCAGTCCTAAACAAAAGTTCAGAGGGAAAATAAACAAAACACAACAAAAAATATTGTTCATGAAAACAATCTAAAGTAAAATATCCAAAGTCTCCAAGGTCTCCTCAGTTTCAGCTGCTGCTCCTCCCCCATCACTAGATCCACTGCTTTCTTCTTGAGCTTCCCCCTCTTTCTTTTCTTCCTCTTCATTGACTCCTTGCTCTCTGCCTCTAGCATCCAAAGGATGAGATGTTCCTGCTTCAGTTTCATGATCTTTTTCTCCCCCTTTTTGATCAGAAAGAGCCCTCTGAATCATCTCCACCATGGACTGATGATAGGTGATCTGAGCTAGAGAATGAGTAAGCTGCTGCAATAGAAGATCTCTAGGAACAGACACAAGAAGATTAGAAATGTTGTCAACATGAGGAGCAACACCTTCAGCACCAGAATTATTTTGTCCTGATTCACTTGAGAGAAAATTATCTCCATTCCAGGGAAGATCTTGGACATGAGGAGCTCTTAGAAAATTTTGAGAAACAGTGACCATGCCTTGTGGAGTATGAAGATATTCTGAGTCATCTTGGCCCAAGTTTTGAGAGAGTAAGATGGAATAGATGAGAGAAGGATAGGGGAGGTGAGTGGAGGGTGAAATCTTCTGGGCAAGATGACCAATAGTATCAAAGAACAGTTTGCCAAAATCCACTGGTAAACCCTTCCCCAATTTGTACATGAGTACAGCATGAGGCTTAGTTACCACAGAGACATTTTTGGATGGAATCCAATTAGTCACTGTGAGTCTAAACAGGACAGAGTAAAAAGCAGTGAGTTGAGACACTTGGAATTTTCTTGGATGTGCAGGCCAACTTTTTAAACGATTTCCAGAAATAACTTTGCAAATTTCAGTAAAATCACCATAATTATCCTCATCAATCACAGTAGGAGTTTGTAAATGAGAGTTGATAATTTTGGGAGAAAAAGAAAAAATGGAATTGCGCACAAAAACTTTGCCAAAGTTTGGAGAATTTTTCTTTAAAAAAGAAGTTTGCAAATTGGCATAAAATTCCTTCACAACCATGGGATCATAAGAGCAGGCAGTCTCAACTAGGTTAAGGATTTTTCTTTGGTGAAGAAAGGCAGTTATCCTATGCCTATCAAATTCTTGCTTAGAAATTTTCTTTTCCTCAATGAATTGACAATTCATGACTTGAGGACTCAACAGTGAATCAGATTCAAAATAAAAATTTGGACTGAAGGCATTGGTTACCTCAAAAGGGATTGACAAATTCTTCCCATCCAGGTCTGGTTCTTCTTCTTCTGAGGAATCATCATCTTCTGATTCTTCAAGCTCATCAGGGACATATGCTGGTTCAGGTGATGCAGCAGGTGGGGCAACACCTTCTTCCTGCTGAGAAGAGTCTTCAGAGGATTCACTGTCAGAATCAGAGGAAGGTAAATTCTTACGAAAAGCAGCTAGAGGAACCTCCCAGCTGTCAGCACTTTTCTCTGGTTGTTCTTCAGTCTGAGGAGGAATTGCATCTGCTTGAGCTGCTGCTTCTGCCAGGGTTTCCAGAGGATCTCCCTGAGGTGCTGATGGAGTTTCTTCTGTAGTGGTGAACTCCTGAGCATCAACAGTGGGAATGTCAACATGCTCTGCAGAAGACATCCCAGAAAAATCAGGCATTTCTTCATCCTGATAGGGAGCAGCACCCTCAGAAGCATTCTGAGGAACATCTGTTGAAGCTGTGGGTGCAGCAGCATCTTCTGGAACAGGTGCAGCAACACCTTCAGAAACAGGTGCAGCAACATCTTCAGGAATAGAATGTTGAGAGGCTGCTGTTGCCATGCTGGGCTGTGATGTCTCCCCCTGAGTTGATGCTGGGAAAGGTGAGTTGTTGGATGATGACTCGGAGGAACTGGAGGACAAAGCTTGAGCCTGTGGTGCAGCAAATGTAGGGTCTCCTTCTTCATCATCATTTTCTTCATCCACCAAATGAAGACCTCTTGGTGGATTCGACCAAACAGAAGTGCGGCCACCTCTGCCTCCTCTTCTTCCACCTCTGCTTCCTCTCCGGCGTTGTGGCACCGCAGTATTCAGATCTGGGAAAGGGTTTGTGCGCTTGGACCGGCGGGTTGGAAACCTTCCGGCAGTGGAAGATGGACCCACAAAATCAAAATTGTCTGGGTCAATCGGGTTCAGCTCATCTCCGGGCTCAATGTAGCTGATTGGTACAGCTTCAAAGTTGATTGGGTGAACGATGATGGCCAGATTTGGGTCTGCTGGTACAGGTGCTGCAGCATCGTTGTGAACATCATCATCGACGGCTGGAGGAGGATTTCTAGGTGGGGATGCCATGATACAGTAGATGAAGGAAAATAGCTTCTTGTGCTTTTTGATTTTTTAGTGTGAGTTTTTGAGAAAAGAAGCACTAAATTTGTAAGCCCTAATTTTTGCTGAAGAAAGAAGGAAAAATTAAAGTGGAGAAGGTGAAGAAGTGGTGTCCGTTTTTCTTGGGGAGAGTGAAATTAAGGAGAATAAAATTTCCTTGGCAGTTTAAAGAAAAACCGTGACACATGGCACAATAAGGAGTGGACTTAGTGGAAAAATAAGGGATTAACCCATGTACCCATGACCCATATAAATAGGGGTAATTCAATAAAAATAAAAATAACACCGTAGCACTCATGAAATATTCACAAAAATAAAAAAAAACACATTTATTAATGATTAATAGTGAGAAAAAATAGCTGACAGGCATAGATACAATTATATATATTTATTATATTTCTTTATATACATATATATATATATATATATATATATATATATATATATATATATATATATATATATATATATATATATATATATATATATATATATATATATATATATTATTTTTTTTTTTTTTTTTTTTATTTTTTTTTTATTTTTTTTTTTTTTATATAATATATATATAAACTCTTATTTTCAAGTCAAACAATTCACATGGAACATGATCAAGTGTTCAGTTTGAAGGTTCCTCAGTTACTAAGATATGACTATCAAAATAGAGGAGTTTGACTTATGTGAGTGTAATTATTGGCTAAATGTTTACATGAAGCATGATCACGTTTCAAGGTGAAAGACTTCCAGTTACTGATTTAGAAAATAATACACCACAGTGAAGTCATTATTTAATGAAGCTAATGCTTCAATAAATGTGTTGCAGTTTAAGATATTTGATGAGGTGCTGCAACACGTTTCAGGACATGTTTATTGAGTACACATCCCGAGAGATTTTCTGAGTTTTGAAAACCTCTCATAATCTAATGCCTTTGTAAAGATGTCAGCCAGCTGATCTTCTGTAGGAATGTACTTTAAGCACACAATATTTTTCTCAACTATATCACGAATAAAATGATGTTTAATATCTATGTGTTTAGTTCGTGAGTGTTGAACAGGATTTTTTGAAATGTCAATAGCACTTGAATTATCACAATATATGGTCAGGGTATCACTGGTTAACCCATAATCCCCCAACATTTGTTTCATCCAAATTAGTTGACCACAACACCCTCCAGCAGCTACATATTCTGATTCAGCTGTTGAAAGAGATACACAGTTTTGCTTTCTACTAAACCAAGAAACTAGATTATTCCCCAAAAAGAAACATGCACCTGAAGTGCTTTTTCTGTCACTAATATCCCCAGCCCAATCAGAATCACTAAAGCCTATCAAGTTTGTATTTGTGTCTTTGAAAAACTGAATCCCTAAGTCTACTGTACCTGCAACATACCTAATAATCCTCTTCACAACTTTAAGATGAGTGACCTTGGGATTAGCTTGATATCTGGCACACACACAAACACTAAACATAATGTCAGGCCTGCTTGCTGTTAGATACAGAAGGCTTCCAATCATGCTTCTGTAGAGAGTGCTGTCGACATCTTCTGCAACATCATCCTTAGACAGTTTTTGGCTGGAACCCATTGGAGTTTTCATGTGCTTGGCTGATTCCAACTCAAACCTTTTGACCAGATTGAGAGCATACTTCTTTTGATTCACAAACATTCCTTCACCTGTCTGTTTGATTTGGAGTCCTAAGAAGTAATTCAACTCCCCTACCATACTCATTTCAAATGTGTGAGACATAGAATCTACAAAAGACTGCAAAAGGTTAGCACAAGTAGAGCCGAAAACAATATCATCAACATATATCTGAACAACAATGATATGATTATTTGTTCTTTTAATAAATAGAGTTCTATCTGCCTCTCCTCTATTGAATTGTATGTCAAGTAAGAAGTCAGTGAGTCTTTGATACCAAGCTCTAGGAGCTTGTTTAAGACCATACAGTGCCTTCTTAAGCTTGAAAACATGATTAGGTTTGGCAGAATCTTCAAAACCCTTGGGTTGTTCTACATATGCTTCCTCATTCAGAACCCCATTCAGAAATGCACTTTTGATATCCATCTGATACAGTTTGATTTTAAGAAAGCAGGCTATAGCAAGAAGTAATCTAATAGATTCAATTCTAGCTACTGGAGCAAAAGTCTCATCAAAGTCTATACCCTCAATTTGGGTATAACCTTGTGCTACTAACCTAGCCTTATTTCTAACCACTGTACCTTTTTCATCAGTTTTGTTTTTGAAGATCCACTTAGTTCCTATCACATTTACATGATTTGGTCTGGGAACTAAGTACCAAACATCATTTCTGACGAACTGATTCAACTCTTCATGCATTGCATTTACCCAGAATTCATCCTTCAGAGCTTCTGCAATATTTCTTGGTTCTACTGAGGACACAAAACAAGTGGTTCCAGTTAGTGCACATTCAGAAGATAAATTTGCAAATCTTACCATATCTCTGTAGTTTACTCTCTCTTTTCTTCTGGTCCTCATTCCATCAAAGATATCTCCCACTATTTGAGTAGATGGGTGATTTTTCTGAATTCTTCTTGAGGGTTCCTTTCTGCAGACATCAAGAGTTGGCTGCAATTCAGTTTCTGGATGGTGTGCTGAGTCCGATGTGGTAACATTTGGCTCAGCACCTTCTTCTCTCAGACCTGGACTGTCTGTATCTGGATCATCTGTGGTAGAAATGACTTCTTCGGTTGTTTCTCTTTCAGCAATTAAATCATCAACTTCATCTTCAGCTGTTTTACTGCGAAGATCAGCAAAATCATCAAATACCACATTTACAGATTCAATAATGGTTCGAGTTCTTAGATTATATACTCTATAAGCATGACTGTTGTTAGAGTATCCCATAAACAAACTCAAATCACTTTTTGAATCAAATTTAGCTAAGTGATCTCTATCATTTAGAACATAGCAGACACATCCAAACACATGCATGTATTCTATATTAGGTTTCTTACCATAAAGAATTTCATATGAAGTCATCATAGATCCTAATCTTAGATACACACGATTTGAGATGTGACAAGCTGTGTTGACAGCCTCAGCCCAAAACCTTTTAGACAGATTTTTTGCACTCATCATCACCCTAGCCATTTCTTGGATGGTTCGGTTTTTTCTTTCAGCAATGCCATTTTGCTGAGGAGTTTTTGGAGCAGAAAATTCATGCTTTATACCCTTTTTATTACAAAATGCAAGAAATAAAGCATTCTCAAATTCTTTTACATGATCAGATCTAATTCTACGAACATAAACTAGAAATTGAGTTTTCACAAACCTGTACAGATTTCTGAACACTTCAAAAGTGTCTGATTTTTCTCTCAAAAAATACACCCAAGTATACCTTGAAAAATCATCAACACATACAAAGACATATTTTTTACCACCTAGACATTCTACCTCTATAGGACCCATAAGGTCCATATGTACAAGTTCAAAACACATAGTGGTACCAACGTGTTGTAACACTTTGTGTGGTACTCTGGTCTGCTTTCCCTTCTGGCACATTCCACATATAGGAATATCCTTGATCTTGAGATCTGGTACTCCTCTTATGGCATTGTATTTGTTGAGCAGCTTCAGATTTTTGAAGTTTGTGTGTCCTAGCTTCTGGTGCCATAGCTCTACTTCACTTACTCTTGAACTCTTGCAAGATATGGTGTCACCAGTTTGATAGCAATTATCCATTGATCTGGAACCTGTCAATACACAGTGATTTCGGTTATCAAACACAGAGCAACAATATTTATCAAACTCTACACGTAGATCATCATCACACAATTGACTGATACTGATAAGGTTTGACCCTAATCCTTCAACATGTAGGACATTTGAAAGTTTTGGGAGTCCCTCAATACTGAGTGTTCCACGTCCAACCACTTTGCCTTTAGCTCCTCCTCCATAGGTTACACGTCCTCCATTAAGTGTGTGGTAGTTTGATAGAAATTCCTTTGTTCCAGTCATGTGCCTAGAACATCCACTATCAAAGTACCATGAACCTGAAATGTTAGCATTTAAGGAGGTGTATACTGCTTTGCACAAAAGTTTACCCTTGGGAGTCCATATTTTACACTCCTTTTTGGTAGATTCTACCTTTTTCTTTGAGGTGTTCCTTGAGGTGTTGTAGATTATTTTATACAACATTTTGTCACTGCTGAGTTTTTCACAAAATGGACGAATGTGTCCTGGTGAAAAACAATAATGACAGACATAACCTCTTATTCTGGAATCTGGAGTGGTGACTGTGGCCTTCCTGCAATCCTTTCTGTTTGCACCCTTTTCTTTTACAAAGACAATTTCTTTCTTCTTAACTGGCTTCGTTTGTTTTTTGAATCCTAGCCCTTCATGTTTGTAGTGCTTTTCCATTGACACAATCTCTTCGAGTTTAGTTGTGCCAGTGTTCATCCTCTTGATTGCTAGAGTTGCCTTTTTGAGTTCTTCTTTCACTTTTGCCAGTTCAAGATCCTTCTTGGTGATTCCAACCTCCAAATGTGTGATTGTTTCTTTGAGGGAGGAATTTTCCTTGTTGGCTGCATCTAGAGCTTGAGTCTTCTTCTCCAAGTTTCTGATCAGCTTCTTACACATTTCTTCATCATCACTGACTGCTTCATTACTGGATTCTGCTGCATTCACAGAAATAGAGTTTAAACATGTATAATGATCAGTATTTAACTCACAAACTGAAAGTGTTTCAGCAAGTGTTGCAGCATCCAGAGAGACTCCTTGGGATTCTGTTTCAGAGAAACTTTCAGTGAGATATCTGACAGAAAGAGCTTGTTTAGAGGATTGCTGTTCCTCTGTCTGTTCAGGTTGTTCTTCCTCCTCATCACTGACAGCACAAATCAAACTCATTCCTCTCCTTCTCAAAGTATTTGCACATTCATTAGCATAATGTCCAAATCCTGAACAGGCCCTGCATTTAATATAATCCAAGTTAGGTGGTTCAGAATTTGAACGAATAAAAGAAGAATTTTTTAAATTGTTTTGAGAAGGTGTTTGAGGAAATGTTCTCTGTGGAATAGATCTGTTCCGGGGCTGAGTTTGTCGATTTTGTGGAGACCCTTCTGAAAATAACTGCCTGGGCTTGATTCCACTTCGTCTGTACGCCCTATTGAATTTCTGAATCTGAAATGCCACATTGTTGAGGCATTCTTCTGCATCATCATCATATTCCGGAGCAACATCTTCCTTCTCTAATTCTGCCTGGAGTGCATTTGAGATAGCCTTTCCTTTCTCCTTTCTTTGATCTTCGAAGTTCATCTCTCTGGACTTGAGACTTCCTATTAATTCGTCCAGCCGTAGAGATGATGTATCTTTAGCCTCCTCAATAGCAGTAACCGTCATGCTGAACCTATCTGGAAGAGTTCTCAATACCTTATTCACTAGTGTCTCGTTGCTCAAAGGACCACCTAAGGATTGAAATTCATTAGCCAAATCAATCAACTTCTCATTGTATTGAGAAATTGTTTCAGTTTCCTCCATTCTCAGTCTCTCAAATTTGGAAGAGAGTAATCTGAGCTTGGTTCTTTTGACACTATCTGATCCTTCACAATGAAGCTGAAGAATTTCCCAAGCATCCTTTGCAGAAGTGCATACAGAGATTAATTTAAACATTGTTAAATCTACTGAATTGAAAATTGCATTTAACGCCTTTGAGTTTTGGTTAGCATTTGATAGATCGTCTGGTGTCCACCGTAATTCTGGAGTTGGAAAAACATCTCCGTCCACATCTGTGATAGTTGGTGGCTTCCATCCAGTGAGAATAGATCTCCATGCTCTCTCATCAATGGCTTTGATGTACGCCCTCATCTTGACTTTCCAGTAGGTGTAGTTCGTGCCATCAAGTACAGGAGGTCGCATAGAAGCAGTCATCTGAGTATCCATCACGAATTCGTTTCTGTAAAGAAAATAGGAACAAACACTTAGTATACGTCAAGTGTTGGCTCTTGATGCCAATTGAAAGAATGTATGGTCCCGAATTCGTATTATACAGAGATGTTATCTAAAGTGTTATGACACTTGAGACAACATGCAGCGGAAATATAAAGATTAAAAGACAATGCTCAGAATTAAAAATGTTCACAAGTAAAGACTTGTGAACTTGCCCTTTACAGGACGGAAAAATATATTAAACACAGTATTCTAAGAATACAAACAGAAGAGTGCGAAAACTTCTTCCTTATGAATGAATCTTTTTCAAGATCACTCTTACAACCAAATCTAGATACTAAAAGAAAAATATTAAAAATTCTAGACTTCAAAGAATGTACTCATAAAGAGTACGTACAACAGATCCTAGAAAACACACTAAAATTCTCGAGATTAAAATTTCAACTCTATTTTTGTTTCCTCGAAAATCTGTTCAAATCTTGAGTCTTGAGTTGAGTATTTATAGACTTGCCAAGCTTCCACTTCTCAGCCCATGATCTGCAAGAAAACCAACCACAAGAGCACTCAAGATAATGGGTTAGTGGGTTAGTTTGGAAGTTAAGATAAATTCCATAATTAAATCCACTAAGCACTACTTAACCCCACTTAGCCCACTAACTAAGATTTAGTTTAGAGTTTAAGAAAAGTTAAAAACACATTGTGAAATTAATTCACGTGTTTCACTTAAGAGTCCTATTTCGTCTTTCAGAAACACCATTCATGCTAGGAGAACCCGGCATGGTGTACTGTGGGACGATTCCACATTCCTCTAGGAAAATAGCAAATGGCCTTGGACGTTGTTCACCCGAACCGTCATATCTGTCGTAGTATTCACCACCACGATAAGATCTAGCACACTTAATTTTCTTGTTGAGCTGATTTTCCACCTCAACTTTTAAACTTTTGAACATGTCCAATGCCTCAGATTTTTCATGCATAAGATATAGGTATCCATAACGTTAATAATCGTATATGAATGATATAAAATATCGTTGACCATTCCAAGAAGCCTTAGGGAATGGTCCACAAATGTCAATATGTATCAATTCTAAGACATCCGAAGATCTATTGGCACCTAATTTCTTATGTTTGGTATGTTTTCCCTTAATACACTCAATACAAACTTCTAAGTCTGAAAAATCAAGTGAATCCAAAATACTTAGTGACACAAGTCGTTTAATTCTTGATTTGGATATATGACCCAAACATTTGTGCCATAACTTAATCGAATTTTTTTTATTAAGCATACGTTTAGTACCACGCGATTCCACATGCAAAGTTTCATTATATGATGCAATAGTTTCAAGCATATAAAGATTGTCATAAACACATAACAAACCAGTGGCAACATTATTTGAATTTAGAGAAAAACTAAATTTATTATTTCCAAAAGAACAAAAATAACCAGACTTGTCCAGTTTAGAAATAGAAACCAAATTCCGTCGAAAAGATGGCACAACAAAAGTATCTTTCAAATCCAGATAAAAACCAGTTCTTAATAATAATTTAAAATGCCCTATTGCTTCAACTTCCACCGATAGTCCATTGCCCACATAGATGTATCTTTCACCATCACTTGGCTTCCGGCAGTGAGGCAACCCTGCATAGAAAAACGTATGTGAGTAGTAGCACCAGAATCTAACCACCAAGTGTTTCTAGGTACTGAAGCTAAATTAACCTCACAACAGACCAAAGTAAAGAACATACCTTTCTTGGCACGCCAAGCTTCATACTTGGTACATTCTTTCTTCTAATGCCCGGGCTTTCCACAAAAGAAACAACCTTTAGTTTCTTCATTGGGTTTCTTTTTCATCGGACCCTTAGCAACTTTATCCAACTCACATTATGCCCTTACTCTTTGAGGTACTTGCCAGATGAGCACTTTCAGATCCCTCTTGCTTCATCCTCTCTTCTTCTTGCACACAATACGAAATGAGCTCATTAATAGTCCATTTCTTCTTTTGATAGTTATAATTGACCTTAAATTGCCCGAAATGTGCAGGAAGAGAGATCAAAACCAAATGCACGAGTATGTCATCAGACAACTCGAGCTTTAAAACCTTAAGTATAGAAGCAATGTTCGACATATCCATGATGTACTCCCTTATGTTACATTTGCCATTATACTTCATGGAAATCAAGCTAGCTAAAAGCGTGCTTGTTTTCGCCTTATCGTTTTTTTCAAAATGCTTCTCAATTTCGGCAAGGAGATGGAAAGTTTTAAACCTTGATTCGAGGGGGATAGTTTTGCAATGTGTAGACGACGGCCAAAGAGCCGAAATCAGCCGTCGCCACCGACCATGGTTTAACGGGGAAGAGGCAGGATAAAAATTTTGGAATTCTTGGTTAGGGTTTCAGAGTTTATTTAATTGTCAGATTCACACAAGACAAAAAAAAAATTATTTTAATTCTGAAAATCAAATAAAAAATAGGCTTGACAGATACTCTATTCTGTTAACTCAATATCATTCTCACATAATAAGACAAATCCCATAGTTGAATACAAACGGGCTATATAACATGTATTAACGTGAATAATCAAAATTGTAAAATCAATTAGAAAAAAAACAATTTTGACAATCATGAAATAAACACAATATATTCAATCTTGATACAATATTAAATCAAACATAATAGAACCCATTCCAAAAGAACACGAGCAGGCTTTATACATGAATTATCAAAACTATAATATCCCCTTCGATTGAATACAAGATGGCTCTGATACCACTTGTTAGAATTAATTCGCATATACTCGAATAAATCCCAAGACCATCAAGCATCAATCGAAAGAAACAAGAATGAATAAGCGGAAGCGTACCTAAATCCATAGAATCTTGTAGAATACTCGAAGTCGGAAGAGAGCCGGTCTTCCAAAGAATACACAATTCCTCTTGTTTTCTTTTTTGGTCGATGGATTAGCAGTAGAGAAGGAATGATGTGTTCCTTTGGGGACCACGACCCTTTATATATGATTACAATTAGAGTTCAACCCCATCAATGAAACCTAATTGTACTTTATTTGTCTCTACACATTGGGCCCACAACATTAGTCCAATACCATTAATCTAATCCAAATAACTTTAATTAATCTGATAGATAGCCATACACATTTAATTACACATGTGAGCCCATATAATTATTGAAATAATTCCAACATATATCACAAAAGATCATCCATATATTATTGCCCATAGAAATTGGTATACAACATTAAATGAGAAGAATCGATATGAAACAAGATTCTACAAAAGCATATCATATAATAGGGTCTTTCTACCGTGAGATCCCTAGAACACGACTTATATGAGATACCTCCTTCAGATTGCGACAGGTGTCCCAGCAACACAACCTATTTTTTCCTCATTTATGTATTGTCGCAAATAACCTTTGTACAATTATTATTTTAAAAAAATTCCCAATTATAAATTATTAATGAAATTTCAATTTTACCCTCTCTATTTTAATGCAATTTTAAATCAATATTTACTGTTGAGTTAAAATTTATAAAGTCAATTATATCATTATTTGTAAAAATCATTAAACCACCTATCCAAAATTGCTTCAATTTAAATTCGAACTTGTGACCATCTAAAAGCATACAAGAATACTTACCATTAAGACACAACACATAATTGAAAATAAACTAATAATACGAATATATATATCACAAAACTACAATGTATAATTATTATAAAACTTATATAAATAATGTTAAATAAATTATTAATTCTCATATAATTAATATTATATATTAAAAATATCATATACTAACAAATCTTTATATAATATAATTTAAAAATCTAAGGAAATGCTGATCAACTCGTGTAATTTAAAAATGAATTTCGAAAGAATTTGAAGTTTGAATTGAATCGTAAATTGTAAGATTTAATTAAAACATAATATTTGAATCAATTAAACTCATGCATTTTCAATTCAAAAACAATATTCAAAGATTTGATCGATTAAGCTCAACTCATGTCAATTTAAAGTGTAAGTGGCCTCGGCTGTTGTGGTGAGGCGAACGGTCTACCTTGGTCTTCCACGACCTTCTATGATCATTCCCTACCCGTCCCTTTTATTATTTGGGCCACCTGTGTTTGCCCGTATTCTTAACGTTTTGTTAGTTAGCTATTGTCTTTTGTTTGTCAACTGCTATTATTAGCCATATGTTGGGCAGTAGCAATTTGAGCAAAACTCATTATGTACTTCTTAAATATTGTTTTATAAACAGGTAGGGGGTCAAGCCTAACCCCCCACCCTCATCGGGTGTCGTTCTCTTAAAAAAAAAAAAAAAAAAAAAAAAAATTTGTAGACAATATTCAAATATTTGAATCGGTTAAACTCAATAAATTACAATAGTGTATTAATCAAACTATGTTTAGTTAAAGTTTAGTATCTTTTTTTTATTGAATTTTATCCTAAAAAATAATAAAATTTAATTCGTAAAAATCGTAAGATTTAATTGGTTCATGGTTAGATTCAATCTTACGATTTACAATTTGATTCTTACGATTTTACAAATTAAATTATTATTTTTTTGTTAAAATTGAATTAAAAGGATAGTAGACTTTAATTATAAATAGTTAACTCGATTAATACGTTCTTGTCAGTGGTTGAACTTAATCGATTCAAATTTTTGAATAACATTTACAAGTTAAAAGGACTTGCGCTTAATTGATTCAAATCATACGCTATAATTAATCTTATGATTTGATTCTTACGTAATTTAAGAATTATTTTTTTATGATCGATAAAATTGAATTAAAAATGTATTACACTTTAACTAATAATAGTTAATTTGATTAAGACGTTCTTGTCAATAGTTGAGTGAGCTTAATCGATTCAAATATTTGAATAATGTTTACGAATTGAAAGGACTTGAGTTTAATTGGTTCAAGTATTACGATTTACGATTAGGTTCTTACATGTGTTAGGAATTAAATTTATTATTTTTTATGACAAAATTGAATTAAAAAGATATTAGACATTACTTATAAATAGTTAAATCAATTATGTAACATGTTATGTCAATAGTTAAGCAATCCATTCAAATATTTGAATAATGTTTACTAATTAAAAGGATTTGAGCTTAATCGATTCAAATCTTACTATTTGATTAAATTAAATATTAAAAGAAAATTCACAATATAGTATTTGTATTACATAATTTTATTTTAAAGTAAGAAAACTACTAATTGGAATGAATAATAATTTTTTCTTCTTCTAAATAAACATATTATTTAATTTTTTATTTGGATTTGTCACACTATCGATTTAATAACATAAGTGAGTTTGGATTAAGTTATGCATTTTTTTTATATTTAATTGAGCATTCTTTACATTTTTAAATGGTGGAATTTATTAATATTACTAATATTATATGATTAATGATAGATGTTTGGCTTAATGAATTACAATTCTTTATATTTTTCAAACTTTATTATATTAAATTTGTTATTAATTTATTTAATATCAGTTAATAATAATGAATGTCGCAATTAATATTTTATTTAACAATATTTAAATACTTACATTTATTATCATTTTATATTGTGTTTTACAGATATATATACAATAATGGTTAAATATATTATAATAAGTTAATGGACTTGAATGGTTATGAGTAATGAATGTACTAAGATGCCACAAGTTCTATCCCTAATGAATGTATTTTTTTTGATTATTTATCAAATAAAACTCGGTTACAATAAATTTAAATGAATTATTTAATTAAAATATAGTAGGGGGTAAATTAGACAATTCAATGTTAATCTATTTTATATTAATTTAATAAAAAACATAATCGAAGGATAATTTGGTAAAGTAATTCATTTTTTGGAACATAAGCCATATTATTTTCCTAGGGTCCAGATTTAATCTTAAAAAAATAATGATAATTAATGCATATCTCATATAAGTTTAGAACACAATATTTTCCTAGGGTCCAGATTTAATCTTAAAAAATTAATGATTAATGCATATCTCATATAAGTTTAGAACACAATCTTATATAAGTTTAGAACACAGTGGTCTGACCATAGTAAGTTCAATATAATAACACCATGTGCAACAAAAACTACTGCACTGTAATTATTAATTATTAATTAATTCGTGTAAACAACACAACGATGACGTCATCGATCATACCCAGAGTGCGCCGGCCCTTTGGAGCATAGGCTTTAGTGCCCTTTTGAGGTGGAGGCTCGTGACCTCGTTGGCACCTCCGACGAACTCGCCGCCGATGAACACCGCCGGCACGGTGGGGTTGCAGCCGAGCCTGGACAGGGCCTGCTCAATCTCCCGCCCCATGGAGATCTCGTCAAGCTCGTACACCGTCGGATTGACGCCAAACTCGCTGAAGAGTGATATGATCGTGTGGCTCATGCAGCAGCTCGTCATGCTGAATATCACCACCGCCTTCTCCGACACCATTTTACTTACTCTGTCCATTCTTCTAATAACTGATTAGAAGAAGTAAATAATATATAATAATATATTGGAATATGTGTTGTCTGAAAAGACTGCCAGTAGGGTTTTCTTGTTTTTTATGTGGAGAAAATGGAGAGTGAATTGGGTGTATTTATATATAAATCCTGGGGGCGGGGTGGGGGATGTACACTTGTACTTGTTGGAATTGTTGGATTTTGAAGCTATTATTAATGTATTGGAGGTTTTTCTGTACTTGTCGTTTCAGTTTTAATAATATTGTTTTGAATTCAAATGTTATTTTGATCATTTTTTAATTTGAATTGGGCAAAATTCAGAATATGGAATTTGTAGTTCTTTGAATTAGCTTTCTAATCTAACTTGAACCGTCAAGATTGAATGTCGGTTGAGAAAGTTATGCATGAATCAACGAACACTGCCCACAACTTTGATATTTTAAATTATGTAAAATTTAAAATGTAACTCATTCATGTGTCACGTTATCACCCGACATCCAATCTACTGATTCAAGTTGGATTGAAAAGCTAACTCAATGGACTAATATATCCGTTTTTTGAATTTTGCCAAATTTAAACTAAAAAATGATCAAAATTAGGTTCTATGTCAAAACGGTATTAATAAAATTGAAATGATATTTAACATAATTAGTGTGAGAGTGATTGATGTGGAGAAGCACTTTGATATAAAAAAAAAAAAAAAACAATAAAAGAAAAACAATTACGAATCTCTGCATACGGAAGAAAGGAGACGTGTCCTTGGTACGGTTTTCTCATTCTTTATGAAGATTTTGTCAATATTTTGTTTTAGGATTAGATAGAATATGTTTTTATGTCTATTCTTTTCCACTATTTCGTTTTTTTTTTTTTTTTTTTTTTTCAATATTCTTGGGTAAATGAAGAAACCCTTGTGTTATAGAAAATCTACACTAAACCCCGGCTCCTTCGATTCTACGTCCGGTGATAAACATTGGGTGGGTCTTCTGCTGTCACATGTTCTTTTTTGTATTTTTTCCAATGTTTTCTGAACAGGACTGGCAATAGAACGAACGACCATTTGGGTCATGGTTTTATAGGGTCGAACCTGTTCAACTGGGTTTTTGATTTTCTTTAATATGCCATTATTTTATTAATTTTAATATTTTAAAAATATTACTTTCTTTATTTTTTTAATCTCCCACTTATTATTTTCACTTTTATCTATTTCACCTCACTTTTTACTATGTTATTGCTTATATATTTTATATTTTTTTCATTTTTTATTCTTCAAATCCGGCAATCGGCCACCCCTATTCAATCACCCATGATCATATCCGACAATCCTTCGACCACTCATGACTAGATTTGGTCACCACTACTAAGTTTGTGAATGTTCGCTCAAATGTAGCCACAAATAACCAACTCAGCGGTGATTCGATGTCAGACCGGACCGCTTTATTGTCGGGTCAGGGTCGAACCAGTCCGACCGGCCGGTTCGGTCCGGTTCTAACAACGTTGATTTGTTCTAAAACTCCCCTAGTGGGAGAATATATTATAAAATACAAAAAGTGAAACGTGGCAGCAGAAGACCCACTTGGTGTTTATCACCGGGTGTAGGGTCGAAGAAGTCCACCAAACCCCACACTATGTTAATTTTATTGTGTAGAACCCTGTATTTTATTGAATTATTTTTTGAAATTAAGTCAAACACATTTATTCAATTTTTATAAGTCACTCAAAATTATTAATATAAATATTTATATCAAAACTAAATTCGAATTTTTGATATTATTTATATTCTTTGACATATAATACAGTCAAGCTAAATTATACAAACTAGTAATTGTACCCGTGCGATGCACGGGACAACAAATTGCATTGTTTTGATGTTGTAAGAATATAAACAAACGTTTGATTTATCGTATGATCAAAATTCTATTATACTGGAACATTATTAAGTATACTACACACAAAAAAAAAGGAAATAACTTTACTGTTGAATAATTTTCCAAATGAATTGAATCAGCTAATACCAGTAGATTGAAAATTTGAATCAGGAAAAAAATCATCAACTATGCTATCATGTTGAGCTTAAAAGTAATTAGATTTAATAACTTAGTTAACATAATCAAAACTAAACTATCGACAACATAAAATGCCATCTATACATCTTGCATCGGAACTAAGCCCTTCTCCACTGCCTCATTTTAAGGCTGTTTTGCCACTGGAATTAACAATTGAAAAATTAAGAAACAAAAATAAATATAAACAATAAATTAAATATCACATACAAACAATAAGTCTTGAAGGTCGACTTCCAATAGCTTGTGGCTCCGCCCATTTTTGGTTAATTCTCTCAAATCATCCATTTCAATAACATGTCCAATAACATATAAAATGAAATAATTGTTATACATAAAATTTGAAAACTTTGGTATAAATTAATGAAACACATAATTTAACAAAATGAAATTACCTATAAGCCATGATGGAAAAAGATGTAAACTAATTGCCACACAGTCAATAGGATGAAGAAGATAAAAAACAAAATCTAAAGTCGGGTTACCAAAAGAAGAAGCCTTAGGTAGGGAAGAAATAAAATTCAAATGTTGCAGACATTCTATAAAACGATGTCACAAAATTCGCTAGGGATGAAAATCAGATTTATTTACCATTTTCTGTAAAAATCGAAAATCAGATTATTATAAATAATATCTAGGAGAATTTGATGAAAATCGATAATAATATTTAAAATAATATTCAGGAGATAAAAATTTGATAAAAAAATCAAAAAATAATATTTAGGAGATAAAAATCGAAAATAAAATTTAAAATAATAGTTAGAAGATAAAACTTTGATAAAAATCGAAAATAACATTTCAAATAATCTTAATGAGATAAAAGTTGATAAAATATGAAAATAATAATTAGAATAATATTTAGGAGATAAAATATGATTAAAATCAAAATTATTATTTAAAATAATACTTAGGAGATAAAAATTTGATAAAAATCGAAAATAATATATAGGAGAAAATAATCTGATAAAAAACAAAATTCATATTTAGGAGATAAAAAACTAATAAAAACATGGTAAAACTCGAAAAAAATATTTTAAATATTATTTAGGAGATATAACTTTGAAAAAAATTGAAAATAATATTTAGGAGATAAAAATCTGCTAAAAGTTGAAAATTATATTTAAAGTTATAGTTAGGAGATATAAATTTGATAAAATTAAAAAAATATTATTTATAATAATATTTAGGAGATAAAAATTTGATAAAAATAAAAAATAATATTTAGGAGACAAAAATCTGATAAAAATAAAAATAATATTTAAAATAATATCTATGGGATACAAATATGATAAAATTCGAAAATAATATTAAAAATAATATTACGGAGATAAAAACTTTGATAAAAATTGAAAAAAAATTACAAATATGTTGAAAATTATATTTAAAATTATAGTTAGGAGATATAAAATTGATAAAATTAAAAAAATATTATTTATAATAATATTTAGGAGATACAAATTTGATAAAAATAAAAAATAATATTTAGGAGACAAAAATCTGATAAAAATAAAAAATAATATTTAAAATAATATTTAGGGGATACAAATATGATAAAATTCGAAAATAATATTTATAATAATATTAAGAAGATAAAAATTTGATAAAAATTGAAAAAAAATTACAAATATGACATTAGGGTTTCTTAGGGTTGCCCTAGCGTTTCTTTCTTTTATATATAAGATATCTAGGAGATAAAAAAATGATGAAAATCGATAATAATATTTAAAATAATATTTAGGAGATAAAAATTTGATAAAAAATCAAAAAATAATATTTAGGAGATAAAAATCTGATAAAAATCGAAAATAAAATTTAATAATAGTTAGGAGATAAAAATTTGATAAAAATCGACAATAATATTTCAAATAATGTTAATGAGATAAAAGTTGATAAAATACGAAAATAATAATTAGAATAATATTTAGGAGATAAAATATGATTAAAATCAAAATTATTATTTAAAATAATATTTAGGAGATAAAAATTTGATAAAAATCAAAAATAATATTTATGAGACAATAATCTGATAAAAAAAAAAATTAATATTTAGGAGATAAAAAACTAATAAAAACATGATAAAACTCGAAAAAAATATTTAAAATATTATTTAGGAGATATAACTTTGATAAAATTCGAAAATAATATTTTGGAGATAAAAATCTGCTAAAAGTTGAAAATTATATTTAAAATTATAGTTAGGAGATATAAAATTGATAAAATTAAAAAAATATTATTTATAATAATATTTAGGAGATAAAAATTTGATAAAAATAAAAAATAATATTTAGGAGACAAAAATCTGATAAAAATAAAAAATAATATTTAGGGGATACAAATATGATAAAATTCGAAAATAATATTTAAAATAATATTAAGGAGATAAAAATTTGATAAAAATTGAAAAAAAATTACAAATATGACATTAGGGTTTCTTAGGGTTGCCCTAGCGTTTCTTTCTTTTATATATAAGATTTATAACAATTTTGATATTATAAATAAATAATTTTGATTTTACTAAATACATTGATAAAATAATTTTTTATTCAAAATTGGAAATTTCCAATCTGTTATTTAGTTTCAATTTTGATGCAATTATTTTTGTAAAAGAAATGGAATCAAATGTTGGAAATCCAAATGAGAGAAAAAAATGTTCTAAAATTTAAAGTTTTGAATTGGAAACGGCAAAATTTAAAAAAAAAATAAAAAAACTTGCTAGAAATTTCATCCTTACCATTATCTTTAATTTTTTTATATTGCAATTGAATATATGTGTTTGAATTAATTTTAAAAAATAATTCAAATTTTAAATAAAAAAATATTTTTGCATAAATCTCCCATATATTGAAGAAAACCTGCACCAAACTCCCTTGTGTTATGAAAAACTTGCATGGAATCGCTAAATAGTCAACGGTGTTACTTAATTGTTAACGGAATGGGGGATTTCATGCAAGATAAAATAAAATACAGGAGGATTCTACGCAATAAAATTAACACGGGGAGGTTTGGTGCAGGTTTTCCATAACACAGGGGGGTTTTATGCAGTTTACACTTATATTCTTTCCACATATTTCCATTTTCTTTCAAATTAGATTAATTGATGTATGCATTCGAATTTTTCATATACAAAATTAAAAAACACGATTTTGTAAGTGGTCCATAATATTCAACTTTCTGGTATAGCTTTGTGCGAGGCATCTGTGATGAGTTGGAGAGAACGAAGTTGGATTTATCCAGTTGGGGACCCTTCTTCCTTTTTTCTCCTCTTCTTCGTAATCAAATATTCTATTCCATTATATACACGCTATGGCATATATATAATTCTCTAAATAATGGAAATAAAAAACATTTATATTAAAATGTATTAAATTTAATTTTTACTCTCAGAAGAATACTATGTAAGTAAGATGGTCCACAATCGCAGTGTTATCCTCTTTGCCTTTTTTTTTTTCTTTCTATTATATATATATATATATATATATATATATATATATATATATATATATATATATATATATATATATATATGCCCAACAAATGATATTGAAATCAATGTAGGATGCAATTATGAGTTATGTTGATACAATCGTAGCCTTGCTCTGATATCAATTGATACATTTGCAAATAAAGCATAATACTTAATTTTCTAAGCAAACGTACGTAAGAATTATTGAGCAATAAATTATCTATTTGATGAATCCATAATTGTTCGCTCGGATTTTGAGAGAAGACGGGATTTGGTATTGTAACAATCAACTCATATATGAAAGTATTCGAAATAATTTTCTCGTGGGAAAATTGAGAAGCAAGTTAATTAATATAATTGTTTGTATTTTAATTTTTTTTATTGTAGTAGTTAAATCATCAGAAAGAGCAAAAACTAAATTAAAAAATGAAAACGACTTTTTGAAATTCGATTTGAGAAGCATTCCAAATGTAATTTCATTCCGGGAAGAGACGAAAAATATCACCGAAAGGGGTCAATAGTCTTATATTTTATAAAGTAAAAAAAAAAGAAATTTGGTTTCATTTTCATGGTGAATATATTAATACAACTTTCTCTACACAAATCTCAACAGTAGTAGTAAAGTTTGCCTTCATTTTCAAGCTTTTATTTCGTCACCAATTTTTCGAATCTTGGCATGCATGTTAATATTATGTTGCCTCGTCACTTCAAAAAGTATGTAAATGTTTCTCATCTAATTAAATTACCAAATTACCCCCACTCGATTCGAGAATTTACGAGAAAACAGGGCAAAGAACAAGTGCCCATAACTGACCCTAAAATACCTCGGAAGGCCGGTTTGTAGGGTTACAGGTTACTTACTTACTTACCTGGCCCATATATCATAGTATTTATTTGCTGTCCTACTTATCAACACATTTTACTCCATTTGCCACTATCATTTTTTCTTTCTAATATACACATTAATTATATATTGGCTATTTAAATACAATATATCTTTTTTTTTAGTGGAAAATACAATATATCTTATCTTATATTATATATAAAAGAAAGAAATGTTAGGACAACCTAAGAAACTCTAACGGCATATTTGTTAGTAAATATATATATATATATATAGGGGCTATATGACAAACATCCCTCATTGATTTTTTACTTAATGATAAATCCATTTTTACTACTTGATATTTGTTATAGACTCAATTGACTCAAATTATCCATAATATCCTCATTTAATATTATTGATAATTACCATATTATATTATTAGTAAAAATCAATTAGTTTTTTTAACTATACAAATCTCCTTAATATCTCTACATATAACGTTGTTTCAGTTTCTATTTTTCCTTTTCTTTTTAATGGTTTTCTTTTATTTTTTATTTTTTTATTTTAAACTATTTTTTTCTTATTTATATTTTTCATGTTCTTCATTTTGATTTTTTTTAAAATAGTTTTATTTTTATTATTGTTTTTTAATGGTTTTCTTTCTTAATTCCGATTTTTTTGTGAAAAAAAATATTTTTTTTCCCAATTTTTTTAATAAAAAAATGTTTTGTTTAATTATTTTTTTATTATTATTTTTATTTCTATTAAAAAACTTTATTATTTTTTTAATATTTAAAAATAATCCAGCAGGTTTTCAAAATGGAATCCACTATAAACTTATCGGAATCCGCTATGAATTTGTTGAAAACCACTATAAATTTATCGAAACCCCACTACGAACTAGACGAAATCCACTATAATTTTGTTCAAAACCACTAGAAATTTATCGAAGACAAAGCCAGACATTATGAAAATCACTTTGTATAAATAGCTATATAAATATGAAAACCACTATGTGTACACAACTATATAAACATGAAAACCACACTGTATTAACAACTATATAAATATGAAAACCACTATGTATAAACAACTATATAAACATGAAAACCACTATGTATAAACAACTATATAAACATTAAAACCACTATGTATACACAATTGTATAAACATCAAAAACCACTATAAATTCTAACAAGAAAACATCAAACTTCAGCGCGAACTCAACCTTATCTCTCATGTCTTCCCAAAACAACCTCAAATTCAACACAAACACACCCCACTCCAACTTTCTTGACAGAACAACCGCCCTGTCACCAATATACCTCGCGCTCCTATCGATAAAGGGCCGTGTGTCGAAAGTGTGCAATCGCGCCAAATGGTTTGAAGAATTACAAGCTGGTCCTTGAATTGGAGTTTTGAACTTTTTTCATCCTTTTGGCTATCATCTATCTTGTCGATAATCGATAATTCTCCGTTTTCTTCAGAACCTCCCAATTGTGCAAGAATCCCAACCGAAACTGCACCGATCCATTTCATGACTTTCTGGATCTCATCAAACAACTCCAAAGTATGCATGTTACTGTCATATGCAAACATTACAATCCCATCTAACTTCTTCTCTCTAACTAATCGGTGCATTTCGAAACACCGAAAAACATAAGCACTTTAATCTAAACCAATGCAAGAATAAAACAAAAAGGACAGACATATATTAAGATATACCTTAGAACGTGGAGCCTCCTCATCTTCAATTAAAGCTTATGCCGATCCTCCCAATAAACAGGCATTTTTCGGTCGAATCCGACATGGATTGTTTTATATCCCGAATTCGAAATCAGTGAGGCGGTTTCGTTGGTGGTGCCGCCAGCTGCTTCGACGAAGATCCAGAAGAGATCGTAGGGCACATTAATCAAGGTGTGCATCACTCCGGTGAGATGCAGTGCCTGAAAAGTCTGTACATAAGTTGGGGTGATGGCAATCACAGTTCTAGGGCTCTTGAGTCCGTACTGAGACCTTTGCTCAAACTGAACCCTTCGATTATTCTGTGCGCCTTCATCACCTCCGCCGGATCCGGATGCGGCCACGGCCGAATCAGAATCTCGTGCCTCCCGACCACCACTCTGCTACCATCCCCAGCGGCGGAGACATTCCTCTCCGGCAGCGGCGCCGCGGCGGTGGAGGAAGGTAGAGTTGCTCGGAGCGCGGTGTATATGGTGGTGGTGGTGGTGGTGGTGGTGGTGGTGGTGGTGGTGGTGGTGACGGGGAGGTGGCGAATAAGAGGCCGCGATTTTTTTATTTTTTTTGAGAAAGGAGGTGATTATTGTACGCAATAAAATTAGGGTTGAATAAATAATTAAAGGGTATAATGGTGAAACTTAACTTTTTTTAATTAATAAAAGACGTCTTGGATTTATCTTAAAATTGAGAATTTTTTTTGGACCTAATGTAACTGGACTTGTCTAATGGGGGACTTTTGTGAAATAATCCCATATATATATATATATATATATATATATATATATATATATCCTATTTTGCAGTCATTTTTTTCTTCTAATTACTTCACACCCAATATCAACTAGCACAATCTTGATCCATAACACTATATTTTTTTAATTGTTATTATTATTTTTATCTGTTATTTTCCAGTTTATTTTTTCTAATATAAAAGAAAGAAACGTTAGGACAACCTAAGAAATCCTAATGGTATATTTGCAAGAAAAAAATATTATATATATATATATATATATATATATATATATATATATATATATATATATATATATCCTTTTTGGAGTCACTTTTTTTTTTTTCTAATTACTTCACACCAAATCTCATCTAGCACAATCCTGGTTCGCAACACTTATTATTATTTTAATTTCTAGTCTATTTTTTTTTCTGATTCTTCTTTGCTTCATTTATTTAATGATCAATTTCATATTTTAACAATGAAGTTTATATTTTTTTTTTCAAAATAAGTTTGAATTATTATATTTGTATAAATATTACTGTTGTTATCGATATCACTAAGAAATTTTATTATAATTGCTTTTGTCATTTATTAAACTAATCATTATTTTCACTTTTGAAATGCTATTCCCGTGCATCGCACGGAGAAAAAATGCTAGTATATATACACATGACGGAGCCAATATAGGTTGATGGCACCATGCCCCCCCCCCCCCCCATCCCACCCCCGGCGACACTCCTTTTCTAATTACACTTAATTAGAAAATAATGAATGTGGAATGCTCGTTTTAAAAATCACCTTCTATAAAAAGAAAATTACGCATAATTGTTTTCTTTTCAAATTAGAGGAAGAGTGCCAACATATTACCATAGCATACACTTAACCAACTACAACAAAAGAGAAAAGAGTAAAGAGAGGAATTTCAGACAGATTAGTTAGATCAACTTCGAAAATAATTTCTCTTAAACTCTTCGTGCAAAAACTTTGAAAATGTAACCAAATACTCTCATATGGGTCCAAATCACCCATTTAAAACAGTTTTAAAATATCAATATCCATTTGAGAGAAATAATTAAACACATGCAACATTACAGATTGAAAATCCAGAACAGAGGAGGGAGTTTTGAAAATTCTTTATAATATCCCTACTGTTCTAAACACTATCAAATTTTATAACAAAGGATAAAATTGAATTATGAGTCTATTCCAAGTGAAATGGATCCATTTGAGTAAGAAAAAATTCACATATTAATGCATGTCCTAAAATGACTCTGCATGTGCATAGTTATGGAAAATAATTTATAATAGATTCATTTCCTATTCAAATAATGCAAAAGCCATTCCAAAATGACCATAACAGAAAGTCCTACGACTCCGTAACATTAAATGCAATTCCGAACATAAGGTATATTTAATACGTATTGTAAAACAACATGGCAGAACAAAACGTATAATTAACCGGTGAGCATTATATAGAAGTTTTGGGAAAAAGGAGCCCATTGAGCCACATATGTATGGATTACCTTGACCCATAACAAAAGTAGGTAATCATAATCCTAATTATTATTAAATGTAATGTTCTTACTAATAAGAGCCCCCGAGGGGTGGAATAGTACGATAATAGATGCCTAAGATAGTATCAAAAGTCTTTAAAATTAAACTATATAAGTAGAACCACATGGCTAGATTAAGAGCACACAATATCCACACGCCTTCAACACATCCCTTGATCCTCGAACCCGGCTCCCAACTTTAGGACTTGTACTCGGGATTGAAAGTACCTACAGTCATTTCAACACGTATATGAGTCTCTTGGACTTAATGAGAATTTTCGAAGAATATCGAATACACATAGGCAAATAAACATATATTTATGCTATATATATATATATATATATATATATATATATATATATATATATATATATATATATATATATATATATATATATATATATATATATATATATATATATATATATATATTTGCCTATGTGTATTCGGTATTTCTTCGAAAATTCTCATTAAGTCCAAAAGACTCATATAGGTGTTGAAATGCTTGTAGGTACCTTCAATCCCGAGCACGAGTCGTAAAGTTGGAGTCGAGTTCGAGGATCGACGGATGTGTTCATATGGATGGCGTGTGGATCATGTGTGCTCTGAATTTAGCCATGTGGTTCTACTTATATAGTTTAATTTTAAAGACTTTTGATACCGTCTTAGATATCTATGATCGTACTCTTCCACCCCTCCGAGGTTCTTATTAGTAAGAATATTAAATTTAATAATAATTAGGATTATGATTACCTATTCTGGCAAAAACTTCTACGCAATGCTCATCGGTTAGTTATATGTTGTGCTTTGCCCTGTTGTTTGATAATACGTATCAAATATACCTTATGTTTAGAATTGCATGTGATTTTACAGAGTCATACAGCTTTCTCTGACAGTCATTTTGGTAGGTCGTTTGCATAATTTGGATAAGCCATGAATTTATTATGAATTAGTTTCCATAAGTGGACACATGTAGAGTCATTTTACGACATGCATCAATATATGAAGTTTTTCTTACTCAAATGAATCCATTGAACTTGGAATATTTTCCTATCTCCATTTTCTACTTTTTTATAAAATTTGGTTGTGTTTATAACATTATGTAATTTATAAAGAATTTTCAAAGCTCCCTCCTCGGTGCTGGATTTTCAAACTGTACAATTTCATATCTTTAACTATTTCTCTCAAATGGCTTATGATATTTTAAAACTGTTTTAAAGGAGTGATTTAGACCCATATGAGAGTATGTCGTTAAATTTTCAAAGTATTTTCACTACATTGTTAAGAGAAATTATTTTTCGAAGTTGATCTACCTAATCTGTCCAAAATTCCTCTCTTTACTCTTGATAATTTAAATTACTAGCTAGTCATGCATGTCTCTTATGTGAAAGTTGGTTAAATGTATATGATATGGTAACTTTCTATTTGTAGAAAGTGAATTTTTAAAACGAGCATTCCACACCCATTATTTTCTAAAAGTCTTCGGCTAGCATATTCTAAATTACTAAGTGTAATTAGAAAATGGATGTCACCAAAATTATTTAATAATAATGAATATGATAATTAATAATCTATTTAATATTATTTATTATAATTATTTTACACTTTTAATTTATGTTGTATAGAGTTCTTGCATGTCATTTATCAAATATTTACCATGTCTCATTGGTTAGGAATGTGATTCAATCTCAAGGAACCTGAGTTCCAAAACCCAACTAAAGCATTTTGAACAAAAATTGAAAAATCAGGGCTGAACTCGGACCGGGCCCGGAACCGCCCCAAACCCGGTAGGACCCGAGTGGACCCCTCCCGGACCCTGACCGGCCTCCCTATGGGTCAGTTTCAGGTCCCCAAGAAGTCGGACCCGGACCCGGCCCTACCTGTGGCCGTGTCTAAGTAGAACCACATGGCTAGATTAAGAGCACACAAGATCCACACGCCTTCCATATTAACACATCCCTCGATCCTCGAACCCGACTCCAACTTTATGACTCGTGCTCGGGATTGAAAGTACCTACAAGCATTTCAACACCTATATGCGTCTCTTGGACGCAATGAGAATTTTCGAAGAATATCGAATACACATAGGGAAACAAACATATATCTATCTATCTATCTATATATATATATATATATATATATATATATATATATATATATATATATATATATATATATATATATATATATATATATATATATATATGTTTGTTTCCCTATGTGTATTCGATCTACCATCTCAAATCACACATATACACAATATAAACATTGCAATTTTACCTCAATCGTTATTTCATTAAGGCACTTTACCAATTTACCTTTACCTTCTCGATTTACCTCTTTGACCTTCTTTTCATCATTTCATAAGGAATAAGAGTAGATCCCTTACAAGGGAGTCATTCGTTTGCACATACATTCATTTCATGTAAGTGCACTAGGTGTGTGAGAAAAACATTTTTGTTCGGATATCCTTTGAAAAATCAAGCAAAACATTAGACAATAAGCCTTCATTTATTTGAAACCCGTATCATAAGTGCAATCAAACCACACACTCTTCATCTCGTTTTTGGGGTACCGGGCCCTCATGCCCCCTGCTTATTCGATCTAAAATTTGCAAGATTTTTCAACTTAAAAAACATGCAAGTGAGGTTAGTGTATACTTTTAATTTCACATATCCAAAGTTAGCTTACACATAAGCATATTAGTACACATATTTCACAAAGGCATATAGTTTAGTCACAACACAAAATCAAGTAAGAGACATAACAACTCAAGCAAATAGCATAGATCACATATTTTACATATATAACAAAAGTAGCTCAAAGCATTCAATTTTTTATAGTTACTACCTCCAAGTTTCATTAATTAAAGTTCAAGCCCTTTTTCCCAAGAGACTTGAAATTTTCTTTCAAAGTAGCACCAAATTTCAATTTATTTCATTTTCTTTCTAGATCTTCACATGCAAGAATGCACCATAAGATTTATAGTTTTTAATACTCATTCTTGCTCTTACTACATGCATCATCAAGAAGTTACTCCTATTAGCAATTTAAATATTTTTCAACAATCTTTAATCACACGAAATTCCAATTTTATTAATCTTGTTCTCGGATTTTAGCCTCATATATTATCTTATTACTCATAGATCATAAACCATAGATCATAAGCTTCCTCGACCCGAAGGGAATACACTTACAAACACGTAGGTCAATATATATACACATAGAAACATATACTTATATATTGCACATCGAGATTATAAATAAACCATAAATCAACTGATCAAGTACTTTATTCGACCACGTAGGTTTACGAAAACCATAGATCGAAGTTTCCTTAAGATCACGTAGGTCTAGTATATATATACAAATTAAATCATTATTTTATTCTTAGTTTTTCAAAATTATTTCATTTAAAGCTTAGATTATTACATACATGGATGATCAAAACATGAATACAATATAAAATTTTATTTTCTTCCTCCTTTAGTTTTCGGTCATCACAAGAACATTAACAAGAAATTAAAGAGAAGAAAAATACTATTGATGTTGAAGCACTTGTAGCAAGAATTCGAAAATTCTCACCTTGTTATTCTTAGAAAATTTGGAAGGGTGTTCTTCTTTTCTACAAGGAGAAGAAGAAGAAGAAATTTTAGAGAGAGAGGAAGAAGAAGCTAGCTTCTTGAAATTTTCAAAAATGAAGAAAAGAAAGAAGAGGAAGAAGACTTAGTCATTTGGCCAATATATTTTGAAAATAGAGATATGTATTTTGAAAATGGGAGAAGAAGAGAATATTTTGATCTTTGATCTTTAGAATGTATAGAGAAGATGAGAAAACATATGAAGGCTTGGGTTCTATTTATAGAGTTGTGGGGGATTAGTTTTTTTTTTTTTATAAAGTAAATTCAAATTCATTACAAAGAGAAGTAGGGGAATGGGGGACTCGAACCCTAGACCTTTACCCTATTGGTAAATGTTAGGTACCAACTCTCCTAATGGGGGTTGGTGGGGACTAGCAAGCTTAATGATTAAGAATGGGGGAGTGGCCTTTTTGCAATTTAGGCAAACTTAGAAATTATCTAGAGGGGCTTGTTTGCAATTTAATTTAACTCTCCTTAAAAATAAATTCCAAATGGAAAATCTCAATGCACATGGGCTCACCTAGAAAATAGTTGTACTCAAGGAAAATTTTGGTCTTGTGTTGTACCATGGTGGCCGAAAATTGAGGGAGTAATAAGAGAAATTTTCGATTTTGCTTACAAATAATTTTATTCAAAATAAAAATAATAATAATAATTTCCAATTAAGCAAATATGCGATTTTAAAATTCTCCTAATAAATGAGTTCTAGCAAAAATAAAGGAGTATGATTAATCTCTAGATATAATAATTAACTAATATGATCAATTTTACTTAGTCCAAAACTATTTTGAACTAATGCATTCTATATGAAATTTCACCGATTATCACATAATAAAATCTTAAACTCCCGGACTTAAATTCTGGCTCCGCCACTATATATGTATATATAATGTCTGTAGCTTGGCAATTAGTTGATGAATTCTTTTTTTCTCAAGCCCCAAACAATATATGCTAATGGCTTTGTTCTAGATTGGTTGATCATTGTACCAAATCTTGTGCAAGATTGTGTGAGAATTAAATGTATTCTTTTTAATTATTTTTTCTGTTGAGATCGATGATCAGTGTCGGATTAAAGCTTTCCGACCTTTGTAGCACAGAAGTATGGTGTGCATGTAATTCATCTGTGCATATATAGATGATTCTTTATAGTATTATTATATGATATTGTAAATTTGTAAAATATATACAGGGACGGACCCAGAGGGTTTTGGGTTGGGGGCAAGAATATTTTCGGACTAAAATGATATAAAATCTTAACTTTGGAGGGCTAAAGTATATAAATTAATAGATAAATAACACAAATATTAAAGAAATAATAAAAAACACGTAAGAAAAAAATAAATTCCTGCAGGGGCGGCCCTTCCATGACATACCTTGGGTCTGCCTCTGTATATATACATTATATGTAGGTATTTTGTCAACCGACCAAATTTTCAACATTTTTAGTAACTAGGAAGATGCACGTGCGTCGCATATGTCTAGTTAAAATATTTTAATAAATTGTATTATTTTATATTGCATTAGGTATATTTATCCTAAAATATTGTAGATTCAGCAGGAGATTTTGCTTTAAAGATCCTAAAAGAGGTCATGGTTATGTCAAAATTTGAAATATTGAAACTTAAACAAATATATACAACATGGAAGCCATGAAAGAAATAATTTGAACTTCAATTATCAATAATACTGATTTAAAAACATAAATATTTGCTTACATGAAAGATTCCACGGAAATGTACATTAATCCATCACGGGGTGTTTCTTTACTCAAGAAATTTTTGCCTGTGCGGCCTGATATGTCCATCAAATCAGTCAGCATTCTTCTCGATTCTCTTCGCACAAACGCACTCAAACACCGAGTCTTTTAAGCCACGTAAACGAACACAAGAGTATGCAGCGGAAAACAAACACACAAGCACGTTTACGGGCAATGCCCAACCTTTATATTAATTTCCCACAAAGAATACAAAGGAGACTAATGTGCACACACAAAATCCTCACTCAGAATGCCCACAATTGCAATCTGAACTCTCTAATGCTAGATGGGTCGGATTTGTGCACTCATAGCCAAATAAATACAAGGAAAATGTAGTTTTCACATAAAACTACCCAAGGACACATGGCAGCACTAACACATGACACTTGGCTAACTATTACAAGTAATAAGGGGCAGTTTTTCATGCTTTTCCAAGCCTCAACCGCTCCGTAACTTCCCTCAAATCTGCCCACAAGGTTGATTTTCGAGGCCCAACTTGATCGGACGCGCGCGCGCGCACCGAACGGTCCAAACAGCCCGCCCGGTTGCTAGGCAGCCCATCAGCCTTGCCTTTTCCGCACGTTTACTTGCCTTTGCCGATTACTTGCCAGTTCTTTGCCCATACGGTCATTAGCACGCCCCCACATCGGGCTGCCTTGCTTGACTTGCCAATCAGTCGTGCCAAATTGCCCACACTTGTCAAGTCGTGGTCGATTTCCCTCGAACGTTCGTTTGCCCAAGTTATCGGCCACATGCCGATTATTGCCCACCCTTGTCCGCATTCGCTGCCGAGCAACGCCCGTGCCAGCCACTAGTACTTTCGATCACCGTTCCCACTTGAATCAAGCCGTTCCTTGCTTTTTCGGACAAACACCCCAAGTGCTTGCCCAACGACACTCGATCGACCACTCATTGGCCGATTGCGTGGCTGTCTTGTGCCAATCCTCACTTGGCACCATTTCTCGGCCATGACTCGGCCACACTCGAGTCATTACCGATATCACCGATTAAGGGGGTAACAGGAGGATATGTTAGGAATAAAGTAAAAAGGAACAAATAAATATAGGAATAGAGATAAAGCACTTTACAATGTCCATCAATGGGTATTTATTCATAAAGAGATTCAGACAATAAATTTATTTACAAAAAAGTTAACACATGGTTCAGATTTTTGTAAAAGACTAAAATAGCCCCTCATACTTTAATATGCTCCAATTTCATTATTTAATTTAATCTATCCTCAATTTGACCCCAATTTTCATAAATTGTTCAATTTTGACCAAAAACACATTTTTATGGACAATTTCGTCCGTCACCGCCTTTGACCGCCGGTCTTCGGCGTTGATTTTTTTTTCTTCCTGATTTTTCCGCCGGTTCCCGACATTGACTTTTTTTTTTTTTTTTTTTTTTGTTTTTTTTCTTCCTAATTTTTCGGCCACTGGTTTCCGACGTTGACTTTTTCGATTTTTATATTTTATTTATTTTATTTATTTTTTCTTTCTTTCTTTCTATAACATTTTCTTTTTTTTTTCCCCCGTTTAAACAGCAATATTGATGTGATTGATAGTAATATTAACTATATTACTGTTAAACACAGTAAAATTAACTATATTACAGTTTAACACAGTAATATTGTTATATTAATCTCTAGCACAGTAATATTAATTAATATGACAAAACTCATTATTATTGTGTAATAGAGTAATATTACTATGTTGACCATTCAACAAATGTAAACATAATAAAAAGCCAAAACAATTAATATTACTGTGAGTGACAGTAATATTAATATAACAACAGTAATATTACCGTCAACCACAGTAATATTACAATAATAAACAGTAATATTATTACGTTACTCGGTGAATAACTCAGAGAAAAAAAAACCCAAAAAAAATAATAATATTGATGTGGTTGACAGTAATATTACTATAACAACAGTAATATTACTGTCAACCACAGTAATATTATTGTGTTTACAGTAATATTACAATAATAGACAGTAATATTATTAGGTTACTTCGTGAATGACTCAAACAAAACAAAAAAAAACCTTAAAAAAAAATAATATTGATGTGGTTGACAGTAATATTATTGTGTTTACAGTTACTTTACTGTCAACGACAGTAAGATAATTACGTTGACTTGTCAACAAATCAAACAAAATTAAAAAAAATAACAAAAAAAAAATAAATAATTAATTTACTGTCAACGACAGTACAATTACATAAATGTATTGTCAACGGCAGTACAATTACGTTAATGTACTGTCAGTACAGTATAATTACGTTAATTTTCTGTCAGTGACAGTATAATTACCGTTAATGACAACACAATTACGGTCAACATTTAGCGGCGGACGTTAAAAAAAAAGTCAACGACGGAATCCGGCGGCAGAAAAAACAGACCAGGACAAAAAATCGAAAAGTCAACACCGAAATCCGGCGGCAAAAAATTATTTTTCGAAAAACAAAGAGGTTTTGAAAAAAAGAAGTCAAAATTGAATTTTTGTGGTCAAAATTGATTTAATTGGGGTTACAATTAAGAATTGGGTGTAAAGAGTTGGGATAATTTTGTCATATACATGATTTTTTCTTTATTTAAAATAAATATTAAACGGATGGACTTATTGGTAAAAGAGATATGAGTTACAATTAAAAGTTGGATTTAAAAGGTTGGGGGTAATTTTTTCATATACATAAATTTTTCCTTTATTTATAATAAATATTAAAGAGATGAGCTTATTGGTGAAAAAGATATAACCCCTAAACCTAGATTAATAAAGATGATTGGTAAGGAACTTATGCACAGAAACCCCGAGATAAATTTTTTTTCTTTTAACAAATTAGTTGTCATGTATTTTATGCAATGTTTTCAGAACCGGACCGGCTATAGAACCGGATGACCATTTGGGTCATGGGTTTATAGGGTCGAACCGATTCAACCGGGTTTTTGATTTTTTTTTAATATGCCATTATTTTATTAATTTTAATGTTTTAAAAATATTAATTTCTTTATATTTTTTATCTCTCACTTATTATTTTCACTTTTATCTACTTCACATCATTTTTTACTCTATTTTATTGATTGTGCTCTATATTTTTTTCATTTTTTATTCTTAAAATTGGGCAATCGGCCACCCCTATTTGATCACCCATGATCATATCCTACAATCCTTCGACAACTCATGACTAGATCTGGCCACCCACTAAATAGTCTGCCAAGGATTGCTCAAATCTAACTACAAATAACAACCTCAATGGTGATTCGAGACGTTTTGGCCGAAAACCGGTTTCTTTGACTGACTCGTCGGTTCTCGGATTTTACCCAGTCGAACCGGATATGGTCATTTGACTCCGGTTTTCGATTTTTCCGGTTTTAGATGTCAGACCGGACGGCTTTATTGTCGGGTCACGGTCGAACCAGTCCGACCGGCCGGTTCGGTCCGGTTCTAACAACATTGATTTTATGTTATTATGTATCTATGTACTCTAATTTTTTTTATTTTTTTTTGGCGTTCGTTCGTGGTTTTTGTCTTCCTTTTTTTTTTTTTGTGTGTGTGTATATTGTTTTTCTGTGTTTTATTTAAAGTGGTGCTATTTTCACCTCCAAAGTATCTCAATTCACCACTAAATATTATAAAATATCATAAATACCATCAAATTTTTAATCCACTACCCTTCCTTATATTCACTTAATCGTCACGTGTTCTAATTTATTTCTATTTTATTTTATTTTTTTAAATTATAATATTTTTATTTATTTTTTATTTTTTTGCAATGAAATATTTATCACAAGATATTTAAACTTCCATATCATATGATCCACAGATTATGTAATTTTATTTTTGGAGACATAATTATATTAAGCAAAACTGGCGAATTCTAGAAGAAGTTCAGGACCTTTCATACAAGCACTCTTAATTTATTTTTCCAGAAAGAGAAAGGTGAATTCCTGCTCTTTTTGGCATTCAAAAATGTTTTTCTCTGACGAAAGTATTATTCACTTAAGGTGGAGAATGTGAGATTTCCAGTGAAAATGGTGGGGTTTTTTTTAGAAATATTTTAATTAGTTTAGTGGTAGACGGTTTATAAATTTGTAAAAAATATAGGTGAAAGAAGAAGAAATGGGTAAAATATGAAATTATTTAATTTGGTGGTGAAATAAGATATTTTGAGGATAGAAATAACACGTCTATTTAATTTGGTGGTGAAATAAGATATTTTGAGGGTAGAAATAGTATGTCTCTTTATTTAAATCGTGAGAAAGCATTATCAACGTTCAAGGGAATTTGGTAACGGAAACGCAAGTCGAACCACAAGTGGCCACAAATTGGCCATGTCGCAACAATCGCCATATGCTGCAACAATTTTAATGGTCATCTAGCAACATACACCATATGACGCAACATTTTTTTGTATATCTATTTATGTGTTTTATTTTCGATTTAGGTTGTGAGAAAGCATTTTCGCCGTTCGAAGGGAATTTGGTACCGAAAACGGAAGTTGAACCAAAAGTGGCTACAAAGGGGCCATGTTGCGACATGGACCATATGCCACAACAGTTTCAATGGCCATGTAGCGCGACATGCATCCAGGATCGCGGCATGAGGATGCTGCAAAGTGTCATGCCGCGGCACAAACATGATGTCGCGGCCTTAGGAAGTTCAAGAAAGATTTGATCAAGGACCTATGCCGCGACTCGCGACCTACCGAAAGATTATAAGGGCCGTGTCGCGACATCAAAAAGTGCATGTTCAATACATACCGTATGAATAATTGATATCTAGGGTCAATGAGACAATATTCAATACCATAAGATCAATACATATCCTTGAATTTTTTTTACCTGTACTCTAGTTCTTTATGATCATAGTTTATTTCCAATCTTACATATGATTGTTCCTAAAAATTGGTGTGATACATTTTTTTAGCATGAATAGTATCATATTTTGTCAATCTTATAAACAATATCAAAGTAAATTAAATGTTTATTGAATTTGTAAATATATGAGATTCTACTTAAACAAAGTTATTAATATTTTGAATTTGTTTATGATAGATATAATGGATCTAATACCTTATTTTTTATTTAATATGGAAGAAAAATTCAATAAATTAAGTAAATAATTACACAACAGTAATAGTTAGAAAATATTGCAATATTGCATTTAGTATAGCGCTTAGAAGTTAGTATATTAATCACGTCCTCCATCTTTAATTATTTCTATCATCAACACGTTATGTATTTTTACTTTTTAGTCGGTCATGAATTTCACATGAAAATAAAAATAGTTATGTTATATATTCATTAAATTTAGTTAATGAATTGTTTATTTTAGTAATGCATAGATATCATAGTGACATATTTATTTATTTTGTTCAAAAGTCGTGATCTATTTGTGTACCTAATTGGTTTTATTCACCTTTAACAAATATTAAAATAAAACAATAATCAAGAAGATATGATTCCTTTATATGAATCACTACAATTTGATCAAACGATCGCTTGTTCCCCTTCTAAGATATCCAACAAAGGAAGTTATGATTTGGGAAAGAGCTTGTATTGTACCAACAACAGAACTAAACCCGTGTATGCTTAAACATGGGTCGGTTTTTCTAAGTCGTAGAAGATGATGTGCATAATGCCGAATCGAGTCTGTGAGAAGCCTACTCGAGGAATGACGAATTAAGTATCACCAGCATAATATTTTCACCGTCATTTCTTCTAAAAGTTTAAATGCTAAAAATGATGAGACCTGTGTTTGTCAGCCAAAGTCGCAGGCCATGCATGGGATTAAACCTAAGAGATGGTAATATAATGCAATCGGTTTTTGGAACTGGTAAACAATCATATTCATACACAAAAGGCTTAAGAAAAGATTTCCTTAAAGAAAGATATTATTAGCCTCATCGAATTCAGGGTCCTTTAGCTCGGCCCCTTTTGGGGATGTAATGCTATGATCAATGAGAGTTTGTATCGTAGATCATTGAGACATAATTACTGATGTGCTACTTTGGGATCCTTTACAGCGACACAAAAATCACAAGGACAAACCATCAAAAGAAACTGATGTTTGTAGTATAGTCGCCTACCGTTAGAACCATATAACTAGAATATTCGGAGGAACTTAATACGAAGTCACGCCTTTGTCTCTTAGAAAACAAACTCGATTTGTGAATACAAAACATGAATGATACATTTATAAGAATCACATGTGGTTAAAGAAAAAAGTGTGCATAAGATTGTAGTGTTGTTATACTAAATCATGCACCTGGTCAACAAAATTTTGCGGTGTTCTTGTTGTAAGGGTAAGAAAAATGTGTCGGAATGTGGGTATATATATAGACCGTAGAAGCTTTTGGTATTTTTAGGTTGCACAACTTTCTTAGTTAATGATTTAATTTATTTTGTCATTAATACCTAAGTAACAGTGAAGCTTTTTCTATTTTCTTTACCTTTGAATGTAGTCCATATATTTCTTTTAGAGGAATCCAAAGGATGGCAGTTATTTCATTATTAATAGTTGATTGATTCTGTCCATTTTGTGTATGGGAATGTCATTTGAAGTTTTTTATTTGTGAAATTATAGTTGAATTGCATGTTTAATTGTGTTAATGCAAGGAAATGGTGAGATGCGAGTTATAAAAGGCACTTATGAATTGTCGGTTTCAAAAAATGTTTGTTTGAGTTGGGATGGAATTGAAGATGTTAAACACGGTTTGTTGGTTCTTGCTAGATAATTTTACCATATTAGCCTCAATGTAGCACTTGTTCAAAGGGGCTTTTTTGGACAAACAAAAAAGGGAAAAAACTTCATTTAGTATTCACACTTTTATAGGTACGATAGATTGTTTAAATTGGAACAAAATAAATTGGTAGCTTTTTTTTAAAATGTACCTTCTCTATAAATTTATATTCCAATGTTGCATTATCAATTATGTTATTCTTTAATCAAATTTCTTGCAGTATAATTCTTACGGTAAAAATAACTTATCACCATTTATCACTTTTTCAGTTGCTAGCACACTACAACATTTATGGCTTTATGCGATGGTAAACAACCGTCAGGAAAAGTAGAAAAACCGTTGGGAGCATTATTCTTGACGGTTTTCAACCATCACGAAATCGTCAAGAAAAAGGCCGTTGTATATACTTCCACGTGTAGAAAAACCATCGGGAATAATGTTTCTCGACGCTTTGAGAACCGTCGTAAATACTCATACATATTTTGAAAACCGTCAAGAATACATTTCTCGACAATTGAAAACCGTCATAAATACTGGTATATATATTTCAATATTTTCTTCGAATTAATACTGAAACCTATTAAAAAATGTAACCGCATGCCAAAAATTATTATAATTTCCCAACACGAACACACACAAATGCCAAAAATCACTAGGATTCTCCAAATACAGGAATTCTTGTTTTCCAAAAGTATGCAAAACCAAACTTCACGAATATTATCTTTAAAACAACACTTACATTCACTTCTAAAGTCTATACATCTCAGTTTAACAAAAACAACACAAGCTAATAACTTTGAATTTAATTAAATTTGGTTAATTAATGGCATGCGTGTCCTTGATCCCATGCTCCCATGTACAATGAGGTCCTGTGTAATCCAGAGAAAAAAACAAGTTATTCCATCACCAGAAAATATATCTACAATATATCTACTTGTAGATCACTTTAAACTGAAACAAAATAACATAAAAGAACATCAAATTGTATTATGAAGAAGGTATAAAGAATATAAAGAAGGTTCACCTGATTAACATGTTGCACAGGCCAGTGTTGTCAAGCCTTGAGATATCGCTTAGGAGAGGATCCATAAAACCTCATAAACATATGAAAATCAGGAAAAATTGCATAGCTTAATTTAGTATATAAAGAAAGATATTAAAAATCATGAAAAAATCACAAAACATAAAAGATGAAAGTTTAATGTAACGCCATAAAACGAACATAAGAGAATTAGAGCAACGATGGCGATAACTATGAGCTGGTTTAGTGCAGGGCATACTCAATGTCTGAAAATAAATGACAATATTAGTTTAAATTAAATGAAACTTTAGTAATTAAGTATTAAGAATAATATATTGTTTACCTAGACCTGATGTTGGAGGAACTGAAGTTGTATATGTCTAAACATTTCCTCCCATTAAAAAAAGCACTAGGGTCTGCCCTGCAAGGCCAGAATTCTTGAATCATTCAATCAAGACCTTACTCAGAGAATTAATCATCAAATATGCAAAATTATGAGTTGAACACGAAGACTTAGTAAGAAGGGGGAATAAAAATCTGATACAAAAACACCAATAGCTAACATTATTCTTCGAGGGTTGATTAACTAGCGTCAATTTAATCATTCACATAGAGACGCGGATAAAAAAAAGAAAATTGCTAGTACTAGCTACATACTTGTGTAAACATTTTTTAACCAGAAGTCATTTGCTTCACAGGACAGATCGATGCTCGGATATTAGTGGATGAGATTTAGTTGTTCCTGAATAAAAGAGAGCAGCAACCTGAAACAAGACCAACAAGTTACACCTAAAATTAATTCCTGATAACAGAGAATTGTGGACCTTAAGACTATTATATTCAGAACACTATTATATGCATACCTCCTGATATTGATGACTTCAAGGACCCTTTCCAGTGGTCACTACGACACTTCATATATTCGTAAATCTGTGTTATAATCTGATAATTATTTCTTGTAAGATAAATTTCATACCTTCAAAAATGGTTTAAAGTTAACATGAAATATAATAATACAAAAGTGCAACACAAAAGATTCTCATCAACAAAAATTGCAGATATTGTACAGCTAAAAAAATATGCATTTTTTGTCCTTCAAAACTAAGGAAAAATAAACAAATCTACATAGTCAAAGGCTTGAAGAAAAGCACATAAAATTAAAATTGAAAGGATTAATACTTTACCTAGATAAACTATCTGAAAGCAATCAATTGGGCCAAAGCTCATAGAGACAGCATTCACAGCCCCAAGTTGAAGCTTTCTATTGTACATTCAAGCCAATGATCTAAAGAAGGAGAGAGAATAGTGAATTTCGGCAGTCTAGAAATGATGAAGTCCATTGGCAACAATACAAATTTATCTAATAAAATGTTTAAAAATTAAAACGTAGGTGACAGAAATTTTAGGGCAAAAAATCAATACGAGAAGAAAGCGGAGACATAAGTGGCGATGGCGGTGGCGGTGATAAACGCGATGGCGGTGGAGGAAGGGATTCCGATTGCGATGGAGACAACAATGAAGGATGGGATAGCGATGGAGACGACGATGGTGATGGATATATGATTGCGACGCCACGCGACGACTCTAGCGGCGGTGGAGTTAGCGACCGCGACGGCGATAGCGGCGGTGGAGAAGCTTTTCTCGATGTATCGACGGGAAGAGAAAAAGTAATGAAGTGAATTTAGGAAACTTTTTGCTTATTTAATTATTTATAAATCAGGTTCATTTTTAAGATTATTTTTAAATCAAATTAGTTTTTTTCTTGACGGTTTTTATGTGTCGAAATTGGTTTAAAAAACGTCAAGAATATTGTTTTATACGATGGTTTTTATGTGTCAAAATCGATTCAAAAAGCGTCAAGAACGGTCTCTTATACGACCGTCGGGTAAAACACATGCATCGTATAAAGGCTAAAATATCGTAGTGATAAATGATAATTACCGATCAGAAGTACACAAAAGCATAAGGACTCGACCAAATATCACTAAACAAAACCTGTGAAAACTGGTCAAATTTACACAGGAAAATATTTTTGTAATGTAACAACACTTTTACCAACTCCAGGAAAATTAATAACAGCAAAATGGAGAGAAAAAAGAAAAAAGAAAAAGAAAAAAGAAAAAAAGAAAGTAGGAAACGCGAGCCTCTCGTGCACTTTGTTTAGTTTGGTCGGAAATGTAAATCGGCCTCCGTTCAGATAACAAATTTGATCGGACATGCCTCCTGGTTTCGTTTTGTATTTTATGAATGGGTGGTGAAAGTTGAGGCTGATTCTTGCATAAAAACAAGGGTTTATATACCCCTAGCCACCAAATAAATTAGGGATAAACCCAACTCAAATCATCCTTTGACATACCCCTGGAGAAGCGAAACTACTATACTACCCTTATATACAATTTTCGGCCAAACTGCATTCAGCATTTCTGGTCCTGCATTTATCATTTTCGTTGATTTATTTATTATTATTTTCTTTTTCTTTTTTTTTAAATAATAATAAACATGTTTGTTAAATTTATATATACATTTATTTTTTATAATTTTTTAAATTTTTTAAAAAAAATTTAAAAAAAATTAATATTTTTTTTAATTTTTTAATTTTCAAAACAATATGTTTACTGTACTGAAAATAACGACATGTAACTATAGTACCTATAGTAATTCGTAGTTATGTTCGTTTTTTTTCCCATATTTTTAGTCGATCAATTGTATACACACACGAATACTGGCTTATACAAAAGAAATTCATAAACCCCAACGAAAATTTACAAATGTCAATACTTTTATTATAAATCACCTCAAAACCCAATAAAAATACAAAATCGAAAATACACAAATATATGCATATATAACTACAAGTTACTATATGTATAGTAATGTATAGTATTATATACAGTTTGTTGAAAACTGCTTCACATGTAACTTTAACCAAAGTTTTGACACCTTCAAGCAGATGATCAATGGCTTTCATTAAGCTGCAATTGCAAAATCAAAAAAAAAAATTTACTTAGTTGCAAATCAACAAAATTTGAAGAAACATCAAGACACTCAAAAATCAACAAACACTAAGAGATCGAGAGATAGAGAGAGAGATTATTGTTGGGAAATGCTACAGAGTTTAAATCAAACAGACTGTGACTCCTCACCCCCTCGTCTCCTACCAAAACCCTAGCCGCCGCTTATAACCACCCACGGTTCCGTGCGCCCACAAATGCAAAAAAATATAGAAATAAATCTGAAAACATTAAAATAAACAAAGTTACCATCGAAATAAAGATTTCGACGAGAGGAATCCAACGGTGGGTAGCCCGTCAAATTTCGACTGGTGGAACACAAAGAACACCTCCGGCAAGACCACCGTCGTCGAAAGAAAAAAATTGCAGAAACAGATCTGCTGTCCAAACTGAATGAAATCACCACCAAAAGAAAGAGCCCGACGAGAGGAATCCAACGGTAGTTAAACCATCGAATTCCGATCACCGGAGAGAGAGTTATGGCTCCGGGAAGCAATTTCACCGGTGGAAGGTTTGTGGAGGCGGGATTTTGAATCTGGGAGAAGAAGTGAGTGACCGAAATGTGAGTGTTTAGGGTTTAAAACTGATTTTAAAAGGGTATTATAGGTACTTCAGATTGGCCCAGGGGTATGTCAAAATATTTTCGAAATTAGGGGGTTTTCCCCTAGAGTGTAATCCAATTAGTAGTTAATTCTATATAATTTGGGAATGAGGGGTCTACAAAATAATCCCTAAAAACAAAGACATATATTTAGTGGAAGATCATTAACTATTCTTCCACCTTCTTAGTGCCCACTAGATTGTCAATACGTATTATGATTGTCTCTCGATTTGCATCTTTTCTATCTTCTGCACGGACATTAATGGCGGTACCACCTCCGCGACCACCACCGTTATCTCCACCTTGTCACGGTCTTCAACCTCGCACTTAGCCACGACTCCCCTAGAACTCCTCAATTAAACGGAGTTTTCAAGGGTCGCAATAGAACCTTGTTAGACATGGTTCGATCTATGACGGGGTTTATCAACTTACCGGCATACCTATGGGGCGTGCACTCAGCACTACCGAGTATTTGCTAAATAGGGTTAACAACAAAGTAGTCAAATCCAGTCACGATCTTGGACGACAGTCTAAGTGGCTTTCGATTTTTTCTTTTGGTCAGATTACAAATTTGATCGGACATGCCTCCTCGTTTCGTTTGGTATTTTATGAATGGGTGGTGAAAGTTGAGGCTGATTCTTGCATAAAAACAAAGACATGTATTCAGTGGAAGATCAATAACTTATTCTTCCACCCTCTCCATATTGGCGGCCCACTAGATTGTCAATACGTATTATGATTGTCTCTCGATTTGCATCTTTTCTATCTTCTGCACGGACATTAACGGCGGTACCACCTCCGCGTCCACCACCGTTACCTCCACCTTGTCACGGTCTTCAACCTCGCACTTAGCCACGACTCCCCCTGGAACTTCTCAATTAAACGGAGTTTCCAAGGGTCGCAATAGAACCTTGTTAGACATGGTTCGATCTATGACGGGGCTTACCAACTTACCGGCATACCTATGGGGCGTGCACTCAGCACTACCGAGTATTTGCTAAATAGGGTTAACAACAATGTAGTCAAATTCAGTCACGATCTTGGACGACAGTCTAAGTGGCTTTCGATTTTTTCTTTTGGTCAGATTACAAATTTGATCGGACATGCCTCCTCGTTTCGTTTGGTATTTTATGAATGGGTGGTGAAAGTTGAGGCTGATTCTTGTATAAAAACAAAGACATGTATTCAGTGGAAGATCAATAACTTATTCTTCCACCTTCTCCATATTGGCGGCCCACTAGATTCTCAATACGTATTATGATTGTCTCTCGATTTGCATCTTTTCTATCTTCTGCACGGACATTAACGGCGGTACCACCTCCGCGTCCACCACCGTTACCTCCACCTTGTCACGGTCTTCAACCTCGCACTTAGCCACGACTCCCCCTGGAACTTCTCAATTAAACGGAGTTTCCAAGAGTCGCAATAGAACCTTGTTAGACATGGTTCGATCTATGACGGGGCTTACCAACTTACCGGCATACCTATGGGGGCATGCACTCAGCACTACCGTGCATTTGCTAAATAGGGTTAACAACAATGTAGTCAAATTCAGTCACGAACATGGACCTCGCACTTAGCCACGAATTGACGCTCATCACAATTAGTCAACATTCGCCCCTCGTGAATACGCTAAGTCAACATCACTAGAAAGTGCACAATAGTGTGCGCAGTTGTTTAAGAAAGAACACAAATGCTGGAGAATGCTTTATTGATTGAGTTCTTGAATGATTGCAAATGAATGAGACTATCTCTATTTATACAACTCTATCTCCTTAATGGACAGTGATCATGTTGATCTAATGGGATCAAATCCTACGATTTTCCACCAAATATATGCAAAAGAGAATTTTAGAAAATCTTAGAAATCTGTAAGGATCTCTACAAAATAAAATCCTCTAGAAGATCTTAAAATATTTTAAGAATCTCTACAATTGGGTCTCACTGGGCCATCTTCCACTGGGTTTACTCTCATGGATCAATCTTAGACCTTGGCTCCGTGGAAAATGGGCGGCCCGTGACATTCTCACCCACCTAATCGGCCGATGTCCTTTGGTCCCTGTTGGGTGCTAAATACCTAACACGCAAGTGCACGTATCGCAAACAAGTAGTAAAAGTGGACTCGTGAGAGTCGGATGTCGATCCCACAGGGAATACTCAAATTATCTAATCCTAAGTACCAAATTCTAACAATTATGATTTTTATCCAGCCTACGCAAAGTTGTCAAATTAAATCAACTAAACAATTAAACTAATTAAGAAAGCAAATAAACACGAGAAGATATCAATAAAAACGGACCTAGGATTTTATCTTCCCCCTATGCAAGAATTGCTCACCCAAAACCCCTCAATTTACTCATAACCCGCTGTCGCGTGTATTATGAGTCTATTATTCATAAACGATTCACTATATGTCTATGCAAACCAATTATAAATAAAGCATTAACTAACAAGTCTCGTAAATGGCTACCTAAGGTGATATCTGTATGTCTACGACACCACATGCAATTGACACACTCATCCGGTGAAAACTACTCGAAGGCTCTTCTACTTACCGTCTAATTATCAAAATAGCTCTGTCGAGTCAATCCCAATAATCACAGATAAAGCACATAAATTGATCAAGTTCATGCACTAACAATCATAACAAGTAGAAGAAATAATCATAAAATCATAATTGCATAATCTCAAGAAAAAGGGTTCGCAATCCCTACATAGGGTTCCAACAAAATCCTAGATTAAAAACTTAGCTACGCATGTTCTCTACGAAAAACATAATAAAAACATAAAAAGAATAGATTAAGAAAAGATAGATAAAAGAAGAATTGTGATGAAGAGTTGTCAATTCTCCGTCTTCGATTCTTCGTTCTCTCGCTTCTCTCGCTCCAAGGTTGTGTCAAAAGTTCCCTTTGATTCGTGCTTGGTTTGGGCTTAAATAGATGTCCCAACTTGGTAGATGATTCTAGGTTTCCTTGTGTGTTTAAAAGTACAAAATTGCCTCCAACGTGATTTGGCACGGCCGCGCGAAAATCAGTGCAATTCTCGCACGGCCGCGCGAGAATCGCCGAACCTTCTGCCCAAATTCAGCATTTGGCACGGCCGTGCCAAAAATAGGCTAATTTTGGCACGGCCGTGCGGGCCTGTTTTCAGCCAATTTCAGCATATTTTTGATTATTTCACTTTTGGCCCATATTTTCTCCAAATTTGCAGTTTTGACCTCAAACTTTTCCAATTCTTCAATTTATACCTAAAATACAATAAATCAACTTTTTAACCACCAATTATCGTTAAATCACACCAAAAGCTCAAATAAAAAGGTACGATAAAGTATAAAAATATATACTTAACACACCCCCAAACTTGATCTTTTGTTTGTCCTCAAGCAAAAACTAGCAACTTTCACAGCAACACTCTCAACAAATGCCTCTCATCACATAGATTAATGGTCAACTTTCATTTTTTCAGAACTTGCAATTATCATGACAATTCTCAAAAAATTACAAGCTCGTAATTCAAAGATACGTATTCACTCACCATTGCTAAAAACCACAAACCATGCTATCGCTTCAAGTATCCCATATTTACAAATTAAAAATGGAGAAAATTTATACTTACATAATAATATTCAACTCCAAAGACTCACCAAATTTCTCTACTCGGCTAGTATCAAATAATTGAGCTATTGGGATCATTGGGACTTTTTGGCTTTCAAATGTTGGGCTTTTTGGTTCGAGGTAGGAAATATGAGTATATGTGGCTATGCTTCTTGAATTGAGGTGATTACGCCAAATTTTGAAAGATAGGCGTTTGAAACAATGAATTCACCTCTAAGGACTTTAATAAACTCGATTCTGAAGAGTTCAAAAGTCTCCACTTTTGCTCTTAAGACAATGGATCGAGCTTTCAAAACAATTCAACAACTAGTCCTTACTTCCCCTTCTAGTCTCTTCTTCTTCTTTCTCTTTCTCTTTTTTTTTTTTTTTTGTTTTTAGAAGAAGAAGGACCTTATAAATTTTTTTTTTTTCCGACCGAACTCTAAGGGTCAATTTTTCAAAAATCTCCACTTATTCTACCTTATACACATTGGCTAAAAGAAAGAACACCGTTTCTCCAAGGCTCAATCAAGGTTCGAATGATAAAAATTTAAAGGTAGGCTTGAAAGGCTCAAACGGTTCAAAGATGGCCCAAATCACTTCCCAAATTGCTCAACAATTTAATATTTCACTTTGTAAATTCCTAAGGCAAGTTCTGAAACCGAATAGCATATGATATAGCATAAATTAACTCAAATTTTAAAACGCAAAACTTTCAACCAAAGCAACGCATAATTCGAGATTCCTAACAATGACTCCTTCTTACGACACTTTGAATCAAAAGCTCACCAAAATTCGATCAAAATCAAGATGAAACAAGCAATTTCATCATTAAACATCGACCATCTTTCATCATCATGATTCATCGAAGCATTTATCTCAAGCAATTTTTTTTTTTTTCGAAATAAAAAACTAAAATAAAATAACTCAAATAAAAAAAAAACTTAAGGCATGCAAACTAAAAAATTAAAGCACATAAAAACAAGTAATTTTCCACCCCCAAACTTAAAATTTACATTGCCCTCAATGTAATTAACACGAAGTTTAAGGATAGAATACACCTGAATAAGTCGTCTTGGCCGTCTCCGGTTTTCTCTCCACCCTCGCCTTTATTATGCTTCTGTTGAGTTTCGCACGGCCGTGATGGATTCAAGCCTTTTTTGGTGCGGCCGTGTAAAGTGCAAAATTGCACTTTGACCCCTGAAAATAAAAAAAAATGCTTATTTAATTAGCTTGCATGCTTATAAAATAAATAAATAAAATAAAACAAGAAATATAAATAATAATAAAAAAAACGAAAATCTCGGGTTGCCTCCCGAGAAGCGCTAAGTTTATAGTCTTCAGCCAGACTTTGTTCCTGCTCTTCAATTCCTTAGCTTTTGAACCCATCTCCTCACTTCCTTTTGGAGAAAGTCTTGAATAAATGGGTTGATTCGATTCTTCTTTCGACTGGTTCGCTTAGGAATGCCCTTGAATTTATTCTTCTTGATGTCATGAGGCTTGCCAACATCGTCTTTTATCACGGTGTTTTGAGTAGGTGTTGTAACCAACTCAACCTTTTTCTTTTGTTCTCCTACATGCACATTAGTATCCACAAAAAAATTTAAATCATGTAATTTAACAGGAAAAAGTTTAGAATCACTTACCTCATCAAGAAGATAACATCCATTAGCCGTAATAGGCTTTTCATCCACCCGGTACACCTTGAAGATCACTGTTTCGTCCCCCACACTCATTCTTAGCTCTCTATTTCCTACATCAATAATTGACCTACCGGTTGCTAAGAAGGGGCGTCCTAAGATAAGGGGAATATTTTCATCTTCCTCTATGTCTAGTACTAGAAAATCGGCCGGGAGTATAAACTTATCTACCTTGACCAATACATCCTCCACTATACCTAAAGGGTGAGTAAAAGATCTATCGGCTAGCTGCAAGGTCACGGAAGTGGGCTTAATTTCTCCTAAATTCAATTTCTCATAAATTGATAAAGGCATTAAATTTACGCTCGCCCCTTGATCACACAATGCCCGCCCAAAATACCTTGTACCTATTGTGCATGGAATGGTACAACTCCCCGGATCTCGAAGCTTCGGTGGAATTTTATTTGCAAGGATCGCACTACTTTGCTCATTGAGGTCTACAATTGCTGCACACTCCGGAAGCCTCATCTTCTTCGACACAAGTTCTTTTATAAACTTAACCCAATTTGGCATATTCTTAAGTGCCTCAACAAAAGGAATATTAACATGCAACTTTTTAAGATAGTCCAAAAATAACTGAAATTGCATATCAAGCTTAGAATTTTGCAAACGTTGAGGGAAGGGTACCTTGGGAGTAGGTTCACTTACTCTGATTTTTGTGTTGCTTGGCCCTACCTCGTTTTTTTCCTTGGGCTCTTCTTCAATAGGCGGTGGTGCTACGGACTTTTTAGGACCTTCCTCTAATTGTCTCCCATTTCGCAAACTTATTGCATTGCACTGCTCGATGTTGTTCTTTCGAGGATCTTCCGTATTCGACGGCAGTGCTCCCAATGGCCTCGCGTTTAGTTGGGTTGCAAGTTGACCCATTTGTGTTTCAAGGTTCCGAATGGATGCTTGAGTCGACGTCATGAATTTTGCTAAGATATCAGCGAGGTCAACTTCTTGGGGTGGAGCTTGAGGCGGATTTTGGAATCCGGGAGCTGGCCTTTTTCCTTGCTGATTTCCTCCCCATCCAAAGTTGGGGTGATCTTTCCATCCCGGATTATAAGTGTTGGAGTACGGGTTCCTCTGTTGTCGGTTGGTGTCATTCACGTAATTTAGAGACTCCGTTTCTTCTAAGCATCGGTCCGGACCTTGGACTGCATGGACTTGCTGAGTCTGCAAAGCTGCTACTTGCTTTGATAGCTTTTCTAACTGGGCGGTGATGGCGGTGACGCCGTCTAACTCCAAAATTCCTCCCGTCTTTATGGCTCCGCTAATTGACCGGTCTGATGCCCGCATGTATTTATTCCTAGCGATTCGCTCCAAAAGTTCGTATGCTTCGTCATAGGTCAAGCTCATGAACATACCGCCAGCTGCTGAATCGAGCACCGTTCTCGAATTATCTTGCAACCCGTCATAAAATATTTGAAGTTGCCGCCACTCTTGAAGACCATGATTGGGGCATCTCCGAATTAATTGTTTGAACCGCTCCCAAGTCTCGAATAATGCTTCGCCGGCTTCTTGTATGAAGTTTTGAATTTCTCGCCGGATTCTCTCAGTTTTTGTTGGGGAGTTGTATGTGTTCATGAAAAGTTGTGCTAGCTGGGCCCACGACGAGATGGAGTGCGGTGCACGAGTTTGCAACCATTCTCGGGCTGCCCCTTGTAAAGAGTGCTTGAACAGGCGGAGTTGCAGTGCTTCGGGTGATAATCCGTTCATCTTGTGCGAATCACATGTTTCGAGGAAGTTGACCAAGTGGAGATGTGGATCTTCATGAGCTAGTCCGCTGAATAACCCATTGTTTTGGAGCATAGTAAGGAGTCCCGCTTGAATTTCGAAATTGTTGGCTTCAATGGGGGGCTGCTGGATGCTCGATTGAAACCCATTGAGTGTTGGAACGGTGTACTCATGCAATGCTCGTTGACGAGGTGGTGGATTAATTAGCAGAAATTGCTCTTGCTCGTTGACGATATTTCCTCCCGCATTCGGTAGGCGCCCTTGGTCATCTCCCCTACAATTATTCTCTTCTTCCATTCGCATAAAAAGTACCTAAACAAAAATAATAAAAATAAAATAAGCAAAGAAACTATTTAAATAAAATAAATAAAACGGCTGAAGTAAGAAAAATTGCTCAAATTTAATATTAGGATAAATAGATAATTTAGCCGTATTCCCCGGCAACGGCGCCAAAAACTTGTTGGGTGCTAAATACCTAACACGCAAGTGCACGTATCGCAAACAAGTAGTAAAAGTGGACTCGTGAGAGTCGGATGTCGATCCCACAGGGAATACTCAAATTATCTAATCCTAAGTACCAAATTCTAACAATTATGATTTTTATCCAGCCTACGCAAAGTTGTCAAATTAAATCAACTAAACAATTAAACTAATTAAGAAAGCAAATAAACACGAGAAGATATCAATAAAAACGGACATAGGATTTTATCTTCCCCCTATGCAAGAATTGCTCACCCAAAACCCCTCAATTATGAAATATATGATTCATGATTATTAACCCGAGACACTAATTTACTCATAACCCGCTGTCGCGTGTATTATGAGTCTATTATTCATAAACGATTCACTATATGTCTATGCAAACCAATTATAAATAAAGCATTAACTAACAAGTCTCGTAAATGGCTACCTAAGGTGATATCTGTATGTCTACGACACCACATGCAATTGACACACTCATCCGGTGAAAACTACTCGAAGGCTCTTCTACTTACCGTCTAATTATCAAAATAGCTCTGTCGAGTCAATCCCAATAATCACAGATAAAGCACATAAATTGATCAAGTTCATGCACTAACAATCATAACAAGTAGAAGAAATAATCATAAAATCATAATTGCATAATCTCAAGAAAAAGGGTTCGCAATCCCTACATAGGGTTCCAACAAAATCCTAGATTAAAAACTTAGCTACGCATGTTCTCTACGAAAAACATAATAAAAACATAAAAAGAATAGATTAAGAAAAGATAGATAAAAGAAGAATTGTGATGAAGAGTTGTCAATTCTCCGTCTTCGATTCTTCGTTCTCTCGCTCCTCTCGCTCCAAGGTTGTGTCAAAAGTTCCCTTTGATTCGTGCTTGGTTTGGGCTTAAATAGATGTCCCAACTTGGTAGATGATTCTAGGTTTCCTTGTGTGTTTAAAAGTACAAAATTGCCTCCAACGTGATTTGGCACGGCCGCGCGAAAATCAGTGCAATTCTCGCACGGCCGCGCGAGAATCGCCGAACCTTCTGCCCAAATTCAGCATTTGGCACGGCCGTGCCAAAAATAGGCTAATTTTGGCACGGCCGTGCGGGCCTGTTTTCAGCCAATTTCAGCATATTTTTGATTATTTCAATTTTGGCCCATATTTTCTCCAAATTTGCAGTTTTGACCTCAAACTTTTCCAATTCTTCAATTGATACCTAAAATACAATAAATCAACTTTTTAACCACCAATTATCGTTAAATCACACCAAAAGCTCAAATAAAAAGGTACGATAAAGTATAAAAATATATACTTAACAGTCCCTTTATGATCATATTCATTGTTGTCGACAATAGCTTTGTTTCACAACTCAAAGATGGTTTGTCAGAATTGTGCTAGAGAGAGAGAGAAAGAGAGAGTTGGTCTCCCGTCTTCAGCCTCTCGTCGTCTTTAGTCCCCAATCGCGAAAAAAGAAATGTTTTGAGAAAGCTATTTATTTATAATTTCAGGGCAAGAGTGTTAGTTATCTTCAATTCTCTTTAGGTGATGCATGCTCTCAATCTCATATATATACAAACATTACTATTCTAGTACTACTGGAGTTTTGATGTCTACGCGCGCTATAACATGTTTCAATCGTGTAAAGCTATGTCCTGGAATCTTCTCTCTAAAATATTTAGGTTTTGTAAACGTAGGAAAGCGAAGCTATATCAAAAGGAAGAATATTCTAGTTTGAAGGATGGCTGTGCCGTGAAAATACGTTTGGTATGTGTTAGTGTTGATACCTTCGCTACTCATCAAAAAGTTAAGGCGGCATTTACTACTTGCCCAGTTAGGCAAGTCCATGTGCACTACAGTAGTAATCGTCTCTTAAAATGTAAGTTGTACGTTCAACTGTTTACAAACTTTGCGTCTTAATTTTTTTTCGTATTTGTAGTTTCTTATTGGTTCTAGATTCATCTTTTATTAAATCAGACAATAATATTGACTCTAGTCTAACTACACATGCAGTTGAGTTATTACCCTTTTGAACAGTTTCCTTAGTCATTGATTCCTGCTGCATGAACTTAGCTATTTCGGTCTCCATTCAATGTTTCAAACCACACAAGAATCAAAATGTTCACTATATATTAAAATTTTGTCAACAGCTCTTTTAATAAATTAATTCTTTACATCAAGTGACACCTCCCGCAGTTTCCTACTTTATCTAACTAGATTCTGATATCTTAGCTAGGCAAAGGCGTTCTTCCAGGAGCACGTTTCTTTATAATATATTTTTGGAAAGGTTATCTCTAAAACAATGTGAACTTGAATTGCAGTTAGTACAAATCAAGAAGCATTAGCACATGCAGATCTTGACAGCATCTAATTCTCACCTTTACTTCAATTATGCATTAAACAATGCATGCATACAGATATTCTTATATATCCTCATATTTCCTTTTTCCCACTATATATATATATATATATATATATATATATATATATATATAGCTTATCACAAGAAGAAATCAAAACACCGTCAAAAATTCGACTATATTTTTCGCTTTCTCTCTCTACTTTGAATTATTTGCAAAAAAGAAGAAAAAAAAAGAGAGAGAAAAGATGGATTGTGTATTGAAACTGGCTTCACAAAACGCAGTAGTGATATTCAGTAAGAGCACGTGCTGCATGTGCCATGCAATAAAGAGGCTGTTTTACGAGCAAGGTGTTAGCCCTATGGTGTATGAGCTGGATGAGCTTTTAAATGGGAGGGAAATCGAGCGAGCCCTTGTCAGGCTCGGGTGCAGTGGGCCCACCCTGCCAGCTGTCTTCATCGGAGGAAAATTAGTGGGGTCCACAAAAAACTTACTGACTCTCCACATTAATGGTTCACTTGAGAAAATGCTCAAAGATGCTGGAGCTCTTTGGCTTTGATCATATAGGCTATATATTAATTACCATAAGTTCAAAATTAAGGCAAATTATATATATATATATATATATATATATATATATATGATCAGCTTGTATCATGCAAGAATTTCTGTTTTTTCATGTTAATTTTGTATGTATGTATAGAAGTTTACTGGCTTTGATGAGTTATATATATACAAGATGGTTTCTTACAGATTATGTTGCTTATTGAATGATTAACATTAATTAGTCATTGGTTTATAACCAGCAATTCAAATGGTTCATCTCCAAATGAAACATTTGAATTGATCCTTTTAGAAATGGACCAATTAAATTGTGATTGGCTCTTATATATTCTTGATAGAAATAAATAACTCATTCCTCCCATCCCAAGACTCAAGGGATGAATATATTCATTATCTTTTCAGCTGTTTTTTTTATGCTAGCTATTTAATTAGATCATGAATAGAAACAAAGTCTCATATGGTGTGGTGTCACTTCTCTCTCATTACGTTTTAAACAAGGTTACCAGCACCTCTGAGACCCATTGGAAACTCAACAGAGGGTTCATCTCAAAGCACTACCAAATTTGGATCCCCCCTAAGAAAGAATGGATTAGGCTAACTCCGATGACTCGATCTTTTGATGAGGGCCTTGCTTTCTCCAGCTAATGCCTCAGTCATTGCTGCCAAATCCAAACAACACAGTTGCAATTTTGGAAGCTTGCAAATTGCTGGATTCTGCAGGTGCCCCCTTTAATTTGCAGCAATTGAACCAAATGGCTAGGGTCTATGGCCAAAATGCCGTTTCGAATACATCTCTCGGAATGCAAATTTTGTGGTCCACAATCTTGTTAAATGGGCTTGTAATGTGAAATGGGAGGGGCATGTCCATTCTAATCGTATTCCTTTATCTTGTTTTTGCGATGGTGGTTACCCCATCGTAGACTCTTCCCCATTTTAATTTATTTCATTTAAATATATGGTTCTTGTTTCTTATCAAAAAAAAAAACAAAAAAAAGAGAGAGAGAGCCCCATAAATAGTGACTGGAATAAAACATCAAGTACATTAAGAAGAAAACAATTATTTTCCATAGAAGAATTATAGTCTTACAAGCAGGAAAATCATAGTTCATGTGTAAACCAATCTAGTACTGGACAAACTGAAGACATTCTCGTTTTTACTGCTAACTTTGTTAATTAGCTCGGTATACGGTAGGACAAAATATATATGACAAGGCAAAGCCAAAATAGGTTGCAAAATGCTTTGTTCAAGTACAAAATGTCGAATTACTTGATCATATTTCAGTTCCGAATCTTTTTTAACAGTTCCAAATCATTACATATCAATGGATAACCAGCTTCAAAGGATGAGCTTTCAGTTTTGATAAGTCCAAACTTGCATCTAGCTCTTCATCTAATTCTCCAATGATGCCTCTACGCATGTATAACAAGACCAATCAGATTATGGAATGCAGAACAAATCGATTGTAAAAGAGGAACACTTACATTGCTAACTATTTTAAAATAAAATTAAAAGAGAAGAATTTGGAGGAATATCATACATATTATCGCCTCGTAATATATAGAGTCCGAACACAATTAGCTCTAAGCCTTCGTGCAAAACAAGAAGAAACATTGAAATTTTTTTTGCCACGATATTATGCTTAACAAAATAAAGAAAATATTGAGTAGAGTTATAATCTACATGCAACATCAATATCATATGATGATGCAAAAACCAACAGAAAACGAGCATTACACGATTACCCACTTCCGTTAATGATGTAGAATTCATCTCTTACATTGGTCTATTTAAGCATAACACAATACAAATTCAAGCCGATTCCCACGTAACTTTTTCCTTTTTCCTTTTCTTTTTTCTTTTTCTATTTTTTCCTATTTCCTTTCTATCTCTCAGGATCCAGAATCCAGAATCCAATGGTATAGGAGGCATGCAGGTAGAAAAGATGACAAAGTCAGTAAAATAACAATGACAAGTACTTGTACCACCACCCTTTTGTCTTTGATACTATTAACTTACTTTTATGATCCATGTGCAAGAGCATAATTTAATTGAAGAACGAAGCTCAATAAACACACACACACACACAGACACACAAAATTAGATAAATATTGTTCAAATGGATGCATGGGGAAAAGTTATATCATTAAGGCAGACAATTGGTTAAGGGCAATTTTTACAAGTTCGATACTTGTACGAAATCAGACCTTGGTGGAATACACCCGCTCATGAGACTCATCAAGGATTATGTTGGTAGCCTGGTCGAAACCTTTCAGAATTCCCTGCATTTTTTTTTTTAACAAAATGTACATGATAATTTTTTTGCATGAAACTCACCACAATATTCCGTCCATCATTTGTGATAACTGAAATTGCTTCTGGCAAAAACAAAAACAACGAGGAAACATCATTAACTCTTATTCATAACATGCTTCTATCATGCTCTCCTACAATCGAGGAACACATCTCAGAATATACTTTGCTACCCAGAACCAAAATACAGTAAAAAGTAAGGAAAGAGTTCGTTAGTTTATACGAACCACCTATGATTCAACAGGTAACAGATGAGATTTGGATGTTTTAGAAACTTACATACATATTATTGCTATCAATATTTTTCTCAATTAAAGTATTTACTAACTAAATGAAGCGATAATTAATTATATAAACTGTTACTTGGGTTAAGAACCAAATTTCTTGAATCTTTAGGGGTTAGTGATTTTTTGACACATATATATGTAAAGGAACTACCTGCAATTAGTGGTTTAACAATCTCATATTATTTATATGTGGAAAAAAAAATGACATAGCAACGACTAACGATATTACGACATTTCTTATTTATCTAATAACAGATTTTAAACGACATAACTTAATGGCACTTAAAAATGATTCAAAATAATAGGATAATTTAATCAAGAAGGAGAAGAGATTGCATACGATCAACAAGAGACTCCAGTCCAGTCTCAGTAGTTGCCATTTTTGTATTGTCAATATAAACACGCCACGAGCAACCTAATCAAATTATCTCTGCAATCAGTTAATGTACATAATTATTCCCAATACATAAACAAATTTAATTGAAAAATAAGTGAAATGTCGAAAACTAAAGCATATATGATCTTCGATAAAACGACATAAATACAGAGTTTGGCCACTCCAACTCCAAATGATACTCATCAAGTCGACTAGTCGAACAATCTTTGAACTGACCCATGAAATCAAAGAATCTTTTGTCCTTGAAATCACTTTCCAGTAGATCAAAATAATTACAATACCATTTGAAACCTAATTAAGTCAATAATAATTTGTCGTCTAATTACACAATTATCCCACTTGTCATGAACAATATGGATATTTCTTCTCCAAATTATCATATTTCTCGGTATATTATTTCACAGCAAAAGAAAACTATATATCCAACAAAACATAAATCCACCAATAAAGAAATCATTCGCAGTCATACAATTATTGGGAAAGAAGAAGCGTATATATAATACGAGTTACCAATTCGAATTTTAGTAAGCACAGCTACACTTGCGAGAGAGAACAAGATATAGTCGGGGTTAGGGCACATACGTGCTTCACCTATCTCATTCCAGTAAATGAATTTCAATTATGAGAGCTCTGAATTAATATTTGAAATCGGGATAGCAGTTTAATGCTCAACCGCTATTTGTTTAATAATTGAAAATGCATCAAAATTTCTGAATAATGTTTTTTTTTTAAGGAAAAATTAGCAAGAACCCGCTCATCTCGTCCAAAAAATAATTAGAGAAAACTCCCTTAAATAGATAATATTCTATTATTCTAATGCTATTTTCATAATTACAAAATTACCCTTTGTAATATTAAAGCCCATTTCACGTTGCTCATATAAAATCCCTTATTTCACGTAACTCAAATCTCTTTCCCATTTATACCAAGTTTTTCTGAGGAAATTTCTGCTGATTTTAGTGGCAACGTGGTGGCGGCGACTATCCTGGGACGTGGCGGCAACGACGACAACTGGCAACTGGAATTGAGTTGCACATTCGGTGATTTTCGGGCTGAGTTCCACTGTGATTTCGTTATTTTTGGGGTTTAGGATTTAAATGACAGTAGTAATTCATGTTCGTTTCGATTTTCGATTTTTTCGTGTTTGTTTGTCACATATATGTTTCGCCCGTAGTGTTTTGATGATCGCGTGTTAAACTCCAGTCGTTTGTGTTACTAGTTGATGTAAAGTTGGTTCGTTTTGAAATTATTTTGTTGTTTAAACAGGGCAAAAAGATGTTAAAGAAAAACAAAATTTAAAAAAAAAAAAAAAAAAAAAAAAAAAAAGAAAAACTGAAAGTCCACGCCGGAGACCGGCGATCAACGGCGACGACGGGCGAAATTGTACTCAAAATTGGGTTTTGGGTCAAAATTAAATAATTTGTGAAATTTGGGGTTACATTGATGTTTAGGTAAATTAAGGGTAAATTAAGGGTAAATTACATCCACACCCCTGAGGTATTCTTAAATAACTTTAAGGTCCCTATGGTATCGATAATTACATTCACCCCCTAAAACATAGTTAGAAGCTCTAATGGGATAATGCATTGGATATGTTATTCCGATAGAATTCTAATGGACTATTAGTTTCAGGAAGTGGTGGAGACATCAAAGAGCTATGGGTGAGGGAACCATGTCACCCCCTAACTCTATGTTGTCTCTCCACTACTAGCTAAAAGTAATAGTCCGTTAGAGCTCTATCGGAATAACGTATCCAATGCATTATCCCGGGATAATTACACTTTTCGTCCCTATACTTTACCACTTATTCGTTTTTCGTCCTTAAACAAGTTGGAGTGACATTATTCATCCCTAAACATGCCATTTTTCGGCTATTTCCGTCCCTCCGTCAATTTGACTGGTTAGTTTGGACGGAAAATAACACGTGCTTCGCACATGATACGTAAGAGTCAACCCCTCTCTTCAATTTCAGATTGCATCTTTTTTAGAACATAAGCCTTCTTTCCAAATGGCTAATTTCTTCAATATCACACCTCTTTGGACTCGTAAATAGCCTTAATAATCCCCAAAAGACAATTTTTTCCATCATACAAAAATCTGATGCAATGCAATTTATATGTTGAATGATGTTTTTCTTCGAAGTGAAGATGTTAATTAATATATTTGGATTTTTTGAATGAAATTTATAATATGTTAAGCTACTCAACAAGAATTCTTTGTTTTGTTACATATTGAGGATTTGCACGATTTGCAATTTTGTAAACTTTAATTTAGATTTCCTAACCTTATTAGTCATTATCTCTCCATGTTGGACGAAAACCCAATTGACGTTAACTACTCATTTAAACAAAAAAAATTGTCATGGCCGGTGTAGGGGATATTAATCCTATATTAATTAAACTTGTTTTTGATTGATGCAATCTTCAATCGTGTCTAATAATATTGAATAGGAAAAAAAATATTAGATGTAGTTGCATGTCTTCTATATTCATTAATTCTAAAGTGTGTGTATGCACACAAATTGCAAAAGGTTATTTCACTGTATGTTTTGAGTTCAAATATGGAAATTTCATGCAGTCAAAATAAATATTATTCATACAACAATTGTATCGTTCACATTCAATTCTGAGAATTTCCTCTTAATTAGGTGGGAATGGGTCTCTTCATCTTGCATGGTGGTGGCTCGTTTGCAAAGTTGAAATGGAATGTGCATGGTGGCTCGTTCTCTAGCAAAGTTTAAAGATGAGTCTTGTTTGGTGCCAATGTATGGGTAATTTGAGTTAATATGAGTTGGTTTCACGAAGCATATCAACAGCAGCATATGTGAGTGGCCACGTGGATTAATCGTCCATGTCAGCAGCATATATTAAGATTTTCAGGTTCACGTCAGATTTTCATCCAAAGTAACAGCAAGAATTAACGGCAGGACGGAAACTGCTAAAAAATGGCATGTTTAGGGACTATTAATGTCACTCCAACTTGTTTAGGGACGAAAAACGAATAAGTGGTAAAGTATAAGGACGAAAACTGTAATTATCCCCATTATCCCATTAGAGTTTTTAACTATGTTTCAAGGGTAAGTGTAATTATCGATACCACAGGGACCTTAAAATTATTTAAGCATACCTCAGGGGTGTGGGTGTAATTTACCCTTAAATTAAAGGATAAAATTGGAGCATATTAAAATGTGACGGGCTATTTTAGTCTTTTACAAACCTCTGAACAATATGCGGATTTTTTTATAAAATAATTTTTTATCTGAACCCATTTATAAATAAGTACCCCTTGATGGGCTTATTTGTAATGTGCCCGAAAAAATAATCCGAAAATTGAGTAATAAAATAGAGTAACCCAAGCCTAAACCCCTACTTGAGACTTGTGGTAACAAAACATATAAAGGAAATTAATGTTGAAAAAAGAAGGCAAGGTTTTTAGTAATATATATATAGAGAGGAGAATAAAAATGTATATATATGTACATTGTGTACTTAAATAGGCGATAAATAGAGATTTATAGCAGTGATCACAAATTAATCTTGAAAAAATGGCTTATTACCCTTCTGCCCTTGTCCTCATCGCTCTTCTCTTTGCCTCCACCGCCGCGAACCCACTAGCCCACGGCCAAGGAGTACTGCTCAGATCTCTCACTGTTGGGGGCTCACTTTGCTGCACCCCCATCGGCAACATTCTGGACGGTCGTTCCGCCGTGGTTGGCTGCAGTGGCACCACCGATACAAACGGAAAGTTTCGCATAAGTTTTCCAGGGCCTATTCTTAACGCTTTTCCACAAATTACAATTCTCTTTGTGCCTATTATTAATAGCATTTTTCCACGAACTACCGTCTCCTCTGTGCAGCTTCCATTGGACAGCTCCGCAGGGTGCCCGATGCTCAACACCACCGGAATTCTCGTTTCGCCTGTTCAGATTGGCCCTTTAGGTACTACTTCCACTTTAGCTGGGGTTTGTCAATCTCGGGATGACCTAATATTATATATGTATTATGTATGTATGTATGTATGTATGTATAATATAGTATGAATAAGCATGTTTTCTTTGATTCCTGCATCAACAGCAATATCTCATGCATGTAAACATTTTATATATGTTCTCAATAAATAATGGTGAAGGAAGTTATATTTTTATGTAGTCCATATATTCTAGAATAGACGGCTATTTAACTAAACAAAGCATCAAATATAACGTCTAATTGTTTAAGGGCTCCTATTGTTACCTATATCATATAAGTTTAGATTATATGAGACTAGATTAATTCTCTCTTGACTAATTAATTATTGGGCATTTTACAAATAAACTCATCAATGGGTACTTATTCATAAAGAAGTTCAACTTCAGATAAAAACTCTTTTACGAAAAATTCCACACATGGTCCAAAGGTTTGTGAAAGACGAAAATAGACCCTCACATTTTAATATACTCCAATTTCATCATTTAATTTAATTCAACCTCAATTTGACCCCAAATTTCACAAACTATTCAATTTTGACCCAAAACACAATTTTATGGACAATTTCGTCTGTCGCCGCCGCTGACCGCTGGTCTCCGGCGTTGACTTTTTCGATTTTTTATTTTTTATTTTTCTTCCTGATTTTTCCACCGCTAACTATATTACAGTTAAACACAATAAAATTAACTATACTACAGTTTAACACGATAATATTGCTATATTAATCTCTAGCACAATAAATATTAACACAACAAAAGTCATTATTATTGTGTAATATAGTAATATTAATATATTGACCGTTCAAAAAAGGTAAACATAATAAAAAAAGCCCAAAGAATTAATATTATTGTGGTTGACAGTAATATTACAGTAACAATAGTAATATTATTGTATTTATAGTAATATTATAATAGTAGACAGTAATATTATTACCTTACTCCGTCAATAACTCAAACATACCAAAAAAACCCAAAAAAATAATAATATTGATGTGGTTGATAGTAATATTATTGTGTTTACAGTTATTTTACTTTCAACGACAATAATATAATTACGTTGACTTGTCAACAGATCAAACAAAATGAAAAAAAAATAGCCAAAAAAATAATAATATTGTCGTTGACTCCAATTGTACTGTCAACGACAGTACAATTACGTTAATGTACTGTCAACGATAGTACAATTACGTTAGTTTACTGTCAGTGACAGTATAATTACTGTTAATAACATCACAATTACAGTCAACGTTTAGCGGCGGGCGTTAAAAAAAATAAACAAAAAAAATCAAATAAGTCAACGCCGGAGATCGGCGGCGGAAAAAACAGACTAGAAAAAAAAATCGAAAAGTCAAAGCCAAAAGCCTGCGGCAAAAAAATAATTTCTGAAAAAAATAAAGTTTTCAAAAAAATAAAGTCAAAATTGGATTTTTGTGGTAAAAAATGATTCGATTGGGGTTACAATTAAGAATTTGGTGGAAAAGGGTTAGGGTAATTTTGTCGGGTACATTAATTTTTCCTTTATTTATAATACATATTAAATGGATGGGCTTATTAGCGAAAGAGATATAACCCATGAACCTAGAATAATAAAGATGGTTAGTCAGGGACTTAAACCTCTTAATTATTTAGTTAATATGATATTCGGTATGTAAGATTAGACCTTGTATTATATATGTTAAATTATGGTATTATATGTGATTTGTCTATAAAACCTTTTATTGAATAAAATTAACATGTAGTTTGAAGGGTAAAATAATCTTTAACTTGTTTAGTCAAATCTCATGGGGAGGAGTGCTACTAATTTAATAAAATAGTAGCATTTAATAGCAGACTCTGATTTCAGTACCGGGAATTCTAAAAAAAAAAGTGTGAATTTTGCCAATTGAACATGTTACTAACTCCTACTATTTGATTTAGTCAGTAGTATCTTATAGTGGTAACCAAACGAGCCCTAAAACTAATGACGGTAAATATTACCAAGTAATATTTTTTTGGTCAATTTAATCAAATAATTAACGAGGTATATATATATATATATATATATATATATATATATATATATATATATATATATATATATATATATATATATATATATATAAAAGAAAGAAACGTTAGGGCAACCCTAAGAAACCCTAATGTCATATTTGTAATTTTGTTTTTATTATTTTCGGTTTTTATCAAATTTTTATCTCCTAAATATATTTTTTGAATTTATCAGATTTACATCTTTTAAATATTATTTTAAATATAATTTTAGATTTTTATCTCCTAAATACTATTTTAAATAATATTTTTGAATTTTATCAAATTTATATCTCCTAGATATAATTTCAAATATTATTTTGGATTTTTATCTCCTAAATATAATTTTAAATATTATTTTCGATTTTTATCTCCTAAATATTATTTTAAATATTATTTTCTAATTTTATCAAATTTATATCTCGTAAATATTATTTTCAATATTTTTTTCGAGTTTTATCATATTTGAAATAATATTTTTGATTTTTATCATAGTTTATCTCCTAAATACTATTCTAATTATTATTTTCGTATTTTATTAACTTTTATCTCATTAACATTATTTTTAATATTATATTCGATTTTTATCTCCTAAATATTATTTTCGATTTTTATCAGATTTTTATCTCCTAAATATTATTTTTTTGATTTCTATCAAATTTTTATCTCCTAGATATTATTTTCATTTTTTATCAGATTCTTATCTCCTAAATATTATTTTCGATGTTTTTATCCCCGAACCAGCCCAATCACTCTTATTTTCAACCATAAATATCTCTAATGCACACAACGGCACAACCAATTAAATCCCCTAAATATTATTTTATCTCCTAATTTTCAGCCATAAACATATCATCACTAAATATTATTTTGTGATGATAAAATACTAATTATCATATTCTCAAAGATGGACGATATATTCCCAAAGACTTCGCTTAACATTCTCAACACTTTCAACTTCTCTCTTCCACCTCAACACGTTTGTGTTTTCTCTTCTTGTTTTCTCTTGCACCTTTCAACTTCTCCACCCCAATTTTATCTCTCCCCGTTTCTACCAAATGTTCCAAATGTTTGTGGCTTCATAAAATGTTAGCTATTTTGTAATTTGTTTTCTCTTCATAGTTAATAATAAATCTGAGATTTTTACAAAAAAAAGTAAATAAATATGATTATCATCCCTAGCGGATTTTTTGACATCGTTTTACAAAATTTCTTCAACATTTGAATTTTATTTCTTCATCCTACCTAAGGCTTCTTCTTTTGGTAACCCGACTTTAGAATTTTTGTCTTATTTTTTTCTTCATCTAATTGACTGTGTGGTAATTAGTTTGCATCTTTTTCCATCATGACTTATAGGTAATTTTATTTTGTTAAATTATGTGTTTCATTAATTTATACCAAAGATTTCAAATTTTATGTATAACAATTATTTCATTTTAGATGTCATTGGACATGTTATTGAAATGGATGATTTGAGAGAACTAACCAAAAATGGGCGGAGCCACCAGCTATTGGAAGTCGGCCTTCAAGACTTATTGTTTGTATGCGATTTAATTTATTGTTTATATTTATTTTTATTTCTTAATTTTTCAATTATTAATTCCAGTGGCAAAACAAGACCAAAACGAGACAGGGGAGAAGAGCTTAGTTCCGGTGCAAGATGTATAGATGCAAGATGTATAGATGGCCTTTTACGTTGGTATGTTGTCGATAGTTTAGTTTTGATTATGTTAAGTAAGTTGTTAAATCTAATTACTTTTAAGCTCGACATGAAAGACATAGTTGATGATTTTGTTCATGGTTCAATTTTTCAATTTACTGGTATTAATTGATTCAATTCATTTGGAAAATTATTCAATAGTAAAGTTATTTGATTAAATTTTTTTTTTTTGTGTGTGTAGTATACTTAGTAATATTCCACTAATAAATTATTAATGAATGATTATAACATAATTTTGATCGTACAATACATCAAACGTTTGTTTATATTCTTACAACATCAAAACAATGCAATTTGTTGTCCCTCAATTACTAGTATATATATATATATACATACATATATATATATATATATACATACATATATATATATATATATATATATATATATATATATATATATATATATATATATATATATATATATATATATATATATATATATATATATATATATTGCTAAAATATAGCTCACCTAGGATGGTGTAGAAAATGAACTGGGAGAGCAAAGCGGATCAATAGCTTGAAAACTTGATGATCCTGAGATCCCTGCGAAATGAACACACGTGAACTACGCCGGGGGTTGATCCGGCGGAAACCCCTCCGACGCTCAAGTCAGACGTGCTGATCATAGAAATAGTCCAGAGAATACGTATTGTAGTATTACTCAGTTAATAGGACGTACCTTAATAAAATGAGTAAAACCTCTATTTATATGTCGTTTATTGGGTTGGGTTTGCTTTGTTGGGCCCAAGCCTTACTTGAAGGTGTTTGGGCCTCGGTGATATTAGTCTTCGATATTGGGCTCGTAGCCCAGTAGGTAAAGAAATTGTAGGCCCATTGGGTTGGCCCAATTAGGCATATCATTAAGCCCCCCACTCTCGAGTTGATGTGGGGGCCATGTTGTGATGGGTCTCAGATCGTGTCGAGAGTAAAAATTGTAGAAGTCGATCGTTGGCGTATGGCCTAATGGTATGCGAAAACGCGTTGGAGCGTGTGTCGGAGGGGCGTGAATGCGCGTTGGCGCATAGCGCGATAAGGTTGTCGCGATGTAAGTTAATTGAGTCGTCGGTTTTGTCCCGCGACGATGTAGTAGCGAATTATCTCCTCGTGGGAGTTGTCTTGTCGCGGGGTAATAATGTTGATCGAGTTATCTCCTCGCGGGAGTTGTCTCGCGATACTGTAGTAGCACAGATCAAGTAATCTCCTCGTGGGAGTTGTCTCTGGGGTAATCGAGTTGATCGAGTTACGTCATCGTGGAAGTTGTCTCACGATAATGTAGTAGCACGGAGCTAGTATTCTCCTCGTGGGAGTTGTTATTTTTCGACATTGTCAATGTTTTGAGGCGTTGCTTATATGTGTTTACATATAGCCTTGTGCGTGATGTACTTGAGGAGGGGATCAGACTCTCAAGATTTTTTTTATATGGGGGTCGTGCCCCTTGTTAGACCCCGTGGGTCTTAAGTATGTTTCGACCGTGGCCACGTTTTAATGAATGACCCATCGAAAACAAGTAGATAAATTTGAGTAATCAAGCTGGCCAGGCTATATAGATTCTCATAATGTCTCTAAGTGCTTCTAGGGTTGTAATCGTGCTAACTTGAGCTTGTGATTATATAGTGAATTTCGGGCGAGTTGTCTCCTCATGGGAGTTGTCTCGCGGTGAGTAATATTTATCGAGTGAGGTGGTTGCACGTGAGAGTTGGCTCCTCGTGGGAGTTATCTCGCTGAGGGTTCGTAGTACCGAGCGAGTTGGCTCCTTGTGGGAGTTGTCTCGCTGCGGGTTCGTAGCCCAGTAGGTAAAGAAATTGTAGGCCCATAGGGTTGGCCCAATTAGGCATATCATTAATATATATATATATATATATATATATATATATATATATATATATATATATATATATATATATGATGATGATGCTAGAGATAGATCACCTTAGGTAGTTGATGTAGGATGAGCTGGGAGAGTAGAGTGGATCACTGGCTCACGAGCTTGATGACCTTAAGATACCTGCAATCACAGAACACGTGAACTAGGCCGGGGGTTGATCCGGCGGAAACCCCTCCGACGCTCAAGTCAGACGTGCGGATAGTATAAATGGTCCAGAGAATACATATTATAGTATTGCTCAGTTAATGGGATGTACCTTAAGGAATGAGTTCAAACCTTTATTTATAGCTTAGTCGAGATTGTAGAAGGGGGCAAATCGATGAATTGAGAGTAGAAGGGGGTAAAGTGATATCGAACCAAAGTACAAGGGGGCAAATCGATGCAACTGAGAGTACAAGGGGGTAAAGTGATATCCAGCCAAAGTACAAGGGGGTAAAGAGAAATTTACCCAAAAAAAATTTACAAAAAAATCTGCACATTGTCCAGATGTTTGTAAAAGACTGAAATAGCACCTCACATTTTGATATGCTCCAATTTCACCCTTTTATTTAATCTAACCTCAATTTGTCCCAAAATTTCACAAACTATTCAATTTGACCCCAAACACAATTTTATGGACAGTTTCATCTGTAGCCGCCGTTGACTGCAGGTCTCCGGTGTTGACTTTTTTTTTTCTTCTTTCATCCTGATTTTCTGCCGCTTTCCGGTATTGACTTTTTCGATTTCTTTTTTGATTATTTTTTCTTTAAAATCTTTTTGCCCCCAGTTTAAACATTAATATTGCTGTGGGTGACAGTAATATTCCTGTTAAACACAGTAATATTAATTACACTATAGTTTAACACAGTAATATTGCTATATTAATCTCTAGCACATTAATATTAACACAACAAAAATTATTATTATTTTGTAATAGAGTAATATTAATATGTTGACCGTTCAACAAAGGTAAACATAATAAACGGCCAAAATAATTACTATTGATGTGGTTGACAGTAATATTACTGTAACAACAGTAATATTACCGTCAACCATAGTAATATTATTGTGGTTATAGTAATATTATACTAGTAGACAATAATATTATTACGTTACTCCCTCAACAACTCAAACAAAACAAAAGCCGACAAAAATAATAATATTGATGCAGTTGACAGTAATATTATTGTGTTTACAGTTATTTTACTATCAACGACAGTAATATAAATACGTTGACTTGTCAACAAATCAAATAAAATAAAATAAAACTATAAAAATAATAATATTGTCGTTCACTCTAATTGTACTGTCAACTACAGTAAAATTACGTACATAAATGTACTGCCAACGACTGTACAATTACGTTAATGTACTGTCAACGACAGTATAATTACGTTAATGTACTGTCACTGACATTATACTTACAGTTAATGACAGTACAATTACGATCAACATTTAGCGGCGGGCGAAAAAAATGGATAAAAATTTTAGCAGAAAATAAAATCATTAAAAAAAGTCAACGTCGGAAACCAGAGGCGGAAAAAACAGACTAGATTTTTTTTTCAAGAAAATCAAAAAAAAATTGAAAAAGTCAACGCCGGAGATCAGCGGTCAACGCTGGAAACCGGCGGCGGAAAAAACAGACCAGAAGAAAAAAAAATCAAAAAGTCAACGCCGGAGTGTAAATGGGTATTTGTGGTCAAAATATATTAAATTGGGATTACAATTAAAAATTGAGTGTAAATGGTTGAGCTAAGTTTTTCATATACATTAATTTTTCCTTTATTTATAATACATATTAAAGGGGTGTGCTTGTTTGTGAAAAAAATATAACCTCTAAACCTAGAATAAGAAAGATGGTTGGTCACGGACATATGCACAAAAACCCTTACATATATTAATAAATTATTGAATTTCTTATATAATTGTAGAATTTCATCAATCTTAAATCTATTAGTGTACATTATAGATACATATTATATATAATAAAATATGACAAGAAACATCTTATTTATTTATATTAACTAGTAGTAGCTCGTGCATTTTTTATTTATCTTTAATTAAGTCAATTTCTTATATATTTTACCATTTGACTATATATACATTTATTAATAAGGGAGAATTAATGATAGATGTTAATTAGAATTGAATTTTTGTTGTAAATTGTATTTTTCTTAAAACATAGAATACATATAGTTTTCGTTATGACACTATATTATTTATTTATATAATTTATTTGACATTATTTATATAACTATTCTAATCGTTTTACCTTGTTTGTTTAGTTTTTATAAATTAATTTGAAATCTATTTACACATATGACTGCTGCTCCAGCGATTGGAGGGGTCTCTAACTTGAAATCAGCCAGGGTTCAAATGTCCAAAGGTCAAAGGTCGGGTCGACCTTTCGTTGCCATGAACTTTCAGTAACGAGGATTTGGCAATGAACATGGCAACAAAAACAATTTGTTGCGAATTGTAATGGCAAAGAAATTTTACCCTTTCAAGTTTTCAACAACGAAATATGTGTCTACTCATACTAACTGAAGTTTGACACATGCGAGCGGTTAAATTTAACGAAAACTTGTAACCACAGGAGGTTAAGTGCTATTATCCAAGAAATAATTCATTAGGTATTTGGTTATTATGCTCTATAAAAACAACTAATTAATTACTACAAAAGAAATTAAACACAAAAAAGCAGATACATGCGCATTTTTGTAGATTAAAATCGAACATCCCTTCTCACCATTTATTTATGAACATAAATAAAAAGATTACATGATCATATTATATATATATTGTTGATGTGTGTGCATCAATCAACAATCACCAAATCATGCTTATTCATATTTCATATACTATTTTTCTCAAAAAAAAAAAATATGTCATATACTACACATATATAACCAGCAGCAGAGATTTGAGGTGCAGGAGAACGAAGAGTTCATATGTATATCAAATCTTAATAGATTTGATAAATCCGATTAACCCGACATTCTGAACCACCGATGTGGCATTAACCACCGTGCCGACAGCTATAAGAGCCGAAGTAAGAAGTCCGGTGGTGGTGCTGAGCACCGGGCACACCAGAGGGCTCAGTGGAAGCTGCACGGTGGCAACGCATGGAATAATAGGCAGGCCAAGTGTAAAACCACTCACCGTCCGAACATATATGTTAAAGATTCCGTTCACATTAGTGATTCCCCGGCCAAGCACGGTGGCGCCGACACCAAGAACAGTGCAGCTCACTAGCTCAGGCTTACCGGTACTCCGGAAACACCTCGGCCGGCCATCGGGAGCTCTTCTTGGCCGTGGGCCAGCGGGTTGGAGGCGGCAAAGAGGAGGGCGATGAGGAAAAGGGCGGTGGCACCATTGCTATAAGCTGTATAAGCTGCCATATTCGAGAGGTTTTGGTGTTTTTTAATTAACTAGAAAAGTGCACGTGCGTTGCACGTGTCGTAATAAATATATAATATGTTGATGTCATGTTATTTGGCATTCTTAAGAATGGTGTGAGCCAGATGCAAATTTGTTACACAGGCAAGATATATAAGGGGATTTTCTGTAACGTTGTTGAGCAATATTAGTTAAAACAAAGAAAAATAGTTTTATTTATAATGTTGTGAATAGTCTGTTTTTCTAAATGGGCGTTAGATGTTATTGAAAATTCATTGCCCCACATGTATCATGAAAATTAAGTAATGTATAACTAATATATTGGATATCCCTCCATAACTTGAAAAGAAAAAAAAAATAGTCCTTATATTTACAAATTTGGCATAAATTGTATAATGTTGTTGTTTGCTAATCGTTATGGAAAATTAAGATTAATCAAGTGTAGCATAGAAGAAAGTAAAAAATATCTTTAATCTTAAGAAAATGGGTAAAATACAGTTTGCACCCCAGTAGTATCAAAAAGGTCGCTTTCACCCCCCTTAAGTATTAAAAACTAAAAAAATCTTCCTATTTTTGACAGTCGGTCAACAGAAATTATACCATATTAAATTGTACCATATTTTTTGAACCCTAAATTATACCATATGCAACACTTGCCTCATTCAAGTATTATTTGTAACACTTACCCCTCAACCATCATTTAATTTACAGATAAAAAGAATATCATTTAATTTGTATATCAAATTTTAATACTTTCAAAAATCATCTTTTTTTGGATGGAATAACTAAAAAAACTAATTAAATTATATTATTAAAATATATATTAACAAAATGTCATATCTTAATATTTAAAAATATTATATTGCATTGGGTACAAATTCAATAACATAACATCTAATTGTTTTTGTAACAAATAAAATTTTAAAAACACTAAGAATTAAGTTATTGAACAAACTTAAGTATTTTAATTTATTTTAATTCATCAATTTCTGAAAATATATTTTCACTCATTATTATACAATATATATATTATTATTAATGTTTTTCCAATAATTTAATATTAGTTACTTTTAAGTTCTATAGGATCCAATAATTATTGTATTGTTATGCTATTTATTCTACCAAAGAAATATGCAATTTTACAGTTTCAAATTATTGTATTGACTTTTCAATTGATATTTTTAATAAATTATGTGAACTATTTTTCAATTATTCTATCCAACCAAAGTGGAAATATTTTAAGATTATTATTATTTTTTAAAAATTAAGATGTAAAATAATTGATGCAAAATAATCAATGTGTTAATCTTATGCAGCAGACTTTCAAGTGTTCACGTGTTTACAGAGAAAAAAAATCGGTTGCCGATCGGCTTGCGGCATGGACACATAATCACTAACACCTTCAATAATTCTTTTTGGCAAACGACCTTCCTAGGTCAGTATGGATTGCATATCAATGTGATGTTCTTGGGATATAGGACTTTCGACCATAAGGATTGGAATGCAGTCGCATAAACTCAAGATGAATATGGATCAATCTCAACGTAGGAGAAGAGCACAAAAGTTGAATAATTTAATTAGTTGGTGGTGAGATATTTCAGATATTGGCATTTCCAACCCCATATGGGGCCTTTTTTATATTTGAGTTACAATAATCAGTATATGCATATTCTTTTAGTTATTTCTTTTCTTACCCACTTTTGGGGCTTTTGCATAATAGATTGTAATAGGGTTTTTTTGTCCGTTTTTATTCCTGATCTCTTAGGGGTAATATTTTCCTTGTGTTAGGCCCACCATGTTTTTAACCAGACCCCCTTATACTTTCATTAGTATTTAATGGAATAAAAAAAGTTTGGCCAAAAAAAAAAAAAGTAAAAAAAAGAGGGTTAAGGGTTACATAACCTATAAATTAAGGGTGCAAAACGTATTTAACCTATTTTCTTCAAATGAATATTACGGAATTAAATTATTTTTTATTCAAAAATTATAACATGACTGTTAACACTAAATTAATGGAGAATATTACACAATACATGACTGTTAACATTAAATAAATCAAGAATATTAAATAATAAAATTTATTTATTCAATGTCACCCTTTATTGAAACTTCACAAATACCACCATTGAAATTGATGAACAATTAAAAAACACAATATTGTGGTAGAATGGTGCAAGAATTTGGGGAGATTTCTCGTTATGTATTGTATTATTGTATTTCTATAGATTTGTTGATCGGAGTTGCAGCTTTGGTGGGAGACAATGGTGGGATATTAAGGGTTTCACATCGGAGAGTTGAGGCTGTAGATACAGGTTGAAATTGCAGGCGAGGTGGTGATGAGTTGGAGACAAAACCCACTGAATCTGGACTCGAGATTTAGTGAACCTCGACCTTCGCAAGCCGTCAGATACAATTTCTCATTGACGATTCAACGAAACAGAAAAAAGGGAATTTGATTTGATTTAACAATACTGTGGTCTTTGATTGAAATTATTTTTCATTTGGTTTTAATAATCATAATAAATAATGAAATGATTCAACAATCTATTTTGATTTTTATTTCAATGTTTTCTTCATTGAAAATTCATTGCCCCACATGTATCATGAAAATGTAAGTAATGTGTAACTAATACATTGGGTATCCCTCCACAACTTAAAAAAAAATATCACTCCACGTAATTACAAATTTGGCATAAATTGTATAATATTGTTGTTTGTTAATAGTTATGGATATTTAAGTTTAATCAAGTGTAACATAGAAGAAACTATAGAACCATCCTCAATTTAAATTTTAAGAAAATAAAAGTAAATATAATCCGACAACTACAATTCAAGTGATACATACAAAAACCGGAATGAAAAATGAAATCACCTGTTACCAGATTTCACGTGAACACGTTCAAATTTTCCATATTTGGAGAACGGTCGTTTGAAGTCAAAATGGCTAAACTCGAATCCAAAATAAATTTATCCCTATCCAAAGTATAAATAAGCATGTAGTTTGTAATTTCACCAGGAAACCACTATATAGATCAATGAGTCGGGATCATCGCATGCAAAATAATGTCGTTGAAAATAAATGATCGGGTGAACATAATCTTCAATTTTAGCACTCCGTGTCGAATAACCAGCGGATTGAAGCCAAAAATTGTATTTAAATATTATATTCCAATAAATGAACACATTGAGGCATTAATACTAATACACTAAAATACGGACTTTGTACTAATACAAATAAAAAATAACATACTATAATATAATTATTATTGTAAATTTGAAAATTGTGTCATAAATAAAGGTTTTTCGAATAAGGTAATTTAGTTAATTCTAATAGTGTACTAATAGATTATAAAAAATCACGATCATGTACTCTCTAATGGTGAACCAATTTCATATTCTGATCTGAGGCAGCTGTTGGAGAATCAAAATAAATAATGCAATTAGAATTAGAAGTGATGTGATTGTAAAAAAAATGAAAAGATTACTTTTATATATTAACCTTTTGAAAGATGCACTATTCCTCCACCCATTTTGAGTCAAATAGAAGGTTTCATCGAATTTGTATTCGAGATCTACAGACAAACAAAAAAAAAGTAAAGAATAAAGAATGATAAATTGGATAATAGTTATTAAATTTACACTTTAAACAAGATAAAGGATCTTTATGGGAAATTAAACATTGTAGAGGCTATTGCAAGAAAAAAAAAATGGAAGATTTTAAATAACCTCATTTTCTTCATTTTGTTGCCTCTTTGATGAGCCTCCTAATAAACATAATACTATTAGTTACTATATTAATACATTATATATACAAACACATTATATATATATATATATATATATATATATATATATATATATATATATATATATATATATATATATGGAAAAATTATTTTACCTGCATTTAGAACTTCTTTGTAAACAACATTTTTTGTCGCCCTTTTTTCTTGGACATTGTTGGTATTCGGCTTGATTAGAACTTTTGTTGTCGATTATGAAGTTCCTCTTGATATAGCTACATATAGTTGGCCAGGAGAGGACACTGGTTGAGGCAAATAGACTCTTATATTAGTAATTGTTTGGCCATGTGCTTTGTTGATTGTCATAGCGAAGCAAAGTCTAATCGAAAATTGCTTACGCTTGAATTTGAAAGGATAACCCTCATTTTCAGCTGGCGAAAATGGTATTCTAGGAATGAAAACATGTTTTCCGACGTATTGGCCAAATACTATGTCGTAAAGCCTTCAATTTAAGTGTCCGGCAGTTCTGCGTTACATGTAAGTCCCTCATGTGAAGCATAGAAGCATGAGACATGGTCGGTTCATTTTCTGTATTGTAAGAAACAAATGCTATGTTGGGATTAGCGTTTAAAGATGTAGCATAATAAAAATATGTAAAGGAAGACATATTTGTGGGAAGTGTATTCTAACACTTTGCTTCCTAGGTATGTACGTACCTGATAAACAAAATCAAATTTAGTGCCCACTCTTTGTGTTATATGGATATGTTCAATATAGAAATTGAATTATAGAGTGAATATATATGCATGGAGTACAATTTGTAGACATATGCAGCTGTTACTAATTCAATGGAAGTTATTTTGTAATTATGACCTCAATTTTTCTTCATGTCCATTGTTTTATTACAATAGAGAAGCAATGACTCTTTGTATACTATTGTTTCTTCAATTTAAGACTTGTTTGCAGTTTTTTTGGCCGGATACAAATAATGAGATGGAAATTTTTTTTTATAAATAGTACATATTTATAAATATTAATTAAATAATTAATAGTCCATTACAAAATATTTATTATATTATATTATATAATTAAATAATTGAAATATATTATATTACCCTTAAAGATAGCTATTAGCCAATGTGTAGTTTTGTACACAAAAAGGAAGAAATGTAACCAATTATTCATTACATGAAATGTAATTTATTAAATGTAGTTTAATTTGTAATCAGGAGTTTGTAATTTATGTTTTAATTGAGGCCCTTGATGTATATAATGTGAAAAGTTAAAATAATTAAAGGTGTGTACAACGTGTCTTTTGAGAAATTAGTAAATAGCTGTAGGGTCTTTTCAGTTCTTTTATTATATGAGAACGTGATTGGATGCTCATTTTTCCGTTCAAGATTGCTAATAAAAATAATTAATATTGCATTAATAATTATCCTAATTAATTGAAAGGGTAGTGGCCAAGAAAAATAAATATATTTTTTTAATATTATTTTATAGTAGTTGTGGAATTTTTTGAAGTATGGATTAGTATTATTGTAATGCATATCTTGTTCAAGAGTCCTAATAGCTAATAGTAACAATTAATATTGCATTAATAATTATCCTAATTAATATATATTAATAACTTAATTAGTTAGTGGACAAAGTAAAATAAATGTAATATGTAAATATTATTTCATAGTAGTTGTATAGATATACATTATTGTTATTGTAATGTCTATTTACCATATTATCCATCAAATAAGCTATTGGCCAAAGGGTAATATTGAACACACAAAAAAGGGAAGAAACCATCACCAATTATTCATACTTTTATAGTTAGTATAGATTTGTTGTGTCCGAAATAGAAGATAAAGAGCTCTATTTATAGAACGAAGTGCATGGGTGAAACTTTTGCAAAGTGTACTTTGAAGTACGGGTTTTTAGGGTTTGGTTGCTCTATAAAACTAACGTACGTACTTTTCTCATGCATTTTCATCATCAACTTAATTGTATTCATTAATTCCAAATTAAATATTTAATTATCTAATGTTAATTAGGGATTGTGTCACTCACCAACATATATAAGAATTTGGGGTTCAATATATTTGAAAAATACATAATTTTGAAATTTATGATATTAATATATATAGTACATAGGTTCTTGTTGGAATGCCGTATAATATCGAGCTAATATTTATATCATATAATTATAATTTTTTTTTTAATTGTTAAAATTGAAAGTTTTTCTTAAGCTTTAATTTCGGGTAATTGGCACTTTGCCCTCTTAAATTAAAAACAAATAGCACTTTGCACTCTCTAATTACAATTTGCTTGGTACTTTGCACCCTACTAAACATTTGGTATATGAAGACGCCACAATCGATTAAAAGATCGATTGATAAGTCAGGGTGAGCAAACAGAATCCACGGATATGTTAGAAGAGTTTTTAAAGAACCAAAATTGGATTTTTGTGGGCAAAATTGATTAAATTAGGGTTACAATTAAGAATTGGGTATAAATGGTTGGGGTAATATTGCCATATACATGAGTGTTTCCTTTATTTATAATAAATATTAAATGGATAGGCTTATTGGTAAAAGAGAGATACTCATAAACCTAGATTAATAAAAATTGCTTGGTTGTGGACTTATGCACAAAAACCCCTAATTATATATTTTTTAATTGTTCAAATTGAAAGTGTTTCTTAAGCTTTAATTTCGGGTAATTGGCACTTTGGTCTCTTAAATTAAAAATAAATAGCACTTTGCACCCTCTAATTACAATTTGTTTGGTACTTTGCACCCTACTAAACATTTTGGTTAGAAAACTGACGGACAACCATTTTTGTGGGTTTCAAGAGGGGCATATTCATCTTTCTTATTTCTCACAAACTTAACATCCTTCTTGCACTTTTCTTCTTCAGCAATTCCTGTCATCCTCTTTACTCAATTCGATCACCCTCCTTTCAATAATACTGCGGTTTTTCATGATACAAGAAGAAATGGAAGATACCAATTTATTATAAGGAAAATCTTCTATTTTTCAATGCCTTGTATATCTCCCTTTTCTCACTTTTTTTTTTTTTCTTTTGTTGCTCAATTTGAAAATTCAAACAACATACTTTACTATGTTAGGATGGTTTTTCTGAGTTCAAAACTCCACTGGTCACAACTCAAAAAGCTACTTCTGTGGCGAAAAATAAAGGGGACGATCGAATTGAGTAAGGGATGATCTAAAAAGTCGGATAAGAAAGCTACGAATTGTGTCTTGGAACCACGGGTGACTCCACCACCGAGCAGAGACGGACTCAAGCCCACCCTCAATTGAAACAATTTCCACTGTATTAAATCTATATATTTATTAAGTTCAGTCAATTTTTATTATTTACTCCACCAAGAATTGAAACTAATGCAAAAAAAAAAAGTTATTAGTTTTTGTTTTCATATCTTTTGGTTTGGTAAAAAAATTAAAAAAAAATCCTAATTTTTTTTAGGGGCGCTGTCCTCGAACACCCGAAAATATTCTAAACTCGCCACTAGGAACAATTATTGTTGTCATAAATTTCCTTATTTTATTTTTATTTAATTTTTTTAATGTATATCCGGCCCCCGAATGGTGAAATCCTGGCGCACCATTGCCGATAACTATCAGCTAACCGAATATATTAAGAAAATTTTATTCAAATATAATTTTAATTCATGAGTAAAGGGTGTGCTTGTTTGTAACTAAGTCAAATGGAAAGACTTGGAAAATAATTTCTAAAGTTTCAAACTTGGTGTATTTTTATTTTGTATTTGTGATATTGACAAGACTAAAGTTTGATCTTTGTTTCTGACATTATATTTTTTTGTTAATTTATATTTCCTATTGTTTCCATTCTCTCCCTCAACCGCACCCAAATTTTCTCTGTATCCCGACAAGGATTTTGTTTTGGCTTCATAGAAGTTTGTAACGGGTTTCTGGAATACTACTCTGTAACCGGGAAGAAGAAGAATAATGTTTGACAGGGTCCATGGCCATTGGAACTTGGAAGCATCATGAAGTGAATGTGAAAAACCAAAAGACCCTTCATTTTTAGAAGGATCCCAAGGAGATTCGATGGGCTGAAGTTGTTGCTAATTATTAGGTGTCTTCTGGTGTATTCACTTACAAAATTGAGGTAGCTTGTCACTTGAAAGTTTCTCACTTGTGATTTTAAAGCAGGTCAGTTAAATAGAAATTCCAAATATTTAATAATTTGTGCTTTCTTTCATTTTCGGTTATGATTGATTGTGCCTTTTTTTTTTTTTTTTTTTTTTTGAGTAATTCAAGTCATCATAAGGGGAAGTAGGGAAGGTAGGACTCGAACCCTAGACATTTTATCCTATTGGTAAGGCTAGGTACTAATTCTCCTAGTAAGAGTTGATATATATGATTGATTGTGTCTTTGTTCTGCACATTTTTTGAAATTATTTGGTTGAACATTGAGCATTTCACACATAGTTCGGATAACCGCTTTCGCCCAACAGGGAAGTCCAACAGGGAAAGCCGCTATATATGTTTACATCTTTATTTCGTTTCTTGCATCACTCAGAGAATCCACCAAAGAATGTATTATTTACGGTTTTTTCTCTCTCTCTCTCTCTTTTTTTTTTTTTTTTTTTTTTTTTTTTTTTCTCGCAAAAGAATTTTATTCGCGATTGATTCGTGATGGTTTGTTTCGAGTTTTGACTACGTTTATTCATATGGTATTGGTTATGTGACCTGTGACGTTGTTTCTAATTGGTCCTGTTTTAATTTCTTTGTTACCAATAAGCATTTTGAGATTTGTGGAGATAAGGGAAAAGAAACATCTATTCTATGCTCTAAGTGCACCTATTTGATAATTGGAACCATTGGATTTTGTCTCATTTTGTTGGACTATAGCAATTCTTGATGTTTCAATTTATTTTTGTTAAATTTTAATTCATGTTTTTTTTAATATACAGTCATCACTAACTTGACAACACATTCTTCTACAATTTTTTGTGATTTAGTATATTTCTTATCAATATTTTTTTAATATACAATATTATGGAATAATATTTTCTAAAAAAATTCACTAACCGTGCATCGAACGGGCAAAATACTAATTTTATCATAAAAATAGTAAAATATAATTCGCAGTAAGCTTTATTCAAGGATCTAAATTGATTAAGCTCAAGTTCTTTCAAACAGTAACTTTATTCAAGGATTTAAATTGATTAAGCTCAATTATTGACAATAACATATTAATGAAATTAATTATTTATAAGTTAAGTAATATCTCTTTAATTAAATTTTATCATAAAAAAATAATAAAATTTAAATTGTAAAAATCGTTAGAATTAAATCGTAGATAATTTTGAATCAAATCGTAAAAATTAATAAAATTTAATTTAATTTAATTTTTTTGTAATTTTGAATTTAAAGTTAAGCTCAAGTGCTTTCAAATTTTAAATTATTTTTTTTTGCTTGTTGTAATTTACTATTAATGAAAACAAAAACAAAAACATAAACAAAAACAAAAACAAAAAAAATAAAAAACCCAATTTGGAACCGGACCCGAGAGAAGCCAAGTGAACAAAACCCAGACATGAACCCACCTCCGGGTCCCCAAAATGTTGGACCCAGACCTAGTGGGTCAGACAAGGACCCGACACATCGCCGTGTAAATCCTATTTAACAATTAAAAATAATACAAAAATTAAATAAAACTTGAGGGGTGGGGGAATAATTTAACATTATAAAAGAAGGGGAGTAATAAAAAGGATCAGATAGGTTAAGAATGGAGTGCCCAATTGTCGTAACAGGCTAGGCAGACACCCATCTCGCATTTTTAATTGCGAGCATTTACCACTCATCACATCCTGTTAAAACTTGCCTGAAGGATCATGAGTTTTAATGCTGATATACACCCATTTTTATACTAAACCAATCAGAACTTATTTCTTTGCGCAACCGATGTGGGATAGTTTGCCTTCATCAAATCACAATTTATTTTCCGTTTTTTTCTTTTTCCACTCTCCTTTTTGTGTGAGATAGATACAACTCATGTTTACTTTTTTTTTCCTTTCCTTATTCATCAATCATCATCAATCAGCATCTCTTCTAAGTTCTAACATATTTTAGCCATTTGTTTCTCATCAGATGCAAACAATTGGTGACTTAGCTTATACTCCTTTCATTTCATATTATATATCGTTTTGGTGGTTGTGTGTATATTAAAATATTCAATAAATATGCATAGATTATAATTTATAATAAAAATAACATAATACCTACTAAAATATCTTTTCCATTGTTAAGAAACTAGGAAATATTATACAAGAAGAAAAGATTGATGTAGGGAGAAGAGAGATATTATTCCATATCTTCAAGTGTACAAATGCATTACATGGTGCTACAAAAATGAGTTACAAGAACCTCTCAAAGGTCATGAGTTACAAGACCATAATTGTATCATCCAGGGGTGAAACCAGGATCAAAATGTAGAGGGGGCCAACTAAAATCTTGGTGTTCGGGGCAGCGGCCCGAAAAAAATTTAGATTCACAAAACATTGCAAAAAATAAGTTTATATTACTAATTTCTAATTAAAATATCATATATATTATAATTATATCATATTTTATTCATCACAAAAAATTCTAAATTAATTCAAATTATTCTAATAATGTATTGCACTTAATATTACGGAGATTCATGGTACGATCTCATCTTACTTTTTAAAGGCATTGATAAAAAAAATTCAAAAATAAGTAGTATTCATAAATTTTATTTAAAATAATACAAGTTTTAACCATCTTATTTTATATTTTATATTAAATATGATTTATTTATCCATAATTTATACAAGATTATGGGGAAGAAAAAAAAAAAGAAATATGTTAAGACACATATTTACAAAAATTTTGAGGAGCCAAATGTAATATTCAAAAAATACAATACCAAATAGCTAAAAAAAAATTTCTTGGGGGTTCAACAACGTCCCACGCTCCTTGCAAGTACCGCCAGTGGGATCATCAATAGGTATTATGGTGTGGTAATGGTGGGAGTGATGGTGCTTGATGATGATGAGTAATGGTGGTCATCCACACCTTTAAGAATTCATAACAACCATTAATAATTTTTTAATTAACTAATTAAGAGTCGTAAGGGACAAAACTGATAAAAATGCCATTAATACTTTAAAATACTTTAAAATAATAAATAATTTGGGAGAAAAAAAAATACCTCAAAAAAATATATCATATGGGACAGCGGAAGTACTTCAAGTGATCAGATGGTATATTTATTACTTATATTCACCTGCTCGAATTACTTATCTTCAGACACCGCCATTACTTTCGGAAGAAAATATCATTTAATTTTATTTTAATTCGTTTTATTCTTTGAAATATATTTTGTGAATAAAATAAAGTGGGAAGAAAGGGTAAGGTGGGATCTCTTGGGAGTGAATGTGGTGGAGGGAGGACATGTTGGAGAATCAACATGCATAAGCAATGATAGTTTAAAATTTGGGTTAATATTGGAGACACCCATCGAACCAAACCTAATTAGATGTGTGGCACAACCTGAAATAAAATATTTTAATTAAATCATTAATTGAAAATTAAATTTGACCCACATCCTTTTATTTTTATTTAACCCAAAAATACATTTATTGTACCTAATAAAAAAAACTCTTATTTTCTTGTCAGTCTTCTATCTCTCTCACTAACCGCCACCCACCATCGACCTCTCTCTCTCTCTCTCTCTCTCTCTCTCTCTCTCTCTCTCTCTATATATATATATATATATATATATATATATATATATATATATATATATATATATATATATATATATATATATATATATATATATATATATATTCGGTAGTTGTTCTGACTTGGAGATATTCGTTGTACGAGGAATTTCTCAGATCGGATCTTGATGTGGGGCGGCGGACGGCGGTGGTTTTTGGTTGCCGGTAGCAGCGGCGGTTTTTTGGTCGTCGATAGCGGCGGTGATTTTGGTCGTTAGGGGTGGCGACGGTTGTGGTCGCTTGCGTCGGTGGTGATTTTCTTCAACATCGACGGTAATTTTTTGTCGTAATTTGATACTGGGGTTGGAGGTGAGGAATGCTAATTAAGATGAAAAGTGAGACGTAGAGGAAGAGAATGAAAGATTTGATGATTGTGGGCAGATTTCGGAGATCCATTTTCATAGATGAAGGTGGTGGCGGATCTAGGGTTTTATATTGGATGAGTGTGTATGACTACTAATGTCTATGGATTACTACGAGTGTCTACGAATGGGTAGCGGCTATGGTTCAAAATGGGAGTTAGGGTTTTAAGAGTACGTAACTACGGATTACTATGGTTACTACTGGTATCTATAGATGACTACGACCGATTTTGTTTAAAAATCATTCATAATTTTCAATGTTAATTAGTATACTATAGTACACCATTTTATACAGCAGTACACTACTTTTAAAATCTGATGTACTATTTAACAAAAACGAAAAATATTTTATTTCGTAATTTTCAATAAACTGTTAAAAATAAGGAAAAAAAATAAGTTGTTTATAATTATGTCAAGACATCATTTGTCAACCAAGTTGGTAATTCTGCGCATTATGAAGAACTTCGAGGCAAAGCTTTTTCTTTCATACAAAATGGAAAGAAAAATGTTTGAATTTTGGACAGCGGAGCCGCAGACCATGTTGTTTGTAGCCCCGAATTTCTGACTTCTTCGAGACCCGTTGAGAATCACACTGTTCAGTTACCAACTAGCGTTTACTAAAGTTACACATACGGGACAAGTCATTTTTTCTCCCTATCTCACATTTGACAATATTTTGTGTGTATCATTTTTTACATTAAATCTCATTTGATCTCAATTAGCAAACTTGCCTACCATTCACTATATGCCACCATTTTTTACGAACCAATCTTGTATTATACAGGGCCTACGTTCGGGGAGGAGGATTGGGACGGGAATTGAACGAAAGGGACTCTACTATCTCGACACACCGAAAAAAGAAACATGCGATGCCATTTCATCACCACCTCCCAGTCTTTGGCACCAACGTCTTGAACACCCATCACCTTTCCATGTTATTTCCCCTTTCTCGTAATAAATCGTACAATTTGCGTACATGTTTAATTTGCCCACTGGCCAAACAAACTAGATTACCTTTTTCATTAGTTAATTACGACCAAGTCTTGTTTTGAGTTAATATACGTTGACATTTGGGGTGGTTATAAAGTGGCTTCGATTTCGAGTGCAAAATATTTATTAACCATTGTTGATGACCATACTAGGTGCACGTGGATCTATTTGATAAAACTCAAATCTGATACACAAGCATTTCTCATCCAATTTATCAACATGGTGGAAAATCAATTCAATACCAAAGTGAAAGTGGTTTGTAGTGACAATGGCCCTGAGCTCAAACATGATCAATTTTATCTCAAGGGTATTTTTCATCAAACTAGTTGCGTTCACACACCACGACAAAATAGTGTTGTCGAACACAAACATCTTCATTTGCTTAATGTTGCTCGAGCTTCACTAATTCAAGCCAACCTTCCTAAACATTTTTTGGGAGATGCAATCATAGCTTCAGCCCACCTCTCTACTCGCACACCCACACCTATCCTCCATAGTAAAACTATAGATGAAAAATTATTTCACAAGGAACCCAAATATTCCAACTTACGTGTGTCTTTGGATGCTCGTGTTTTGCATCTACGCACGCACAAAATCCCTCCAAGTTTGACCTACGATCGCGCAGTTGCATTTTTCTTGGATACCCTTATGGTAAAAGAGGCTACATGTTATTTGATATTACCCTTCAAAAGGTTTTTGTGTCTAGAGATGTTCTCTTCTTTGAAGATCACTTTCCATACCACTCACATAATGTTGGCGCCAAATTTCTGTTAGTGAAGATTGAGGAAATTCGCCATACGTGGAAATTAAAGATTGGCAAAGATTTGTTTTCCATATTTATTTTGGAATTAATTAGAGTCCTGTTCTTGTAATATTGTTATTAGGACTTAGATTTATTTCCATGTATTATATTCTAGTTAGGTATCTTTTGTACTTATCTAGAATAGAAGTAGAAATCGACTAGGATTCTATTATCTAGTTAAATAGATTTCTTAGGGCTCAAGTTAGGTTTACGGTGGTGAATTTCGTACATATATAAGGCCCTCAACCTCATATGAGTCCTATAGAGCTTTAATCGAAAAATCCCAGCATAAGGGCTTTGAAGGGTGCAGCCAGTGCTGCAGCCCTGTCTGCACATCAGGTGTGGACGGGTTTCTTCTACCAGGCCACAAAGACGATCAGCGTTTCGAGAGAACTGCTTAAAAGATCTTGGGAGAGGTCGATCCGCCGTCTGAAGGGAGTCTGATAAGTGTTTGTTTTGCACAATTATTGCTTATCGAATCTTCGAGTTTTGGTCTTCGTTCGTCCGAGTTTCGGCTTTATTTGTATATATTATTGTGTTTCTTGTTTTATTTCTATTTCTAGGTTTTATTAGATATTTTTGCCGAGTCGAAGCCATTTGAAAGCGAAACCGAATTTTCAAGCCAATTTTGGGGCCAAGAAGACCCAGATCGCGATACAGGAACTGCGTATCGCGATCTGGGGGTTGTCACAGAACGAAAAAATATCAAGACCTAGATCGCGATCTGACATTCTGGATCGCGATCTGGGGGTGTTTACAGAGGACTTTTTGATCAAGATCCAGATCGCGATCCCGCATTCATGATCGCGATCTGGGGGGTCTCACAGTGCAGATTTGTTGAAGACCTAGATCGCGATACACATCTCTGGATCGCGATCTAGCATGGCGGTGGACAGTTCTCCGAGCTGCCTGATTGCGATCCAGCCAACCCAGATCGCGATCTGGGCACGACTTTTGAGAAAGATATTTATTTTGCAAAGCTTCTTGAGGAAGCTTTGCATTTTACTATAAATAGAAAGACCCGTTCATTCTTCATTGCTTCTTCGACTTTTTACAATTTTCGACAGTTCTTCGCGGGAATCATCAACGGGGGTTTCCACTTGGGTTTTTCTTATGCAATTTCTTTACGTTTTGTTCTTCATTTCTTGTGTACGTTCTTCTGACACTATGTTTGTTATGAACTAAGAACATTTTCTTCTAGGGTAATGAAACCTTGTATATATTGATTTCGATCGTCATTTCTGTTATCTATTTGTCGTGTTTCGATTTTGTTTATGTTTTCCTGTATTAAATGCTTCTGATTGTTTGATCAGCTCTCGGATTGATATTAAATAGGAATGAACTCGAGAGAGGATTTCTTGTTTGAAGTTAGGAAAACATAGCTCGGGGTGTGGAAACGGAGACGTGATGCACTTCGGGTAGCCCTTTAGGACTTGACCTAAATGCTCTCTTAATGGCAAGTTTTGAGTGGAGACGTCGGACCTATGGGTAGGCTCTAACTACACTGGAGACGGGGGTTAGAGTACTTTAGCGTCTGGGTTAACGAATAGGAATGTGACTTTAGATAATGGATTTGTAGATCGTTGTTGATTATACATAGGTGGATTTGGCCCTAAAAGTCCCTTTTAAATCGAAGCCCTCATGTGTTGAGTTGTCGCTACTTTATTTACGTACATTCTATATTTACATGTTTACGATCTTGCATGTTTTTAAATTAGGGTTTATCACGATTCCAATTATTTACGATCGGCTAGATAATATAACGATAATATAATTACACTACTCAGGATGTGAATCTACAAGGTCCTTGTGGATCGATATCCGGAACCACTGTTCTGCAAAATGCGATACTGTATACTTGCGGTAATTCATACGTGAGGAAAACGCGTATCACTTAGCTCGAAGCTCATGCCCAAAAGGAAAGTAAGAATGCATAGCACAAGCTAATTCCATACTGAGCGGAATAATACTTAGCTTTAAGCTAATGCCAATAGGAAAGTAGGAATGCTTAGCTAAAAGCTAAAGTCAAAAGGCAAGTAAGAATGTTCCACAAGAAGTAAGAATGCTTAGCTAAAAGTAGGAATGCTTAGATAAAAGCTAATGTCATAAGGAATGGAATAATGCTTAGCTCGAAGCTAATGCCAAAGGGAAAGTAAGAATGCTTAGCTCAAAGAATGCCAAAAGGAAAAATAGAATGCTTAGCACAAACAAATTCCATAAGGAGAGGAATAATGCTTAGCTCGAAACTAATGCCAAAAGAAAAGTAAAAATGCATAGCACAAGCTAATTCCATAAGAACAGAAACAATGCTCAGCTCGAAGCTAATACCAAAAGGAAAGTAAGAATGCTTATCTAAGAACTAATGTCACAAGGAAAGTAAGAATGCTTAAGCACAAGCTAATTTCATAAGAAAATGTATAATGCTTAGCTTGAAGCTAATGCCAAAACTAAAGTAAGAATGCTTAGCATAAGCTAATTTCATAAGGAGATGAACAATTCTTAGCTCGAAGCTAATTCCAAAAGGAAAGTAAGAATGCTTAGCTCGAACCTAATCCCAAAAGAAAAGTAAGAATGCATTGCACCATCAAATTCCATAAGTAATGCTTAGCTCGAACCTAATGCCATAAGTAGATGAATAATGCTTAGCATAAGCAAATTCGAAAAGGAAAAAAATGGAAAAAAAAATGAAACAAAAATTAAAAAAATAAAAATAAAATAAAAATAAAACAAATAAAACAAATAAAAAAATTAAAAATAAAATATATAAAATAAATAAATATGTAAAAAAAAAAAAAAAAAAAAAGCTAATTCCATAAGAAGAGGAATAATGCTTAGCTCAATGCTAATGCCAACAAGAAATAAGAATGCTTAGCACTAGCTAATTCCATATGGAGAGGAATAATGCTTAGCTCGAAGTTAATGCCGAAATAAGAATGCTTAGCACAAGCTAATTCGATAAGGAAAAAAATAATAAAAAAAATTAAAAAAATAAAAGAAATAAAAAAACGAAAAATAAATATATATAAAATTAATAAATATATAAATAAATTATAAAAAAAAGTTAATTCCATACCAAGAGGAATAATGCTTAGCTCAAAGCTAATGTCAAATGGAAAGTAAGAATGCTTAGCACAAGCTAATTCCATAAGGAGAGGAACAATGCTTAGTTGAAGCTAATGCCAAAGGAAAGCAAGAATGCTTAGCGCTCGAAGCTAATGCCAAAAGGAAAGTAAGAATGCTTAGCACAAGAAAATTCAATAAGTAGAGGAATAATGCTAAGCTCGAAGCAAATTCCATAAGGAGAGGAACTGATATGAACCATACCAACCATGTGACGAGACCCGATATCAATACTCCGGATATTAAATCCATGATCGTCCAAAAGAAGGAATTAAAGGGTTGAACCTTGTCTATTAAGAGACAAGAACCTTGGTATGTGAAGACGCCACAATCTATTCTGGAAGATTGATTGATAAGTAGGATGAACGTACGGAATCCTCCGATATGTTCGAAGAGTTCTTAAAGAACTAGAGAGAATAATGTAACGCCCCACATTTTCGAAACCCTAATCCCTAACCAAAATTCCATAACCCGAAAATTCTCACATAGGAATTATTAGGAATTTAATTACCTTATTAACTTAATTGCTTTAAGTGCTTTATTTTCTTAGACTAATAATCCTTATATGCCGATTTGATTATATGCCTTATGTGCTAGGAATTTATTCAATAATTACGTGCCAACTTTGTTTCGATAATTATGTGCTTATGTGGATTAATTATTGATAATTGTGTTCTAGATTAATTTATGTGACTTATGTGAATACATGTGCTATAGTTAATTAATTTGTGGCATTTTAATTTAATTCTCTAAGTGTCTTATAATGCCTAGTATAATACATGCATGCACATATATATATATATATATATATATATATATATATATATATATATATATATATATATATATATATATACACACACACACGTATATACCCATATAGCTATATGCCTATGCATGCTAGACATACATAGGTGAAATACATATTGATATATATATATATATATATATATATATATATATATATATATATATATATATATATATATATATATATATATATATATATATATATATATATATATATATATATGTGTGTGTGTGTGTGTGTGTGTGTGTGTGTGTGTGTATGTGTGCGTGTGTGTGTGTTTTCGGATATGTGTGTGTAGGAATTTGTTTATGATTTTATTAATTAGTAAGTAAAGTAGAAAAAGATGCATGACACTTGGCAAAGAGTGATGATTTACACTAATCTTACACTCAAGCATGCTAAGTAATCTCAAGAGACACTCTCATGTCTTCTTCTCTCTCCACCTATACCCCCACTTGTCTTCTCTGCACCATCACCACCGAAGGACCACCTCCTCCATTGGTCACCACCTCAAATTTCTTCAAGAAAAAAATATAGAAATCAAAATGCAAATCCCCTATATAAGTTTCACCCTTAAGTATGCCAAGAACACCATCAAAAACACTTGCCCTCTTACGAGAGATTTAAACTCCTCCCAACTTGATATCAAAGCTCTTACCTTCTCCATTCAACTAGCTTGGTTCAATCTTGGAGCCACTTCTTGAAGGAGGTAACATTGTATCTTCGTTTTCTTCATTTTCTTCATCCTCCTTTTCTTCCTCTTAAAACCCTCTTTTCTTTTGAAGGTTTTTCTTTCTTCGGCCAACACTCTTTGATAGGTGAGAAATCTCGAATTTCTTGCTGCAATCGAAGGGTATCATAGTATGGAAAATGGTTTTCAAAACTACTTAAAAGATTTCCTCACTTTTCGAAAAAAATTAGGGCTTTTTGTGTAAAAGCCGAAAGCTTGTGCTAATCTTGATATTTGTGTTCTTGCATGTCTAATCCATGTTATAATCTGTGAATCTAAGCATTTTGTGTTTAAATATTTAATATTTTGAATTTTTGGGAATTCTGGAAAAAGAAAATGAGTTTTCAAGATTTTTAGGGTTGCATGTGTAGATCTATGAATCTTTAGGGCTAATCTGCAATTTCTTGAAGTTTCAGCATGAAAAATGTTTTCACCTTCAAAATCTCAGTAGGAGTAAGTGGAATTTTGTTATTTTCTATTTGGTCATAGTTTGTTAATATTTGTTGGAAAATTTACTTTTTGGCTTCAACACTACTTGCCGAGCATTTTAATTTTTATAAATTCGATTTTTGAGGAAACTGCAAAATTACTTTTTCTTATGTTCATTTAGTCAGTTAGGCAGCCAATAATTAAATTTGGGAATTTTTAGAGGCCATTTGCTATTATTTCAAAATATTGGTTGTGCATGTGTCATAAATTAAACTTTTGTGTTTATGCCTTGAGTATTAATTGTGGGAATGTGAAATCATGGTTTAAATCTGCAGCTGAACTATGTTAAGGGGCTGTAAGAATTTTTAATTCATTTAATGAATAAAAGTGGGAGAAATCCCATTAATGAAAAGATAAAGATGTTTGTGCTTTAAAGGGCATGGTTTGATAATTTAATGCCATTTTAAGTATGTTTTGGGGGCTGCATGTTATGTGTATATGTGTGTGCCGTGTGTGTGTGCTGTTGTGTGTATAATTTATAATATATAAATATATAATATGATGCTATAATTTTGTGAATTATGTGCTATACTTAAGTGGTTATATTTATGTGTGATATGTGTGTGATTGCCGTGTATATATGTGTATTATGTGGATAATTGGATTTTGCTTGTATGCTCGTTGATTGATATTCGTGATGTCGTAAAGTGGTCATTTTCATATTAGAGTCTCACTAGTCTCATGGTCATGCATAAAAAGAGATTTCATTTTTACGAAAGGAAAGGTTAATGGAATGCTTGGGTTGGATAAGTGGGATACGGGGGGCCGATATTCCAACCATAGTTACTATAGTTAAAGGGGTGGATTGATTCCACCAAAAGAACGGGCTCAGAATAATATGCTTATCATCCAAGTAAAGAAGTTAATTTTTCACGGATCCGAACAACAGAAAATGTTTTCATTCATGCATTTGCACGAAAGGGTAATTTGGTAATTTTCAGTATTTGAGTCGATTTACGTGCTTAAATGAAATTAAGTGTTTGTGTGTGTGTTCGTTTGCCGACGAATGGTAAGGTGTGATGCTTGTGTGTATATATTACAAGTACGTAAAACCATATTTTAAACCTCGTTATCCATTCGGATTTCTTATTGGGCTTAATAGCTGATATAGATACTTCTTTGATTGCAGGTAACAATAGTAATCCCTCGCCGTAATGGACCGAGTAGTGGATCGGTGTCTTGGCCGGAGCTTTTGGATGGTCGTACGAGGGGTCTATATACTATGCTTGTTTTACTTTGGTGATGTAAACTAAAAACAATTTCCGTATTTCGGTTTTCCTTAAACTCTAATATTTCCTCGTTAGGGGAATTAAACTCTTATCTTAGTACGGGCCTTATTTTGAATTTAATATAGTTGGTCCGCTTATTTTGATAATTGCATTTCTTACCCGAAAATCCCTATTCACCAAATACCTTTAAACTCGGATTCCTTTTCGAACCAAAAGTGAAACCTATAGTTAGATAAACGTAGCACTCGAATAATAATCTCCCTTTCCAAAGTTATTGCGAAACGAAAAAAAAAAAATTAAACGACCAAAATCACCCTAAGGAGTTTTAGAAAATTCTCAAGGTTTTTCAAAAGTTTTCAAATGACCCAAAAAGAGATTTTTAGAAATTACATTTTGGTCCTACTCGAAAGTTTTAAAATTACAAAGAGATCCCTTTTATCTGGACTTATTTGTTAATAAGTAACCCAGGATGGGCCTATAGGTAATTCCCACTACATAATTCATAAAAAATAAATAGTAAAAAAAAAAATCCCACTATATATATTTAATTTTAATTTATTTTCTTCCATGTAAGTAATTTTGGGAATCTCTAAAGACCGTGTCACACTTTCCGTCATGCCAATATGCCATAGACTTTCTTGGTCAAAATGGAAGGAATTGTCACATGAGATGAATGTGATGTTGGTGGGAAAATTATATTTTATGTCCTTAAACTTTACCACTAAAATGATTTATGTTCTTAAATATTTTCACGAAATATGTCCTCAAATTGCCACTTTTGATCAATTTATGTTATGCCTTTAACGTCGTCAGCCAACTTCGACGGAAGTAACACGTGTAGCTCACGTGACGTGTATCTGGCTGTTAAATGTGACGTGGAATAACAACCTACATCTATCTGGCGATATAAAAAGACGTAGAGAGTGACACGTAACTCTCTTCCTCTATATCAATCTCACCAACAATCACATTTCATTACACCCAAATTTATTGAACCAAAAAGCAGAAACCCTACCCCCAAATTACCTGTAGGAAGCTTAATATTGAGGTGAAATTCCGCAACAACAAGATTGTCCAACCCTAATTTCGCAGAGTTTCGAACATTTGTGGAGCTGGGACATCATAATCGAACAAAAATTTCTGATTTTGAGTAAGTTTCTTCAAAGTTAATATATTTCAACTTCGATTTTGTGACTTTGAGATTTTGGGAGTTGTGATTTCACGGGAGTTGTGATTTCACCCAAAGCAGTGCGGCATCTTGAAAGGAAGAACTCTTGTAATGTGAGAAAGTTTGGCATGGGTTCGACCAAGAATGCAGATTGTATTGAACATTTGGGAGTGGGTTGAGGAGATTCAAAGATATTTTGGAATTGAATGGCTAGGGTTATGAGATGAACCGTGAAGTGTGATTTGGGAGAGTGAGGTAGAAATGTGAGGGAAAATTAGTACATTTGTTTGACAAGTCAACATTTCAATGCCATGTGTTATTCCACGTCACATTTAACGGTCAGATAGACGCACTACAAGAAAAACTAGTTTCAGTGACCATATTCTCAGCGACCATAACTAAATGGTCACTGAATGTTCACATTTAGTGACCAACAATAATTTTGTAGCAAAAGTGGGAAGGGTTAAATCGTGTTGCGACCAGCAAACGTTTGGTAGCTATAAGTTGTCACTAATAGTTAGACATCTTGTAGCAACTAAAGTTAAAATTTGTAGCGACAATTTTTATGGTCACTATAACTTAATGTCAATAGTGACCAATTTAACATTAATTTTTTTTACGGTTGCTACAAGTCTTTAATTTAATTATTAACAACCATTTAATTGGGTTACTAGCAACCACTTGAATTTGGTTACTATGAAACTACTTACGTAAATCAAATCGATTTGGTCACTAGTTTAGTTTTTAAACAAATCAAGAAAAGAAAATAAAATAAAAGAAAGATGGGGCCGAAAATGCAAATAATGAAAAAATACAGCCATATCTTACTTTCGTTTCTTCATCGCTCTCTTTCTCTCGCTCTCTTTCTCTCTCGCCTACTCTCTCCTTCTCCCTCCTTCTCCCTCTCGGTTCTTGGCTGAAATTCCAGAAATTAATTGGAGAAAATTCGAATTGAAGAAGGGGTTTGAAGAAGTGAGGTATATGAAACAAATTTGAGGTTGGAATTGCAAATCCCCAATTGAATTATCGACAAAATTAGGGTTGTGTGAACGAGGGGTTATGACGATGAATTCACATCGTTGGAAAGCTTGGGAAGTCAGTTTTCCAGTGGTGGTGGCCTCCAGCGGTGGTTGCATCAGATGGTTGCCGGAATCGGGCGAAGAAGACGACTAGCTGCATCAGATGGTCGTTAATAATTATATTTTTAGTGACCATTATTAGTTCGCCGCTAAATCATATCTTTTAGCATCCAATTAATTTTCTTGTCACTGAGTACTTTTAGTAGCTACCCTGTTGTGACCACCGGTGACCAAGCTTAATTTGGTCGCTAGAAGTTTTAGCTACCATTTTCTAACTTTTAGCGACCATACAAAATCGTCACTAAAACCAATATTTCTTGTAGTGACGTCACGTAAACCACACATGCTATTTCCGTCGAAATTGGCTGACGACGTTAACGACGGAACATAAATTGATCAAAAGGGCAAGTTTGAGGACATATTTCGCGGATTGAAATATTTGAGGACATAAATCTTTTTAGTTGTGAAGTTTAGGCAAATAAAATGTAATTTTCCCGATGTTGGTAAACGTCTAAGGACTAAAATTGCAATCTCAATTGTATGAGGACAAAAATCAAATAAGTGGAATAGTATAAGGGCCAAAATTGCAGGCCAAGACGATAAAATTAATTTATACAGTTAAATTACTGTCTCCGACCAAGAGTCTCCAACCAAGACAGTAATATTAATGAAAATATATTTTTTAAGCAAAAAAGACAAAGAAAAAGTCTACGCCGGAGACCGGCGGTGGCGGCCAAAATTGGGGTCAAAATTAGAATAAAGGGCAAAATTGGTTAATTGAGCTAAATTGGAGTGTAATCATGAAATTGGAGTTGAATTAGAGTTTTAAAGAGTTGGGGTGATTTGGTATATATAATAGATTTTTCTTTATTTGCAAGACAAAAAAGTTTGATGTCCTTTTTTTTTAAAACTAAGTGCTCTTGTGATGAGCCTATTTGCCATTTATCCATATAAAAAAAACAATTGACACTTATTTGCAGGAAACAATACATTTTCCGCCCCTAAAGTCTGCACCGATTTTACACTTCGTCCCTCATGTTCACAAAAAACACATTTGGTCCTTTATGTTTCAAAAATTCAACATTTTTAGTAATTTTCATCAATTTTCTGTTAAAACTAACGGAATCAAGCGTGTTCCATGACTTGCTTAACTAAAGGTCTAACCTGAAAATTGACGGAAATGACCAAAAGTGTTAAATTATTGGAACATGAGGGACCAAATGTGTTTTCCCGTTATTTGCAAAAGTGCTTTTAAATTGAAAAACAGTTTAAAAGCCCTCCCGTTATAGAATGAATGGAAGAAGTGTTACTTGTTTCATTGATGAAGAAGAGCTAACAATAAAGTAAAGCCCTCTCCTCTGCCAACAAATCTTCCCGCCACCAGAATCACGGAGGTAAATTGAAATTTTTTGAAACCCTAATCTTTTCTTAAAAACATTATTAATTAGAAATCGGTTACTCGTGTACGGCGTCATATTGTCAGGAAATAAAAATGGGAAACCGAATCAGCTTGAAGCATGTAATTCCTGAAGAAATAATCGAAGAAATGTTATGCAATCTACCGGTCAAATCCCTGTTGAGATTCAAGAGTGTTTCAAAACGATGGCGTTTTGTCATCTCGAGCGAATATTTCATCAAAAAGCACCTCAACAAATCGTGCGCCGATGGAAGTAAGCACGTCTTCGGCTTCGAACATCGAAAAAACACATTTCTTGAGTCTCGGGTCGTGTTCGCTTCGTGATGAACCCGTTGTGACAACTAATATGGATATTCAAATTCGACCCGTGAAAAAAAATCGGATCGTGGGATCACTATTTGTACGGGAGATTTGATTATGTGGAATCCTTCAACTAGAAAAACCAAATACATTAAAAACTCTGCCCCGTTTATTCACGGAGTAGGATACGGGTTCGGGTACGATGAGTTGTCGGAGGACTACAAGGTTGTCATCATTAAAGACGGGCAACATAGTCAACAACACAAGACACCGACGCGAACACGGATGTATAGTTCCAAGACCGATTCTTGGAAAGAAATCGAGAATTTGAAAAAGTGTGTTTTCCAATACGACGGCAAGTTTGTCAACGGAAGGCTGCATTGGCTGGTCGGCGAACTTGGTTGTGGTTGGGATATTGTTGCTCTTGATTTGGCGGAGGAGAAATACGTAATTATGGCTCGGCCAGAGTGTTTTTCGGGTCTCCATTGCTTGTGAATGAGCAGCTAGAAATCAAGACGGGGAAAAAGGAGACGACTCGTGTTCTATGAATCATGGGTTTGTTCGTCGGAGGAAAAAGCAAAAAACAAACGTCACTTTGTATTTTTGATGCACTATGTCATCTAGTTTAGATTCGATGGAAATATGTGTTTTTCGATTTTCGACATTCTTCGTTTTTCTTTGTTATTGCGAAAGTTAGTCCATGAATATATGAAGCTTATTTTTGCGTTTTGAGATGCTTTATTTATCATTTTGAAATGAGTTTTTTGCAAAAACCACCCCTGTGTAATCTCGAATAGCTGAAAAACCCCTTGTGTTATAAATATTAGCACAAAACCCCTTATGAAAATAGTCAAAGCCAAAAAGAACCCTACGAGCTCGATGTGTTATACACTCGCGCTTTATGCGATTCGGCCTCTAATTTTGGAACTAGAAATACCTAAATACCCTTTAAATCAATTTTTTTGAAATTTATAAATTTATCTCATATTTTTCATAAGCTCAAAATAAAGTTTTCAGAATTTTCAATTCAATCCCTATTAATTTCAAAAAAGCCCTCTCTCGAAATTACATAGTACCAAATTGCAATTTTCATAATTTCTCAAAACTTCATCATCTTCTTTCTCCGTCTCCTTCTCCAGATCTGCTCCTCGCCAAAAAAAAAATGAAAAAAGAAAAGAAACAATATCGAGCGGTTCATCTTCATAACCAGCCAGTTTGCAAAAGAAGAAAAAACAACAAAAGTTGTTTTCTCCATCTAAACGCGCCGGAAGACAAAGGCAAGAAGAAAAAACAACAAAAGTTGCTTTTCCATCTAAACGCGCCAGAAGAAAAAGGCATTTCACGCACAAAAAACACAGGCACCAACACAACATACACATGCACAAAACTCGATCCAAAATCTTGATTTACAAGAGAAAAAGAACCCATCAAACATTAAGCATAATCTCTTTTTGGGGTGGGAAGGCAGGTGGTGAGGCGGTGGTGGTATGGCCGTGGTGGTGAGGCGGTGGTGGTATGGCCGTGGTGGTGAGGCGGTGGTGGTATGGCCGTGGTGGTGAGGTGGTGGATGCGGCGGCGGGGGGTTCGATGGAAGAATTGGGTTGGGGGAGGAAAATGATGGCCGTGGCCCGCCGTGGGTGATAATTTCTGTTTCTTTTTGCATTTTATTTATTTAATGGAAATATAAATTAATAAAAAAAATAGGTTAAATTACAACTACCCTTGAGGTATGGTCAAATTACGAAAACCCCCTCCTGTTTGGGTAATTACAACCACTCGTCTTAGATATAAATCTTCTTACACGTCCACCCTTGCGGTTTCAAATTTAGTGGAATCTTCGTGATTATATGAAATATTATCACTTTCTTACCCGTTTTATCTCATTCGAACTCCACATTTTGAAGCAAGATGATCGTAATATGTGTTTTTTGGCTTGTATGTATCAGATTGTGGTGCATCAGAAACTGTATTTTTACACAAAACGAGTACAAACTAGAGCACATTTCCACAAAATATAAATGATTATGTTGAATTTGATTCCATTGGGGTGGAGGTATAAGAAAAAAATCATAGTTGAGGGGTAAATGTAATTATCCAAACAAGATGGGTTTTTTCGTAAATTGACCATACCTCAGGGGTGGTTGTAATTTACCCTAAAAATATGAGGTTAGTTTAATCATTTCATATAAGTCAACTGCTAATTTCGAAATAAGGGGCAGTGTGCTTTGTGAAAAATAATATGGAGTGGTCTATGCTAATAACATGAGGGGTTTTTAGCCATCGAGATTTCACAGGGGTTCTATGCAATTAGCTTTTTTAAATTGATACCCATAATTTATCCTTGATTCATTTTTTAAATTCGTATTTCAGTTTCATACATCCTTTTTTTTTTTCAGGTGTAATATTTATTATAATATTTTAATAGGGGTCAAAGTCGGATGAATTGGATTAAAATTAGATTTTTTGGAAAATTTTCAAAAAAAAAATTGGAAGTAAAAAATCAATTTACATTCCAGTTTCAAAATTTTCGGAATCTAAAACCTCATTCCAATTCTAAAGGGCTACGACATTTTGAAATTCCGAAAAAAAAATTGGAAACCACACAAGTTTCAAAATTTCAAAACGTAGGGGAAATTTTTCTAAAAAATTTATAATTTTTCAAAAATAAGCATATTTACGTTGATAAGAGTTAAACTAATAACTACTAAATTTCAGTTCAAAAAAATAAATAAAAATAAACCATATCATAATATCCAATAAAACTTCTAACAACAATTCAATATGTCAAAATCCTAAAACAAAACTTAAATCAAATCACTGTTTAAGAAAACAAAATAAAACTTTAAATAAGTATTTTATAAGACATTATTTATAGGTGTATTTGTCGGAAACAATAGGAATTTTTGGAATTAATTTCGGAAATTAAATAGGATCGAATTTTTTTTTATATAATTACAATTTCAATAAAAAAAAACAGAAAAATCCGTCAGCGACAATATTATTATTTTTTTTGGATTTTTTGTTTTGTTTGAGTTGTTGACCGATTAACGTAATAATATTACTATCTACTGTTGTAATATTACTGTAAACACAATAATATTGTTGTGGTTGACGGTAATATTACTGTGGATGACAGTAATATTAATGTGGATGACTATAATATTACTGTCAACCACAACAATAATAATTCTTTTGCCTTTTTATTATGTTTGCCTTTGTTGAACGGTCAACATATTAATATTACTCTATTACACAAATAATGATTTTTGTTGTGTTAATATTACTGTGCTAGAGACTAATATAACAATATTACTGTGTTAAACAGTAGTATAGTTAATATTACTGTGTTTAACACTAATATAGTTAATATGTCAGTCAACCACATCAATATTGCAGTTTAGACGGGGCAAAAAGATGTTAAAGAAAAAAAAAGTCAACGACAACAATGGGTGAATTTGTCCTCAAATTTGAGTTTTTGATCAAAATTGAATAATTTGTGAAATTTAGAGTCAAATTGAAAGTAAAATAAAGTAAAGAATAAAATTTGAGCATATTAAAATGTGATGAGCTCTTTTAGTTTCTTACAAAACTCAAACAATATGTGGACCTTTTTTATAAAAGAGTTTTTTGTCTGGACTTTTAGATTTTTCTATGAATAAGTATATGATGATGGGCTTATTTGTGAATGCGAAAAAATTAATTGAGATCTATTTTTAAGTAAACGATACCTTATTAAACTAGGGTTTGTTCACAATATATTGCTGGTTCCAACGTTGTATTATCGTAGAAAACAAAAACAAATCTAGAATGCGAAAGCGAATAATCTTGGAGCAGGAAATTCCTGAAGAAATTATCGAAGAAATCTTGTGCTATGTTCCAGTGAATTCCCTGTTGAGATTCAAGTGCGTTTCAAAACGATGGTGTTCGTTCATCTCCAGCGAATATTTCACCAAGAGACACCTCAGCAAATCGTGCGCCGACGAAAAAGATAACGGTAGTAAGTTCATCTTCAGCTTCGAAGGTAAACAAAACAATTCATCGACCCGTTTCTTGAGTGTCGGGTCGTCGTTCTCTCTTGACGACGATGAACCCATCGTCACGACTAGTTTGGATATTCAAATTCGACCCGAGACCGAAATTCAGGTTGTGGAATCATACAACGGGCTAGTACTCGTCCAAAATATTTATACGGGACATTTAATTTGTTGGAACCCTTCAACTAGAAAAACCAAACACATTGAAAAACCCTTCGGTTTCTGTAGTGGCGAAGTAGGAGGATACGGGTTCGGGTACAACGAGTCGACGGACGAGTACAAGGTTGTCTGCTTTAGATACAAGGAATCTTTTGAGCCACGGACGCATGCGCATATGTATAGTTCCAAGACTGATTCTTGGAAAGGAATCGAGGATTTGGATAAGCATGTTTCGGGACGTCCCGGTAAGTTTGTCAACGGAAGGCTGCATTGGTTGGTTTTTGGATACGCCGGCTGGGAAATTGTTGCTCTTGATTTGGTGGAGGAGAAATACGAAACTATGGATTGGCCGGTGTGCTTTCCGGAGATCGATTTGTTCCCACCGTACTTGGAGAATACGGGAGGCTGTCTTACTTTGATGGATTTCAACAGATACACGGATGCGATGAGTGTATGGGTTATGACAGAGTACGGTGCGCGAGAATCTTGGACTAAGATTTGGACATTTCCGAATTCTTTCGATCCTCCGATAGAGCACGAATGTGGCAGTCCAACGCCGCCGTTGTGTCTGAAGAGGAATGGAGATGTTGTGGTGGCTTTTCGATCGGAGATTGTTGCTTACAATGGTGAAAATTTGTTGCGGTGGTCTCAAGTCGATAAGTTCGATCGTTTGATTGGCTCCATTTCTTATGTTGAAAGCTTAGTTTCACCGTTTGGTAGTGACGGTGACGAAACGGCGAGTTGGATGATGACGATATGAATGCAGCTGCTAATGACAATGTTGCGAGAGAACAACAAGAAAACGAGGCAGAAGAAAAAGGAGCTGACTTATGTTCTAGAAACCATGGTTTGTTCCATCATATACTGCTTTTATGTCCTCTAGTTTAGATTTCAATAAAACTATATATATCTTCTTTTCATTTATTTATCTTCTTTTTTTTTTTCAAAAGTTAGTGTTCTACCTATATTTAAATCTTTATAAATTAATACAATTTGGATTGACAAAATTTTATTAATTTATTAATAAGTGACCCAGTATGGGTCTATAGGTAATTCCCACTAGGGGTGGGTTTGGTAGAGCAACCGTACCAAATTCCTCGAATTACGATTATTATCAAAATTTCTTTATTATGAAATTCATTACCATTGTTTTACATCATCATTAATGAAAACAATTTAAATATTTTTGACATACCTAAAAGTATAATTAATTTTAGCTAATAGTAGTTATTTAGGACACTATGTTAACTTTTTATATATATAATAAATTAATTATTTAAATAAAATTTTATTTATTATTATTATTTATTAATAATTCGGTTGGTTAGGACAATAACATTTTAATAATATTGAGTGTCATTATTGTACCAAAACATTTCGGTAAGGTACAATAGGACAACGGATTGGTAGGGTAATTTGGTAAACAAAATCCACCACTAATTCCCACTACATAATTCGCCTAATTCCCACTACATAATTCGTCAAAAAGAATTCGTTAAAAAAAATCCCACTTATATATTTAGGGTGAATGGCAAAAAGACCCATCACATGGGACTTAAATGCATTTTGGTCCACATAAAAAACAGTCTCTCAATTAAACCCATCTCCATGTCTTTAGTGTAAGATACCCTCCATAATATAATTCTTATCAATTCCACCTATTATTGACTTTTTTTTTTTTTTTTTTGAATTTTTTTTTCCTTAGAATTTTTTTTTTAATTAATATTACTTTGTTGACTACTAAATTACTGTCTTAGACAGTAATATTACTCTGTGGGAAAGTGATATTCTGAATATTATTTTCCCGAACAGTAATATTATTAATATTATTGTCTAAGACAGTTAAATTACTGTGGGATACAGTAATTTAGCAGCCAAGGCAATAATATTAATTAAAATAATTTTTTTTAAGAAAAAAAAAGTCAATTAACAGTTAAATTACTGTCTCCGACAGTTAAATAACTGTTGGAGACAGTAATTTAGCAACGAATACAGTAATATTAATAAAAAATATTTTTTTTAAGAAAAAACAAAATTATTAAAAAAAAAAAAAAAAAAAAATCAACGCCGGAGACCGCCGTTCGCCGGCATTCGGTCAACGCCGGCGACCGCCGGTCTCCAATGGTGGCGGGTCAAAATTGGGGTCAAAATTGAAATTATGGTTAAAATTGGTTAATTGATGAAATTGAGCTAAATTGGGGTGTAAATAATGAAATTGGAGTTGAATTGGGTTTCAATGAATTGACGTGTAAATAATGAAATTGGAGTTGAATTGGGTTTCAATGAATTGGGGGTAATTTTGGTATATATAAAGGGATTTTCCTTATTTGTAAATAAGTTTGAATGACCTGGATTTATTTGAAAGACAAAAAAATTGGATGTCCCTCTTTTAATTAAGTGCCCTTATCATGGGTCTATTCGCCATTTACCCATATATTTATATAATATTTTTTTTTCTTACATTTGTAAGTAATTTTGGGATTCTCTAAAGATCGCGTCACACTTTCCGTCATGCCATAGACTTTCTTGGTCAAAATTGTCACATGAGATGGATGTGATGTTGGTAAACGTCTAAGGACTAAAATTGCAATCTCAATTGTATGAGGACAAAAATCGAATAAGTGGAATAGTATAAGGGCCAAAATTGTAACAATCCCAACATCACGTGCGACTGACGTAACAATTCCATCCATTTTAACCGAGAAAATTGACAGAAAGACGTAATGTATAAAACAGTTGCACATTTGAGAAACAATATTGTTTCGAGGGCTAAAGTGCTAAACGTAGAAAATCCCGTTAATTCTCACTCAAATGCACTTTTTATCGCTATCATTATGTATCATATTCATATACTGTATATATGTGTCCCACTATCCGCTTCCAATTTGCAAATATTCCGTACAGTCGAGCTTCGCAATAGAATGGACAAAGACACTTACCCAAGCGTCACTCCCTCGTGATTACGAGCCACATCGCCAGTTGTGAAACACCACTAAACACGAGCCCAGCATCAAAGTTCGGTTTAACCAACCCTACCGCCGAATGAAGCCAACCCACAAAGGTTAAGACATGCACATTTGAATTACTATACTAATTTCAAGAAAACCAAGTTTCAATTTTGATTGATCAAGAACACCGTCATATATATATATATATATATATATATATATATATATATATATATATATATATATATATATATATATATATATATATATATATATATATATATATATATAATAATGATGCTAATTACTTAGATCACCTAGGGTAGTGTAGAAAATGAGCTGGGAGAGCAAAACTGATCAGTAGCTTGACAACTTGATGATCCTGAGGTACCTGCGATCATAGAATACGTGAACTAGGCCGGGGGTTGATCCGGCGGAAACCCCTCCGACGCTCAAGTCAGACGTGCTGATCATGGAAAATAGTCTAGAGAATACAGTTGATAGTGTTGCTCAAATAATAGGACGTACCTTAAGGAATGAATTCAAACCTTTATTTATAGCTTAGTTGAGATTGTCGGGCCCAAACCTTACTTGAAGGTGATTGGGCCTCGGTGATAGTGGTCTTCGATATTGGGCTCATGGCCCAGTAGGTAAGTAATTTGTAGGCCCATTGGATTGGCCCAATTATGCATATCATATATATATATATATATATATATATATATATATATATATATATATATATATATATATATATATATATATATATATATATATATATAACCAAGCTTTCTCCGGCGGCCCATGTAAATCAAAGGTCGAAATTTCATCAAAAATAAACAATAATCTCCAAAACATCTCAAAAAAATAAAAAGGGCAAATTACCAAAACCCCCCTGAGGTAAGCCTCAATAACGAAAATCCCCCCACGTTCTCGTAATTACGAAAACCCCCCTTGACTAACGGTTGACCGAATTTTTTTTACCGAAAACGTGAAATGTCTATTATATCATTTTGTTAAATATGTGAAAATAAAAGAAAAAAGCTGAAAAAGAAATTAGTAGTGTTATGGCCTTTGATCAGACCTCAATGCCCAAAAATTTACGCCCGTTAAATATAGTGAGAAATCTAAGCTTTTGAGGGTGGAGATTTTGCTGAGCTCCGGCGGGAGTTTTCCGGTGAGTTGCTTCTTGAAGAGGAAGAGCGATTCGAGTTTCGTGAGGTTGCTGAGTTGTTTAGGGATTTGGCCGGAGATATTTGCGTCGGCGATATCGAGGTACTAGAGGTCGCTCATATTACCGAATTGCCAAGGGATTTCGCCCTCGTAGGAGTTGTAGCCGATCTTCATGTGTGAGAGAAATCTCAGATTCCCCAGCTCCGGCGGTATTGCGCCGCCGAGGAAATTTCCGGCGAGGTGGATGAACTCGAGCGATTTGAACGAGCCGTACTCCGGCGGGATTGGACCGCTGAAGTAGCTTCCGGCGAAATTCAGCACTTTGAGAGACTCAACCTGAGAGACGTCGGCCGGTAGGTTTCCGGCGAAGCTGTTGCTGAACGCGTTGAGAACGACCAAACTCCGGAGCCGCGGAATCCCACTCGGAAAACCCCCGGAGAAATTGTTCCTACTGATGTCCAACGATTCCAGGTTAGTGAGGTTGAAAACACCGGCGGGAAGTTGGCCGGAAAACGAGTTATGACTCAGATTAAGATCGACGAGATCGGAAAACAAACCGAACTGCTTCCCGGATAACGAGCCGCCGAGATTCTTCATCGACATGTCTAAACTGACGAATTTGGAGGAATTGGCACTGCATCGAATCTCGGTCCAAGAATTGGTATTACAATTACCCCCTAAGGGTAATTTCGTGTACAAGGGCAAAATTGGTATTATCGGAGGAATATTCGGGAGAATCAAAAAGATTCTATCGAATTTAACACCGTTAGAGCGATTTGTAAGATGTCTGCATACCTCAGAGGGGTTTTCGTAATTACGAGAACGTGGGGGAAATTTCCGTTATTCAGACTTACCTCGGCGGGTTTGGTAATTTGCCCAAATAAAAAATACATAAGAGAGTACATAATACACCCTTCCCACCAACACTCTTTCATAGTATACACAAATTAAGAAATAAGGTACATAAATAGCTTCAATCCAAAAGTCACAAAGTAAAATACAAACACTTAATTTATTTTCTTTAGCCAAATAAAGTCTTAATGCATATCACATGCTAGATCCATAAGGAGAGGAAAATGCGTAGTTCGAAGCTAATGCCCAAAAGGAAAGTAAGAATGCATAGCACAAGTTAATTCTATAAGGAGCGGAATTACTTAGCTTTAAGATAATGACAAAAGCAAATTAGGAATGCTTAGCTAAAAGCTAATGTCAAAAGGAATGTAAGAATGTTTAGAGCACAAGCTAATTCAATAAGAAGTGAAATAATGCCTACCTCGAAGTTAATGCCAAAAGAAAAGTTACAATGCTTAGCATAAGCTAATTCCATAAGAAGAGGAATAATGCTTAGCTCGAAGCTAATGTCAAAAGGAAAGTAAGAATGCGTAGCTCGAAGCTAATGCCAAACGGAAAGTAAGAATGTTCAGCACAAGCTAATTTCATATGAAAAAACAATTAAAAAAAAAAAAAAACTAAATATAAAATAAAAAAAAAAAAAAAAATTAATTATAAGATAATAAATAAATAAGTAAATAAATAAATATAAAAATAAAAACTAATTACATAGGAAGAGGAATAATGCTTAGCATGAAGCTAATGCAAAAATGAAAGTAAAAATGCTTAGTGTTGAGTGTATATTTTACACTCAATGTATACTTTCTTACGAGGATTTTTGTATAGTTTTATTGATTTAATGATGGTTAATGAGTGGTTATTGTATTTTAGGTACAACTTGACGATTTGGGAGTTCCAAGGACGAAACGAGCCAAAAAAGGTCAAAAAACGGGCAAAAAACGGAAGAAAACAAAAATATGCTGAAAATTGGCCGGCGCGGCTGTGCCAAATTTAGCCTATTTTTGGCGCGGCTGCGCCAAGTGCAGACTGAGGGCAGAAGGTTTCGGCGATTCTCGCGCGGCCGTGTGAAAACACGCTGGAGACAATTTTTGACTTTTAATCACACAAGGAAACCTAAAATCTTCTACCAAGTTGGGGCATCTATTTAAGGGCAAACCAAGCACGAATCAAATGACTTTTAGAAGACAATATTGGAGGAAAAGGAGCGAGAGAGAAGACGGAGAATTGACAAATCTTCATCATAATTCTTCTTTCGTCTATCTTTTCTTAATCTATTTTCTTTTTATATTTTTATTATGTTTTTCGTAGAGAACATGAGTAGCTAAGTTTTAATCTAGGATTTTGTTGGAACCCTATGTGGGGATGGTGAACCCGTTTTCTTGAGATTATGCAATTATGATTTTATGATTATTTCTTCTACTTGTTATGATTGTTAGTGCATGAACCTGATCAATTTATGTGCTTCATCTGTGATTATTGGGCTTGACTCGACATAGCTATTTTGATAATTAGACGGTAAGTAGAAGAACCTTCGAGTATTTTTCACCGGATGAGTGTGTCAATTGTATGTGGTGTCGTAGACATACAGATATCACCTTAGGTAGCCATTTACGAGACTTGTTAGTTAATGCTTTATTCATAATTGGTTTGCATAGACATATAGTGAATCGTTTATGAATAATAGACTCATAATACACGCGATGGTGGGTTATGAGTAAATTAGTGTCTCGGGTTAATAATCAGGAATCATATATTTCATAATTGAGGGGTTTTGGATGAGCAATTCTTGCATAGGGGGGAGATAAAGTCCTAGGTCCGTTTTTATTGATATTTTCTTGTGTTTATTTGCTTTCATAATTAGTTTAACTATTTAGTTGATTAGATTTGACAACTTTGCGTAGGCTGGATAAGAATCATAATTGTTAGAATTTGGTACTTAGGATTAGATAATTTGAGTATTCCTTGTGGGATCGACATTCGACTCTTGTGAGTCCACTTTTACTACTTGTTTGCGATACGTGCACTTGCGTGTTAGGTATTTAGCCCCAACAAGTTTTTGGCGCCGTTGCCGGGGAATACGGCAAAATTATCTATTTATCCTAATATTAAATTTGAGCATTTTTTCTTACTTCAGTCGTTTTTATTTATTTTATTTTATTATTCTTTTTGCTTATTTTATTTTTATTATTTTTGTTTTAGGTACTTTTTATTCAAAGAGGACACGACACGAACTTGCTATCTTTTGATCTTGAAATTGAGCGAACGTTTAGGCACGCCAGGAGAAATCAACGGTTAGCTCGAAACGTTCCCGCAACAATGAAAGAAGAGAATAATCGTAGGGGAGATGACCAAGGGCGTCTACCGAATGCAACAGGAAATATCGTCAACGAGCAAGAGCAACTTCAGCTAATTAATCCACCACCTCGTCAACGAGCATTGCATGAGTACACTGTCCCAACCCTCAATGGGTTCCAATTGAGCATCCAGCAGCCCCCCATTGAAGCCAACAATTTCGAATTCGAGCGGGACTCCTTACTATGCTCCAAAACAATGGGTTGTTCAGCGGATTAGCTCATGAAGACCCGCATCTCCACTTGGTCAACTTTCTCGAAACGTGTGATTCGCATAAGATGAACGGAGTATCTCGTGAATCACTGCAACTCCGCCTTTTCAAGCATTCTTTACAAGGAGCAGCCCGAGAATGGTTACAAACTCGTGCACCGCACTCCATCTCGTCTTGGCCCCAGTTAGCACAACTCTTCATGAACACATATAACTCCCCAACAAAAACTGAAAGAATCCGGAGAGAAATACAAAACTTCATACAAGAAGCAGGTGAAGAATTATTCGAGACGTGGGAGCGATTCAAACAACTTATTCGGAGATGCCCGAATCACGGTCTTCAAGAGTGGCGGCAACTTCAAATATTTTATGATGGATTGCAAGATAATTCGAGAACGGTGCTCGATTCAGCAGCTGGCGGTATGTTCATGAGCTTGACCTATGACGAAGCTTACGAGCTTCTGGAGCGGATCGCAAGGAACAAATACATGCGGGCATCAGACCGGTCAAATAGCGGAGCCATTAAGACGGGAGGAATTTTGGAGTTAGAAGGGGTCACCGCAATCACTGCCCAGTTAGAAAAGCTATCAAAGCAAGTTGCAGCTTTGCAGACTCAGCAAGTCCATGCATTCCACGGTCCTGACCAGTGCTTAGAAATGAAACGGAGTCTCTAAATTACGTGAATGACACCAACCAAAAACAGAGGAACCCGTACTCCAACACATATAATCTGGTATGGACAGATCACCCCAACTTTGGATGGGGAGGAAATCAGCAAGGACAAAGGCAAGCACCAACTCAAGGTCAACCTCCTAGTTATTCACGGCCAGCTCCCGGTTTCCAAAATCCGCCTCAAGCTCCACCCCTAGGTGGAGATCTCGCAAACATCTTAGCTCAATTTATGACATCCACTCAAGCCTCCATACGAAATTTGGAAACACAGATGGGTCAACTTGCAACCCAGCTAAATGTGAGGCCATCGGGAGCATTGCCGTCGAATACGGAAGATCCTCGGAAGAGCAACATCGAGCAGTGCAACGCTCTAAGTCTAAGGAATGGGAGACAATTGGATAAAGCCCTACGAAAAGAGAAGCCGAAAGTGATTGGGGAAAAAGAAGCAACTCACGAAGAACCACTATCATCAACAGTGAAATCTCGAGCCCCTCCAATTTCATACCCTCAAACGTTTCTAAAGAAGAAGCTCGATGCCGAATACCAAGGGTTTTTGTACAAGTTGAAGGAGATTCACATAAATATCCCTTTTATCCAAGCCGTTCAAAAGATGCCAAAGTGGGTGAAATTCCTCAAGGATCTCATGACAAAGAGGAAGAAATTGCAAGGGAACGAGATGATCCAACTCACGGAGCAATGCAGTGCAATTCTTACATGACCTCTTCCACAAAAACTCGGCGATCCAGGTAAGTTCACTATTCCTTGTACTACAGGAGGTAAAAATTTTAGATCGCTCATTGATTTAGGCGCTAGTATTAATCTTATGCCTTATTCTACTTATAAAAATCTTGGGTTAGGTGAGATTGAACTGACGGCTATAACTCTTCAATTAGCCGATAGGTCTTTAGTTTACCCAAAAGGTATTTTAGAGAATGTGCTAGTAAAAGTGAACAAATTTATCTTCCCTGTTGATTTCGTTATACTTGATATAGATGAAGAGGGGGAGATACCTCTTATCTTAGGGAGACCGTTTTTAGCCACGTCGAAAACTCTAATTGATTGTGCTAGTGGTGATCTTACAATGACGGTGCATGATCAAATTTAATGTTTTTTGTGCTAATAATAATGAGTGTTTTACTATTGATCTTATGGATTTTACAAATCATGAAAAATTTGATGTTTCGATCTTGGACCATGGGAAAGCATCTTTGAGTGCAGGAGATGATGGCGGAAAAGAGAATCGTAAGGAGCAAGTCTATTTTGCGGACTCAATTTCAACTCCTCCGAGAGTTAGTCAAAAGAGTTGGGGTGCTAACGGCGATGAACGTGCAAGGAGGATGTGGCCACCTAAAGAACCAAACAAGCATTATCGGGGAGAAGAATTCAATCGCCAAGTGACTTCGGTCACGTTAGCTTGAACAAAGAAGCAGACAAAGTCTGGCTGAAGACTGTAAACTTAGCGCTTCTCGGGAGGCAACCCGAGATTTTCGTTTTTTTATTATTTCTTTTTCTTGTTTATTTTATTTATTTATTTTATAAGCATGCAAGCTAACAATTTAAACATTTTTTTAATTTTTAGGACAAAAAATTGCAGCTCTGGAGCTCATACGGCCGTCCCAAAACAAGGCAAAATATCATACGGCCTTCTGGAAAATCTGGGAAGCTACTGCCAATTTTGGCTTGGAGCGCGGCCGCGCGAAAAACACACTTTAATCTGACGCGGCCGTGCGAGAAACAGACAACTACTGCCCACTTTTGGCAATTCCCATTGTATTACAACATTGTTCATTTCGCGGTGTATTTTTGTTTTTCTATTTCTTAAGGATAAATTACAGATAACCTCCTGAGTTATAATTAAATTACGAGAACTTTGCTCTTGTTTGAAAATTTACAATTATCCCATCAAATTAATGAATTTTCAAAAGGAATATTTTGCTATAGGTCCTCCTATAAGAGATTATATGTGTATAAATACATCCAACAAATTCTAATTTCCATCAAATTTTACTATTTGCAATTTTCAAAACCACCCCAATCAATATATGGTAAAATAAATCCTCAAAATAAAATCCCCTATTTTTCTCCCCAGTTTCGTTTGACCTAACAGTTACCATGATCTGACCATTACCGCAAATTCGAAAATTAGAATACCATATATCAGGAAATATATTTCTTCACCCTATCTTCGGTACCAAAACCTCTCCACAAATTGTGATGCCTTCCATAGGTTACGTTGTCTGAGCATTTGCAATTTACAAGGTCGTGGCTATTTGGTTTGCTGAACAGGTTTGCCTAGTCTCCGTTTGCTATTTTCCAATTGTTTGTTGTTCGTAAATGACGGCTGGTGTTTAACGTTTGCTGTTTGGAAGTCATACCATAGTCAAAACACGATTAAGTCTTGGTAAGCAATGATCCGGTAAATTGTTTGTGTGATTCGTGTGTGCGTTATGAATTTTTTTGTTATGCGTTTGCATGTTGGGTTTTCAATTTTGACTTTTGTTCATTTTATCATTTTGCGTTTTGTTCCTTTTTTTTTATTTTGCATTTGTTGTTTGCTATTTATTTCGAGTATTTCGATGATAATTTGGGAATCCTTTTTTTTCCCTAACAACAAAGGATGTTGATGACTTCCAATCCCCAAAATCTAGTAAACAAATTGAGGGATTTGTTAATGTTATAACTTTGGTTATGTTTATTCTCTAACAAAATGTGAACTGCATTTTAAGTTACATTTTTTGAGATTTATCTGGTGTTAGATCTCCTTTCTATGTGTTTTGAAGCTGGGTTGGCATTTTGCTCTTTACACATTGTTACTAATTCTCTGTTATGAGTTTGCAAGTTGCATTTCAATATATTCGTTTTGAATTTCTATATCTTAGTAGTTTTGTTCAAAGAATAAAGTTTTTGTTTTTATTTTTGTTGGTACTTTGAAAAACCAATTTTATGACTTTTTCATTTTAAAAAAACCATATACTGAAAAACAATTATTTGCACTAAGTTGTGTTAAATTGCATAAGGCAGTCTATTTGAATTACATAAGACCGCGTTTTGTTTGTATAGATTCAAAAAGAACAAAAAAGAATGTAAACTGAATTTAAAATAAACAAATAACGGGCTACATTTTATAGTTGCACGTAGCGTGTTTGGAGAGTTTGAATTGAAAGTTTCATTAGTGATAGTTTCAGTCCACATTTGTCTATTATGATTTTGTACTTAGTTTTGCTACGATAAGCTTAATATTTTTGTTGTTATGACTTTGTACTTACTATCATTGTTGGTTTTTGTTATGAGTTTGCATCTTGCAATTCAAAGCGTATATTTGTTGTTTTCAGTATGGTGTTTTTAGTAAGGTGTTTGCAATTTTTTATTTACTGTGGTTTGCATTTTATTATTTCCAACACGGGTATTTGTCTTTTGTTGTTTCATTGTTGTGTTTTTATTGTGATGTTTGCATTTTATATTTGTAGTACTTATCGGGTTTGGTTTTTTGCAGTTTATTGTTTCTACTTTGGTGTTTGCAGTCTGCTATTTAGTGTTCGTATATTTAAATTGTGTTTAACATTTGCACACGGTATATTTGTAGGTACATTTAGATATTTTCTCGTATTTTGCACGTTGATTATTTTTTGTTTCGAAATGGTTGGTCATTATGGCATAAGCAGATAATGGACTCTTGTGCGTACCTGTTGATGAAACAACAAGATGAAGGGCATTTTGCAAGCGGTGTAGACCCAACATGTATGGGATGAGTCTAATATTCCCCACCTTGTTTCTGGTATACATAATGTAAGCTTATTTATATGTCTTAAACACAAGATCTGTAATGTAAGTAATATCTTATGTTTTTGCAGGGAGTTATGCGGAATAACATGAAACCAACTCAAATAGTACAACACTTCATGGCGGGGAAGGATGTGATCAATTACCGTTACTTACTTTTCCTGTTAAACTCAAGTGAAGGTCCCATGGACAGAATATCCAACTGGATTCTACTTGTTTATGATAGGATTAACTGCTCGTGGGAGCATTTCAACTCCTCCTAATTGCCTAGAAGATTGGACAGAAAAGAAGATCATGACAAACAAATGAAGAGTTTCATGCAGAATACAAGTGGGAAGATGAAATTTGGTATTAAGTCAATGGCCAAATTAGTTTCTTTTTTAACGTCACCACAACAAAAGCTTGATTCAGTTGATTGCGGGATATTCGTCTTTTATATCGCACGACAATTTTGTCGTCAACAACCCTTAGACATTAAAGATGCACATAATGGGATATGTGCATTACGAAGTGACTTTGTTCATCAATTCTTAAACGATGAACACACTGTAAAGTTAGATTAGCGCGTAATGATCATCAGGTTTTAGAACCTACCTTGAATTGTTGCTATTTTTTTACGATATTTGATTGCAGTTTGATACAGTTAGAATTTTGCAGTTGATAAAACATGCTTGTTTGATTCTATAATTTGACGTACTTTACTAGTTGTTGTTATTATGGTACCTGGTCTTAGTTGACATACTTTACTCGTTGTTTATGTTGCATATTTTATGTTTGCAATTATTAAGTAGGACATTTTAACAAATAAGAAAATTACAAGTTTTACACGTTCGCTCCTTAAAGTATAATTTTATGCGTTGTGTTTTAAACATATTGTTTGCTAAATAGTGCAGCTTACGATGTAATGGACCAAACAAAGGCGGCAGTTTCATTGTACGCTTTAAAAGTTTATAGTTTGTTGTTTGCTATTTGTTGTTTGTTGTTCACATAATAAAATATGGAGTTATCTATTTGTTGAATAACTTCGTGTTTGTTGTTAATAGCAAATTAACCAAATATACACTGATGCAATTTGTTATTTGTTGAATGGTAAATGGTTCAGTTTATTGTAAATGGTAAAACATGAACATAAGCTAATTAAAAAAAAAAGGCATTAAAAAAAAGCTTGAAAAGCATAACACAAGTTCTTAAATGAAACATGAAAAGCATAACCGAAAAGCATCACCACTAAAAATATATCAACTTGTACAAGACTTTTTATTGTGACTATGGAGTTCTTTACATCTCCCGCGTCATATTTTCCTCTTTATCTTCTCCCCAGCAGACGGTATCCTCTGTTTCTTTGGTCTACCACGACGCATTTTAAATTCAGGAGGGCGAACACTCAATATTGTCCTTTCGTTATGTGATCCTCGGGATGAAATTCGATATGACGTTGCATTTTATAAACAATAATATTTTGGTTTTCATGTGGTGAATCAAAAATATCCACGTTCTCATTTGCTAACATACCATCTTTTAAGGTAACTTTCACAAATATTTCGTCAATTGAAAATTATTCAACGTAATCCATCATCACCCCAACATCTTAGTCATCCATCAGGACACATTCCCCGTGATTTAACAAACTATACGTCAATGAAAAATTACCCTAACATAGGTAACTCCACTTCAAGCAAACAATGTCAACTAATTTCTTATAACTCGTTCGATCCGACACTTTCTTCACCGATACCAATACATCATACCTGAACACCAAATTTGTGGTGAACGATAAACTGCAAACAATATTGAATGAAAATTAAGTTGTAAAAACGACGATTAATAAATCAAAAATTCAAAAAAACAAACATCAATTGACAAACCTTTAAGTATAAATCATTTTCATGTTGATTGCAGGCCGAAAAATGCTTCACTAATTATCAACACTGACTCTTGCGTTTAATTGTAATACGCTCATGTTGGTTTCCTGAACTCTTCATGGAGATAGCATATTTTAATTGAATCGACTAAGATCTGTTTGTCAAGCGTCTCACATGATACTCTGCCTTCAATCGTGATTAGTGGGATTTGATTTCCAGCTTTACGTAAATAACTGGATCCCCTAAAATATGATTATTCAATAAGGGTACTTATGTCTATATATTTTTTATATTATTTAATTTCTATTATTTTTTTAGGTTAAAGGACCTAGGCCTATATCCATCTAGCAATTAGGACTCCTACCTATATACGTCCAAAATAAGGGGTGTTTAGCTAATTTCTCCTTTTCAGAAATTCTAGCATAAACTGTGAAAATCTCCAAAGTGCCCCTAAATTAAAGAATAGAAAATAAAACTTACACATACCCACCCTGAGGTATGTCTGTATTACAAGAATTCCTCTTGTCTTTGCAAAATTGCATTTATCCCGCTCAAACAAAGAACGAACAATCACAAACTCTTATAGAAATTTTGAGATATTTAAATTGCTCCAAAAGTAGAAAATATATGCTAATATATGTTGACACTAATTATGTGTTATGCATCTTTGTTTTTATTGAAGAACTAGTATTTCACCCGTGCGTTGCACGGAGGTGAGTTTCAAAATGAGAAAAATAAACTTATGTAAACGACTATCTCTTTATCACAATACCAATTCAAGTAAAACAAAATGGAAGGAAATAAAAAACATAAACTTTATCTCTTAATTTAGAGTTGTAACATATGAAATTAAGTTAAATATTACAAATAAGAAAACATGAGGCGCGCAAAGCACGATATTAAGATTAAGTAAATCATTTAAAACATATGGTATAACTCTATTTCTTGGATTGCAATCTACTACACTATGTGAGTCTTCTGCAAAATAACTAAGGTAACAACAAACACGGTAGCGGAGAAGTAACACAATAGATATTCAAATAACCAGCAAGTTTATCACTAATGGCTTTCAATTAGTGATGCACATTACTCAAACAACAATAAAACTTTTAAATATTGCAAAAGAGATATGATGTATACGCCACTACCAGTACTGATACCAATATTGATACCAATACGGATACCAATACTAATACTAATATTGTTACCAATAGTGATACTAATTCCATTAATACTGGTACTCATACTAATACTGATACTGATACTAATACTAATATTAATACTAATACTAATACTAATACTAATACTAATACTAATACTAATACTAATACTAATACTAATACTAATACTAATACTAATGTTAATACTAATAGTGGTACTAATACTAATATTGGTTCTAATACTGGTACTAATATATACTAATACTAATACTAATACTAATACTAATACTGATACTAATGCTAATACTAATACTAATAATAATACTAATACTAATACTAATACTAATGCTAATACTAATACTAATACTAATACTAATATTAATATTGATACTAATATTGATACTAATACAAATATTAATACTAATACTGGTAATAATAATAATACTGATACTAATACTAATACACATACACGTACCAATACTAATACTAATACTAATAATAAAACTAATACTAATACTAATATTGATATTGATAATAATACTAATACTAAGAATAAGAATAATATTGATAGTAATACTAATAATAATATTGATACTTACATTGATAATGATAGTTATATTGATACTAATACTAATACTAATACTAATACTAATACTAATACTAATACTAATACTAATACTAATACTAATACTAATACTAATACTAAGACTGCTATTGATACTAATACTAATAATAATATTGATACTTATAGTGATACGAATAGTGATATTGATACCAATAGTAATACTCATACTAATTATTAAGACTAATACTGATACTAATTACAATAATAATTTTGATACTGATACTAATACTTATACTCATACTGATACTCATAGTAATATTATATTAATACTAATATTAATACTGATACTGATATTGACACTAATATTGATACTCATAGCAATATTAATATTAATACTAATACTTATACTAATACTAATATTAATATTGATATTGATACTGATACTAATATCGATACTCATACTGATACTCATAGTAATATTAATACTAATATTGATACTCATATTAATACTCATACTCATACTTATACTCACAATCATACTGATACTCATACTAATACAGATACTAATATTGATATTGATATTGATACTGATACTGATAATGATACTAATATCGATACTGATACTGATATTTACTTGATATTGATACTCATACTGATACTGATACTGATATTGATACAAATGATGATACTGATACTGATACTCATACTCATACTGATACTGATACTGATATTGATACAAATGTTGATACTGATACTGATGCTAATACTGATACTGATACGGATACGAATACTGAGACTGAAACTGAGACTGATACTGATACTGATACTGATATTGATACTCATAATGATACTGATATTGATATTGATATTGATACTGATACCGATACCAATACCGATACTGATGCCGAAACTAATGCCGATACTGATAATGATACCGATACTGATATTGATATTAATACTGATATTTAGACTAATATTAATATTAATATTAATACTAATATTAATACTAATACTAAAACTAATATTAATACTAATACTAAAAACTAGTATTAATACTAATACTATTACTAATACTATTATTAATCCTAATATTAATACTAATACTAATACTAATACTAATATTAATACTATTTCTAATACTAATATGTTAATATTGTTAATGATAATGCTAATGTACATATTCTAATGCTAATACTAATTTTAATGTTAATGTTAATCAGGATATATCGCTTATGCTGATTATAATTGTAATACTAATATAATCCAAATCCTTATCTTATTCCTAATCCTATTCATAATACTAATCATGATTCTAATCCTAAACCTATTTCTAACATTAATTATAATCCTAATAATTTTACTACTAATAATACTTATGCTATGCTAATGTTAATTCTAACTATAATTCTAACCATATTAATCCTAATTTTAATGCTAATCATAACCATAAAACTAATACATGTCACTAATTGTAGTACAAATCAATAATCATAATCTTAATTATAATTCTAATAATAATATTAATCATAATCCTAATATTAATTATAATACTATATTAATCCGAATCCTAATCCTAGTATTAATACTAATACTAATTCAAAGAATATTAATTATAATCCTAATTCTAATGCTAATACTAATCACAATCCTAATTATGATTTTGCATCAATGTTTTTGCAATTATCTATTATTTTGTATCAAAAAAAAATTCTATTTAATCTCGCAACTTTTATATCAAATTCCTTATGTGTGGTACCTGAAACATCAAGAAAAACATATTAAATATATTAGAAATTAATATTTAATTATATTATCAAACTGACATTAATATGATTTAAAATAATATAAGGGTTTAAGCAAACGTTAAGACGTAATAACGATAATCGTTGTTAATAGGATAAATTACGAAAATCCTCATGAACTAAGGCTAAATTACGGAAATCAACCCCACCTATCGGTAATTACCAAAATCCCCCAGATGTTTGTTTATGTCTTACACGACCCCCTTATAGTGTGATTTTTTACGGAATCTTTTTTATTCCACGTAATATCCCAAAAATTGTGGATTCTACCCTTGATGACATGACATTTCTTTTATCTTACTTTTTAAATACAAAAATTACCCTTAGGGGAGGTATAGTAATACTAAAAAGTTGTGAAAAAGTTATTTAAGAAGAATAAATATTTCGTGTAAAGTCCCCCTCAGGGTAATTTTTGTCTTTAAAAAGTACCATAAACAAATGTCGCGTGCATGGTAGAATCTGCATTTTCAGGGGAATATTCCATGTAATAAAAAAAAAATCCGTGAAAAATCATACCGTAAGGGGGTCGATGTAAGACGAAAACAAACTTTAGGGAGATTTTGGTAATTACGAATATAATATTAATTAGTAAAAAAGATAAATGTATAATATCAAATGATTTATTCTGCAATATTTTTTTTATATAAATCCAAGTTTATGAATTAAAATACAAAATTTTCGTAACACCGTCAATCATACAATTATAATAAGTGAAGATTTTAAATAGAATTTAAATAAATTTAAATTAAATTAATTACTATTAAAATTAAATTAAAAAATAAAAACTATTTAGAGTTTCCAAGAAAGTTGATATATTCAGTGCATTTTATAAATGGTATGATATAAATATATAATAAAATAATTAAATATCTTTTTAATTTGGAAAATGGTGACATGTTTTTTGATGATTTATTTTCACCAATCAATTTGCCACGTGGGATGAAATTGAATACATGTCACCAATTGAAATTGACAAATGTCAATCAATTAGGTGTGGAATTCAACTTTTATATACTATATAGATTATAAAGGTCTTTTATGTAAGACAACAACATTATTTTATTGTTGTTGTCTTGAGGGGTCAACACAATAACATGACATATCAAAAGAGTAAAATTACTAGTTAACATAATAACGTTACACTTAATTTTTTATTTTTTAAATCTTACTTATTGTATTGATCGGTCAACATAGTAACATGTCGATCAATCAAAAAAATAATATAAAGAATGTTAATAAAGTAAAAAAAAATAAACAAAAATAATAAATAAAAAATGTTACCGTGTTGACCGATCAGTACAATGACATTATTGTATTAACCGGTCAATACATCAACAAAGTTAATGCTGAACTATGGCGGTTCAATAACGTAAATTTATCAATTCGTAAAAAATGGGTTAAATTTGGAATCAAATTACAGGTTTTAAATCACGAACTGAAATGTTCTAAGGGCTAAGAATAATCCTGTCAATAAAATTAGGATCAGCTTTGTGAGTAATAAATGTTGAAGGAGTGAATTTTTTTCATGTGCTCTTTACAAATAAGTCCATCAATGGGTAATTATTCATAAATAGATTAAGACAATAAACTCTTTTACAAAAAAAGTCCACACATGGTCCAGATTTTTATAAAAGACTAAAATAGCCCCTCATACTTTAATATGCTCCAATTTCATCATTTAATGTAATTTAACCTCAATTTGACCACAAATTTCGTAAATTATCAAATTTTGACCCAAAACACATTTTTATGGACAATTTCGTCCGTCACCGCCGTTGATCGCCGGTCTCCGACGTTGACTTTTTTTTTTCCTTCCTGATTTTTCCGCCGGTTTCCTGCATTTGCTTTTTTTCCCTGATTTTTTCGCCACCAGTTTCCGGCATTGACCGCCGGTCAACGCCAATCTCCGACGTTGACTTTTTCAATTTTTTTTCCTTTCTTTCTTTCTGTAACATATTTTTTTTCCGTTTAAACTGTAATATTGCTGTGATTGACAATAATATTTACTATATTACTGTTAAACACATTAAAACTAACTATACTACAGTTTAACATTGTAATATTGATATATTAATCTCTAGCACAGTAATATTAACAAAACAAAACTCATTATTTGTGTAATGGAGTAATATAACTATGTTGACCATTCAACAAATGTAAACATAATAAAAAGCCAAAAGAATTAAAATTATTGTGAGTGACAGTAATATTACTATAACAATAGTAATATTACCGTCAACCACAGTAATATTACAATAATCGATAGTGATATTATTACGTTACTCCGTGAATAACTCAAACAAAACAAAAACACCCAAAAAATATAATAATATTGATGTGGTTGACAGTAATATTACTATAACAACAGTAATATTACCGTCAGCCACAGTAATATTATTGTGTTTACAATAATATTACAATAATAGACAGTAATATTATTACGTTACTCCGTGAATAACTCAAACAAAATAAAAAAACCTAAGAAAAATAATAATATTGATGATATTATTGTGTTTACAGTTATTTTACTGTCAAACAATAATAACATAATTAGGTTGACTTGTCAAAAAATCAAACAAAACTAAAAACAAATAACGAAAAAAAATAATAATATCACGTTAATTTACTGTCAATGGAAGTACAATTACATAATTGTATTGTCAACGGCTGTACAATTACGTTAATGTACTGTCAATGACAGTATAATTACGTTAATTTACTGTTAGTGACAGTATAATTACCGTTAATGACAGCACAATTACGGCCAACGTTTAGCGGCGCACGTAGAAAAACAAAACAAAAAAAAAAAGTCAACGCTGGAATCCGGCGGCGGAAAAAACAGACCACAAAAAAATATATCGAAAAGTCAATGCCGGAATCCGGCGGCAAAATATTTTTTTTAAGAAAAACAGTTTTTGAAAAAAAAAAGTCAAAATTGGATTTTTGTGGTTAAAATTGATTAAATTGGGGTTACAATTAAGAATCAGGTATAAAGGGTTAGGGGTAATTTTGTCATATACATGAATGTTTCCTTTATTTATAATACATATTAAAGGGATGGGCTTATGAAAGAGATATAGCCCCTAAACTTAGAATAATAAAGATGTTTGGTTAGGTACTTATGCACAAAAATCTCATTTTCTTAAAAGAAAAAAACTGGAAGTTCCTTTAAAAAAAACTAGGGTTCGTGAGATATAACCCATTAGGGGTGAACGCGGGCGGGTTTGGGCGGGTTTTCGTTAAAAAAATCAACCCGACCCGACACCGGCGGGTTACAAATTTCGCCAATTGCATCAGCTTATTTAAAGCCACAAACCGCACGGTTCGGATGTAGCGGGTGGCGGGCGGGTTAGCAGGTCGAAGAAGTACGTAATACCAAGTTAGTGGGTAGACAAAATACAGAATATGAACAACTTTAAAATAAAAAAATATTACAACAATACTAGAATAATGATACTAAAATTAAATTCTAAAACAAAATAACAGATTGTCAATCATTAATCCTTACATCCAATGGAGAAATCAAGAAGCAAAAGAAGAAACATTTACAAAAGAACCACAATCACCCCTCTGTTTGTTCACAAAATGCTAATCCTCGATCCTTACATCTTCATAAATCTAAAAGGAAAACAAGAAACAACTTCAAAAAACCATAATCACCCATCTACCCATCAATCATTGTGCACCATCACATTATAAATGTGATACTATCTTTGATAACTTGGGATCCGGGGGAAATACAAAAAAAAAATAAAAAAAAAGTAAATAAACAAAGCTAAATATTCTTTTGGAACATGTAAAATTTGTATAACAAAAGCTAATGATTGCTATATATATATATATATATATATATATATATATATATATATATATATATATATATATATATATATATATATATATATATATATATATATATATATATATATATATATATATATCATATTATTATTCGTCCTTAAGAGAAAATTATATAAACAATCACTTACCAATGCAAGATAATCTCCCATCAATGAGTAGTGGCGCTGGAAATACCCGAACTTTGAAATTCTGAAATGTAAACAAGTACAGGAGGATTAATACAATTATATTCAATCAAAAATATACAACTTCAGAAAAAAAAAAATATGAATGAAAGTTTAAATTACAGTAACATTAGACTTACCTTTTGAAAGTCCATTGTATTTCTCCACATCTGTAATTGACACTTCTCTCATCAGTTCTAGTATGTCAATTTTTGTTGGCTTTGATCTTAACCAACTTTGTCAAAGTAGGGCACGAAGAACAGCTTCAGTTCTTCCATTGTTCTGTGTTATCCAATCTCCACCAATTCCAATTTCCAAGTCTTCTGTGTGCCACTGTGTGTGAATTATGCTTAAAGTATGTGATCGCATTGTAGAATTGAATAAGTATTAAAAAAAAAAAACAGTAATACCCAAATCTGACCCGAACCCAACCCGAAATAACCGGGTATACGGTTATTTTCTGTTGGTTCGGGTAATAATATTTTTGCCAAAAACCCGAATAATCCGAAAAACCCGAACCGATCCGAATGTCCACCCCTAATATAGATGTACTAAACAATTCTAATGATATTATGTGTCAAACCAACGCCAAACTCGAAGTTGCATAACGAGTCTCTCACCGGTGCAAGTGGAAGTAATATTATGTTACCAAGCAAGGAAGATTTACCGTCTTTCCTCCTCTTAACACCAACTCAGCACATCTCGTACGATATACCATTTACAAATATACCTCCAACCGATTTCACAATAATGGAGCTAGAAGCAACTGTCCAAGTGATGCAGATACAAGAACTCACAAACACCAACAAGATTTCAGAATAAGACAACATAATTAAAGAGCTCACCACAACACTTTCAGAGACAATTACAATTCTTAACGAGTCAGGCGATGACTTCGTAGATGAAACTCCAAGTTCAAAGAGGCCACAGAGGGACCCTAATTCCGTTATTGCTGATGGAACACCTTCCACACTCAAGTTAATTCTAAAAAATAGGGAACACATACAAGAAGCACAACGCTTACAAGGATCTTTCATCTGAAGACAGAGTCACGATCAATTCATTACTAGCTCAATGGGAGGTCATTGAGTAAGTACAAATCATATTTTATATAAACTCCATAATTTACTGTAAGTTCAATATATTATGCTAAGTTTTATCCTTTGTTAATATTCTGGAATTACAGAAGACTACACTCTAGTTTAAGTAAACTGTAATTAGCAAACTACATATAAACTTACGGTAGTCAATGTATGTTATATATTTAGTTAACAGAGAGTGTTACACAATTGAAAATATGAATCAAATTTTTTTGATAGAGAGCGTTACACAATTGCAAATATGCGCAGGACAATAATTTGGAGGTTGCCAGATAGCAATCAATCAGTCTTATCAAAAGACCTTTGTGTCCTCATCGAGAACCACTCTATATGGAGTAGTGTAAGCATGATACATTCTAACTTCAAATTGGATACCTTATGTGCTAAAAAATGTGATTACTTATATTAATATGTATTATAGCTAATCGACTGTTATTGCATCAAAATTGAGCATGAATAGAAAAAATGGGGAGTTGAAAGCCACACCATCCAGTGATCTGAAAGGGACAAGCATCGCCCTATCTAGCATGTTATTAGTAATCCTCTGTGTGTTAGTGACTATTGTACGCATCTTACCGAACATAAACTAATTTTTTTCATGTACATAATGTAGATCTGTCTGAGAACTTCCACTGAGAAAACTTTTGTACCGCCCATGGAAATGTGTGCATATCACTATATATTTTTTTCCACTGCACTCCAAAGGCAACACTAGCACATGCAAGAACCACTGCACAATGCTTGTGTTTGACAAACGACGTGGTGATTGGAAGTTTTACAACTCCTCACAACCGCGAAGATGTATCATGTAAAGACGCCGAAGATATGGTATGTACTAATCAAAACTGCTTTTAATATACTCCATAAATATTGTACACAAATTAATTTCTAATATCTAAATTGATGGTTTTTTTTCAGAAGGAATTTGTGGAAAAACTGCTGCCAAATATGCTCTTGATATAGCAGATGATGAAGAAATAGAAGAAATGGACGAAACATCACAGCAACAAATCGAGTTTGAGGATTGTGGTATTGTAGTGCTATGCTCTATATCATCAAGAAATACTTCATGCATCATGAGCAAATACAAAAAAAAAAAAATTGCCGCAAAAGAGATAAAGGACATGCGTGGTGATTTGGTTCATATGTTCTTGGAGTTGGGGAAAGGTAAAGACTACATAAGCAAACACGTGAAACTTAGCGATGACTAGCCTCATTTTGATTTTTCGGACTTCTGTTTTTTTTTCGGCACATAAATTGACTATGTGTTTGGTTGTTTCGTTTAAATTTTGGCAAAGTGTACGCGATTATTTATGCACTTCTGTTAACTTTTAACTAATATGTTGTTGCATTGTTAAATATTAAACAACTTGATGTAAGCTACGTAATATTATTGTACAGGCACCTCTGGAGTTTATAGCAAACTTCATTTTTTTCGGTAAATTATTTACAGTAAACTACAATCTATTATAGTGAACTACCAATATTACAACGAACTGCAAAGATTTTAGTAAACTTAAATCTTCTACTGATGTAATTTTAATTAAACATTAACTATTTAATTAACTACTATTATACTTTGTAGTAAACTAAACCGTTAAAATAACCTCTTATTAATTCATAGTTAACTACTAATATGATTTCTTCACAGGTTATAGTGAACTATTAAGGATAGTAGTAAACCTACTAAAATAAAATGTAATATATTAATAGTTCAAAGACTATACTTTGTAGTATATTAATATTTCCAAATATTATAGTGAACTTCAATATTCGACGCAACTATGGTTTCAATTTGCATAAAGTTTTAATGATTATAGTAAACTACTGTGCATTGAAGTAAACATTAACTATTCTAGTTAACATTTTCATTAAAAAGTGATGGTGAAATGAACAAATAAAGTAACAATAATAATCGAATATAATAACAGATATATACATAAAAAAACATATTTTCATTTGAAAAATGAAGCATACCCAAAAAAAGAGAGGCAAAAACAAACTAACATTAAAAGGTTGGCAACACATGCTAAAAAAAAAGAGAAAATCAAAATAAAACACATAACATACATGAACATATTATCCTATAAAAGTGTTAAACATAGTAACCATTCATATGTATATCAAAAAAAACAAACCACAAATTTAAGAAATTCAAAGTACTTATTTTTTAAACTAACAAACTAATTAAAAAAAATCATAACATAAACCAACATATTAGACCGTAAAAATGTGGTAAACGTAGTAACCATATTACACAGTCAATCCACTACTTTGTCACCACTGTATTTATTAAATTTGCAACCAAAAGATGTTATCCCCCAATTTCAAATTTCAACCACTATTTTGATTAGCACACAAATATATAATGTCTAAGAAATTCGATTACATGTTTCTATGTTGCCAACAAATTAAATCAAAAAAACTAATAACATACATCAAAAAATCAGCTTGTAAAAATGTAGAAAAACCAAAAATCCATGAAAAACTTTTATCAAAAGGAAGATCCATAAAACCATAAAATACTAAAAATTCATAAAATCAATTATTCATGAAAGACTAATATCAAAGCATTTCCTAGAAGTTCAATGACATGAAACAATGAGAAACTAATCCAGGAACCAAATTCAAAACTATCAGCATGTCCAGGGCTACGTCATTTATGCGTGGTGCACGTTTTCTTGTTATGATGCCCATACTCATTGCAATGGTCGCACTTCATTTTTCGAACAATATGCTCTCATCTCGAAGGAATTATGTTCATCCTTGGCCTCCCACGTTCTTGTATGGTAATCTGGAGGCCCCGCCAACATTTATTGTCTGTCAACTACCACTTTGCCAAATGGTTGTATTAGCACGTAGTATGAGTTCTTATACATCAAGACACAATAAAAAGTGTCAATGTGATCATAACCATCATTCTTACACAGAAACAACACCGTTGCACCACGCAAATCACGGATATCCATTAATTTGACACCATCTACACACGTCAATGTCAATGTTCTAGCCTACACACGTCTACAACATGACTCGGCACCGAATACACCTCATACACAAATTCAGATTCTTTGTTTACCATCAACGGTCTGCCTTCCTGGACAAGATCGTCAAAGCTTCGGGCATATGGCAGTTGTCCACGAATCGCTCTCCTCGTGCCTTATGCACATCTGCACCATCAAGAAACTCCTGATAGCATCAATGAATTTAGTTGTTTATAGGTAAATGGACACATGTACTTCATTGTACCAGACTTTCGGATTGTTTCGACGTCAACATTCTTTCCTCGTCCTTTATAGGCCCTTTTACACGTCAAATATTATCTGTTTTTGTGGAAAGACTGGCGTCTAATCTCATGACCGTCACTAACGGCCGTATTCGTCGTCTACTCAACTATTGCATCTTTACTATCAAACGCAATCGAAATATTGAAATATTAACTGTAATCATGAAATCGAATGTTTCCTTATTTTCATCAACATTTATGTATACGTCCTACTTTAAGATAAATATAATTAAAAATTATTAAACTAAGAACTAAAAAAAATTAAAAATAATAATTAAGAGTTCGTGTGAATTCAAACAAGAACATTGTAAGAGTTCGCATCAATTACGCGAACAGAAACAAGTGTCTTTTGTGTGAAAGCACAGGAACTCACAAAAAAAAGAATCATGTGTTCATGTATTTTTACACGAACACTTGGCAAGTGTTCGTGTAATACTACACGAACACATGAAGATTGAAAGAATTCAATGCCTCCGAATTTGTGTAATTTAAATACAACTTGTATAAAATCGGAGATCTTTAAACAAGATAAACAAAAACTTGTGTAACGAATAGTTTTGAAGCGGAATTTAAACATCACAAGTTTTAAATCATTATCCTTAAGTATATAACTTGTGGATAGTGCCTTCACAGGTGAAAAACATTATTCAAAGGAATACAAATGAGAAGACCAGATTTTCTCTTCTAAGAAGAAATCAAAGGTTGATTTTTTCGTAAACCAATTCCTAGAAATATTACTTAGCAGCACTCTAGGAATACAAACCAATATTTAATGATATTGGATACAAAACATACTCAATTATGTAGCGAGAAATCTATAAACAAAACAAGGTGTTGCTCAGATGTTCCAACACCCGAAACTCTGTGCTCTCAACTCTCTTCAGAAATGGTGAGCAATAAACTGGGATCTTCTTTTGTTTATAGAGTCCAGGAGCTTCATGACTGCTTCATGTCCTGCACCAAATAAGCATACTAGGAAAAATAGGGAGTTAGTGGGTTAGTGGAATAATTAAACATGTGATAAAAAAATATTTATCCATTAAATTCAAAAAACCGTCCACTAAAGTAATAAATTCGAAAAATAATAAACTATAATAATAATAATTTTGGAAATAATAAAAAATTGATTTAAGAATATCAAAAAAAAAATATTTGACTCAAAAGTTAAATATTCAAAAAAAAACCAAAACAAAAAAAGAAAAGAAAGGCGAAAACGTTACCTCTGGTGGGTTATCGTTTAAATCCATCCCGAAAATAGTTGAATATTTGAATTTTTTGAATTGAATATTGAGTTTTAAATTTTGTTAGAAATCCAATGAGTTTGGTAAAAACAAAATTGTAAAAAGATGAAAAAAAAAATAATAATAATAATAATAAAGTGTAAGTTGTAAAATGTGCATGACTTTATAACCACCCATTAATCATTCAATCATCTTCAAGCTCGATTTGATATTTCATATTTGATACCGTTTGAGGCCTTTGCATCACACTCTTGAATATCACCTCGAACAACGTGGATTTTTTTAATTTGAAAGAAAATAATATTTAGGGGTTATTTTACATACCCCTAGCCACCAAATAAACTTCGGATAAACTCAAGCTCAAATCATCATTTGACATACCCATGGAGAAGCGAAAGTACTATACTATCCTTATATTCATTTTTTGGCCAACCTGCATTCAGCATTTCTAATCCTGCATTTATCATTTTCGCTGATTTATTTATTATTATTTCTTTTTTTTTTTATAATAAACTTGTTTGTTAAATTTATATATATATATATATATATATATATATATATATATATATATATATATATATATTTAACTTTTTTAATTTTTTAATTTTTTTTTTAAATTAAAAAAAAAAAATTAATTTTTTTTAATTTTTAATTTTTAATTTTCAAAACAATATGTTTACTCTACTGAAAATAACTACATGTAACTATAGTACCTATAGTAATTCGTAGTTATGTTCGTTTTTTTCCCCATATTTTTAATCGATCAATTGTATACACACACGAATATTGGCTTATACAAAAGAAATTCATAAAACCCCAACAAAAATTTACAAATTTCAATATTTTTATTATAAATCACCTCAGAACCAATAAAATACAAATCGAAAATACACAAATATATGCATATGTAACTACATGTTACTATAGTAATGCATAGTAATGTACAATAATGTATACAGTCTATTGAACAAAGCAGATGTAACTTCAAACAAAAATTTTGACACCTTCAAGGAAAGGATCAATGGCCTTCATTAAGCTGCAATTGCAAAATCAAAAAAAATATTTACTTTAGGGCAAATCAACAAAATTTGAAAAAACATCAAAACACTCAAAAATCAACAAACAGTAAGGGATCGAGAGATAGAGAGAGAGGTTATTGCTGGGAAATGCTACAGATTCTAAATCAAACAGACAGTGACTCCTCACCCCCTCGCCTCCTACCAAAACCCTAGACGCCGCTAATAACTGCCCACGGTGCCGCACGCCCACAAATGAAAAAAAAATATATAAATAAATTTGAAAACATAAAAATAAACGAAATTACCATCGAAATATAGATCTCGACGAGAGAAATCCAACGGTGGGTAGCCCGTCAAATTTCGACGGGTGGAACACAAAACAAAGTTCCGGCAAGACCACTGTCGTCGAATGAAAAAAACTTGCAGAAACAGATCAGCGCTCCAAACTAAATGAAATCACCACCAAAAGAAAGAGCTCGACGAGAGGAATCCAACGGTAGTTAAACCATCGAATTCCGACCACCGGAGAGGGAGTTATGACTCCGGGAAGCAATTTCGCCGGTGGGAGGTTTGTGGAGGCGGGATTTTGAATCTGGGAGAGGAAGAGAGAGACCGAAATGTGTTGGTTAGGGTTTAAAACTGATTTTAAAATGGTATTATAGGAACTTTAGGGTGGCCCAGGAGGGTATGTCAAAATATTTTTGAAATGATGGGGTATCCCCTGAAGTGTAATTCACTTGGTAGTTAGTTCTATATAATTTGAAAATGAGGGAGTGTACAAAATAATCCCTAATATTTATTTTTATTGTATTGGAGACTTTTTTTACAACACCAATCAAATAATGTATGGGAGTCTCGAAATTTTTAATTTAGTTTTAAGAAGTAAAACTAAAAGAATTTTTTAATTTAAATAACTTTCTGAGTCATTAAGATAAATTTCAAATTAAAATTCTATCCAAATTCTCTCCACAAATCCAAATCATTATATTCAATAATTCAAATGCACTCCAAAATAGGGGTGTGCACGGTTCGGTACGATTCGGTTTTTGTGATAAACCAAACACGTACCGATAATATCGGTTTTTCATATTTTAAAAACGTGTATGTCGGTTTTTTTTCGGTTCGGTACTAATCAGTTTTTTGGTTTTCGGTGAACGATATCGATATCAATTCGGTTTATTTTCGGTTTCGGTTTCGTTATCAATTTGAATCGGTTCATATAAAACCGATGCTTGATTAACGGTGAATTTGGACTTTTATCACATTTCTTTGAGAAAATTAACAAGTTAACAATCCAAAATTAACTAATAAAACAAATTTATTACTCCCTCCTTCCCTCAATAGTTGTCACTTTTGTTAGTTGCACACATATTAAGAAACTCAATAAATATGCATAGATAGTAGCAAAAATTATAGTAAATCGCTAAAATGTCCATGCCATTAATTGATTTTAAAATAATTATATTTCAATTAATTATGAGTGAGAAAGGGCAAAATTGAAAAAATTGCAATTAATTATTCATTGGAATAGTGAAATGACAAATAATTTGAAATATGAAAAATTGGCCAAAGTGACAAATATTAAGGGAAGGAGGGAGTACCATTTAAAAAAAAAAAAAAAAAAAAAAAAAAAAAAAAAAAAAACTGCTGCAAGAAAAAAACAGAATGAGACTACAACTAATAAACCTGATGTCATTAATGTCATCTTGAAAAAAATAAACCTGTTGCCCTAAAACAAAAGAAATCCAACTACATCAAAAAAAAAAAAAACATATTGCCCTAACACAAAAGAAATCCAACTACATCAAAAGATTAAGTATCTGAATATTGCCACATTTTTTTTGATCGATTGAATATGGCCACATTGATTACCAAAAAAACTTACCGATTTTTACTATCTATCAAACGACGTCGTTTTGTATTCCCAAATCGGTTCGGTTCGGTAAATCGGTTCGGCAAATTTTTTTTTCTCCATACACATACCGATTTTTTTGGTTTTTCAAAAAATATTTACCGTGCATGCAGTTTGAAGTCGGGACGGTGTATATCCGCTCGGTTTTTTCGATTTTCGGTTCGGTTTTTCGGTTTTTATGCTCACCCTACTCCAAAATAATTTATCAGCTATAGCATATGGTGTAAATGAGCCATACTCGAGCCGGGCTTCCCAAATTTACGCTACTGAGTCCTGACTCCACCTAGACCTGACCACGGTTCGGTTCGGTTCCGGTTCCGGTTCCGGTTCCAAACCGCCGGTTCCGGTTCCGATTTTGGAGGAACCGGAACCGAACCGAAAAAATCCGGTTCCTTGCGGTTCCGGTTTGGTTCCGGTTCGGTTCCCGGTTAGAACCGGTAGAACCGCCGGTTCTTAATAATACTTTATATATATATATATATATATATATATATATATATATATATATATAAATACTTTAAAAACTTAAAAAAAAAAACAGTTTTATAAATAGTTTTTTTTTTAAGTAGAAAGTATATTTAAAAACTTATTTTTTTCTTAATAGTTAAATATATAAATATATATATATATATAGAGAGAGAGAGAGAGAGAGACAGAGAGAAAAACATATACATACATATGTATATATATATATTACATACATATATATATATATATATATAAATATATATACAGAGATATATATATATATATATATATATATATATATATATATATATATATATATATATATATATATATATATATATATATATATATATATATATATACAGAGAAGGATATATATAGATATATATACACGGATATATATATATACATAAATATATATACAGAGAGAGATATATATAGATATATATACGGACATATATATATATATATATATATATATATATATATATATATATATATATATATAGAGAGAGAGAGAGAGAGAGAGAGAGAGAGAGCTAGGAAATTAATTTTTTTTTTTTTTTTTTTTTTTTAGAAAAACCGGTTCAAACGGTTAGAACCGCGGTTCTAACCGTCGGTTCCCGGTTCCAAAAATGAGGAACCGGAACCGAACCGGTTTTTTCGGTTCCGGTTCCGGTTCCGGTTCCGGTCAAACCGGTTCCGGTTCGGTTCTAAAACCGTTGACCCCGGTTCGGTTCCGGTTCTAACCGAACCGGTGGTCAGGTCTAACTCCACCCCGGGAAAAAAAAAAACAAAAAACAAAACGAGGGGGAAAAAAAACAAGTAGAGCGAGCTTTAACATCTACATGTGTGTAACAATTTGCTGAGATACCTACTATAGATAGGTAGGTTAGAATTTAAATCCAGTTGTCATGATTTCAAAAAAGAAAACAAGAATTCCCTGGCAATTAATGCATATAATAGCAGTGCAGAATAGCACAGTAAGTATAGCATGATTCATGAATATAGTGTGTTTGGGTAACAGGACTGCTCACATATGCTAAACTCACACCACACGTTTTTAGTATCTTTTACTCTACCTTCATAAATTTAATAATTATGGTTAAAACATAAATACAACAAACAAACAATTATGGGATCAATCAAGTGATGATTATGATGATAATTACCAACTTATTCTTACACTTACATAAATAAGAAACAAACTCGAAATAAAAAATGAAGCATCAACTACCAAAATAAAAGAAGTTGCAAAATATGTATGAATAATTATTATTGCACTATATAATGTCTTTATGTACAAACATAGAGTGGTGGTGGCCAATATCAACTAACAGGGAATTCTTCATATTACAACCAACATACATAACATACACAATTTAAGATGTTTCCAAACATGAACAATAACATAATTAATTACAAAGCCTGGAAACTCTTTACTTTATCTACTAATCTGAAAAAGCAACTATCTCAAGGAAAATATCCCATCGAAACTTAAAAGCAAACTTATGAAACTAGAAAAATCGAAGAATCAGAGCTGAATGCAAAAAGATCCTACCATCTTGAATCTGGAATGCTTGTGATACATGCTCATTGATGCACTATATACTAAACCAGAAAGTTAGATATATGCAAGATAAATAAAATTAGGAGATAAATGGAAACACAATATGAACCCTTTATTCGGCTGACGGTCCGGTCCGGTTCATACAACATTGGTTACAAGCACCACTGCATTTGAGAATCGGGACGAACCTTTATTGAATTAGATTATAGAAAAGAGAAGGCAAAAAAGGCTACACAATTTTCGTGTACACGGATTACCCCAGCCAAATTGAGCGCCATTTCAGTTAGAATAGAACATAAATTCCAAACCAAATTCATTTTATTCGAACAATTTTATAGGAAGAATTATTTTGCCTTTGGTCAATGTCAATGTCAATGCATCTCTATCTATTGTGTTGCACAAATCTTAGGGAAAACGACACGGGAACCATTATTTGCGACCGACCGGCAACCAAGAATCATATGCTGGTAAGTAGAAAAAGTATTGAAAATAAATAAACCATAAATCCCGTTTCTAAACAAACATTAAAAAAAATACAAGATCAAAAAAAGCATATCTCATAATCATCAATTAGTCAGTCATAAATCATAATTGGCCGCCAATACAACACCTTCTTTTTTTTCCTTAGGCTAACAAAGATAAATACACAAAATAAACGTATACCACCAATTTCAAATTCTCCTCTTCATTATTTTTTTTTTATATATATAATTTGTTAATAGAGAAAATCTGTAAGAAACTATGCCTGGCTCCATTCTGTCTGCCTTCAACCAGCCAAAAGAAAAAAACATAAAAAGGACACATTGAGTGTGTGTGCTTCCCTCATCAATAAAAAGACAAGAATGACCTCAGATTTACAGAGCAACAGTGAGATAATACCTCCTTGAAAAGGGCAACTTCGTCTTTATACACCAAGACCCTCCTGCTCCTCCATGTTTCAGACACTGCACCACCACCACCTCCCATTGTAGGTTATAAATAACAATAAATAGATTTCAGGTTTTCTTTTTTTTACTCCTTTCTGATTTTGTACTGTGAAAATGAGAATTTAGAGAGAGAGAGAGAAGGGGGGGATATGGAATTTATAGGAGAGAGTGTTTGATTGGTTTGTGGAAAAAGTGTAAATGTCAAAACGGTGTTGGGATTGGAGAATGAGCGAAGAAAGGACTAATCGAGAAATAATTTAAATCAAGACTCAAAAAAAAAAAAAAATAATAATTTAAATCAAGACTCGGTAGTCGTATGGGTTAAGGGCGGTGAAAGGCCATTTTCAACTTTCTCTTTGTTCCTTTTTCCCAACACTCTCTTTTGTCTCTCCCTTATGTACGCCAAGTAACAATTTTGGTTAACTTTACCCGTATTTGATACCAATTCAAAAACGGGATAATATGCAATACCACTCCTTTAAAATATATTTTATTTTATTGACTTTTCCACCCACTCGAATTTCCGTTTAAATTTGTAAGACCACTCGGACTAGTGTGAGAAAACAAAAATATCATCAACCACTATAACCCTAAACTGAAATGATTTACGCGGCAGCAAAATTACGAATGTCGTTCACAATAGTTTTCTCTTTTACTCTCTAAAAACTCCCAAATTCACCCAAACCCCAAAACCCCCAAAAGCCCCAAAATTCACAAAAACCCTCAACCCCTCTCACAAATCCTTCCAAATCCGAAAATCTCGTCAATTTGAAAGGTAATTAATCATCTAAAGTAGTTATATATATTGAATTTGCGGTTAATTATGTGAATATCCCCATAAAATCGCGATTTAGGGTTGTTTTTAGTGTTGGGTTTTCAAATTTTTCACGTCCAAAATGGGAGTGTGAAAGCAGTTTCCACGCCTGAACCAGGCGTGGAAACTGCTTTCACACGCCCATATTAGGCGTGGAAAATCGTTTCGGGCGTTCGGTCCAGACGCCGGTTATGGACCGGTCGTCCGGCTAAAAAAAATTTTTGCCCAGTATAAACGCAGTGATGTATTATATATAAATAAGTATTACTTAACAAACTCGCTCTGGCCTAGTTGGTCAGGCATCTCGTCTGCTACACAATAAACCTGTGTTTGAGTCTTTGCAGTAGCGTATATATCTGAATTTTTTGCCCAGTTTAATGAAGGATAAATATAATTAAATAAGTATTATTTTTCAAAATGGTTATAGCCTAGTTGGCTAGGTAAGTTAGTAATTCCACAATAAGGTCCTGTAGTCGAATCGTTGTAATAACACAATTATATAATTTTTTTTATTAAATCGCGCGCGCCCAAACCGGGCGCGGGAAATACTTTTTGCGCGCCCAAACCGGGCGTGAATCGGGCTTTCTAGCGCCCAGTTTGGTCGTGAGTCGCGTTTTTGCGATTTATAGAACAAAAACGAACAAATCTTACTTTATTGGGTTCCGTATCTCGATCCTCATTCGATGCACTCATTTTTCTTTGCAAATCGCTACAATAACATGGGTTTTGGAACGATTTCTAATATAAAAGCTATTAAAAATAAAATTGTAGAGAGAGAAAGATAGGTAGAGAGTGGATTTTTTAAACCCGCATTCGTAATTTTGCTACCGCGAATATCACCTCCCAACCCTAAATCCTAATTATTTACCTTCACATCTATCACTTTCATCTACTCTTTTCTCCACCTCTCCACCTAAATCTCTCAACTTTCTTCAAAAATCCGACCTTCCCCCACCGCCGCCTCCTTCGCCTCCTCATAAATCTCTCTCTCGTTTTTGTTATCTCTTCTCTCGATTTCTCTCTCTCTTTTTTTTTTTTTAACAGATCTATACACCACCACCAGCATCGCCGCCTCCCTCACTCTCTCTTTCGTTCATCGTCGTTGTCGTCGCCTCCCCTCCCTCTTTTTTGTTATCTTTCTATCTCTATCTCTGTCTGTTTCGATTTTCTCCTCCCCTCTCTCTCTTTTTTTTTTTCCCAATGTGAAGACATATAGTTTCAGTTTTAAGCAGCAACAACAACAGTGACTATAGTCATATTCAAATATGACTATTGTTGAATATGACTATAGTAATATTCGACTATGTAAACTATAATTGTGATAATTGTGACCGCCATCGGCTCTGCTTCCGCAAAAGTCGATGATGCTAAAGAAGATGAACAAACAACAGGTGAATTGAAGAGAATCAACTATGTAGTCATATATAAGATCTATAGGTATTTTTCTAATGTATAGTGACGTTGATGATTCATTTAGTTGAAGAATTTACACATGTTTTTTTATCTATATTATGTGCTACAAGTTGACTTGTAATAATAATATTCAAAGTATGATTTTTTTTTTTTTTGAATGTTGATTGGATTTGTTTTGTAAATAATAGGCGATATTCATTTTTTATATATATATATAATTTGATAAGCATGAATGTACTACACTATATAATCGAAAATATAAAATTTAACTTGAAAATATAAAATATGAAGTAAGAATATGCCATATTCAACGTAGTAAAAAAATCAGAAAATTTGTTTTTGATTTTTTTTTAAAAATAAAATAAATTATTAAAATAAATAAAAAGAAAATACTAAATGCAGTCTACATAATGATATATGTTGATTTATGTAAGGGAATGGTATTTTTAGTACAAAAAGGGTTAGAGGGGTATTTCAAAACATGAATTTTGGGATGAACCTAGTCCTATATACTTTTTCTATCAGGGGTGTATCTCAAAAGACCCCTTCAAAAATATGAAATAAAAATGAGTAATTTGCTATAGATCCTTCTACATTAAATTATTAGATTATATGTATATAAATTCGAGTTAAAATTTTACTTTTTTAATGAGTAACTAGTAACTCACCCGTGCGATGCACGGGGATCAATTCTAAGTACAATTTTTTAATGACAAAAACATGCCAATGAGGTAAATCAAACACCTTTATGTATGAAAAGATAATGCTAATGCAATATATGGGGGTAATATAAAAAACGAAAAATATGTTTTACATCAAATTATCGAACGAAAACATTGAATAATTGATAAATAATATGATATAATCTAAAAAGTTTAAAAATAAAATCAATTCCATTTGATTTAACTACCGATATAAAAAAAATGATAAAAAGAAAATATATAATACAACAATTTTAATTTAAAAAAATAAGATACATTATCAGACTCAAACGGTACAACTATCTCGTCCAATACTTTGTATCGTTAACAGAAACTTAATTATTAAAGTAGTGTTTTATAGCACATGCATTGACATCGTCTATAAGAGCAACTCCAATTGGGAGATATCAAAATGGAGCATTAAACATTCATTTGATACTCAATATAATACATTGATGCTTCTAGAAAAAAAATTCACTCCAACCACAAGTATCAAATAGATTATCAAATTTTAAATATATGAATAATTATATTTTTACGTGCCACATGTCAAATAGTGATAGGTTAATAGAGTGGTTATATTTTTGATACCTCATTTCCAGGGAGTATTTTTGCACCTCGGGGTGGTTGAGTATCAAAATAATTCTCACTTTAATGCCTCCATTGGAGGAGGATTTTTTAATTTTGAAGTATCAAAGTGGTAGTTTTTTAGTTTGATACTTCATTTAGTGCCTCCATTGGAGTTGCTCTAACACTCTTTGCGAGTAACATGCACATTTTACATTGTTCAAATGCAATCAGTGGTACACATTACTGAAACATAATCACCTAAAAGTGTACAAAATAAATGCATTATGTGCTAAACCACCTTGTTTTAAAAAAAAAAAAATCAGTGGAGTATACAATAAAATTGGCATAAAGTAAAAATAAACTAACACGGTAAAATAAATATACATGTAAAAAATACAAACAACAAATGTGTGTCACAATATAAAATTTTTATGTACATTTATATACCCTGAAAATATTCATAGTAGACAATATTGCAAGTAATATATTAGTCGTCTATTCCGACTTGATGAATATCTTTATGCCATCTCTACTCTAACTCTCCATATTGCGACATATAATAGTCCGTGCTACCTCTACTATTCACTGTCCATATTGCGACGTATAATAGTCCATGCCACCTCTAATACTAAAATTAATATTACTACTACTACTATTACTAATACCAATACTAATATTAACACAAAAATCAATACTAATACTAATAACAAAATTAATACCAATATCAATACCAATATCAATACGAATACAAATACAAATACGAATACGAATACGAATACGAATACTAATACAAATACGAATACGAATACGCATACGCATACTAATATAAATACGAATACTAATACGAATACGAATATGAATATGAATACTAATACGAATACTAACATCAGTACTAATTCTAACATTAATACTAACACTAACACTAACACAAACACAAAATACTAACACTAACACTAACACTAACACTAACACTAATACTAATATTAATACTAAGGGCTCGTTCGGTTACCGCTATAAGGTTCTACTGACTAAATAGTAGGGGCTAATAGCATGTCCGGTTGGTAAGATTCACACTTTTTCAAACCCGCTACTAAAATCAAAGCCCGCTATTAAATGCTACTATTTCTTTAAATTAGTAGCACCCCTCCCCCCTGAGATTAATTTAATAGGGGCTGACTAGAAAGGAAAAAGACAATTTTATCCTTCAAGTCATATTTTATTATTGTAAACTAAGTGGTTTTATAGACAATTCATATATAATAACCGATTTTAACAAATTTAATAGAAAATCTAATCTAAGAAACCGAACATGCTACTAACTAAATAATTAATTAGTCAGTAGGAAGTTAATCCAATCTCATGTAATCCAATCTAATCCAATATAGGTAACCGAACGAGCCCTAATACTAATAACTAATACTAATATTAATGCTAATACTAATACAAATAATAATTCTAATTATAATGCTAATTTTAATCCTGAACATTAATCATAATCCTAATATTAAAACTAATATTTATGCTAATGCTAATGCAAATGCAAATGCTAATACTATTTGATACTAATATTGATACGCGTACTAATACTAATAATTGATATTAATATTGATAATACTAGCTAATAGTGATACTAATACTAATAGTATCAATATTAGTATCAATATTAGTATCACTAATAGTATCAATATTGTCGAAATCAAATACAAAATTATCAAAATGAACTATAAATTATCGAATATTGATACTAATACTATTATTGATATTAATGCTAATATTGTTACTAAATTATCGAATATTGATACTAATATTGATACTAATACTAATATTGATATTAATATTGATAATACTAATGTTGATACTAATACTGATATTGATACTTCTGTTGATAGTGATAGAAATACTAATACTAATACTAATACTAATACTAATACCAACTATCTATACCGATACTATATTGATATTGGTAATTTTTTTTTCTTTTACCTTATCTACTTGTTAAAATATTATGTGTTGTTTTATCTAATCGTCAATATTTGTGGTTAGGGTTTTCGATTACGCCATTAGCGAGGCTCATCCCCGTCGCCGCCATCTCCGCCCCTACGCTGTCATCGTTTGCTTTTTTCTTTTTTTCTTCGAAAATTTTGATATTGAAATTGTGTTGGGTATCTCGCATAGGAAAATAGTTGTTTACGTCACTTCTTTAGTTGTTTTCGAATTCTGCTATTTGTTTTAGTTGGTTTCGATAATTTATAGTTGGTTTTGATAATTTTGTATTTGACTTCGACAATTTGTAGTTGGTTTCGATATTTTTTTAATTGATTTCGATAATTTATAGTTAGTTTTGATAGTTTGTAGTTGATTTTGATACTTTTCGCAGTTGATTTTGATACCTAATAGTTGATTTCAAATTGGTAAACCTTGAATGGCACAATTTTTTAGTTATTTACCATAATTTTATAGTTGATTGTGAAAAATAAAAAAATGAAAATAGTAGTTTTTAAACAAAAATTGTACTTTGAAAGAAAACAAAAAAAATGCAAATAAAAAAATATTCAAAATTAATTTAAATGTTTAAAAAAATGAAATTTAGTTGATTTATGGGGAAAAAAACTAAAAAATATTAAAAATTTTAATTTTTATTAGATTTTTTTTTTATTATTATTTTTTAATAATTTAATAAATAAAAAAAATAAAAAATAATATGCCTATAAATAAAAAAATTCATCAAGTAGTGGGTAATGAGTATTGAATAGTGGAGAGGGACAAATTTGAAATATGAAAAAGCCTGGATCTACTACTAATATTGAAAATGAGAGTGGGTACACTCTTACTTAAAAAAAAAAGTAGAGGGAGTTTTCACTAATAGCCCCTTTTTTATTTTCATCATAACATCCTTTGTAGGAATGAAAACAAAGAAATATTTATTTCCGACAATCATCGTCTATGATTCGCTAAAAAAAAAAACATCAACCTTCCTTGAACTACTTCCGCAAGCCTTGTCGATTTTTTCTTGAACAAATCACCATTATGCATGATTACATTACCTAAAAATATCAGTACAACCGAACAAATAAAATTAAATGATTCAACAAATCAGAATATGTTACCGAATAATTTATTTCAAATTTATTTTTATAATTTAGATACGCAAGTGGAAAATTATTATAATTTCAAATTACTAAAGAGTATGTCATTATTTTTGGGAGATGTTGCAACTACATTCAAGTTATTATTATGTCATTAGGTACTATGACAAATGCGAAAATTATTAAATGACATGTGAATTTAAAATATTTGTACAAAACTTATTAAAAATACAATTGACAACTTCAGGTTGGGTGAGAACCACTCGTGCTCTTTTATAACTTTATTTTCTACAAAATTATTAAAATGTAGTGTATTGAGTATGTGGAAATTACACCAATACTCATTATGAGATTTAGTACCTAGTATTTACCAATAAGGTAAAGGTCTAGAGTATTAGCATTGCGCCTAAATGTATCAATAACATTTCGGTTCTAAACGATCTTTTTTATGTCCCAGGTTATATGTCAAACTGTACTACAGGGTATTGTAATGAAATTCTACAGTATATTTAATGTATTATAATTATAACTATTACATAATATTCATATCATGGCAGGAAAAAGAAAAGAGATATTCACATCGAATGTAGTTGATAACAAATACACGATATTTAAATATATTCAAATAATAAAAATATTATAGACATGTTATTGAAAAATAGCATCATTGCACCTATTAATTATTATACACATCTAACTTTTCCTCGTCATCCTTTCCATATTCATCCCTGCATTTCACACTCAACTTTTTTCATTATTCATATCTACAAAAAATGAGAAAATAAAATAATAGTTAGATAATATTTTCGTGTATACGATAAATCAACATAAATCAAAAAAATTGTACATATGCGCATTGAAATACACAATATATATAAAAAAATATTAGATATACTTTAATTTAATGATAATAGACAATTATATAAATGTACACGAAAAAATGATATTTTAAAAAAAAAAAGTAGTTCAAAAAAAAAAAAAAAAAGATTTACGAACTTGGATGAGCGAAGGATTTTTTTCTCTTTTCTGAATGGAGATGGGTGAAGAGCATGAATGTGATGAGTTGGGTATTTTATAGGTGGATAGAATACTTTGAAAATGTAAATATAATATAATATAAGAAAGTATAATAATTATAGCAAATTCTTGGTTAAAATATGGGGCAAATGGCAAATAAGCCCATTGAGTGGTACTTATTTGCATTTAAATCCAGACAAAAAACAGTTCTACAAAAAAGCCCATCTGCTTCCACTTTCCGAAAATACCCTCCCTTAAATAGTGAAAAAATACAGATCCCTCCCCTCTCTTTTAGTTTATGCGAATACAATCTCCATACACAAACTGCTGCGATTTTTTCACAGTTTTTCTTCACCAAAACCGCTGCTGCTGTGGGTACGATTTTCGCCGGAACATGTAAAAAAATCACTCCGATTTTCGAAAATATACTCTCATCTTGTTGATTGTTCAACGATTTCGGCTACATCTTTCGAAGTTACTGTCAAATCCCCAAAAAATACAGTTGAAACCCTAATCGTACGAACTCTGTGAGTTTTTTCTAACAGTATCCTATACAAATGTTTGTTTTATGACATAAATCCTGCTATTGTGTATGTTTTTTCATTATTAGGTCTCAATTTTCTGCATTGGCAGTAATTTTGCTAACAGTGATTTATGTGCCTTATTTTCAGGAATTTGACAGTGATTTTGTTATACACAACCCCATGTTTGAACATAGATGTTATTATGTGCCTTATTTTCCTGGATCTGGCAGTGATTTTGTGTGTTTGCATAATGTTTGAGAAAAATAGTTGTTTCTCCTTATTTTCCTGGATCTGACAGTGATTTTGTGTGTTTGCATAACCCCCATGTTTGAGAAAATAACTGTTTCTCCTTATTTTACTGCCTAAGTAGACAGTGATTTTGAGAAAAATAGCTGTTTCTCCTTATTTTCCTGGATCTGACAGTGATTTTGTGTGTTTGCATAATGTTTGAGAAAATAGTTGTTTCTCATTATTTTCCTGCCTAAGTACAGTGATTTTGTGTGTTGCATGACAGTGATTTTGAGAAAATAGTTGTTTCTCCTTATTTTCCTGGATCTGACAGTGATTTTGTGTGTTTGCATAACCCCCATGTTTGAGAAAATAACTGTTTCTCCTTATTTTACTGCCTAAGTAGACAGTGATTTTGAGAAAAATAGTTGTTTCTCCTTATTTTCCTGGATCTGACAGTGATTTTGTGTGTTTGCATAATGTTTGAGAAAATAGCTGTTTCTCCTTATTTTCCTGCCTAAGTACAGTGATTTTGTGTGTTGCATGACAGTGATTTTGAGAAAATAGCTGTTTCTCCTTATTTTCCTGGATCTGACAGTGATTTTGTGTGTTTGCATAATGTTTGAGAAAATAGCTGTTTCTCCTTATTTTCCTGCCTAAGTACAGTGATTTTGTGTGTTGCATGACAGTGATTTTGAGAAAAATAGTTGTTTCTCCTTATTTTCCTGGATCTGACAGTGGTTTTGTGTGTTTGCATAACCCCCATGTTTGAGAAAATAACTGTTTCTCCTTATTTTCCTGGATCTGAAAGTGATTTTGTGTGTTGCATGACAGTGATTTTGAGAAAATAGTTGTTTCTCCTTATTTTCCTGGATCTGACAGTGATTTTGTGTGTTGCATAGACCCCCTGTTTGAGAAATAGCTGTTTAACCTTATTTTACTACCTAAGTACAGTGATTTTGTGTGTTGCATAGACCCCCTGTTTGAGAAATAGCTGTTTAACCTTGTTTTACTGCCTAAGTACAGTGATTTTGTGTGTTGCATAGACCCCATGTTTGAGAAATAACTGTTTCACCTTATTTTCCTGGATCTGACAGTGATTTTTATCTGGTGTTGCTCTCCATCGTCGCTTCAGCTTCAGTGACGAAAAAATGAGGACAAAAGCTATAGCACGTAATTTTTTTCTTCCATCCAATTCATTTTTTCTATATACACTACATATCTGTTTTCAATTCCGTTATTTGTTGTTATACTTTGTTCCTCCCCCTCAGATCGTCCAGAAACACCAAAACCTAAAAAGAGGGATTCAGATGAACATTTACTGCCAACACAGGCAAGAATACGACAAATTCGTCATCAAAATCCATCGAACCCTCAATACAGATCAAAACACTGTTAATCACAGGGTTAGGCGGACAAAACCAGTGTGATAGGCTTAATGTAATGCAAGTTTAAATGACCTTTTAAGTATTTTCAGTATAAAACTCTATGGTTGTAGGTTTAAATGTACTGTTAAGTATTTGTAGTATGATACTCTATGGTCGTGGTCTTAATGTACTGTTAAGTATTTGTAGTATGTTACACTACGTACTTTATGTTCAAGAGTGCAACAAATATACTGCTGCCATGTAGCAATATTCTAAATTTGAAAATGTAGCATTATTCATGCATAATGTACCTGTTGTAGACAGTTATACAGAACCATTCAAAAAGAAAATTACATGAGTTACACAAAAGTAACTGTCACTTACAGTAACGTATAACTACTGAAGAATATTACTGAAACAAAATATAACTGTCACTTGCAGTAACATAGACCTATTGAAGCAAAATTACTGAAAACAGTATAACTCTCAGTCACAGTAACATATAAGTACTGAAGAAATTTACTGAAACAATATAGCTGTCACTGAAAGTAACATAGAATTACTGAAGAAAATTACTAAAACAATATAACTGTCGCTGATAGTAACATAGAATACTGAACAAAAAAACTGTAAGCATTCATATATGCAATCCCAAAACTGTCAAAAAAAAAAAAAAAACACAAATAATAGTAGATCTTCAAATAGCTTTGTTGCAAGTCTTCTTGTTGTGATGACCAATCTCTTTGCATCTTCCACACTTGATCTTCTTCTTGATATTCTCACCACGAGATGGAATCCTATTCTTTTTTGGTCTTCCACGTCTTGTCTGGCAAACTGGAGGTCCAACAGGTGGCTGCTCAACTTTTGTAAAGTCCACCATAAATGGGTAAATAGAAAAAGAATACGTCGATCGAAAATTGCAGGCATAAAACAAGGGGTCAATGTACCCATATATTTCACCAACGGGGATATTCTTGAGAACCACAGCCACATGACAACAAGGGAATCCTTTAAGCTGCCAATTCCGACATGTGCACGTTCTAGCAAACAAATCCACAATCTCATGAGAGTCTGAATGCACTTCAAAGACAAATTGATTTGATTTTCTAATAGTCCATGTCCTCCCGTCTTCGACAAAACTGCTTAAAATCTTTTCCATCTTTGGACAAAGCATCGTAGTCCAACCACTCGCTTTTGCAGACCTCTCGCAAATTTTATCCATCATATAACCCTTAATGCTGTCAATCATATGGGTAATCGGCAAATGTCGGAATTTCTTTATTGTACCATTCCATGATTCCACAGCATTTGAATACATCTCACCATACCTATGCCCCTCAAAATACGCATTTGCCCAATTTTTAAAAGGCAAATCTGACAAAAAGTCAACAACTTTCCATGAACCATCAATTTTGAATTTCTGAAGTTTCTCATGAAAGATTTCCTTAGTCGGAGCATACGCGCATGCTATCAACTGACTAACTAGAACATCTCTATAACTAGAGCTCATTCCACTCAACTTATACCTCAAATTATTCTCTAAATGCAACAAGCAGAATGCATGGTAACAATTAGGGAAAATATTTTTAACAGCTTCCAAGATACCGTGTTGCCGATCGGATACGAATGTCAAAACACGATCTGAGCTAATGCAACATTTTAAATGTTCCATGAAATAATTCCAGTTTGAATCATTTTCCTCACGCACAACGGCAAATGCCACTGGATAAAGACCTGCAACACCAAAAAATCAATGTAAAAAAAACTTGTCATTTCATGAACTCTTGGTCTATAAACCTTATTTTACTGCCACATACAATAAAACTTATTTTACTGTCTGTGACAGTAATATAACCTTAATACACTATCTATGACATTAACAGATATCTGGGACTGAAATAAAGAATGTAATACAACAAAATTACCATTTCTTGCATCTTTCGCCATGGCGCTCAAAAGAATACCTTTGTATCTACCCTTTAGAAATGTTCCATCCAAAAAACGAATCGGACGGCAAAACTTAAATCCGGACAGACAAGCACCAAAACTGAAGAAACAGCGATCAAACGAGTTATGCTTCTCATCAACTTCCAGGTGAAACACACTGTCTGGATTGCAACGCCCAGCTTCTTCAAAATACACTTTCAGGTACGAATAAGATATTCCATCGTCTCCAAACACAAAACTCCGACTAGATTCCATAGCTCTCCATGCTGTATTGTAGTCAATATTAATCCCATAATTCTTTTTGGCGTCATGAATAACGTCATTAGCACACAACAACGGCTTATTCCGAATGTCCTCCACGATTAAATCAGCTACGAGCTTAACGCACATTTTAACCTTCTTGACAGCACTAAATGCCGACTCACACGTGTGATGTTTCTCATATGTGCGAATAATACAATATTCGGTTGAAGGTTGAATTGTAGCATGAATTCTCCACAAACAATTTTTCTCCTGTCTAAGCTTACAAACTGCAGTCACTCTCTTCGTATCGTTTTTGATAAAATCGAATCCAAATCCAAGCTCATACGCAAACTTAGCCAAACATATTCTAAATTCTGAACGTCCCCCACGGAAAACTTGTCCAACATCAGTTATCAGATTTATCCAATGTGAGCTAAGCAAAGTCTTTCTGGGGGCAATGGAACGTAATGTGTTGCATGAGGGATTAACTGCTGCTTCAATTGCAGCAACAGGTAAGACACTCGACGAACATACCATAGAGCTGTAACTAGTATCAGACGTACCAAGAGATGCATGAACTTGCTTCACAACAATTTCAATCCTCTGAATCGACCATTGTTCCACAATAATAAATAACCCTTTTACATCTTCATCATCGTTAATTGAAAAAACACCAATCTCAGGAACAGAGTACGATAATGACAGGTTATGAACACTTAAAGAATTCCATCTTGAACAAACAAAATGCACAAGATTGGAAAAACTCATCCCTCTTGTAAAATCTGTGATTGAACAAAATTCACCATATCTAAACAACAACACAATAGAACTAGTCATCCTGCAATTGCATATAAAACATAATTATATTGTTAATAACAGTCACATTACTAATACATCAAGTAAATCTTTGTGTGCATTCAATTATACTGCCAATAACAGTATCATTATATAAACACTTGCAAACAAACATAGGAAAACATAAAAACCCTCCTGACAACAGTCATATTACTAATACATCAAGTAAATTCGCCTATACATTCAATTATACTGCCAATGGAAGTCAAAATAAATTAACAACCAGCGAAATAAACATACACATGCAATTATACTGCCAATCGCAACAACATAATATATAAAAAAAAAAATTAGCGTAAAAACAAAAATACACAACAAACAAAAAACCACAATTCTGTAAACAGTAATTGAACGCCCATACATCATGGTGTTCAAATTAGTACAATTCAATCTATACATATAGCGATGTTGAAATTTGTAACTTAAAAAAACATTCGCATGCAGATAAAAAAAATTGACACACCTTCGTTGAAAATAATATGATCGGCGGTAAAAGCTAGACACGACGGCCGGCGAGAAACGACGGCCGGCGAAAAACGACGGCCGGCGACAAACAGGTAGATGCAGCTCAGTTTCAAGATATAGAGTTGCAGAGAGGGATTCGGGGGAGAATAGAGAAGAATCACGCAGAATTCATAAAAAACGAGCTTAGGGCTTTCACATTAAATACATGGGCAATTATGTCCGGAAAAAGACCCTTTCCTTGATTTTAAATAAACTTTTAAGTATTGGGTTTATTTGCAAGACAAAAAAACTGAATGTCCCTTTTTTAATTAAGTCCATGTGTCATGGGCCTATTTGCCATTACCCCTAAAATATGAAAATAATATCTTTGTAATTGAATGAAATCAATTGCTTCTGATTTTTTTGTCGGAATTGGAAGAAATGGATCAACACATTTTTTTCTTTTATTGGTTTATGAAATTTGCACATTTTAATGTACACAAACAAATACACACATATATTAAGGAATGGATTTATCATACTTTAATATGATTACTCAACATACTTTAATATTATTTGTTTATTCGAGACAATGTACTTTAATATTATCACACTTTAATATGATTACTCAATGTACACAATCTAATACGTACATATATTAAGTTTTTCATTAACAAAAAAAAAATATACATCAAGTTGCACACGATTATTAAGGAAGGAAAATAAAATGTATTTATGCAGTCAATCTTTTCCATTGATAAGTCAATATGCAATTAATGATAATAATCCAATCAATCAATACGGATTATCAATATTATGGATATTTATGACTTTTAATTAATTGTTAAAAATGTGAATGGATGATATATATATATATATATATATATATATATATATATATATATATATATATATATATATATATATATATATATATATATATATATATATATATATATATATATATATATATATATATATATATATATATATATATATATCCATATAAATATATTATTGATATGATATAAATTTATATGGAAATGATTGACAAAATCAATGCACGTTCGATTAGATACGTGATTGATATATGTCCATATAAATATATGATTCAGATAATACAAATATGGGTAAATGAGTGATACCCCTATTTTTGAAAATATATACAAGGAGGTCTAATGTTTTTTTCTGCCCTAAGCAAAAACTCAAATTTTGATCTTAATTAAGTAGACCCCCCTGGACATAGTGATGTGACTGTTGTGCCCCTAATGGGCCGTTGTTATGAAATAAGGCCACAGACCCTAACTTCTCTCCACCCAAACCCTAACTTCTTCCCACCCATAACCCATCCCCCTCAAAGCGCCGCTCACGCCGTCTCCCATTCATCTACTATTTTCTCCCATCTCTCTTCTGTAACGACGTGAACGAATGCATCGAGGAGATCAAAAACCTCACCCTCCAGGCCTACCACCTCGACCGGCCAAATGGGACGTAACCTTCTAGCAGCACAATCGCTCCTCGGCCTCTTTCCCGGCGTACACGGCGGTGCTCGATCCACAACCTGTACATCTCTACCGCCCCTCTCTCCCTCTCTCTAACTCTCTCGCCAGATCTGTCCGATCTATCTCAATCTTCGTGGCTAGGGCTTATGAAGCGATACTAAGAGACGATTAAGGGTGTACACGGATTCGGAGCCATTGTCGAGTACGTCGCCGCCGCCAAGATCTGAAGCCATCCATTTGCATGTTTTAGCTATTTTCTCTCCTATGTCATATCCCCTCCCCTTTTTATGAATATAAATGGCTTTTACTTTGATTTAGTTCAAGAAAAAATAGAGTCAAAATCGTCCACGAATGATTTGAAGAATTTCCTCACGAATGCATTGAACTGATTGAAAACTATGCTAGAGTATGATGTCGTTAATTTGCTTCTAAATAACATGAATTTCTTTTTGGACTATAGGTCATGAATAATGCATAACTATGCTGTACAAAATTTTCAGATTTCTTCAATGATTGAAATTGAGGTAGAAGTGGGACTTGGCTGTTATTGTTGTCGAAGTAGACACAGATACGGTATTGTTGACTATGCAGCTTTAGTCTTTGGTATTAGCAGCTTTAGTCTTTGGTGTTCTGCTGGCTCACAAATCATGTTCCATTTTATGACAACAAATTTCAAATTTATAACAATATATAGTAATATGTAGTAACATATGCATATGCTTGTGTGTTTTGTTGATTATGAGTTGATTTATAATGTAAATGTTTAAATTGAAATTTATTTTTTATCACAGATCTTGGTGTTTGAAAAACATTTGAAAAACATATGTGCACTAAGTTTATTGCATTTATATAAAAAAAAAAAAAAAAAAAAAACAGATCTACTATGTTTTTGAAGATCTGTGAACAATTAATATTAAAATCTTTTTCTTTGGATTAATTTGAATTTTTTTATTATAAATCATATGTAATTTATTTTTTGTATTTATTTGAAAATAATTCGAAATGCCTAAAGTATGAGAACTTTTGTTTGTCTGTAGGAGAAATTTAATCAGTAGTGGTTACTTAAAGGGGTGATTTGAGTCATGTGAATATATACAATTATATTTAGTCATATATAGTCATATGTAGTCATATATGCAGTCATATATAGTCATATATTACAGTCATATATAGTCATATATTACAGTCATATGTAGTCATATATAACCATGGCTACATATAGTCATTTGTATTCGATTTCAGTTAAGTAAATTTATCAACAAAATTTTTTTTATGTTTTTTTTTATTTTTCATGTAATCTAACTCGCATGTTCCATTTTGCTCTTTAACTCGTATTTTTTTGTCGCAGGTTTTGCTTTTATTATTCTTTTATGACATCCAGGGAATAAGATGCGATGAAGTGCCTAATGAAGTTGGATTCATACTACAGTAGTCTAGACTTTATCACTATATATTAATATAGATAATTGTAGATAACTATAGTCACCTGTAGTAACATATAGTTATATGTATGCTATAGGTTTTTTAGTGTGTTCATGTTTGAAGAATATATGCATGTGATTGTATTTTTTTATTTTTTGTTTGTTAGTTGATTTATAATATCAAGATCTAAATTGTGAATTTTATTTATTAATGTAGTTTAATTTTGGGGTAAAAAGAGAATACATGACTATATATAACTATACCTGACTATTGGACTCTTGTCATGTATAGTATACTTTCGGTTCAGGAATTTTACTAAAATTTGAATTAATAAAAAAAAATTAAAAAAATTAAAAAACTCGAAATATTGAAAAAAATTGAATTAATAAAAAAAAATTAAAAAATAAAAAAAATCGAAATATTGAAAAAATCGAAATATTAAAAAAATCGAAATATTAAAAAAATCGAAATATTCAAAAAAATCGAAATATTAAAAAAAAATATTTTATAAAAAAATATACTACTAAATAAAAAAAGGTACAATATATGTACAGAAATAAAAAAAATATTAAATTAAAAATTATGATATATGAAGTACAAAATATTAAATGCATGTTCAAAATGATAAATGCAGTTGGTGAAAATGCTGAATGCAGTTGGGCGAAAATTGCAAATAAGGGCACAATAGTACGTTTGCCTCTCTAGGGGTGTATCTCAAAGGAAGACTTCTAGGGGTGGACCTATCCCTATATATTTTCCATATGAGGAATGTATATCAAATGGACCCTACAAATATATAGGGAAATGATTTATAGATTCAACGCACATCCGGTTCCTTGACTTTAATCCGGATTGAAAATTTTAGATTATATTTAAATTTTACGAAATTTTCAAAGTATATGGCTTTACAATATTATAATTCACTACCAACAATAATTATATATTTCATAATATGTATTAATTAATATTTTATCAATTTTAGTTATATTTGATTTATAATTTTAATTACAACATTTTGCACACGTCCTTTTATAATACACTTAACGATATTTTTTCAACAATATTTAAATATTTGAAAAAAATTAATATATAAATTAACATTACAAAATTAAATAAAATATTATAAAAAAAGATATAAGAATCATAAATTTATTCAAATGCACTAAAAAAGTCATTGAGGCTATAATTCCTCTTTTTCTATAATATATAGATGTATATAGATCATCGTCTTAATATGATAAGGATTAGTAAAAAAAACAATATAAATTAATCCAGTATAATTGTTTGAACATATAATAGAAATACGCAGTTTCAAATTATTATTAACAAAACATATTGTATATTTATTAAACAATAATACAATATAAAAATAAAACATTTTCGTTAATAATTTTTTTAGTGAATAGATATTCGAATATTCCAAAATATTGAAAATTCAAAAAAAAAAGACTGTATTCCTTTATTTTAATAGTTGAATATTAAAAAAAATGATTTTTTCTGAAAATTATTTGAATATTTATAAAAAAAATTGAGTATCATGAATTTTTGCAATAAATATATTTTGAAATACTGGAAATGTAAATAAGATTTTTTATTTCGAATTTATAAAATATTAACGTTGGAAATAATATATATACACGTGCTAATTGTTTAAATGAGTGTATTAATATTAAATAGGAAATAACTTAAATACATACCAAAATAAAATTGACAACTCGTCAATTGAAGAATCAACCTCATCAATTGAACTCCAACCAAGCAATTTTGATAAATGATATCATCATCTGCCACATGTCAATCATTGAGGGCATAGATCCTCTTTTTATATTATATATAGATTGTATTTTTTGTGGCAAAAGTACCGTTAATCAATTTAAATCAAATCCTCCAAAATATCTCTATTAAATGAAATCCCCCAAAATCTCTCTACCAAATCAAATTCCCTTACTCTCCTCCCAATTTTAATAAAAAAATAAAATAAATTTATAATATCTTTATCTAAAATCTAGAAATACTAAAATCGCCCCAATGATCATCAAATGTTAACAACGAACTGAAAAATATAATGTGCGTAATATGATTACCAACAACAAACTGAAAAATAAGATATGCATCGTCTATATTTAATTAGAAACAACAAACTATATATATTTAATTGCAAATAAGGACATCTCCAACCATTGGGTTTTGGAGTTGTTATATGGTAAAAAATCAGAAATTTAGTATTTGTGAAACAAAAACCCATCTCCCAACAGATATGCTAAAATTTTGCTAGTCAGGTCAAACCAATCACCCAAGAGCTATCTATATATACCATCTACAGTACATAAATGATGAATGAAGAAAATATTAAAATAATAAATAAAAGGTACTATCTCCCTTCACCAAAGCACACGTCTGAGTTTGTGTATTTGATTTTTTTTTTCCTTTTGGTTCTAGAGATTTCTTTCCACTTAGGTTTAATTTATTTATTTAGGTAATTTTATTCAATTGTTTATTTATAAAAGATATGTGCCATAAATCTAATTTTTCAATGTTTGATTAGGTTAAATTATTATTTTTTTTTATAATTTTTCAATGTTTGATTCATTTATTAAATTTATAAAATATATTATTATTAATAAATTAATTAATATTTATTTTAAGTAATTATATATATATATATATATATATATATATATATATATATATATATATATATATATATATATATATATATATATATATATATATATATATATATATATATAACAAATACTATTTACAAATATCAATTCATAAAATAATTGAAAATTAATGAAATGCTAAATTTTAAATGATATGATTGGAATAAGATATTAAAAATTGAGGTGGTATAACACTATTCATTAGTTATTACAGATATAACATCTCCCTTTTTAGCTTTTCACCTTGGAGATGCCCTAACAAATTGAAAATAGGATATGCATCATCATCTAATTGCTAACAAATAAACTGAACAATAGGATATGCATCATTTATATGCAGACAAACAATAAAACAAATCTAGTGTTACAAATCATAATTCGCAGTTTTCTATTTCATGTTACTAACTTTTGGTTGTTAAAGTGCTTTTGTTTTTGGAATTGTGAAGTATAATGAGATTAATTAATGGATGCGTATATATAACTATAAGATTTGTCGGAGAGGAAAGGGGAAAGGGTTTTGTAAGTCCTCATTTGGTAAGATAACATTTACCAAGATAATATTAAATAATCTAGTAAAACTCGATTATATTATTGAACATTCGATGATCCACTAAAAAACATGCCTAAAGGGCAAGATAAGCCATGATAACATAATATTTGCGGGTCTACCCAGCGAGTTATTGGGGAAACCAAACATCAAACAATGTCAAATTATTTAATTAACCATGGCTAATCCCCCAACCAAACGAGGCCTAAGTGTATTTGGAAATATTTTTGTTTTCCTTTCCTTGTTAGAACTGGACATCTACATTGATATTAAAGGAAGACTGCGGCTATATGCAATACTAATTCCACTTGTGCAAGACCAAATTAAAGAAAGATTCCAAAAGATTCCATTTTATTAAGATGAAATGACAAATATACCCATAAATTAAATTTTCTTTTGTTTGCTCATGCAAGACCAAATAACAAATAATAATAAAATATGAAACAACTAAATTTCGACATTAAGGTGTCGAATATATGTCTATCAATTCGACACCTTAATTCGAAATTTAGTATATTTGGACTAATTTGCTAACAGTTAAATTTCGACACTAAGGTGTCGATTTTTGCACTCCAAAATCAACATCTCAATGTCGATTTTTACCTATAAAATTCGACATGTACATGTTGATTGTGTCTGCGTGGAATTTAAAAAAAAAATATGAAACAACTAAATTTCGACATTAAGGTGTCGAATATATGTCCATAGATTTGACACCTCAATGTCGAAATTTAGTATATTTGGACTACTTTACTAACAATTAAATTTCGACACTAAGGTAACGATTTTGTACTAAAAAATCGACATCTCAATGTCGATTTTTGCCTATAAAATTCGACATGTACATGTCGACTGCGTCTGCGCGAGATTTGTTTTGGGAAAACGATATTCTAGCTAACAAAACACATAATTGCATATTTTCTTGGGTTTTTCCACCGTAGATTCTTCTATTTTGAAGTCTTCTGACTCCATACTTACAATTTTCGTAAGATTTGTTGAGTTTTGATGATTTTGAATGTTTAGGTCTTGTGGGTTTATAGATGAGGAAGGAGAAAGGTTTTGATGAAGAAGAAGGGAGTTGGTCTTGTGGTTTTGTGATAGGGTTTTTTTTTTGTTTTTGAGTTCGTGGTATTGCACATTTGGAATTTTCTATTTTTTTAACTAGTAAGGGTATTATAGTATATATACATTAAAAAATTTAATTTGGTCTTGCACAAGTGGAGTTAGCCTTGCATATAGCCGCAACCTTAAAGGAATTAATTAATGGGTAAATTACAACCACCCTCTGAGGTATGGTCAAATTACGAAACACCTCTCCTATTTATATGGTAATTACAATCACCCCCTCAACTATAAATATTTTTAAACGTCCATCCCTTGCGGTTTCAAATTTAGTGGAATCTTCGAGATTATAATATTATCACTTCCGTACCCGTTTTATTTCACTCAAACTCCACATTTTGAAGCAAGATGATCATAATATGTATTTTTGGCTTGTATATATCAGATTGTGGTTCATCAGAAACTGTATTTTTACACAAAATGTGTACAAACTTAAGCACATGCCACGAAATCTAGATGATTATGTTGAATTTGACAATATAAGGATGGAAGTGTAAGAAAAAATCCTTGGACACTACTATCTTTTCAAATCGGGATTTTGATTTTTTTAAAGAAGGATAGTTACTCGTTCCTCAATTCTCCTCCTAGTGTCTAGGACTCATGATCAAATAGTTGTAGGTGCATGGTGCTTACTAACAGGCTACCTTGTCTTGACAGTCAGGACGGTTATAGTTTCTTATTCCGCTAAAAGTTCATCGGGTCAGCTTCATGAGAGAGCTTGGACATAAATTGAGAATTTTTTTATCGTGTTAATTTCGATATGATCTGTCAAATTCTCATCCTTGTCTCGTCCTTAGAAAGTTTAATGAGGAGATGATGTATAAATAGGAAAGATAAGGAAGACGAGTATGGCTATCATTTGGAAAATTATGTACCTAGTTCTTAATCACATATTTATGCTCTGTAACTTTTCACCTTTTCTCATCTTAATCCCAAAAGTGAATAAACCTGAGAATATGACTCAGTACAGACCGATTAGTTTTTGCAACGTCATTTCTAAATTTGGTTCCATATCAATAGCCAATCGTGTTAAATCGGTGTTGAGTAAAATTATTTCCTCGACCCAATCGGCTTTTGTGCCCAACAGACTTATAACCGATAATGTTCAGGTCGCCTACGAAATCAACCATTTCATTAATACTAACTCTGGGAACAATCCAAGTATATAACACTTAAATTAGATGTTATAGAAAAGCATATGACCGAATTGAGTGGTCTTATCTCCGGTATATTTTAATTTATATTGGATTCCCGATTGTTCTCATTAATTTGATTATGTTATGTGTCTCGTTTGCTTCTTACTCATTTTTGTTTAACGGCTCACAATATGATTTCTTAAGGCCCTCCAAGGGCTTAGGACAAGGTGATCACTGTAGTTGTATCTCTTTATATTATGCACAAAATGCCTTATCGCTATGGTGAACCGAGCTGTGGATTGTGGGGACCTCACAGGGGTTCAGATTGCCCCAACAGCCCCAATTGTGTCATCCTTATGCTTTGCGGATGATACGGTCATTTTTAACCGGGTTATGGTCTGGAATGCTCACACCATCAAGCAGATCCTTGCTAGGTATGCTGAAGCATCTTAACAATTATGCAACCTCAAGAAGTCTACAATCTTTTTTTGTCCATCGACGAGTCTTGCCGAGAAAAAGGAGGTCCTCTCCTTATTGGGGTTTCAAATCGTTGAAAAGCACGATAAATATCTAGGCTTGCCGGCCTCTATAGGAAAGGCAAGGAAGGATATATTTCGATACTTACGAAACAGAGTATGGAGAAGAATTAAGGGGTGGAGTGCTAAGCTATTATCGAAAGCCGAGAAGGAAATTTTAATTAAATCCGTTCTCCAAGTGATTCCCACATATGTTATGTCATCTTTCTTTCTCCCTAACGGATTGATTAACGAAATTGAGTATGTCATTCGTCACTTCTGGTGGAGAAATGGGAAGAGTAAAGTTATGGCCTGGTCAAAATGGAACGATTTATGTCGATCGAAGGAAAAAGGTGGACTCGGATTTAGAGACCTCCTTTGATTTAATCTGTCGCTTCTGGCCAAACAAGTGTGGAGACTTCAAATTTCCCGACTCTCTGATGTCCGAAATCTCTATGGAATGATTGATTTTTAATTGACTGATAAAATATAATTGGTATAATCTATATCAATCAGTCATATAGTCTATATTTAATCACTTCAATATATGCTGATAAATAAATTTATTGACTGATTCATTTAAATTATTAATGATTCGTAAAAAAGACGTTACAATGATATTAATAAATGTAAAAAAAAAAATGTCTTTCTAATTGTAATGTAATAATTAAAAATATAAATTTTATAAATTATTCAAATTTTACCAAAATGCCGAAAAGAAAAAAAATGATTGTATGTTTTCAAATTATTCAAATACACTAAATACTAGTACTTCACCCGTGCTATGCACGGATGCCAATTTTTAAATAAGAAAAATAATAATAATATGGAAACGACAATCTCTTTGTAATAACACGAATTCATAAACTTTATCTCTTTATAAAAACATAAACTTTATCTCTTAATTCAGAGTTGTAACATATGAAATTCAATTTAATATTACAAAGAAGAAAACATGAAGTGTGCAAAACACGATATGAAGATTAAGTGAAATCATTTAAAACATATGGTATAACTCTAATTCGTGGAATGCAATCTACTACACCATGTCAATCTTCTGCAAAAAAACAAATTTAACAACAAACACGGTAGCACAGAAGTAACACAATAGATATTCAAATAACCTTCAAGTTTATCACTAACGACGTTCAATTAGTGATGCACATTAATCAAACAACAATACAACGTATAAATATTGCAAACGAGATAAGACGTATACGTCATTATTGATATACCAATGCATATACCAAAACCGATACCAATACATATATCAATACTAATATCAATATTGATACTAATATCGATACTAAAACTGATACTAATATCGATACTCATACTAATACTAATATTGATACTAATACTAATACTAATACTAGTATTAATACTAATGCTAATACTGTTACTAATCGTATTCCTACAAATACAAATACTATTACTGGTCATAATCCTACAAATATTAATACTTATACTAATACTAATACTAATACTAATACTAATACTAATACTAATACTAAAACTAGTACTGATACTGATAATGATACTGGTACTGGTACTAATATTAATACTAATACTAATACTAATACTAATACTAATACTAATACTAATACTAATACTAATACTAATACTAATACTAATACTAATACTAATACTAATACTGATACTGATACTAATACTATAATACTAATACTAATACTAATACTAAAACTAATACTAATACTGATACTGATACTAATACTATAATACTAATACTAATACTAGTACTAAAACTAACTAATACTAATACTAATACTAATACTAATACTAATACTAATACTAATACTAATACTAATACTAATATTAATACTAATACTAATACTAATACTAATACCGATACTAATACTGATACAAATATTTATTATATTACTAATACTAATATGTTAGTATTGTTAATGTTAATGCTAATTTGTTGTACTAATGCTTATACTAATATTTATGTTAATGATAATCTGGATATGCTAATGTTAATTATAATTGTAATCCTAATATTATCCAAATTCTTATCATATTCCTAATCCTATTCATAACACTAATCATGATTCTTATAATCCTAATCCTAATTCTAATCCTATTCCTAACACTAATCATAATTCTAATCCCAACCCTAATAATTTTAATACTAATAGTGCTAATGCTAATGCTAATGTTCATTATAATTCTAATTCTAATTCTAATTATAATTCTAATCTTAATCCTAATCCTAACACTAATCATAATCCTAATACTAATACATGTCACTAATTGTCGTACTAATCATAATCATAATCTTAATTTTAATTATAATACTTATATTAATCATAATTCTAATCCTAATCCTAATATAAATTCTAATACTATATAAATCCGAATCCTAATCCTAGTTTAATACTAATACTAATTCAAAGAATATTAATTATAATATTAATTCTAATGCTAATACTAATCACAATCCTAATTCTGATTTTGTATCAATGTTTTTTTGCAATGATCTATTATTTTGTATAAAAACAATTATATTCAATCTCGCAACCTTTATGTCAACTTCCTTATGTGTGGTAGCTGAAATATCAAAAAACACATATTAAATGTATTAGAAATTAATATTTAATTATATTACCAAACGGACATTAAAATTATTTAAAATTTTATAAGGGTATAATAAGCAAACGTTAAGACGTAAAGAGAACAATAATCGTTGTTAATAAGATAAATTATGAAAATCCTCCTGGAGCTAAATTATGGAAAACACCCCTATTTATCGGTAATTACCGAAATTCCCATAATGTTTGTTTCTATCCACACGACCCCCTTAAGGTGTGATTTTTTACGAAAACTTTTTTTTTTCCATATATTTTTTATTCTACTTTTTAAATACAAAAAATACCCTTAGGGGGGGTAAAGGTAATATTAAAAAGTTGTGAAGGTGTTATTTAAAAAGAATAAATTAAGATTCCGTATAAAGTGCTCCTTATGGTAATTTTTGTCGCATGTGCAGGGTAGAATAATTATTTTTCGGGAAATATTTCAAGTAATAAAAAAAAATTCCGTGAAAAGTCATACTGTAAGGGGGTCAATGTAACACGAAAATAATTATCACGGAAACTCTGGTAATTACGAATATGTGGGGATATTTTTTCTTAAATTAGCCTAAGTTCAGGGGGTTTCATAATTTATCCCTATTAATATACAAATGAAATTGATTTACACGTATGATTTTATAATTATGTAGGATATTACACTTTATAAAATTATATCCTTATATATATATATATATATGTGTGTGTGTCTGTGTGTGTATGTGTGTGATACATGTGAAATTAAAATTGGTGCTAATTTGTTAATGCTTTGATCGGTAATTTCTTACAAATTAATATATTATATTAGTTAATAATTATAATAAATGACATGTACAATTATACAAAATGATGACGTGTTTTTTAATTAATTTTCTAAACCAATCAAATGGACACATGAGATGAATTAAGGACATGTCATCATTTTATTAATTAAATAATTCATGAAACATTAAATGGAAGAAACGTGTATAATATATATTATAAAATATGGAAATGACTCAGACATACTAATAGATATCATGCATAGTCTATATTATGCAATTCGTATATATTATCAAAAAATCTCGCAATAAACTCAACTTGTTATGATATTATCATATATTGAAATGATAAAAACTTATGATATTATGGTATATAATATACATATTATAGAGAAATGATTTATATAATAAATGCATAGCCAAATTTTAGAAAAAAATCAAAATATATGAAATATACATACATTTGTTTTTGTATTTTAATAATAAAAATATAAATTTTGTAATATATAAAAATTAAATTTTTCAATTCGGTTTAAACATTTAAGTCTATAAATATACTATATTTGCAAGAATTAAAATAAATGAAAATTAGTATGATATCAAAATACATGGAATGATGTTAATGTAAATTTTTAATTGTAAAAATACTATATTTTCAAGGAACATACAATGCAAGATCCAGAGCGTTAAACGACTTTGATTGATTCCCTACATGAGACACACATACATGGATTGAAATTAGGATCAAAATACGCGTTGCAAACAACACATTGTTTGAAATGAGCGCAAACAGTTTTTTTGATCTTCATAAAGTACGAACGACCATGTGTGTAGATAAATTTAATTGCATGAAAACAATTAAAAAAGTATATTAAAATTAAAACCCAAAAGAAAGAAATACAAATAGTACTAATATGTATATATAAAAATAATTATAAAAAAAATGTAATATAAAACTGTATAATACGAACATTGTGCACTTTGTAATCGAATGGTGGTAGATAAAAATGAAATGAACATTGAGGGGTTTATATAGTATTGAAAATGAACTTAATTCTATGGAAAATTTAAAAATTCAAAAGATTTATATATTAGTAAATCAAATCAAATCAAACAAATAAAGGATTCAACCCAAAAAAATAAAATAATAACTTGTGGAAAAAAATCTTGCAATATAAAAACATTAAATATGAAGATACGAAGATGATATGAAGGAATCTTGGAATATTAAAGATTCCTTTGTATTGGTGATTTGATATTTTATTTGAAATAGTAATTGACAAATATAATGCATAATCCGGTTTATAGTTCGAAACATATTATATAATAAATAGTGTTTTCGAAATATACTTTAAAACTACTGCATTTAGAAAATAATTTCTTGTCCTAACAATTGCGGGTTGGAGATCACAAAAAATTTAAAAAACAACAAATATGCTTTAAATTGTTAAAATATACTGCATTTAAATTATTAAATTTTCAAATTTCAAAATATTGCATATTTATTAAATAGTATAATAATTTTTAATTTGAAATATGATATAATAAAAATTATATACAAAAAATAGTGTATATTTATTAAATAGTTCAATTAAAAAATAAAACACTTTTTTATTATTATTTTTAATGGAATGGATATTCGAATATTCTAAAATATTGAAAATTTAAAAAAAAAAACAAAAAAAAAACAACAACAACATATTCCTTTATTTTAATATTTTAGTATTTTAAAAAAAAAATTTGAAAATTATTTGAATATTCGTAAAAAAATTGAGTTTCATGATTTTTTTTAAATAAATATATTTTGAAATACTGAAAATACAAATAAGATTTTTTTATTTCGAATTTATAAAATATTAACTTTGGAAATAATATATATACATGTGGCAATTATTTAATGATTGTGTAAATTTAAAATAGGAAAAAACTTAAAAACATCCATAAATAAAAATGCCACCTAATCAATTGAAGAATCCACCTCATCAATTGAACTCCAACTAAGCAATTTTGACAAATGACATCATCATTTGCCACATGTCAATCATTGAGAGCATAGATCCTCTTTTTATATTATATATAGATTACATAAATTATCCACGTGTATTAAAAAATTCATAAACTATTCAAATGTATATTTAAATTACAAATTTATTAACATAAATGTTTAAATTAAAATTTTAAATAAAATAATACAAAAAAAGACAATCAAAATACTACATTTTTTCCGAAAAATTAATTAAGATAATATGTTTCGACATTTTAAATATAAAATTCATGAAAGAATATGTATATGTGCTAATGTTTAAGGGGAAATTTGTTAGACCCTCCTTATTTTGGACTTATGTAGACGGATATCCTAGTTGCTAGATTAATATAGGCATTGGTAAAAAAGAATATAAAAAAAATAAAAAATGAAATAGTATATGGACATAAACACCCTCAATTAATAAGAAAACAAATCTCATATATCACTATTTTTCTCTTCAATCTCACGTTCTCTCTCTCTCTCTCTCTCTCTCTCTCTCTCTCTCTCTCTCTCTCTCTCTCTCTCTCTCTCTCTCTTCCTTCTCTGTTTTTTTTCTTGAATTAAAGAGGACAACAAGTATCCCCTCCCCCTCCACAAAAAAAATTTAATGATGTTGAATTTTTTTTCATTTTGATGTTTGCATTCGGCGAAATCATAGGTAGTTTATTGCTTGCAATTCAATAATGCAAGTTCTGATGGTTTTTTTTTTTTTTTTTTACTGTTTGCTGTTTGCATTTGGCGAATTTATAGGTAGTTTTTGTTTGCAATTCAATAATGCAAATTCTGGAAAAAAAATTTTGGTTTGCTGTTTGCATTTGGCAAAATCATAGGTATTTTGTCGTTTGCAATTCAATAATACAAATTCTAATTTTAAGTTTGCTATTTGCAGTTCACAAAGTCATAGGCGGTGGCGCGGCGGCAGTGGCGTTTTTAGAGTATGAGTTTGTAAAATAAATAGTATATGTTTTGTACAAATTAATTTAATTTTTAAGTTAATATTTAGAAGAGAGATGTTTGAGAATTTGTTTTAATAGGGAGATTTTTTGGGATTTGATTTGATTTGACTTAAGGGTATTTTTGCCACAATAAATATTATTAATTTATTAAAACATTAAGATTTTAGCTTGGATCTATATACATAAATTATAATATAGAGGGACCTATAGCAAATTGCCTTAATGTTTAAATGAATGTGCAAATGGTAAATATGAAACAACTTAAATACATACCAAAATACAAATGTCAACTAAGTAATTGACAACTGTCTAGACATCATCAACTGAGTGTCAACTAAGGAATTATATTTGAGCAAATAACATAAGCAATTTGACATATGTCCCGTTCATTGACTCTATAGTTCATCTTTTATATTATATATAGATTGATTGACTTTAGACTTTTCGAAAAAGAAAATCAATGTTAGGGAAAATTTGTAAAATTATTAAAATACTGATACAAAAATAGAAATATATATTTGGAGGCCTAAGCAATTGCTGTTAACTGCCTAGAAGAAAAGACAACATCTGGTTGAATGTAGAACAAATGTAGGAGATATTGTTTGTAGTAATGAAGACATTAGTTTTAAAGTATGTGCACATACTCATATTTTTTCGGCGAAATTAAGGATTGACTTTTCCCAATTCTTGAATGTTTTCCTTACAACTCATATAAGTATCAACACTCTTTAACCACAAAAAGTTAAAAAAGAAAAGAAAAAAAAAAAAAAAAACACCACTCTTACGGTCACACCGAATTATAACTTGTAAACTTTCTTGATTAATCAGTTAAGTTATCCAACCCCATTTCATTTCCTCATTCAGATTTCACAAACATTAATTAACAACTGAGGTACATATATAATATATACGTTTATTGCAGGAATTGTTAATATATATAAAAAAGGGGAGTAAATTAAACATGAGTGGGAAGAATGGATTGCCGAAAATTCAGACAGATAAGAAGGCGGCCGACGAGAATATAATATGCCACGATGACAGTGCGAAGCCGGTGAAAGCTCAGACAGTAGATGAATTGCATTCACTTCAGGTTAAAAAATCGGCCCCCACCACTCCCACAGTCGGTGTTTTGGGCTTATTCGCCCCTTCCCCCGCCCGGCCGGATGAACAGATTCAGAAACAACAGCTCCAATCCATTAGGTACCATAAACATATTAATAATAATAACATCTTCTATTTACGTACGGATAGACACGTGCATGCACGATTATTTATATATTAATTAATATGTGTACGTCAACGGTATCTGGATGGAATTTTCGAATTTCGCTGATTCTGATTGAGAAACAAAAACTGACTTTTGAAAAAAAACACGAATTCTTGTGTTTTGAATTATTTTTTGGTAGGAACAAAAATTATATTAAAGTATCCATCCATATTTATTCCGATATATATATGCATGCGATCGGTTTTCACTTTATTATGAATTAATATACGAAATTGGCATCATGTAAAAACAGTGCATCACTGGCATCGCTGACGAGGGAAACGGGGCCGAAGTTGGTGAAGGGAGATCCGGGATCAAGGAGTGAGAAATCAGCACCTGTGAGCCACAAGACTACTGCTGATGTCACTCCTGCTCCTAACAATAGTGACAGCGCCCTTAAGTTCACTCACATTCTCTATAACCTCTCTCCCCCTGGTAATTACATATTCATTCATTCACTCTTTTATTCCCTATAATAATATTCTATGTGTGCACACACATGATCCATCATGCATGAATATAAATGATATGTAGAACTTTACGAACAAGCCATAAAATACGAGAAGGGATCTTTCATCACATCGACTGGAGCAATGGCGACCCTATCGGGGGCCAAAACGGGGCGATCCCCGAAAGACAAGCGCGTCGTCAAAGGTGAAAACAATGGGGATGATCTTTGGTGGGGAAAGTAAGTGTTTATTTATATATCTTCAATCATATATATTCTTCTCCAGAAATAAATTATTATTCAACTGTGTTTTAATTTGATGATTCTGATAGGGGTTCACCCAATATCGAAATGGACGAGCACACTTTCATGGTTAATAGAGAAAGAGCTGTGGATTATTTATGCTCTTTAGAAAAGGTATGTTGGGGGGCCGAGACCCCATATACTCTATGCTGGCTCCGCCACCGATGATTAGTAAACAATTTTTTCAGTAATCAATAATCTAGCTTAAATAGTAAAAATTAGTAAAATAAATTAAGTATTTGTTGATCAGGTTTACGTGAACGATCAATTCCTGAACTGGGATCCAGAGCATCGCATCAAAGTTAGAATCGTATCCGCAAGGGCCTACCATTCTCTGTTTATGCACAACATGTGAGTAAACGAATAAAATTCATTAATTATATATATATTTTGGACAATGTAACCATATATATTAATAAAATTGGACACAGGTGCATCCGACCAACTCCAGAAGAGCTAGAGAACTTTGGTAGTCCGGATTTCACAATATACAACGCGGGAATGTTCCCATGCAATCGATACACGCATTACATGACATCATCGACAAGCATAGACATAAATCTTGGAAGAAGGGAAATGGTGATATTGGGCACACAATATGCAGGTGAAATGAAGAAAGGTCTTTTCAGTCTTATGCATTATCTAATGCCTAAGCGCCAAATCCTCTCCTTACACTCCGGTTCCAATATGGGCAAAAACGGAGATGTCGCCCTCTTCTTTGGTTTATCTGGTATTGTACTATTTACAAATACTACACATCTCTTTAATTATATTTATATCTCAGGGGGATGGCCGTAATTACCCTTATTTTTTTCGTATTCCTTTTTTTTCTTTTTTTTTATTAAGGTACGGGGAAGACAACACTATCTACGGATCAAAACAGGTACTTGATTGGAGATGACGAGCATTGCTGGAGCGACAATGGTGTATCCAACATTGAGGGTGGTTGCTATGCCAAGTGCATTGACTTGTCTAGAGAGAAGGAGCCTGATATTTGGAATGCAATTAAATTTGGATCTGGTATATATATATATAATTCTTCCATATTCTAGTGATGCATGTAAATACCGTATATAATAATTGGTTTATATTCACCGATTCTTTCGTTCTGTTTCAGTACTGGAAAATGTTGTGTTTGAAGAGCACACTCGATTAGTGGACTACACGGACAAATCTGTGACAGGTATATACATGAATTTCATTATGCAAAGACAAATAATCCTTTTTCTCGAGGCATGTTAATCATCTCTGTATCGTTCCAGTTTTCTCTATTTTTTTGGGAATAAATTGAAGAAAAATTAAGCAATCATGGTTAGTAAAAGAGAATTACCTTTTATTGTTGTTTTAGTTTTAAGTTTTTGTGTGATGGTTGCAGAAAACACACGAGCAGCGTATCCGATAGAATACATTCCAAATGCAAAGATACCGTGTGTGGGGCCGCATCCGAAAAATGTGATTCTACTGGCATGCGATGCATTTGGTGTGCTTCCCCCTGTTAGCAAGCTAACCATGGCCCAGACCATGTATCACTTCATAAGCGGATATACTGCCCTCGTAAATGCAATCCAATCCCCTCTTTTTTTTTTCTTCTTTTTTTGATAGAAGTATACTTATGCATGTAATAAATGAATGTGTGTACGTAGGTTGCTGGAACAGAGGATGGAATAAAGGAGCCTACAGCAACATTTTCTGCATGCTTTGGTGCGGCATTTATTATGTTCCACCCGACCAAGTACGCTGCAATGTTGGCCGATAAAATGCAGAAACACGGAGCCACTGGATGGCTAGTTAACACCGGCTGGTCCGGTGGAAGGTACGTCAATATAGTTCTCAAACTTTTCATTGCATTATTTTATATATACATATATAATAGGTTTTATATTCCGATTTCCAAAATTATGATCCTCCATAAACTTACACAATCTAAATCGGGATCATTTTTATTAAAAAAATAAACAGAAAAAGAAAAGAGAAAAAAAGAAAAAGCAAATCGTCTGGAAAAGGTGATAATACTCTTTCTATATTGAAATTAAGTGTCGTTTAAGGTTGATGAACACTAATTAAGAAAGTTGTTAAATAGTTTGATTTCCTAGGACAATGTTATTATTTGACAAACTTACCCTTTTATATGATTTATCATTTTCTCTTTATATCACACTTCATTGATAACAGAGTAAACTTCAAAGAAAAAATTGTGGTGCCTTGAAATTATGAAGTGATAGTTCTTAATATTGGAAAAAAAACAAATCATAAAACACGAGGTGTCTCCCATGTTATACGTACAGCTATGGATCGGGGAGCCGCATTAAGTTAGCCTACACTCGGAAAGTAATCGACGCGATACACTCGGGTTCGCTCTTGCAAGCAAACTATACAAAGACAAAAGTATTTGGGCTTGAGATTCCAAATGAAGTTGAGGGTGTGCCTTCAGAAATCTTAGATCCCGTTAACACGGTATATACATACATCTTGTTTCATGTGTGTGTGTGTCTATATATACATATATATATATATAGATTAGTTGTAATAATTGTTTAATTCCTAGTTCATTAATTGTACGTTGGATTATTTATTGCAGTGGTCGGACAAGGATGCATACAATGAGACACTGCTAAAGCTGGGAGGTCTATTTAAGAAGAATTTTGAGGTATTTCTTGACTACAAAATTGGAGCTGACAACAATCTCACTCAGGACATCCTCGCTGCTGGACCCAATTTCTAATTCTTTCGCTTCAAACATAAATAAAGAGAGGCTAGTATATATTTTTTTTAATTTTGTTTCCTTTATCATTTTCCCTAGTAATTTCTCTCGGTTGGTAATAGCGATTGATTAATAATTCCTCAGTTTCCCCTTTTGTATTTTATTTTTATGTTTCCGGCAGGTCAGCCGTCGTTGATCGCCGGTCTCCACTATTGTTTTGTTTTTTTAAACATTTATTTTTTAAACTATTTTCATTTTCAGTCATATTATTGTGTTTGTTGTAAAATGGCCTATTTATCTAGCTCTTTGATTTGTGTTTGTGGAAATACATAAGAATGTAAATAACAAGACAAAGAGAGAAAGAGAGAATGCAAAGAACAAGAATCCGTAGAGAGAAAATTGTGGGATACGTGGGGAGGGAGTGTTTCTCATTTATATAGGTGGTAGCCACCGGGAAGTTACAAAGGAGTTACATGTGGAAGTTACGTAGAAGTTACATCGCCACTAACACCATATATAGATATCGGAAGTTAATAAATTAGTGGGAAGTTGAAAACCATCAAGTGGTTATGTTAGGAAATCACACATTCCATACTATTTACAACACTCCCCCTTGGGTTCCTATCAAACCACTATTGTGTTTTTTGTGTTGCCTCGTTAAAACCTTCCGAGTCATAAAACCCATTGGGAAAAAACAATCTCGGTTAGGAAAAAGAGTACAACACGCAATCTTTTCAATCAACAAATGTTGTCTTATTAAAACCTTGTCGAGTAACTAAAACCCTATGGGAAAAATAAACCTCGCACGAAGGAAAAAGAGTACAACAGGGCACTCGGGTATCTTCTGGATACTGAGTACCTACAGGGTACTCCCCCTCAAGTTAACTCCCCCTGATGTCTACAAGGGAGCGAGCTTGTATAATCTACGCAAGTCAGCATCCTTAACATACTTTTCCAAAGTGACTTCAGGCGAAAACTTAGTGAATAAGTCAGCGTAGTTATCATGTTTCATGATCTATTGAATCATTATTGTTTGAGCTCTTATTATTGTTGATTGAAGAAAACCTCATAACTATGTTCTTGGAGTTGTCACATTTAATGAAGCTCGTCTTCATTTTCTCAATGCAGTTAAATACAATCTCTTAGGATCTTTTGTGGTAGCCAATTCACAAAAATCTCGAACATGCCTAATCATGGCTTCAGGCCATGTGCATTCACTCACTATCTCGTGAAGCAAACATCATGCATGATTTGACCTAGTGACAACTAAGGTACATTTCATAGAACCCCAAGACATAGCTGTTTTCCCAATACTAAACCATAGATTGGAAATGATCTTTATGTGGATATGACTTCTAGTCAATGCCAATATAAATCACAAGTTTTCGCATCATTCATTGATGTATAGGGGTTTCGGTAAGGTGAGATAAGTCTACCTAATAAATTTACCGAAAAAGCTAAATCATATCGAGTACATGGAGTTAAGCATAATAATGCATATATTGCATTTATATATGGCACTTCTGGTGCTAACACTTCCTCGTCCTTCTCCATGGGATGGAATGAATCATTGGACCTATTCCACTTTCCAACTCCCATAGGTGTTACTCGATAATATATCTTTATCCATAACATCTTCTCGATGTAATTCGATTGATGGACATAAATATAATTGACATGATAAATTTTAAGTTGGTAGTGACAACAAATTAGTCTCATTTAGATCTTTGATCTTGAACTCAAATTTTCAACAATTGAGTTTTTCTTACTTGACTTCAAGTCTAAATCAAGTTTATGTCCTTTATATAAATTGTAGTAATAGGAACAATCAAAACCAGTTATTGTTCACATATTCTCTTCCGAGCAATTGTTCACTTAGGCAATTGTCCTATATTTTTCTGGAATATTTCTAGTCATAATTAAAGTGAACGTCTCAGCCCAACTGAGTTTATGTTCCGTGATCTGGAACTAATTGCTTCGGGAAATCGAAGTCCTTCTAGAACTTTCATATAAATACTTGTATCTAGATTCTCAGTAGATACTTTGTGACCACGTATTTAATAACATTTACCATAAAAGAGTATACCTCTTTAAAATCAATCTCAGGATGCTGAGGAATTCTTGAATTATGAGATGAGTCTTCGAGCTCCCAATCTCATTTGTCCATAAATCATTATACCATGAGATGAGTCTTCTGGCTCCAAATCTCGTTCGAGCTATGAGATGAGTCTTCTGGCTCCCAATAATCTCATTTAAGCTATGAGATGAATCTTCAGGTTCCCAATCTCATTTGAGCTATGAGATGAATCTTCTGGTTCCCAATCTCATTTCATTGATTGAGCTATGAGATGAGTCTCCCGGCTCCCAATCTCATTTAAGCTATCAGATGAATCTTCTAGTTCCCAATTTCATTTGAGCTATGAGATGAATCTTCTAGTTCACAATCTCATTTCATTCCTTGAGCTATGAGATGAGTCTCCTGGCTCCCAATCTCGTTTAAGCTATGAGATGAATCTTCTGGTTCCCAATCTCATTTGAGCTATGAGATGAATCTTCTGGTTCCCAATCTCATTTCATTCCTTTGTGAGTACTCACTTATATTCCATGGGTGAAATTCAAGGAGTTGTAGGAACTACTGGTCTCTACACTCTTCATTTTATCAAGGAATCAAATTCAGCTCGTATTGTTTATTTTCTCATTTCGGCGGACCATCCCTTTGTTTACACTTATTTGATCAAGGTTATATATCATCACCCAATAAAAAGTTCAGTAGTTATTGTGTAAGGAAATTTGTCATCGATGATCATTTCAGCCTGATACAACATCTCATTTGCATGAATAACTAACTGAGATTTTCCTATTCTCGGGAATGGATATTGATGTCGAGGCGTCCCCCAACTTCGTCTCCTAGACGAATCCATATTCTAGAATTGTTTTATGAGATGGATCAGGTGGGATCCCATTGGTACTTGTGCTAACCGGATTCGATGTTGGGCATTATTCTCTTCTGGAGATGAGAATCCTTTGATCCCATTGCTCTCCCCCTCTTCTAGGCAGGGAGGCAAGATTGGTTAGCAGGGATTGATGGCCTACCCATATTTTATCCTTCTAGGACATCTGTCATTGCTGGCTTATTTGAGATCTCGTCACTTTTTCAAATCAGAGAATAAGTCTGGCATTATTCGTTCTACACGACTTCATGTTGTTCTTTAGGAACATTAGTATGGACGTTCTTTGCAGATTTCTAGGTCGTCGCATACGACTTGACGCCGTTCTTCGGGAACGTTACGATGCACATTACTTGCAAATCTATATTATCATCCCACACGACTTCACGTCGTTCTGCAGGAACGTTAGTATGGATGATCTATTAATCTATGTATCAATTCTCTGATGTAGCGGATCTTGATGAGACACTGTGGGGTCGTCCCACACGATTTCACGCCGTTCTTCAGGAAAGGTAGTGCGGACGTTCTTTCCTCCCCCTAACGCCGGAAGACAGTCTCATCAAAGTGATAGTCCGCAATTTGAGCGGGTAAGAGATCGCATGTCTAAGGTTCTAAATTTTAGTTGAAGATGGTGATACATAGTCCACATATATCTCATTGGATTACCTCCAAGAAATGTATTGAATCATTACATGTATGTGCGTATGTTGACATATAATCAAATTACTTAACTTCGAGCAATCGACAACTTATGCCTCTGGCATACAAATTGTTGTTCTATATAACCGTGTTTGAAAATTCCTCTAATTTTCCCAATGTACGCTTTTGGCCGTACACATTAGAGATGGTGCACATATACTCGATTTCTTGTCTTCAATGGTTTCAACAAAATAACCATTAGCTCAAATATCTTTAAAGTTTAACAACGTTCTACTGGAACGTGGAGAAAAATGAGCTACTTTAATGGGCAAAATTGTGCCATAGATACATAATTTGGACATTATCATAACCATCTATCAAAACTACATGTGCCTCATTTAGTTATCAAAGAGGTCTTGCTACAAATAGACATGAAATTAATTAAGTACAACATATCTCTCAGGATAGTATGTGTTGTTGCACTATCTGCCAGACATTTATCCCCACATGTCATGTCTATAGAGTTATATAAATCTAATCATATATATTCAGTCCTTCAGGTACTAAATAAATTCATCAAGCAAACACCACTGAATACCATAATAATTAACTTAGAGCATAAATATCTGGTCTAGAGCATAAACTAGACATAATCAAAATATGAACATGGTTCCTAACATGAGCATATGAAGTAAGATGATTGAAATTCAATAAAATAATAAACCCGAGTAATAAAATAAACATAATTCATGAAATCAACAGTTCAATCATATCCCAACATGGGTTATTTGGTCAGATGTGCCCAAGTATGGAAGCTGAGCGATGGACTATATATTGAAAAAAAATTACCTTTACTAACTCAGTCTATGCTGGTGCATTATTATTTGCATCTCCAGCCCCAACGTTCCTCGCTCTTCAGGTGCGCGACCAATTCTTAGATCCACCATATATAAAACATATATCTATGTTCTGATTTTGAGCTCTATTCAGATTTTAAAATTCATATACAAATCGTTTATGAATTCACTTGTTCCTTGCTTCCGGCAAGTATATTATCTTTTGGTAATCAAAATGACTAGTCAGGTTATCCCATTATTTATGGGAACCCATCGTTTGATGAATAGTCCAGGCGAAGGATATCATCTAATTATCTCGTAATCAGAACATAGTCTCAGCCTTGTGGGCTTTACCTATCCTCGAAAACAATCATTCTCAATTGGCCACTAAGCGTATGGATCTTAACATCCATTCTCCAACTAATATAACTTTCACCAGATACATCAAGTTGGGTAAACTTGAGTTTGCTCATGTGTTTTATCTCAAATCAAATACAATAAGGAGTATTATTGTTTTATGGGAATGTAACCTCCATAAACAATTTCATGAATATTTTGCACATATTAGAACTTCCGGTCTAATAATTTATACACCACATGTTCATACACATTCATGGATTACATACGATAAACCATAACGACGAACGAAATATTGTTTCCCATTTTCATATCACAAAATTACATATGGCAGATATGGATCAATTGAATAGAATTCTCCATTAGAGATAGACCAAAATCTTCATGCAATTAAGACTTTGTAAATTGTCAAATATATAAAATATAACATGCTAAATAATATAAACAATATATAGCATGTACAATCTCATATAAATTCCACGAACTAATTCTGAAATTATTCCAGTAGGTAATCATGAATTAACTAAATAGATCCATAATGCTATCAAGTATCAGCAGTGCATGAGATCATCTTAAAATGAAATGACCAAGTTATTGTAGCAAAATTTTCTAACAATTCATGCAATACAAATTCAACCGAGAAACAAATTCTATTAATATGGCTACAATCACGTTCAGTAAGAAACATAAACAATTTCACATTCATCATCAAATATATTCACCCCTCATTCTACAGTGCATATTTATTCATAAGCTTCTTAGTGCACTGTATTCTAAATATTATGATAAAACATTCATAATACAATTTCATATCAAATCCTCGAAACATAAAATAAACCAGCAAGGTATTATAATCCTTTGACAATATACAATCACACATTTATCGTCGCTATTCATTGAATCCGAAATGAATGCAAATGATAAAATAATTTGCTACACCACATACCAAAAACAATCATTGTGATATTTATACCATACTATAACATAATTAAGCATGCTTCCAATAATTACGAATCACATCATATTTTGAAATTATCCACAGGATAAATGAAGTAATGACTTGAAGATAAATATGTACTTCATGCATTTCATGCCATTAAATAGATCTAGTGCATCTCTTACGAAATCGAAATTGCAAGGGATTACGGCTTACTTGAAATGCTTAAACCTAAATGTTGAAGAATATATTGTATTCATCGAACAAGATTACCATTTCACGAACGAACTCGAATCACAAGTTCTTCAAGCATCCACGTGCCAAAAATGGTTCATTTTTCACGAGCTCCTGAATCACAAATTCTTCAAGTATCCTAGTCCCACGAACGATTGTCTTTCCACGATCACAACGAGCATTTCGTGCTGATAACGTGTTGTAAAATGGCCTATTTATCTAGCTCTTTGGTTTGTGTTTGTGGAAATACATAAGAATGTAAATAACAAGACAAAGAGAGAAAGAGAGAATGCAAAGAACAAGAATCCGTAGAGAGAAAATTGTGGGATACGTGGGGAGGGAGTGTTTCTCATTTATATAGGTGGTAGCCACCGGGAAGTTACAAAGGAGTTACATGTGGAAGTTACGTAGAAGTTACATCGCCACTTACACCATATATAGATATGGGAAGTTAATAAACTAGTGGGAAGTTGAAAACCATCAAGTGGTTATGTTAGGAAACCACACATTCCATACTATTTACAACAGTGTTATTATTATAATATTGTCTCAAACAGTAATATTACTGTCTCAGCCTGCAATATCACTATCTCAAACTGTAATTTTACTCTCTGAAACAATAATAATTGTCTCAGCCTCCATTGTTACTATATGAGTCAGGTCAGTAATATTATTATCTCGCACAATAATTTTACTGTGTAAGAGAGTAAAATTACTATGTTGGTTGGTAAAGAAAATGGAAACAAAAAAAAAGTCAAATGCCGGAGATCGGCAGTCAATCCAAGTCAGTGGCCAGAATAAAAATTCAAAAAAAGTTTATTTTTCAAGAAATTATGAAAATGAGATTTAATGTGATATATTTGTTAAAATTCAGGGTCAATGTGCAATATTTTTTAAGTTGGGACATTATCGATGAAATCTATGTAAATTATATTGTAAAGAGTATTTTGGACGAGAGACAATGGGGGATTGTCTTTTTTGGAGAACTAGAAAGGTGCGCGTGTGTTGCACGCGTCGTATTAATTTTTCTATCTATTATAATTTATATATGATAGTTATATTGTTATTAGAGTAATATTTTGTGACATTGATTGGAATATAGAGAATATCATTGATAAATAGTTTCATACGGTTTTTCCTATGTATATTTACGACCCTGTTATTTTTTTATCTTTTCATTTCAATTATTACATTTTTTACTTATCATCGTTGTTACAAAAAAAATTGAATCATATTTACTTGCTTCTTAGTTATTTTTTTGGCATTTATTTTACTGGAACTTGCATACATTTCTTCCATGTAGCCGACTTAATTGTGTTTTGCACCTCAAAATTGAAACTAATTGACATTTTGAACTCGAAGATTTTAAAAGTGACAAAGTTCACCCATAAATTATATATCTCATGGAAAAATGCACCCTACATAATTATTTGTGAGACTTTAACCAAAAAAATTAATATAGCACGATATTTTAACTTTGAAAAAAAATATCATTCTTGTTTATATTTTATTTCCTACTTCATATTTTTTAATTATTTTATTTGTATAAGGAATTTAAAAACATAATTGATGATTTATTTGAGTTTCATAGTGCAGTAAAAATATATAATTTCAGAAACTTCTTATTTTGATTCAGTTGTAATGTACAAAATAATTCAAAAATCTCAGTTTTTCATAAACTTACAAAATATATTACAAGAAATGAAGAAATTAAACAAAATGATGTGGAAAATTGTTATTTTGGGAAAACAAAAAAGGCATAGCTGATGAAAAATAAATATATTAAAACAGAATAAGGTGTTAAACAAAATTATTTTTAGCGGTGAAAAATGACCTAAATATCCATTCTAATTTAAAAGGTTTTAAATCCGTATGTAGAGTTCTCAAAAATATTTCACCTTTTTTGAGATAATTATTTTCAAATTGTTTCATTTTCATTTATAAATAATGGAGTTAATATATTTAAAATGATATAGAACCTTACGTTAGAATGTAATTATATTTTTAATCAACAATTGAAAACAAATATACTATAGTAAGTAAATTCTTACTACAAAATATAAATAAATAAATAATATAATTTTTATTTTCGGAGTATTATATTTTCTTAAAATTATATTTGAAAATTAAAAAGATAAATTATATTAAATTGTACTTTCAATTTTAATTAATAAATAAATAAAATAAAATAATTAGTTAATATTTTTTTTTATCTATCTTACAAGTATAATAATAATAATAATATATAAGTATGAAATAAAAACTATAATATACAATCAAACATTAAAATTCATTCAAAACTTAAACTATTGCAAAATACTGAATTTTGGTTAAAAATTCACAAGAATTTAATGTAGGCTCCAGTTTGCCATGAGAAATATCAATTGAGTGTGACTTTGTAATTTTTGAAATATTAGGATGCATATCGCCAATTTGAGTCAATTTTGGGTGCGAAATGCAATTCACAATTCCCCACTCTCAATTTTACTATTTTACTATTTTTGTATTGAAATAGTTCTTGATGTTGTTGGTTTTTTTTATTTCTTTGTCCGTGGTCAATTTTCATCATTCATTAATTCATTTATATTGAATAGTAAATAGAATTTGTTGGATGCTTGCAGACTTAGTTTTATATAACACTTTGACGTATCAATCTAACCATGCATCATTTGTGCAAAACCCAATAATGAAGATCTTTTTTTTTCCCCAAATGCATATTTTGAAAATTAAAAAGATAAAATATATTAAATTGTAATTTCAATTTTAATTAATAAATAAATAAATTAAATAATTAGTTAATATTTCTTATCTATCTTTCAAGTATAATAATAATAATATAAAAATATGAAATAAAAACGATAATATACATCAAACATTAAAATTCCTTCAAAAGTTAAACTATCGTGACATACTGAATTTTGGTTAAAATATCATAAGAATTTAATGTAGGCTGTAGTTTGCCATGAGAAATATCATTTGAGGGTGGACTTTGCAATTTTTGAAATATTATGATGCAAATCGCCAATTAGAGTCAATTTTGGGTGCGAAATGCAATTCACAGTTCTCCACTCTCAATTAAACTATTTTACTATTTCTTTTTACTCAAATTGTTATTAATGTTGTTGGTTTATTTATTTCTTCTTGCCCGTTGTCAATTTTCATCATTCGTTAATTCATTTACTTGAATAATAAATATAATTTGTTGGATGCTTGCAGACTTAGTTTTATATAGCACTTTGACGTATCAGTCTAACCATTCATCATCTGTGTAAACGATATTAATGAAGATATTTCATTCCCAAACGTATTAGTATTTGTCCATTTGTTTAGTTTTAGGTGCATTACTGTTTGGTCCATTTGTTTAGTTTTAGGTGCATTACTGTTTGATCTCCTTTTTTTTTTTCATTCAGTTGTAGCTTATGAAATACATTTGTTTATGGGCTATGACATCTGAATTTCCTACGAGCTCATTGTAATTTCATCTTCGCCAATTAGAGTCAATTTTGGGTGCGAAATAAGAGTGGTTTTTTAGTGGTTTATTATGATATTTACAGAATCCATGCACATTTATTAGTTTTCTTAATATGTGTGAGTTAGCCCAAAAATACAATTAAAATGGAATGGAGGGAGTAAATATTATTCAAGTTATAATTTTTTACCATATCATAAATAAAAATAAATTGAATAATAATACCGAATACTTTCTAATTTTCATATGTTTATAGTATTTTTTTTCTTTATTCTCTTAATGTATTATACATATATATTACAATACCGAGAAAGTAGATTAGTTTTATCTAAACGATAAAAATATTAACATTATAAATAATAGTTTAAGTTATCTAGGTTAATTATTCAGGCCCCAAGTATGCGAAATAAACAAAAATGAAATTAACATTGAATTTTGATTATTTTGAATTAATATATTCAGACAAAACCTAAAATGAAATAACATTCATTCTATCTTGTAACGAATTATTTTTATTAACGAAATGGAAAATGAAATTACATTCTATTTTATATAAAAAATGTTTATTTATTATTTGGCTAGAAAATAAAAAATGAAATAACTCTATCTTGATTGTATTTTCAATTAATATATTACAAAAATGGTAAAAATATTGTTATTTGTTATTTGGCTAGAAAGTAAAAAATGAAATAACTCTATCTTGATTATATTTTCAATTGATATATTACAAAAATGGTAAAGGAAATTACATTCTATCTTAAATAAAATATTTTTTTTATTTTTTATTTGACTTAAAAGTGCAAAAATAAAAATTCTAATTGTTAAATTTCGAGTTTAATCATGAAATCCATACGTATTATTAAGTAATACATAATTTATATTATGATGATTAATCTTTAGTAAATAAACTTTTCAAATTTATAAAAATACTAAATTAAATGAATTTCTTTAATGTTTTCTTTGTAGAGAATGATAATATAATTTGATCTATTCATTATTTAAATTGTTAATGACTCAATTGGCCATAATCACTTAATGTTACAATTGAGTAATATAGGGCTATAATAGGCACTATATAAAAGGGAGGAAACCACCACGCCTTTCATCCTTTTATATATAGTATAGATTTATTTTGGTGTGGATATGAGTGCAAATAAATCCTCCTTAGGGGTAGAAATCGAAACGAAATTTCTGATTTCCGCCGGTTCGAAACACTCCCTAAACAATGGGGTCCACATGTCACCTATTCAATTTACTCTCTCTCTCTAAAAGTGGGACCCATATTTAACACTCCATAAAAAATGCTCTAGTATTACATATTTATACTCCCTAAAAATTTACTACATATCTTAAACAATAATAAAATATTCATGAATTAAATATAATATCTGAATTATGTTTTGAATTTTGTATTTAATTACATTAAATTTCGTACAATATTTATTGTGACATTTCTTTTAATAAAAGTGATGAGTTTGAGAGACATGTGTGAAGCAATCAATAGGAATTCACATTATTTTTCATCGTGAACAAAAAAAAAATGTAACTTCTCTTTGACTATTATACTTAAAATTAATAATATTTAAGAAAAAAAAGGACAAAATAAATGTCTCGTGTATTAGATTTTATAATGTAATTGAATTTATTAAAATAAAAAAATAAGTTTTTTTATCGATAAATTTAAATGTAACATTTCTTTTACTATTGGGGCTCGTTTGGTTCGTTTCATTAACCAATATTGATAATATAAACCTTCAAGTACCGACGTTTGGTTCACTTATCCGCGCCCGGGATTGATCCACAGCCCGGGTCAGTATCCTTGATTTTCGGGATATCCTATTTTTCACCCAACCCATCTTTCATCGCTGAAAGGCTTCTTTGTCCTCCATATGAATGCAATATTACCTTACAGTCAGGTATATTAACCATATTTCGCCAGATTCATTTGGAAAAGCCCTAATCGCTCCTCCATCGTTTCTCACTTTCTCTGTTCCTACGCCCGGCTACTGCAAATTAGCAACACAAGTTCACCTTGTAGTGTTGTTCATCTCCTTGTAAAGAGTTTCCTGTTTTGGTCCTTATAAATTTGCTTATATTGTTTGGTCGTTTGCAGACGGTGTCCAACGTTGAAGGAATCTGTGCGAAGCGGACCGTGGCCTGTCTTCATCCCCTCGTGGTCTCATTTGGTTGTTTTTCTTGTTAGCCGGTGGTGAGTTATTTAATTTCTCTGTATGATTTGTATTAATCTGGTATATTGTTTTGTGCCTTTTAATTGGGTATCTAATTGTGCCTTTGCAATGCAAAAAAATTGAAGGGTATTTGGTATAGTATTATGTTCTGTTAATTTAAAATGACATTAAATTATTCAGGTTTGCTTGTGCAACCCTAGATAATTCTGGGTTGTGTATTATTGTTAATAGACCTAACATTATTGTTTATACTTTTGTAACTATTTGTTTTGTGGGGTTAAAGTTTGATTTAGTTTTAGTAAATGGCGACCAAGATCGAACAAGATGTTGTTGTTGTAGGTATTTACGAAGTAGTGAAGGAGCTAAAAGTTCTCATGCTAATGTTTACACAACTCGTATTCCTTCTTAAGCATCGTCGCTGTAGGACCGATAACACTCGTGCTATGTCTTATAGTTTGAAAAGCAAGATCCCAGATCAAATTAGGAAATTATCTTACATTGTTGCGTTCAACGACACAATACGCCGTCAAAATCTTAGGATGAACACGAACACATTTGCTCGTTTGTATTATCTTGTGGAAAATTTGGGGGGGTTAAAGGCAATTAGAAATGTTTTCGTCATCAAACATGTTGCTATATTTTTACATATCTTATCCCATCACGACAAGAACGTTATAGTTCAAACCACTTACAGAAGGTCAGGGTGGACAATTAGCAAATATTTTTCTAATGTTCTTAATGCCGTACTTAAATTACACAATGTTATGCTTGTTCATCCTGTTCCAGTCAATCGCCACGTATCAGTGAACATACTTGCTGTTTGTGATGTAAACATGAATTTTGTATATTTCACTAGTAAAAAAATGGCTTTTTACTACGATCATTAACTGTAGCAAAATGTATCAAATTCGTAGTAAAAAAACTTTTGCTACGCACTTGCTACGAATTTACCCCGTAGCATATACGGCCGTGACAAAAGCTTTGCTACGGTAAATGGCCGTACCAAATATTTTTTTGGTACGGTAAATCCTAGTATTTACTACAACTTTAAAATTGTTCCGTAGTAAAAAGTACCTTTTATTAGGGTTTTTCACCGTAGCAAACAAATTCGTAGTAATAAGCAAATTTTCAACTAGTGTTTGTTAACTGGTTCGGAAGGGTCCGCCGCCGATAGTATAATCCTAAGAGATGCCGTGACCCGACTAAATGGTCTACGTGTTCCTACTGGTACACATTTTATAACGAATAAAATTCTACGAGCCTTGATATGATCCTAACAAAAAAAATCAAATAAAATAACTTTATCCATCTACCTTTTACAGGTAAATACTATTTGGTCGATAATGGCTACACTAATGGCGATGGATTTCTAGCTCCTTATCGACATACTAGATACCATCTTCGAGAATTTGGTGTCGGTAGAAACACGGTCCAGAATTTAAAAGAATACTTCAATTTGAAACATGCTAAGGCACGTAATTCAATTGAGAGAGCTTTTGGGATATTGAAGTCGAGGTGGGGTATTCTTAGGAGTCCGTCGTATTACCTAATAAGACCCAAAATTAGATAATCATGACATGTTGTCTTTTATATAATTTTATTCGGACAACTAACGATTTTGACCCTGAACAAAACAAAGTTCCCGAAGAAATTATTAATTCTAATTCCAATAGTGAGGAGGACAACGACGAAAATTACATTGAAAATGTTGAACCTTCTCAACAATGGACTACATGGCGTGACAATTGAGCGACAGATATGTGGAATGCTAGAGTACATTAGATAAATGTCATAATTCATCTTGCAATATAGGGCTGTGTGTTCTTATTACTCCCAGTACTTCGAATTTTATTGTCTATTTTTTTTTTACCTTGAGCACAAATTCAATAAAATTATATTCATCATATGTATGAGAATGATTAATTCGTTATTAAACTATGTATGTCAGTACGTGTGATGTAATAATACTAGTAACTTATTTAGTAATATTTCAGGGAAAACTCCGTGTATTGTATAGGCCTGAGTATGTCAACCTCACTTTCACAAAAAACAAGCGGAAAAGCAACGACTCGTTCAAACATAACGAGGCGAAGCTGGTCTGTTGCCGATGAGCAAACACTAGTCGCTTCATTGAAAGACATAGTATCACAAGGCTGGAAGTGTAACAATGGGTTCAAGACCGGGTATCTGGGCGTTTTGGAAAAAAATGATGCACCAAAAAGATCCAGGTACTAATCTGAAAGCCGATCCACATATTTTGTCGAAGATACACGTGTGGAAAAAAAGAGTATGGGTTGTTGTCAACTATGCTAACTCAATCCTGTTTTGGTTGGAATGATACGGCAAATATGATCGATGTCATTGACGATCAAGTGTGGGATGAATACGCGAAGGTAAAAACGTACTTTATTAATGGTAATTTTGTTTCCTACATTTTTTGATAACCTCGTATTACCAATTAACATCTTCTTACTGCTCTATGAATTATAGTACGATGCAAATGCTCAAACCATGCGGTACAAGTCATGACCACTTTTTAAGGATTGGACGATAATCTTTGGAAATGACCGAGCTACTGGGGAGAATGTTGAGGCACTACTTGATGCTTTTAACAATTTAGAAAAACATTCTAAGGGTGTGAGCGATGCCTCTGCTTGCGCCAATTACACCCCATATGGTAACAGAGCTAGAAATGATGAGTATTCTGAGTACACATCTTCAATGAATGGTTATGGAAGATCAAGTTCACAGTTAAAGAAGTCAAAGAAAAGGACACACAAATGGGCAAGGCTTACATTGACACTCGTATTGTTGAAATGATGGTCGACATGACGAAATCATTCTCCGACACTAAGACCTGCCTAGGAGAATTAGCCCAACGAATAGGGTTCGAACATGACATGTCTAATAATCGTAAGAAAGTTTTAGATACCCTATCACCTCTGTTCTTAACTATCGAGGACAAGATTAATGTTGCAAAAGTCGTGTGTAGTAGCCCGATTGAGTTGGACATTTTTTTTGGGCTTGTTGAAAACGAGAGAGCTCTGATGGTTCAAATGATTCTCGAAGGAAGGTACTAGACGTAGTTGCTTGAACAAGTCATTTTTTTAATGAAAAAGTTCTGATTAATTACATTTTTGCGGCATTATCTATTACGAACTTATATTTTGGACCTATTTGTTAGTGTTGTTTGTTTTGAACAATTGCAGTGGTATGTATTAAAAAAACTCATTTCAGCTTTTATGGTGCAAAAGTTGATACAACACTTCAAGCCTTACACAGTGTCAATGTATTGAGCATGAGTACCTACACACTTTCTCATGCAATAAATTCTCTTAAATAGGCCTTATTCGGTGTTGGAAAATTACACACGCTTGGTGCAACGATGCAAATAATTTTTAAATATATAACATGAATGAGGCATATGTATTGGTTAGTAGTATGAGAAGACAAACATTAAAACGTAAATTAATAACAAACATCGAAACACACAACATTACAATAGCCAAAGCAAAGATGAACACATCAACATCCAAATACAAAACACATGAAATGAAAGTAGAACATACATTAGGCGCAATATCCAAAATTGCACCTCACAAAATCAGTGGTGCCTACCTACCAATTACCGCAAATAAAACAAATACCAACTGTATCAGGCCTCTGGACCCATACCCTTACTTCGAACCGGAGGGCAGTTTGAACCCGCTGAACTTATACCAAAACTACCGGATGAAATTTTATACTTAGGCATCATAATTCTTTTGGGTTTAAGTGGGCTCGGGGCATTGTCGCGATGACACAACCTCGAATTTGTAGTGCTACCCTCTGTATTCAAAGAGCCCTCAGAGTTACAGCCCTCAGAGTCAGACATGTTTGTTAGATAGTCCCAAACATTCACATTAACAGTGCTGCAATCTGATGAGATGTTAACCACGTCAGTTTGAGGCAATCAGAATCCCTCGATCTTAGCAGGTTGCTTCGGGGGTTTCTTACATGGATTCTCTTAATCATCATCTTCCGATGACATAACGATAATTTCAGGACTAGAAGGAATATGAGATGGTTTGCAGTTCGTCCCATCTACTTTCCCCATGAGTACCATACAAATACAAGATAGGTTGGGCCTATACAATTACCGAATGACATGTTAATAATATATGTCAACAAGTTAGAAATAAAATTGTCTCAACGTATTGCGTAATATGTACTAAAAATATTCGAAATACCTTAAGAATATCTGACCATATCAAATCTGAGGCCTGTACAGTGTTGGTGGTTTCATTGTATGTCACACCAGGTAGCGTTAACATCCAACGAAAGGTGTTCTACCGTTTTTCAAGTTCCGCCATCTTTGTTGAACAATATTTCATGGAGAAACACATACCGTATTTTTTGTTGATCATTTGAGCCATCCTGATTGAATTTTTGTTTCTTTTGCCAACAACAAACTGCCTAGATGGGCCTCATAAGCTAAGACTTGCTCAAATGTGTCGTCAACAATCCCAAGCTAGGTCGTACGAAAAGAAATCTTCAGGAATTCGTATAGCTTTTTTTGGTGCCATTAATTGAGTGTTGTGTGATGGTAGTGTTGATTTATGTCTCTTATTTATATAATGCAAAGATGCAATACCAAGTGCACCATATGTAGTAAATCAACAGTTTCTCAATTAAACCCAACATGTTGGCGTGAGAATATTACTTGATTGAACGTTTCATAATATGCAATATGACTTTTGGTAGTCAATTGACAAATTATGATAGTTGCATGCGCAAATTAGAACTAACAATAAAAATAAAAATGTGGAGAGTGATGTATGGCATGTGTTGATGGGATTTTTCATGCACTAAATAATGTTATTTAATTTTTGGCCTATAAAATCTTGCAGACCTGCCACCCTTTTCACAATTCGAATATTTTCATAGATTACATTGAAAAAATAGAAACAAAATCTGCAGGTGATCTTACTTTATAGAACCAAAATTATATCTTCCTATTTGGACGTTTTAAATTTTCGTTTTAATCGTTCTATGCCGACGTAGTTTCTTCTTTACATAATGAAGGGAATATTACAATCTCAAAAGTGTAATTCCTAGAATATTGAAGACATGCGCATTCCAGTTCAAAGGAGATTTTACTAAATATTTTCATCTGCCTAAAACAACAAGTATTGTAAAAGCAATATAAATCCATGAACAAGGATGTAAAGAAGGCCCTATGTAAGGTCTTGTTGAGTAGTAAAGCTGCAAATAAATAACACTATTTGTTTTACCAAAATCATACTTTCCAGATAAGAAATATATTTCTGACCACAAAAAAACACAATCTTAATAAAACAGAATCTACGAGCTTTGTTTGTATTGCTTTCTTTACAATTGGTTCAGACTTTATAGTGATATATCACATCAATGAAATGGGAAGAAAATGGGAAATAAATTATATTAAAATACACAATGTTAATGCAGTTTAATTTTGAAACGTGTAGCTGATATACACATATGTCGAGGAGATTTCCCACACGTTTCATATTTGGAGTTGCACATAGCAATTTCTTTAAATACACGTGGCATGTTTATGTGCATGCAGCCAAACCATATATATATATAATCAATTAATAAAATAGAATTAAACATTATTTAACAAAAAAATAATAAAAAAGGACAAGAGTAACGGTTTAATGCGGCACACAATTCAATGGATCCCAATGAAAATAATGCACATGGGCCCATATTCACCTCCCAAAACAAATCTTAACTGTAGGGAATGAATTAAGGTCTCTCCGTCCATGTGGCTTTTTCGAGGAAGAAAGTTGAACCCACTAGGGCACATGCAATTGCTTATATATTTGGGAGTCTCACAAAAACAACCAATTGTTGCTCCACTAGAGATGCTCTAATTGCCTAACTCATTTTCTTGCTTCAACTCTCCTTCTCCTCCTTTGCACCAGCAATTCTTTCTATGTGTAGAATCTTATTTCTTCTAACAGACCAGCCTCTCGTTCTCTCCATTGAGCACCGAGCACCCTTGAGCCGCACTCGTTTTCTCTGCGTAGCACCGCCCCTCTGGCGAGCACCACTTGCACCGCTCCCTCGTTCTCTTCGCGCAACACCGCCTATGCCGCCCCTTTTTCTCTCTAGCAAACACAACAACACCTGCAAAAGAGTCAAAGAACAAAAAACACCAAATACAATAGCATTAATTGCTCATGTTGTGTAAAGGGAGGCATATCAGTATTAGAGTAAAGATGGGAATAAGGGCCAAAAGATGCTAAATATATATATAATAAAAGGCCTAAAAGATGCCCCAACCAATCGTAATGTCATGACACTGGCAAACCCTCAACTATTTTTATTTCATGCTTTTGATCAATTAAAAATGATTTTTTCTTAGTGTCTGATTTAAAAAATATTTTTTTTCCTTGATAAATCTTTTATATGTCTTGTTTGTTTGTAGTTTGTGCCACATAACCATCCATAAGCTCTCTTTGCTTCTCCTCCTTTTTTATCCACAATATTATACACTAGTCAAAGTTTTTTTGAAGAATTTTTTTGTTAGGATTACCAAAATATTAGTCTACTTAATTCAGAGATGACAAGCTACATAACTATAAGTGGGATCTCAATCTCTCCGATACTGTAGTTGCTTCCGTTGCCGGCTGATATGAACCACGCCAACATCGTGACGAGATCCGAAATCAATACATCGAATTTCAAATCCTAGACAGTCCAAAGAAAGATTCAAAGATGTGGAACCTCGACCCATTACCTATACATATGCAAGAACCTTGGTATGCGAAGACGCCACAATCAATTGTTGAATATTGATTGATAATTCATGGGCAAATTCCAGGGAGAATAACACCAGTAAGTTCATAAAATAATGGTTCTTGAAGAACCAAAGAGCACACTATTATTTCATAAGATTTCAATACATTGTTGTGTGTCTTTATTCATACAATTTGATTCATTTATATGGGGTTCAGCTACTCTAATCAATGGAAATAAAAAATGATGATGAAATCATTATTCAAATAATCAAATCAGCCACAAATCAACCAATCTACATAACATTTATTGAAACTAAATTAAGAAAGATTTTTAAATCATTGTCTTGATCTTCCAAGGCTGAAATGCACCAATCAAGAGCCCTCCGAACTCCAAAAAACGTGTGTGTTTTCAATCGTGGAAATCTTGGATCTTACAAAGACTTCAAATAATGTGATTGCATCAATTAGAGCATTTAAGGATTGATGTTTTTGTAATTGAAGTCTCTTAAATCTGACTTGATCTCTTTGAGATGTGGATAGCCTTGTGCTGGATTTGAACTCAAGTTGGGCCATCGAATACTTGTCATCTCACTGATTTGTTGAATTATCCCACTTCATGCTTCTCAAGTTTTCAGCTCACAATATAATTAATATTTTAGAAACCTTGGTAATCTTCGATTACTTGATATGATTGGGATCACATCAGTCTCGTCACGATGTTGGTTGGACAACATCAAAAGAGTCAATAACAAATTATACGAAAGGACGAAAAGATGATAGGAGGAAGAAGAAAGTAAACATATGGTAAAAGACTCGAAAACAATAAATTAACAAAAGACTCAAAAGAATAGGCGAAACCTTCTCCAGAAGTTGGCTCTGATACCAAATGATATGAACCACACCAATATTGTGACGAGACCCGATATTAATACTTCGGATTTTAAATCCCGGATAGGGATGGCCACGTGTCGGGTTTGGGACGGGTTTTCCATTCCCCGCACCCATCCCGCCCCGCAACGGGTATAAACTTTTTCAACTCGCACCCGCCCCATAGAAAATCCACGGGTACCCGCCCCGCCAAAAAACCCGTAAAGCTGAAGAAAAAAGTAAAAAAAATTAAATAACCCTAATGAAAACAATCATTCTAAATCAAGAATATATATATATATATATATATATATATATATATATATATATATATATATATATATATATATATATGTGTGTGTGTGTGTGTGTGTGTGTTTGTGTGTGTGTGTGTGTGTGGGGCGGGTATATACAAACCCGCACCCGTTTTCGGGTGAAAATATAGAACCCGTACCCGCCCCATTTATTTGCGGGGCGGGTATTACCCGGAAATTTCGGGGCGGGACGGGGCGGGTACCCGCGGGTCAGGTAAAAATTTCCATCCCTAATCCCGGACCGTCAAAAGAAGGATTCAAAGTGGTGTAACCTCGACCCATTGCCTACAAAGTGGCAAGAATCTTGGTATGCGAAGACGCCACAATCAATTGCGGAAGATTGATTGATAAGTCACAGGGGAACGCCCGGAGAACATCATCGATAAGTTCATAAAAATAATGGCTCTTATTTCATGAATACACAGGATATCCATGACTGATCAAGCGATCGAATCCCCTACTACAATGCACGTACCTCCCACTAGATTTCGGAAGGCACGAACACTGGCCCTTGAGGCGGTCCTCGGTGGAACTCAGGGACAGTCACGATACAACTAGTCCTCTAGTGAAGTCACGGTGATGTTTGGGTCTTAAGGATTAATGGTGTACAACTATATCATAGAAACCTCTACTCGATTATTGGGAACCACTTAGAGATCTCTAGATTGAGAGAGTTCAGTAAACTCATCAACTTATGAGCACCCACTTATATATGCCGATGTCACAACACCGTTGACTGATGAGACGCAATACACATACACTATAAGTGCTAGTCTCAAATGGGAAAGGTCGATGTCCTCATTAGTGGTGTAACCTGTTGACTAGGAACTATGTTTAACAGTTACTGTACTTAAATAAATAATCTCACGATTTTGCTAGATGTATATATAGTAATTAAGTAACTGTAAGGACTACATCTATGCCTATGCAAGGGACAAAGATATATAATGCCAAATGGGGGTTTTTATCATTGATACAAAATAGATTATTTACGAATAGAGTGAGAAAACACAACAATTAGTTGGCTCTTCGGTCACCTACTCTAACAGATTATTCTGACACATTTTCTCATATTGCCAATTAACTTCCATTAGATTGTTCGTTTATCTTGCACGTAATCATAATTGGCATTTACATCAGTAGGACATCAATAAATGTTTTCTTCAGAGAGGTTTATATGGAGAGAAACCTCCCAATTTTGTTCCTGGGGTGGGGGTGTTTATGGTAAAATTTATCATCTTCGCAAGTTTTTGTATGGTTAGATATAAAGTCAACGTGCTTGGTTTGGTAAATTTAGTCAGGCTATTGACAAGAGTTCGATCTAGAGATGATATGATTCTTCTAGTTGTAAATGTTGATAATATTGTCGTTAGTGGAACTGATTCGACAAGTGTTTCGTATCTGAAGTCCTTTCTTCATACATAATTTCATACAAAAAATTTGGGGATGCTAAAGTATTTTTTGGTGTTGAGATTGCTCGGTCTAAGAAAGAAATATTTCTACCTCAGAGAAAATATGTCCTTGATTTGCTAGTCGAGATAGAAAAATTTAGCGTGAAATCATGAAATGAACCGATGCTTCCGAATGCACAACTACTGGAGAGGGAGATCCCTTCGAAGTCCCCTGAATATATAGGAGATTGATAGAGAAATTAAACTATCTCACAGTTACTCGGCCGAATATTGCATATTGTGTCAATGTTGTGTGTCAGTTTATGTCTGCTCCAACCATTCATCATTGGACAACCCTAGAGTAAATTCTATGTCATCTCAAAGGTGCCCGAGGACATGGGATTATGTATGCAAATTATGAACCCAATTGCATTGAATATTTTCTGACGCAAACTGAGGAAGTTCTAAGTAGATACAAGATCCACAATGTGGTATTGTGTCTTTGTTGGAGGATAGTTGGTGGCATGGAAGAGTAAGAAGCAAATTGTTGAGGCGCGATCAAGTGCAAAATCAAAGTATCGAGCTATGGCACAATATGTGTGCGAGAAAATGTGAATATATCACCTTTTGGATGAAGTAGGTGTTACAAGTTACAACTTCAGTCACAACGAAGTCGTGATGTGACAACCAAGTTGTTATTCACATTGCTTATAGTCATGTGTTCTGTGAGCGGACTAAGCGGATTGAAATTTATTGTCCTTTCAAGGATTGATCACTACATAATACGTGAAAATTGGAAGGCATCTTTAAAAGGTTCTAAATACGATTGAGTTGATTATTTTGTAACAAGGACATGATTCATTTATGGTCCGACTTTTGGAGAGCTGATATATACTGTAAATGGCTTAATCACCCCCCCGCACTATTGAAATTGAGCATTTTGTCACTTCACACCCTTGAAAAACAATAATAGCACTTTGCACCCTCAAAACACAATCAATCATTCACAATGCACCATGAATTGAATAATAAAGACAAATTCATTTTTTTATTGGGTTTTTTTTTTCGGGATGCAAAATAAAAATTAAATTGTTATTTTCTTCAACCTCCAACCCAATTTGGAGTACGCAAAGTGCGAAAAATAAAAATCACACCGGATCATTGAAAAAAACTAGATTTTCATACAAAATAAAATAAAATAGACTTTTATCGCTAAATTATTCGATTGAGGGATCTTATGTTGTAATTGGTGGAAATATCAGGTAAAATTATTTGGAAGAAAATATGATATTCAGATAACTTGATAACGAAATAGCTAATGTTTTGTTTTTGTAAAACATTTTTTTGTGATAAATATATAATTTTTAAATATATTGATGAAAACTATTTTTATTTTTTCACTTTATAGTTTCAAAATTATTGATGAATAAAAAAAATGATTTGACCTTTGTCGTCCAAAAAAAACCACTAAAAATATTAAATTACATTTATATGCTTTAAAAATCCAATTGTGGTGCACTATGCATGATTTATTGTGTTTTGAGGGTGCAAAGTACCAAAATGATATATTTAAAGGTTGCAAAGTGGAATTAAACCTATTGTAAATATATATTCTATATGTAGCTAGAATCAACTAAATAATATTTATGGATATTGATTGACTTAGATTCCTAGCGTTTTGTAATTGAAAAAAGTCTTTACATGTCTTTAATTTATTTTGTTTATCAAAATTGAACTCATTGTGATAATTAAGAGATTTGAAGAAGATAAACTAAAAATCACCAATTTAGAAGAGGTTCTACAAACACAACCTAATTCTTAATAGTACCATCTTTGAAGTTCGAACTATATCCAATTTGACAAACATAGCAGCATTGTCATAACAGAATCACAACACAGCAACCACAGTTGCGCCTGTCACCAACATCTCCCAAACTTTTTTAACCCTCTCTCTCTCTCTCCACTTTTTTAGAGAGAGAAACTCTCTCAAAAACAAATTGATTTGAGTATGCCGACTCCGGCAGCCGAGAGGGGAATCCCGCGGCCGGCGGGACCGAGAGTGAAATTGCGTACCCTGCTCCGCGTAGCATCGGTGGCCGGCGGAATACAGTTTGGGTGGGCACTACAGCTGTCGCTATTGACCCCATACGTGCAGGAACTCGGCATACCCCACGCGTGGGCTAGTATTATCTGGCTGTGCGGCCCGCTTTCAGGCCTCCTCGTTCAGCCCCTCGTCGGCCATTTCAGTGACCGCTGCACCAGCCGCTTCGGCCGCCGCCGCCCCTTCATTCTCGGCGGCGCCACCTCCATAATTATCGCCGTCGTCATAATTGGATTCTCCGCCGACATCGGCTGGTACTTTGGCGATCGCGGGCAGAAAAAAATGCGTGCGATTGTTGCGTTTGTGATTGGATTTTGGGTTCTGGACGTTGCCAACAATATGACCCAGGGCCCGTGTCGCGCCCTTCTCGCTGATTTAACTGGTATGTGTTTTCTATTCTATTTGTGCAGTGTGAATTTAATTTATTTATTATGTAAACTCTTACCAACTTTGTATTTTTGTAAACTTTTTACTTGCACGTGTTATTTAGTGTGAAATCAATCTTGATCAAAAGATGATGGCTGCACCAAATGTAATTAAAATCACTTATCTTTTTGGGATGGAAATGAATATTAGCTTTTCGAAGCCAAATATAGTAACTAGTTCGTGTTGAGTCTAATCGAACTTATTGTTTATCGGAAAGGTGATGGATGTCTTGGTTTGAGAGTACATTATATTATACTACAAATGGGATACTACTTAAATCTCATAAATTGACTTGTTCATGGCTACAGTGGGAATTTGCCAGAGTAGATGACTGCTCAAAAGGCGTTGAAAAGGGGTGCGGCTATTTTTATTAGAAGATGCATAAAACTGAACCTTGTTCTTGAAGTCAACCCCCCTTTTGTTATGATGTTACATAATATACTATCAATTTCTAATCTATTGTTACTAAACACTTTCCTGTTATGTTAGTACCGTTTCTATATCTGTTTGTTGTTTCTATGTTACTTTCACCCTCCTGGTATTGCTCCCACCTTCGATACATTCTCCCCTCTTTTCCCTTCCAATATTCGGTGCTACACCAAAGTATATGCATGAACAACTTGAATAACTGCACTAGTAAATTCATCTTTTGTACGAAACAGAGAACTCATAACGGCTGGCCGTTGTTCAAACAAGTAATATCATTCCAGAGAACTAGCTTCATTCAACATAAATATTGTCGGCTCATCTTTTTCATAAATTTTCATCCTTTGTGATTAGTATTCAATTATTTTTTTTCGTTTAATGATTATGCTTTGGTAGGGAAGGACCACAGAAGAACTCGAGTGGCAAATGCGTATTTCTCCCTATTTATGGCTGTCGGCAATATCCTCGGATTCGCCACTGGATCATACAGTAACTGGTTCAAAATTTTTCCGTTTACGCTCACTTCCGCTTGCGATGCTAGTTGTGCTAATCTAAAGGCGGCATTCCTTATTGATATCATGTTCATTATAATCACTACATGCATAAGTTTGTCAGCAGCCCACGAACAGCCTTTAACTTATCCGAGTATTCAATCCATTCATTCCGGTGAAGAAATGCCTAAAGATTCTTCAGAGCACGAAGCTTTTCTATGGGAACTCTTTGGAACATTTAGATATCTCCCCGGTACTGTTTGGACTATCCTTGTTGTTACTGCCTTGACTTGGATTGGTTGGTTTCCGTTTCTTTTATTCGATACTGATTGGATGGGTCGTGAGATATTTGGCGGTGAACCGAATGATGGCAAGAATTACAGTATGGGAGTGAGAATGGGTTCGCTCGGCTTAATGTTGAATTCTTTGGTACTTGGAATTACATCCGTTTTTATGGAGAAGCTATGCAGGAAATGGGGTGCTGGTTTTACGTGGGGAGTTTCGAATATTCTCATGTCTGTTTGCTTTGTGGCTATGCTTATTATTACTGTGGTTAATAGCAATGTGAAATTTGATGGCCTTCTTCCTCCTGATGGTGTCGTCGTTGCTGCTCTAATTGCATTTGCGTTTCTTGGTGTTCCATTAGCTGTAAGTTAGTTCCTTCTTTTCTTTTTAAAGCTTTGAACTTGCCTATGTGTGCAGCGCCCCTGATTTTTTTGGGATTAATTTGAAAAAAACAATAATAAATAAGTAAGCATTTTCATTTTTTTAATTTAAAATAGTATAAAGTAAAATATAATATGACCATAATATTATTGTTGAAACTCCTGAAACTTGAACAATCATGGAAAAAAAAGCTATTAAAAATAAGCCAAAAAGAAATTCTTGGAGGGGCAGCTACCCCCCACACAGACACGCACAAAAGCATAACGTGGTTACGCCCCTGTATGTGTGTAACTATGTATACATGTTTCCATGGAATAAATGCAGTTAATTATTTCATTAAGAGTATCTACAAACTTTAATCAAGTTTCTTTTTTGTCTCAAATCACTTAGTCCTGCCCAAATTTTATGTCCCACAAATATAAAAAATGATGTACTGTATATTACTGTACTTGTCGATTGTAGGGTCTCTGAGTAGTTGATAATCTCTAGTATTTACTATTAACCTATTTTTTCTGCAGATAACATATAGCGTTCCATATGCATTGGTATCTACACATATTGAAGCTTTAGGCCTAGGCCAAGGTTGGTTGTAACCTATAGTTTCATAATTTGTTGTCTGAAGGTATATTATTACATCTCTTAAAATTATTTCCTTCTTGCAGGATTATCAATGGGAGTTCTGAATCTGGCAATTGTAATTCCACAGGTATATATAGCCTTCTCTTTTTCCTTTACATTGTGTTGAATTTGATTTACTATAGTACATACAAATCGTTATTCATCCAGCATTCATTATATTTTAATAAGAGATACTGGTACGGTTTTTCTTTACGACAAATTCCATTGACATGCTTTTACGACTGGGAAAATGGTTTTTAACTATTGGAAGTGGAAAACTTAATAGAATATTGTGTTGTGAAAATAGATTATAGTGTCGATTGGAGCGGGTCCGTGGGATGAACTATTTGGTGGTGGGAACTCAGCAGCATTAATAATTGCAGCATTTGCTGCATTTGTAGGAGGGATTATAGCCATTTTGGCTATTCCTCGAACAAGGGTCGATAAATCCAGGATCCACCATTAATAGCTATCTCTCTCCCCTTTCTCAATATTCAGTTTTCAAGATTCCATCATTTAAAATGTTTCTAAATTTGGTGAAAAAATTGTTTCGTTTCGGGATGTTGTACGGGTACGGGGGAAGCTATGGATAATTGTATTTATTTGTAATAGTTGATGTGATGCAATTTTTTATTTTTCTGTTTTTGGCTAAATATTTTGGATGTCCTGCCAATGCCAATATGCCATGCCATGTAAAACATTGCCTAATGAAAATGAAATGCTATTTACAGTTAGAAAATTGCTATTTGCGGTTTATAACAAAACCCCCCAAAACTTTCCAAAAAAATCAAAAAACCCCCCAAGCTGCAAATAGCAAAAAAAGTAAAAAAAATCGAAAATTCGAAATCAAGCTTGAAGAAGGGTTGGGCTTCGATTTTTTGATGTAATTTCGACTCTTTTATGTGTAATATGCATTGGGTAGGCCAATTACGGAACTAATTTCATGTTAAAAACCACTACAAATCGATTTGTAGGGCTTTTGTTTTTCGCAAAAAAATGTTGGAACACCAAAGATGGGCACCCAAGGCGTGTACGAACGCCCGTTCCGGCATAGGGTAAGGGCTTTTACGCGTTTTAGGGGTTTTTTTGGATTTTTTTGGGAAGTTAGAGAGATAAAATATTTTTTGTTATAAACCGCAAATAGCAATTTTCAAACTGCAAATAGCAAGTCCCCTAATGAAATAACCTTCAGTTTTTCTAATACTAGAAAGGTGGACGTGCGTTGCACGTCTTGTGTCAATTTAATCGGGTTTTTTTTTTCTTTTTTGGCATATTATTCAATCAAAATAATAATACAAATTAAAATATCGAATTTATTTGGAGTATATTGATATTATTCATTAGTCAAACTTGATCTAATATTACAATATGTATAGATTCATAATTTACATATATTTATATTAAAGATTCCATTTAATACTTTTTTAATTTTCTTTCATCTTAATTCTATTTGCACATCTTTCATCATTGGAAAATTTTATTTACCCGTCTCTTCTTATATGTATTAGTTTTTTTTTGCAACTTCTTCTTTGAACACTATCATATTTTCTGGAATAGATAGATTACTATTGTCATTATTTTTCTTTTTGAAAACATAATTCATTGGTTGTTAAAAACTAAGGTATTTATAATTCAATTTTGTTTAATATTATAATATAACATTTTTTTAGATTCATATAATTTCTATTTACATTTGTATTCATGATTCCACTAATTTTTTTTTTATTTTCTGTATCTAAATTTTGTTTTCAAATCTTGAAGCAAACTCAAAAAATTACATTACATTAATTTTGCAACAATACCTAAAAACCCCTTTAAAACTGCAGAATGGTGAAACGATGAATAAAATCCCAATTGAGGGGTGAAAGTGTAAGTTATGGATATATCTCCTTAATTCAATTATAACCTTACAATTTGGGAACTGAGTTGAATTTTTTTAAAAGATATGAAACAAAGTTGGTTGTTCAAGTGCTCCACCGAAATTATGTGGAGTCAGAAAACAAACGTAGTCAAATACACTAATTTTCTTGAGTTATAGGTCCAGAAGACTTCTCAGTCACATAGTAAGCAAGAAAAATTCTCAAAAGTTTGCAAGAACATGGATTTCTTTGATCTATTTCCCTCAACTTTTTTTTTCCTTTTTTTTTGGGTTAATAGCATTTTGCCACCTGTATTTTGCCCGTTTTTGCACTTTGCCACCTTAACTAAAAAAAGTTGCACGGGCCCACCTAAACTTACTTTTTTTATGCACATAACCACCTAAAGAGAATATTCCGGCGAATCTTCTCATTTTCCGTCGCATGTGCGATGCACATGCTTAAGGTAAGGGTTTTTTTTGTCATTTCCAGGGCCCTAATTTCTTTTCACAATTTTATTATCTCTTACACATACGAACAGTCAACCCTCTTCAATCTTCACCAACTCTCTTCAATCTTCATCTTCTTCAAGCTGCTAGAGAAGAACTCCCTCTTCAATCTTCATCTTCTTCAAATGCTAATAATTCTTCATCTTCCCGATTCGAAATTACCAGCCATCTATAATTAAAGCCAAAAAAATATATTTTTCACAATTGTTGGGTCATAATTATTAAAAATCATCAGCCATCTATGATTAAAGCAAAAAAAAATAGATTTTTAACAATTGTTGGGTCATAATTATTAAGGAAAGAAGAAAAAAAAAATTCCAGAAAATTATTCCTTGGAATTGAAACCCATTTCCTGATTTTGAAATATGATATCGATAAATGGGGGAATTATTTTTTGGCCACAATTCGATATATTCAGTTTACCGGAAGAAGACGCCGCCATTAGCGGGGACCCTCTAGATGTTGATGTAGATGGGCGACGGCGAACGGAAATGAGGGCTTTGGTACACGGGAACCCCTCTAATCGGCCTCGTCAAGAAACAGAGTTCTTCGCAGGAGAGCCCTTGATGGAGGTGGTGCTTGAGCGAATGGAAGACATCAGCGCCGTGTCGGAGCCGCCGTGGAGGAGGTGGCGGTGAAAATACTGATTCGAGGGGGAGGAATTATCTTGTGGGAATAATGTTTAGAATAATTAGAGGAGTTGTTTGAGGAAGGCTTGGCAACGTCGGCCATTGAAGAGGAGATAAAATTGATGAAGTTTCTTGAATTGAGGGCTATTCTCCAGAACGCCATATCCACCACCTCATCTTCATCGGAAGTTCTTCTCCAGCTGCTTGAAGAAGACGAGGATTGAAGAGACGAGAGATAATAAAATTGTGAAAAGAAATTAGGGCCCACAATTTTTTTTGGTGGAAATGACCAAAAAAACCCTTACCTTAAGCATGTGCATCGCAGATGCGACGGAAAATGAGAAGATTCGCCGGAATATTCTCTTTAGGTGGTTATGTGCATAAAAAAAGTGAGTTTGGGTGTGCACGTGCAACTTTTTTTAGTTAAGGTGGCAAAGCGCGAAAACGGGCAAAGTACAGGTGGAAAAATGCTATTAACCCTTTTTTTTTTCTTGCTTAATTTCGAGTGAGTGAAATAAAAAATAACAGTTTTTTGTGCGTCATCAATATCATTGCGCTTTTCGCTGACGCGATTAATTGTTATACAAATTTTCTCATTTTTTTTGTAATATAATGTAGGGTTTATTAGGGATAACCCCCTTGTTCATATTTTCTAATGAGGTAGATCCAATTTTTTTTTCCCGTTTTGATATACACCCAATTTTGCCAACTTGGCAAAATATATTATATAATTTCCCTTTAATACCCCTGTTTTATTATTAAACGACATTTATTTCCTTTAATACGTGATTTGAGATTTGCTGATACGTTGCCTAAAATCACGGAATAAATTTACGTGAGATCATTGGCCGTTATATCAAATCGTGTACAATATTTTTTGAAGATTCTCTTCATCGTTCCAGCGGGTTTTATCGTCTGTGAAGATTTCTGCACCGTCGTGGAAATATGATCGATTTTTGAGCGTTTGTTGTTGGACGTTGTTAAGCGGGTATGAATGCGTTATTCGTTTTTATTTTTCGCTCAATGTCTATGATTGTCGTGCACTTGATTCTATTAAGTAGAACGTTTTTTAACAAAATTATTCCGTCATATATATATATCGTTTTTTTTTGCCGATGATGTTTGTTTGGAAGAGGATTGACAGAGTTAGAAGAGGATGGTTCACGCAGATAGGACCAGAGTTGTTTTATATGAGCTTCGTAGTTGGTTTATGCAATAATCGGAATAATTGTCCGTTGTGGTCGAGTTCATGTTTTTGATCCCGATCGATAGTTGGTTTATTTGTTTATAACAGCCGATTTAAGTGTGTTGGGTAGTACTTTAAAATATAGTTCGTAGTCTTTTTTAATTTAGCGTATGGATTTTGCATTTTAAGTTTATTTTTGATTATATTAATGTATTATCATTCAAATGTATTTGCAGTTTTTTTAATCATTTTTTAGTATTCTGCATTTTTAATTTTGTTTCATGATTTTAAGTTTTTTCGATGGCGAATTTCGTACGGATTTTGTTGAGGTTTCGTGGGTTGGTTGCTATAAAGAGGTGTTTACGATGTAATGGCTCGGTAACTTCGGTTAAGTGTTAAACCGTTGTAATACAGTAGTATACTATTATGAATACCGTATGATACTACCATTAACATTTTATTATACTATTATGAGATTATTAATGTACTAGAGTTTTTTAACTCGACATATTGGTTTGATTGTGTTATGATGTGTTTTATGTATTTTATCAAAACCCTAGATTGAAATTATGAGATTATTAATGTACTATTTTATTGGTTATGTTGGAATACTTTACGTTGGTGTTGTTCTCAATGTTCTTGTCATTTCAGTGGTATATTGTTTGTAACACAATTTCATATCACTACTATAACCGTAATATACTATCATAGCAGATTAATGTACTATATTGAAATTATTAATATTCTATGTGGTTGAATAATACGGGATCCATAGTCGATTAACGAGATCCATAGTCGAATTAGATCAATAAGATAGTCTATTACATGATATAAGGAAAATTACCCTAATTGATTAGTATTTCAAACAAACATATTATTCAGTTTCCATATATATTATTATTTTTTCATATATATTATTATTTACCCTAATCGTTTTCATATAATAAGGAAAATTACCCTAATTGATTAGTATTTCAAACAAACATATTATTCAGTTTCCATATATATTATTCTTTTTCCAATAGTCAATTAACTAAACCCATAGTAGAATTAGATACATGGGATAGTCTATTAAAAGATATGAGATAGTCTATTAATTTTAAAACACAAATCTGCCGCCGTCACTTCTCAAATCTAGGGTTTTGATGATTCTTCGGCCCATAGTCGATTAACGAGATCCATAGTAAAATTATACCAGTGGGATAGTCTATTAAATGATATGGGATAGTATATTAATACAGATGTAATTCGACTATGCATCTCGTTAATCAACTATGGGGCGAAGAATTATCAAAACCCTAGATTTGAGTAATCCTAGATTTGAGTAATCCTAGATTGGAGCAGTGACGGCGACGGCGACGGCGACGGCGGCCAACAACGATATCACTTCTGGTGGATGTCCTGCCCATCAATTGTTGCAATATCGCTGATTTAGTGCTCGAATTCGGTATGCGATTATAACAGATCTGCATTTACACAAACGTGATAGTCGATTTAGCCAAAACATATCAACAAATCGATGGATGATAGCGATTCAGCGAGTGGCGACGACGTACCTACAGAGGCTTGGTCGGAGTGCAGAAAAATCGTCGATCCACGACCGTGCAAATTTCTGGTTTTGGGAGGTTTTGCAGTTTTTTTGATAGTGGGTTTGTGGTGATAGTGTTTTAACGGGAAAATAGGGAGAGATTTGATATTATTTCAAAAGGTAAAGTAACGGGATTTGTGGGATTTGATTGAGGGTAATTATGTAATTTAGAAAAGTTTGGGTTTTTATCAAAATGACAAATTTAAGTTTGGGTCTACCCCTATTATTTGAATGTTTAAGGGGGTTATATCTAATAGACCCTATAATGTAACACAATGAAACATCTATTCCCAACACATGTGATCATATTCATTCATAACCGAGAAAGACAAAATTGAAATTGTAACTCAAAAAATGAGTAAATTAATAATATTTGCAGTGATGTATATGTTAACCCTAAACCCTAAACATGTTAGCCAAAATAATTGAAATTTTGTGATGATTTTACAAATTCATTTCATTTTTTCTCTTTTCGAAATGACTTAATTATTCCACTTGGGGTTCCAAATATAGCATTCGGCACTTTGCACTCCCGAAAAATATTAATAGCACTTTGCTCTCAAAAGGGCACTAATCATTCATGTTGATTTTAAATGCCTATGAAAATCTGTTAACCGAAGTTGTAACAGTTGTTGTGGGAACAGTATGCAGTTACAACTACAATTCTTGTGTTAACACAGTTATAAACTACTGAAAGCGAGTAAACAAACACAAGAATTTAATGTGGTTCAGACACAAATGTGCCCTACATCCACGTGGACCTGCAAACACGATTTCACTAGTTCAGATTTACAGTGTACATTAATAGGACTTATTAAAAACACTAAAGACTCCCTCTTTATGTAATATGCCGTTCTTGTACACAACTTGAACTCCGTGTCTCTTCATACAGCAGCTCCACACCGCGTGCCTCGAACTCCCTTCAGGCCTGAACTCCCTTCAGAAACGCGGCTGATCTCCCTTGAGATCTATACAGCAGATCTGTATATATTGGCACACACAACGATGGCACAGTGCAACGATGGCACAGTCCTGCTCCGCATAACGCCTTAGCAAACCTTCGACGCTATGAAGTGGTTTTTCTTCCAAATAATGCGCACGGTTCTTGTATGTCTAGGAAGCTTATATAGCCACGAAAATAAGCCCTAAAACCTAACTTGAACCCTAAGAAATCTATTTAACTGGGTAATAGAATCCTAGTTGATTTCTACTTCTATTCTAGATAAGTACAAAAGATACCTAACTAGAATAAAATACATGGAAATAAATCTAAGTCCTAATAGAAGTATTATAAAATAGGACTCTAATAAATTCCAAAATAAACATGGAAAACAAATCTTTGCCAATATTTTAATTCCAAAACTCGGCGGATTTCGTCGATCTTCAATACTCGGAAATCTGGCGCCAACAATCTCCCCCTTTGGCATAGATTGGTCAGAATCCATGTTTAATAAGAACTCTCCGTGCAAAATAGAACTACTCCCCCTGCAGAAGAGATATACTCCCCCTGTAACACAGACTGTTAGGACACTAAATGTTTCGACATAAAAATGTCGTAACCAACTAAATGTTCCTCTGCAATATCAGAATATAAACTTAAACGCACGACATATAAAACAAAAATATTCAAAGCACAGGAAATCACAACGCAAGTTGTTACGGCAGATGTTGTTACTATTTCTATCACAACGCAAGTTGGTACGGCAGAGGTTGTTACTACTCCCCCTTTCTGATCAGTCTGTGCCAAAGATAGACTTAGAGTCGTAGTTAGAACAAAGGTCTGTTAAGGCATGCAGTCAGCAAATAAGGTAAGCCGCAAAAAATACAAAATATCTAGATCCCCTTAATTCGAAAATCCTCATAAATCTGGAATTTAAAATATTTTCGAAAAACTAAAGAACATCAGCCCAAGCATGAACCAAGTTTGAAAAATGAAGGAAATCAAGTAGACCAAGTTAGCCAAATAGGAAGATTCTTTTCAAAGATTAATTAAAAGAACATTGAACGAAACTAGATAAAATGCTATCAACAAGCTCTTGGATGCACGATATACCTATAGCCTCATGACCATACTCAAGAAATCATAAATTAGGTATTTTAATGGGTTTATGAATGCATATGCGATTAGCACATCAATTCGATCGTGAACTTCAAGAAGAATTTCACTAATAAATACCTGAACAACATCCCAATAAATCACACCCTTGTTTTATTTCTGCCCGTTTTTTTTTTTTTTTTTTTTTTTTTTTTTAGCATATCAATCCGTAGATTCGGCAGATACATCTCCTCCTCCTTTTTTTTTTTTTTTTTTGTTTCCTGATATGTAGTTCAACCAAATATTAGGAGGGCAACCTTCTTAAGAATTCACATAACTTTTAATTAGAAGTCGGGAATGCATATGCAAATGGCATAATTCTTCCTATAGAAGTATGATCTTTGAGATGAATGAGGTTATAGGCATTGATCACTCCCGATAGAGGGTGGCAACTCTCTTCTATCTAGAGTCCTCGCAGGAACAAAAAATTAATCCACAAAAATTATCGACCCAAATTCAGATAACAAGAATAAACAATCAAACCTTTCAAAGTAAAACAAGGATCAACAAAGGCTGAAACATATTACCACAAGATATGTGTGGTAAATCAGTATGTCCTGTCAAACTTTCAAGTGTAACCCGGATATAACAGAAGGATGGTTACACTATCATTTCATTGTTCATTTATGAACACAACAAGTTCCAAGCGATTTACGCAAGGAATCAAATCGAGGGGAATCTAAAGATTTTGTAAAAGAATCAGCAAACTGATTATCTGTTGACACACAATCTATTGACACAACCCTTTGTTCAACTAGATCTCTACCAAGATTAATAGTGCTTTTACCTCTTACCTATTTCTTAGTTCCATCACCAAGAGTTGCATGTCCACTTGCACATTTCTGATAGTCCTTCCAGTGCTTCGGATTACCTGTTATATACTTAGAACAACCACTATCACAGTACCACAAGTTACTAGCACAAGCATTAAGAGTAGTTGCAGCGGAAAAACAATTAATGTCATCTTTTTTCACCCATTTTTGTTTTATATCAGAGTGTCCCATCTTAGGAGCATGTTGCAACACAGCTGAATCGGGTAAATGTTGTGAATAACTCTTATTTATCAACTTCCATCTTAAAAAACATTTTGGTCTGATGTCACCCAATTTATGGCAGAAGTGACAAGTTGGAACATAATTTTTTCCATTAGTTTTACAAGAAAACTTTTGGTTTGTTAAGACATGCGAATTGTTAGGACAATCAATTTTCTTCACAAAAGTGTTTTTAGGATCAACCTTTTTGTCAAACTTACACACATGCTTTTTCTTATTCGCATGAGGTTGAGATTTTTTTAAATTTAACTGTTGTTTTAGTTTCTCAACATCTTTTGTAGCAGCATTCAATTTGAACAAAAGTACCTCTTTATCTTTCTCGAGCTCAGCAACTTGTGTCTTCAAGGCCTTATTCATTTCATCTACATCAAGACATGTGTTGAGCAGTTCATCTTGTTGTTGCTGAATCATTTCTGCAGTAATCTCCTCTTCATCATCTGAGCTGGTTTCACCTGTATTAAATGAAGTGTTTAGACTAACAAGGTGATCAGACAAAGAATGTTCATACCTGACGGATGTCTGCACAGGCACTGTAGCCTCAGCTATTGGTTGAATAATCGTTCTAGTTCCACAGAAAAGGTTTCCATCCTTTTTGTCTTCCTCCTCATTGGAGTCTTTCATGTCATCACTCTTGGCAGTAGTAACAGATTTTCCCCGCTTCTTTAGTCTATTGGTACACTCGTAATGAGTATGACCAAATCCCACTACTACAAAAACTGGTTATTATGACGCCTCAAAATGTCACTATATCCACTTCTTGTGACGCTTTGGTTGTTGTGACGCCGAACAAAAGCGTCACATAGGTGGCCGTCGTAATATCTTTTAGTGACGGAAGGAGCGTCTCAACAGCCACACTATGTGACGCCTTGACGCGTCCTGATTACACATATTTTGTGACGCTTATATGCGTCATGTAATTAATTTTGAACTGCAATAACTACCTGTTTTTATGACACTCTGTAGCGTCACAATGCACATATATAATGACGATATTAAGCTCTCAATTCTATTTGTTACACGTCCCAATAACTTTATTATGTGATAATTAACACTTTTTTTTTTACATCAATCTAATTTACATTAAAGTGTTGCTCATCAAAAAATTATATATCAACGAACAAAAAAAAAACATTTACAGACATATTCCCCAAAATGTTTTCTTTATTGAAGGTTAATCATTTCAATGGTTCAAAATAACATAAATATTTAAATAAAATTATTCCACATCTAATCTAATCTAAAATATAAAAGAAGAAACCTTCTCTTTAATAGTGCAATTAAACTGTTACATCTGATTCGACTGACTGGTTTTTCAGCGGATTGTCATATTACTTGTACTACGACATCCCTCCATCTCCCACTTCAGAGAACTTAGCAGCCTTTTGATGACCTTTTTTGATGTCCTGGACCTGGTCGAGATAAATGGGATTAATGAAAGCAATGTAACGAGTAGAATGAAGTTATGAAGCGACTGAAAGATTGAAAAAAAAAATATCTGACATATTCTAGAGCATATAATCTTACTGTCTTACAAGTCACTCCCTTCCTTGGCATTACTGCAAAACTTAAAGTATAAAATGATCGCACTTTTGTAATCCAAAAAATTATTAAAACCTTAGATTAAAAGCACATAAATTGAACTTACATGATGTACGGACTAACGCTCCATAACAGTACCTCATAACAGAATCTTCGACTAAAAACACATAACAATGGCCATTATATGTATAACAAATACAAATTCTGGTCTACATAGATAAAATATATAAAACATTACCTGTAGTGCTTGACTTTGTAGATTCCTGGAGCAATCAACACCATCTTTAACAGATTCAGCCATGATTTCCATGTTCGTATAAAGGAACCAAACTTTGCAAACCTTGATTAAACCTGAAATTATCATTATAATAATAAAGGAACCAAACTTTGCTTCGATATGAAAGTAGTGTAAATTAAAAGTTGCTGATAATCCAACAAGGAGAACAAACACAAGAGAAATTATATGTATATATTATATATGCGTGTGCGTGTGCGTGTGCGTGTGTGTGTGTGTGAGAATTACAGTCTTCTTGAGAAATTAGTATACGACTTCTGCAAGCAGGCCCAATATTTGCAGCATTTTCATATGGATATCAAATTATTCATGTCTCTTTTGCGTTAAGGAAAATATCATATACAATCAAATCATCATAAGTTATACATATAATTTGATAACACATTGTTTTGAAAGAAAAAGTGATAAAGCTAAGCATAGGAACACATTTCAAATAGTCCAAATCCACATCTTCTTTAGTTAATAAAAATACACCAAGCACATTCACCTATTAGCTATAAATACACATACACATCACTCATTTATTATCTTTCCATCATGGTAAAATTCCATATAGCAATAAATAAATAATCTCTTCACAGAAATACATATCAAACCCTCAAAATTTGATATAGCATTCCAGAAAAATCAACATAGATATTCAGCATCCATCAAACCCTCGAAATTATTTCCTCACCGGAAAGCTAATATAATAATTTGATTGCACTCGCACCCCAATAAATTCTTGGATTTCAATCCAATTATTCGAATCTATTCTATCTTTTGGAAAAACATAAAGAAGGCCGATAAATAATTGTACTGTAACTTTACGAGAGAGATATGGAGATAGAGAGAGAGAGGGGGGTTTACCAGCTTTAATCCTTCTTCTTTCCACCGAATCGAAATCGAAATTCCCCATTGCTTGTCCTACCTATGGGTGAAAGGGAACAAGCGTCAATTTGACGATTCAGCAAAAATCCATATCCAACTCTTTTATCGGGAAAAAACAAAATTCTAATCTGAAAATCTAGGTTTACTGTTTCTGAGATTCATAGAAGATACTTCGTAATGAATCAATTCTGAGACATAGCAGAAAATTGGAGGGCAAATTGTGAACCTAAGTATTGAGAAGAGAAGGGGGGGCCGGCAGGGGATAATGGTGGGTAAAGATTTCTACTGCCAAATGACAAATATCTCGAATTCTCAATGAGGAGAAGATGATTTTTTTTATATATATATAATTAATTAATAAAGATAGTGGATTTATTTGGCCACTAAATATTTTAGCATATTTATGACAATTAATAGAACATGCTATGACAGTTAATAAAAAATACCACGATATAACGAGTCTATTGTGACATTAAAAATAAAACCTTCACATTTGATATTTTTTGAGAATTAATAAAATAAGTAAAAAATAAAATATTCAACAAGTAATGCGGTTTTAACTCATGGCGTCTTAATAGATTAGTTGTGGTGACGCTTTTGTTAAAGCGTCATATCATCGCATCATTAAGGCGTCACTAAAACCTATTTTTCTAGTAGTGTCCTTGACATTCTTTACACTGAATTCTTCTTTTCTTGAGGCGTGTGTCAGCCTTTGAGGGATTCTCATTTACTTTGACCATCTTATCAAAATTTTCAGCAATACGTGCCATTAATTTGATAAGTTCTGCTTCAACAGCAGACACTGTTGGTGCATCAGGAGTGGAAACAACAGTAGTCGGAACAACAGAAGTTGGAACATCGGTTGACTGCAGAGCTAAATTTCTTTCTTTGTCCATTCTACTCATACTCAGCTTGTTCTCAAATGTTTGCAAGTTTCCAATGAGCTCGTCAAGATGGAGTTCATCAACATTATTAGCCTCTTCAATTGCAGTTATCTTGTATGCAAATCGATCTGGAAGAGATCTTAGAACTTTGCGCACAAGTTTCTCTTCAGAATATGTTTCTCCAAGGCCATGAGCTTCATTAGCAATGTCGCACAACTTCGAATTGAAGTCAGCTACAGTCCCATCTTCTTTCATTCTAAGATCTTCGAAGCGAGTGGCAAGCATTTGGAGTTTTGACAGTCTTACTGAGGCTGTTCCTTCATACGCAGTTTGAAGAATATCCCATGCCCTTTTGGCACATTCACAACCAGATATCAATTTAAATTGGTTGGTGTCAACCGCATTAAATATAGCATTTAAAGCCTTTGAATTGGTATTTGCCACTGCGTGTTCTTTCTTGCTCCAGTTTTCTTCGTGTTTTTCATACTCAACACCTTCTCTGGTTTTGGCCACTGGTCTCGTCCACCCTGTTAGAACTGTACGCCATGAATCTTCATCCATTGATTTGATGAACATCTTCATCTTGGTTTTCCAATACGTATAGTTCGTTCCATCTAGCAACGGGGGTCGTGTAGTTGAACTGCCTTCCTTGTGAATACTCATCCTACAACAAGTAAAGCAAATAAATCAAATTCCCAAAATCAGACACTTAGTATATCTAGTGACCGGCTCTTGATGCCAATTGTTGATTTTAAATGCCTATGAAAATATGTTAACCGAAGTTGTAACAGTTGTTGTGGGAACAGTATGCAGTTACAACTACAATTCTTGTGTTAACACAGTTATAAACTACTGAAAGCGAGTAAACAAACACAAGAATTTAATGTGGTTCAAACACAAATGTGCCCTACATCCACGTGGACCTGCAAACACGATTTCACTAGTTCAGATTTACAGTGTACATTAATAGGACTTATTAAAAACACTAAAGACTCCCTCTTTATGTAATATGCCGTTCTTGTACACAACTTGAACTCCGTGTCTCTTCCAACAGCAGCTCCACACCGCGTGCCTCGAACTCCCTTCAGGCCTGAACTCCCTTCAGAAACGCGGCTGATCTCCCTTGAGATCTATACAGCAGATCTGTATATATTGGCACACACAACGATGGCACAGTGCAACGATGGCACAGTCCTGCTCCGCAGAACGCCTTAGCAAACCTTCGACGCTATGAAGTGGTTTTTCTTCCAAATAATGCGCACGGTTCTTGTATGTCTAGGAAGCTTATATAGCCACGAAAATAAGCCCTAAAATCTAACTTGAACCCTAAGAAATCTATTTAACTGGGTAATAGAATCCTAGTTGATTTCTACTTCTATTCTAGATAAGTACAAAAGATACCTAACTGGAATAAAATACATGGAAATAAATCTAAGTCCTAATAGAAGTATTATAAAATAGGACTCTAATAAATTCCAAAATAAACATGTAAAACAAATCTTTGCCAATCTTTTTATTCCAAAACTCGGCGGATTTCCTCGATCTTCAATACTCGGAAATCTGGCGCCAACAATTCACATTGGACCACAATTGTTTTAGCAAAAAAAAAAAGTATAATTTGCGGAATTTTTTAAGTAATTTAGTGAGAAAATGGTTGAATGGTGGTGAGAAGAACTAAACAATTTAACTTGACACTTTCCACCACAAAAATATATACTATTGCAAAGATTAAAATACCATCGGTGACTATACTCATACAAAAATATTTGTTTTCTGTATAGAAAGTATTAATTTGTTTATTACTTTTCCATCATTCAACTATTTTTCACCAAATTACATAAAAAATATCGATTCATACAAAAAAAATCATCATTTTTTTACCAATTCCGAAAAAGTGGTACATATACAAAAACAAATTGTAATTTATTTATCAGAATTATATTTATCACATAAAAGAAAATTTTCAGTTACAAATGCTACTAAAACATGAAATTGTCTTCATTAACCTTAAAATATGTTGGGGTAAACGTGATATTATTATTTTTTTTGTATGTAAAGTGCCAAAATGGTACATCTCGAGGGTGCAAACTGGAACTAAACCTTCCAAAATTATTGAGAAAAATCCTCAATTATTGAAGAAACAATATAACGAAAATTGTAAGTATTGAAATCTCGAGAACCTGCGTCCAAATTTACAATTTGAGTCCAGCCTCAGGTGTTATTATATATGTTGTCGTCAACACATACTTATGTGATCTAGAAAATTTGAAGTCAAATCAGTCACCTAAGAAATGAATATATAACAAATAGAAGCCGACATAAAAGGTACAATAAAAAATAATAAATAAATAAGTATTACGTGTATACTTTATAATAATGAGGGCAAATTATGAAAATCCTCACGTAAAGCCTAATTTAAATAAATCCCCCTCATGTTTGTGTAATTACAAAAATCGCCTTCTGACCAGCATTTGACCGATTAAATTCCCAGAAAATGTATCTTTTCTGTTTTACCCTTATGTTATTTGAAAATTAATAAATGATAAAATACGAGAAACCCTCAGAGGTAATGATTAATTAATAAAATCCCCCCCATATTTGCTTAAGTACGAAAACCCCCAAGGTATGTTGTCGTCTTACACATGCCACCCCTCTACGATACTACTTTTGACGAATAAAATAATATTCTTTTTATAACTTATTTATATTTACATATACTTTTTGCATTTTATTTGTTTAAAATTGAAATATTATTGAATATTAATTAAAAAATAATGAAAATATTTTTAACGTGAAATATGAAATACGTGAATATCTTTCCGAAATATATGAAAACGATTTTATTGAACAAATAATTATAAAATTATAAAGAAAACAAATACAAAAGAAATAAAAACTTTTAATGTTACAAGACATGTTTAATTCTTTTATATATATTTTCTATTTTTAATAATTATAAACTCAAGAAATCCATTACAATTTTAAAATTAACAGTAACTACGTTTTTTTTAAAATATATTACATTTTGTCTCCTAAGTAATTAATATGCTTACAATTACCCAACAATGGCCAAAATGACCTTTTCAGATGAGTATTTCATGGAATAAAAAAGATTCCGTTTAAAGTAACACCGTAGGGAGACTGTGTAAGACGACAACATACCTCATGCGTTTTTTGTAATCACGCAAGTATGATGTGGATTTTTGTATTTAGACCTTACCTCAGAAGTTTTCTCGTAATTTGTCTAATAATTATTAAATTCATTCCCGTCGCCGTGAATATCGGCATCGCTGGCCATTATTGAAACCGCAAAATGCGAAGAGCTATCGCTTGAAAAATCGGTGTAAGATGTTATGTAGCCGCGGGTGGTTCCTGTCTGATTCTTCACATTTTTTTATGGCCGTACGTGCTGGTGCTTTGGTGGATTATGATAACCTTATTTTTCGTATGTGTAGAGCATAAATCGATTACAAAAATATATATTATTTTGTCTTTTATGCCGTTTTATTTAAACAAAAACTGTTTGGGGTATTATGAATATATACTAAAGACTTGAGACCATACAAATTATCATCTCAATAAACTTGCTATTAATTAAATACTAATAAATACATTAGGAATTAATTGAACAATCATTTGGAATTAGATAGTTTTTCCTTAATAATAATTGAGTATTCCTGAATTATGGAAATTTTATTCAATGAAAGACTACAATTTATTTTTATAAATAAACAAAACTAATTATTTATTTATTTATATTAATGGTACTTCTAATCTTAGATATTATAGTAATTATTGATTGGTATTGATAAAATTATGAATTTCATAAACTATTTTTTTATTAGTAAACATAGCTACTCAAAATTCGGAGAGTGATAAAAATTCTTCGACTGAAGAAATTTCATACTAACTAATTAAATGAAGAGTTTTTTTTAATTTTATTTTAGATAACTATATATGTTAAGATATTTAAACCTAATATTAAAATGTCCTGTTGGTATTATTTTTTTTGGTAATTCTATTGTACGTGTATCTAGATATTTGTTACATAAATTGACCTTATTAATTTAAACTTATCCATACTATATTTGACAATAGTTAATAATATAATTATTTAAGGGTGCATTTGGATGGAGGGATTTGGGGGAGGGATTTCAAATCCATAATAACAAATCCCTCGGACTTGTTTGGATTGAGGGATTTGGAGATGGATTTCAAATCCCCACCCCTCCTTTTTAGTTGATTTTGGAGCAATATTGATGGATTTCAAATGACTCCAAAATTGGAGTCATTTCAAATCCATTCCCCAAATCAAATCCCTCCCCAAATCTCTCCATCCAAATGGACCCTAAATGAATGTCTTTTTATGGTTTGAAAATTGCTATTTACGGTTCATAACAAAAAACACTTTATCTCTCTAAAAACCCAAGACCTCCCAAAAAGACCCAACCCCCCCCCCCCCCCCCCCAACTGCAAATAGCAAAAAAAAAAATCGAAAATTCGAAATCAAGCTTGAAGAAAGCTTGGGCTTCGAGTTTTTGAGGTAATTTCGACTAGTTTATGTGTAATATGCATTGGGTTGATCCATTACGGAACCAATTTCATATTAAAATGCCCTACAAATCGATTTGTAGGGTTTCTTTTTTTCGCAAAAACCTGTTGGAACGCCAAGATGGGCGCCCAAGGCGTGTATAAACGCCCGTTCGGGGCGTTGAACGGGCGTTCGTACACGCCTTGGGCGCCCATCTTGGGCGTTCAATTAAAAAAAATATTTTTTTTTTGCACTAGACGCCTAACTCGGGCGCCCAAATGCAGCTTGCACGCCCAACTTGGGCGTGCACTGCATGAATGGGCGCCCAAATTAGGCTTTTACGCGTTTTGGGGAGTTTTTGGGTATTTTTGGGAAGTTTTGGGGTTTTAGAGAGATAAAGTGTTTTTTGTTATGAACCGTAAATATCAATTTTCAAACCGTAAAAAACAAGTCATTTATTTAATGTCATAAGATAATATTAACCCAGGGGACTACATATTTTTCTCTTCTTCTTTTCTCTCTAGGTTTTTCTCGATTATAGTTTTAGATTTCTTCAAGTACAAGTCCACCCTTTTAGAACAAACTATAATTCTCGAAATTTCTGAGTAGTCTTGCGAAGAAATTCACCATAAATCAACCGGTCATCCGATTGACTTGAAATTTATACAATAGCTTCCTAACCCATAGCGCTACAATTCGTCAGAAGGGTTTCTCCATCGGATCAACAATCTTAGAGATATCGGTGAAGGAAGAGGGCGTAAATTTCTGGACAACAGTTTTTTCGAGGATTGAAGGCTTGGTGTGGATCCTCGTTCGTGCGCCGAAAATAGAAACGAATCTGCTCGCGAAAACTGTAAGTTGCTAGATTAGATTTATTCCGCTTTAAACGAATCTAATCATAGCATGTTAATAAAATTAAAACCGGCTAATCTAGAACCTCTTGCAAATATTCATTGAATCCTGGGCTTCACATTCCAACAGTTACTGCACTAAGAGTACGAATGGTGGTCATCTTAGCAACATGAACAAAAGTCTCTTCATAATCCATACCATATTGTTGAGAGCATCTTTTTGCAACCAATCACGCATTATATCACTCCACATATCCATCAGACTCAGTTTTTATGTTATAAACCCAACAACATCCAATCATAATCTTACCGGTAGGTCTAGGAACTAGATCCCAAGTACATGTCTTATGCAACGCAGAAAACTCCTTATCCATATGTTGTTGGCAAAGAATGTTAAAAATTGCTTCTTTATATGAAGAAGGCTCAGAGAGAGAATAAATAGAGGCTAATAACAAAGTGAAAGATGGAGAATAAAGAATAAACAAAATCTGGCAACTGAGTAGACTTACGTATGCGTTTGGATTGACGTAGATCGGGATCCAGAATCTCGGACGTTGTTTGAGAGACCACGGGAGAATTAGGCAAATTAGATTTGTCAGAGAGCAAAATATCAGTACATGCAGGGTTTCCAATACTAATTTTGTCCACAATCAGATGAAGACCAACTATCAAAATTTTAAGAGAAAGGATCAATTCGAAGGAAATTAGACTTTGTGAGATTATGAGTAAGAGAAGGATTATTTAAAAAAAAAAGGTATATGCTCAAGGAAAACAACATGGCGAGGCACATTAAGTTTTTGTGTGGTAGGATCAAAACAACGATACCCTTTTTGACCTGTACCGTATCCTAGGAAAACACAAATAACATACCGAGATGACAACTTATTACGTTCGACATGAGGACGAAGAACAAAACAAGTACAACCAAAAACCTTGAAACCGTAACCATATAATTTTTCAGATGGAGATAAACCTGAAATTTGAGAAGATGGAATTGTATTTATTGAATGAACAATAGTAAGACAGCTTCACCCCAAAATTCATTAGGAACGGAAGCAGATAACAACAATGATTAAGCAGTTTCAATAACATGCCTATGTTTTCTGTCAGACACACCATTTTGCTCGGGGGTGTCGGTACATGAAGTTTGATGAACGTTTCCATCTAAAGCAGCAGCTCAGAGAATTTATTGGTCGTATATTCCTTACCTAAGTCATGCCTAAAACATTTTATAACATCCGAATGTTGTGTTTGGGCAATAGCTCGAAATGCTTAATAAATATCGAAGAACTAAAAACGTGTTTCATGAGATAAATCCAACAATAACGAGTATAATTATTGATAAAGGAGACATAATAACATGACCCTCCTCTTGTAGATACAGGAGAAGGTCCCCCGACATCATAGTAAATTAAATCAAAAGAACGAGAAATATAAGGACTATTATTAAATGGTAATACATAAAATTTTGCCGATTAGCATCCACTACAACTCGAAATATCACATGTTTGCAATTCTCCTAAAGCTCCAGTGGAGGCTAAAAATCTTAAACAAAAAGCAAAAACATGACCTAAACAGGAATGCCATAAGTAAAAACTAGAAGAAGAATGACACAAATGAAAAAGAAAAACAGCTATCGTGAATGTGAAGATAAATCCCATATGGTTTGCTTGTCCATGCAGTATCCTATTCACATATGTCTCTTCACTCATGTTTATTTCTCATATTTACTTCTTGTCTTGCATTAGGCATTATTTAAAAAAAAAAAAAAAAAAAGAGAGAGGGAGAGACGGGATTTTTGTTTATGTGCCGGTTAAATTTGATTTTTGTTGCAACCGGATCTATTGGGCCTACTACTCACATTTCCTCGTTTTGTATGAAGTTTGGCAAAGTCTGTAGTCTTTGTTATTTAGTGCTGGATTTGATATCACTATCCTTTTGATTTTCGCATTGCAATTATCATGTGGTATTGAGTTTGTGAGTTTGTGATTTTGTGTGCCCGTCATGTAAGGTGATTCTTCTTACTTACTTTCAAAATTCTCTCTTCGTTTGATCTTTTTGTTAAGTTTTGAACAGATTGCTCGAAACATTGAGATCATTAGTCCATGTTGATTTATCTATGCATGGTGATTCCCCAGAAAGGGGGAGAAAAGAACAGTTGCGATGGCATGAACACAGGGGGAGTTCTGACAACTGTTGCTACAGTGCATCAGACACTTGCTGGAACAATACAGGAATGCGCTGGGGGAGTTCAGACAACTGTTGAAACAGTTCATCAGACAGTTGCTGGGCAGAAATATAGGACAAATAATAAGCATTGTGAAGAGAAGTTTTTTCTGCTAATGCATATCCTTTTATCTCGTGCTTATCTGCACGAATTATCTGCTTTTATTTTGGAACTATGGTTTATTTACGGTTTACACTATCTGCTGAACGGTTTGATAAATTGTTGCAACAGTTTATATTTGCAGATGTTATTTTGAATTTGCTGACCCTTGTTCATGCATGTGTCATATATTTAGGGGGAGTAAATGTTCTGACCAATCAATGCCAAATGGGGAGAGTGTTAGAATCTCGGTGGGATTCTATGTCCAGAACACCAAGTGGAATTCTATGGAGATGTGTATTAATATGAGGAACATATTTTTCCTTAGTTATCTCATTAGATAATTTGAGAAGAAATTAATCATCTCTCCATATTAATCACCTGAACGTGTATCTCCAAAATAGAAGGAATTTGACATTTTTAATATTGTGTTTATTGTCATTAATTGGTTTAGGTCTTCACAAGAATATAAAAGGAAGAGCTAATGCTGACGCTATTTGCTGAGTCTCTTATCATGTGGATAATTTTGTTGGGTAACGGGCACGTGTACGCAGCGAAAAACAAATTTTTTATGCGATTTAAACAACTTTAAAAACACATAAACACATGCCCGATAATTGAAAGAATTAATTGCGTACCTTTGCGGTTCCAGCGAAATTAAAAACAACATACATGCTTAATTATTCAACCGAATTTAAATCAATTAGCATGCTCGCGTTTAAATCAAATAACATGCTCGAAACAAATAAAACGATTTCATGTAATCACATAAAATCATACAAAACGAACATGAACATTTTATTTAAACGTAAACGAATCAACAACAATGAATTTGTGAGTTTACCTCTTGATGCGTGAGGTAGGCGCACTAAGCAAGACGAGATTGCTACGGAAACCAATCCGTACAATCTAGGGCAGCAGCGGTAGAGCGGCAGCATCGGCGAGACGGGCCACGGCGGCGCGTGTGACTCACGCGCGGTCTTCGGGCGGCGCGTGGGGATGCGTGCGGCTTCGGCTCGTGCGCTGCTCCTCTATTCTTCGATCTTCGATCTTCCTCCTCTCGGATTTCACCTCGTATACTTCGATCTACTAAACACTTGGCACTAGACACGTAATAGTTAGAAAAACGGAAGAGAAGAAAGAAGGAAAGGAATACCGAAAGGGATCGGCCAACGGATGGCCGATTCTAGCGAGACGGGGGCGGCGACGGCAGTGGTGGCTGCGGGAGAGAGTGGCCGAGAGAGAGAGGGACGGCTAGGGTTAGGGTTAGGTCTTGTGTTCTTTGTGCAAGACCTATAAATCATGTACTTATACTGTCTTGCATAAAACCCTAACGGGCTTAAGTTGGACCGGGCCCAACAGCTTAAGTTCGTTAGTTCTTTTACTTGCTCGTCTCTCTCATTTCAATGATCGGAAAATTGTAACGATTACATTTTTCGGAATCATTATAATGTCCTCATCATTACGAGTGCCATCTCTCGATTTCCAACTTTCCAAAAGTTGAAACCCTAATTCAGTGCACTTTCTAAATTTGGAAACTTCCCGATTTAGAAAGTTCACTAATACGTTTGCCTATTCTTTTCCTTTTCATATTCTCATTCATAATTCCAAATTACGAATGTTGGACCCAATCATATTGACTTCCAATCATGCAAAGATAAACCATTTTATCTCTGACCGTTTATTCAAAGATCTCATGTGCACGAGCAGTGTGACCCTCGATGGTTCAGGTGTAAGATAGCCGTGGGCCCACAACCCTTTGTGGTCAAAACTCGTCCCTTAGAGTTACGATTAAGATGAAACTCGTTTCACCTTAATCACCCAACGAATCAAGATTGGCGTCCAGCAACTACGCGTCATGATTCCTTAGATACAAATGAAGTGCCTGCAAGAACCTTCAGATATAGTTAAGGTACAGTACGGTCCCTTCGATACATATATCCCGATTGAACTAGAGGCATTGGTTCGTCGAAACCTCTTTATATGTTCAATGATGGTGCCATCGTTCTAAGTGTTGTAATCGTTACGTACATGACTTAGAGAATCGAATTCTCTAATCATCACTTAGTTAGCTCTGGCCAGAGACTTAGAATGATTACAAACTTTCAGAACACACAGGACATCCAAGACTATTCTAGCGATCGAATCCCCGACTACAATGCACAGACCTCCCACTAGATTTCGGACTGCACGAACACTGGCCCTTGGGATGGTCCTCGGTGGAACTCAGGGACAGGTCACGATACAGCTGGTCCTCTAGTGAAGTCACGGTAATGTCTAGGTCATAAGGACTAATGGTGTACAACTATACCATAGATATCTCTACTCGATTATTGGGAACCATTAGAGATTTCTAGGGTGAGGGAGTTCAGTGAACTCATCAACTTACGAGCACCCACTTATGCATGCCGATATCACAATACCGTTTACTGATGAGATGCAGTACACATACACTAAGTGTTTGATTGTTGCTTAATGACTTCTAAATGGCAACAATTGCTTATTCGGTCAGCACACTCTTATTAAGTTTGTTTGATATAAGCATCTGAATGACACCATTGAATGCTGACCGACTCATTTCAAAAAACTTAACTTGTTCATTTAGCACTACGCTGAACATATTGGGGACAATTTTATCCCTATAAATTTGGATTTGAGTTTTTCAATCACCTTTTGTCTTATTCCTCAATTATTACTAGAGCAGTAGAGTTCAACTCTTTTTTTAATGTAATTTTATAATATTTATTAAGTTTAAAAAATACTCAATTTTGTGCAGGTGTGATGTTTTGATAAAATGGATGAGTAGGAAGATATATTATTTATCCATGTTTCCTAATGAAATAAAATATTATCTATTTATTTAAAGCAAATTTTACTTTTTTTTATTCATTTATTTGAGTGAAAATCTCATGTTCAATTAAAAAAATTGTAATGTTATACATGTATGTCATAAAAAAAACTATGATATAATAATTATAAAATCACATAAAAAAATTACTTGGCAATTATTCATAATTGAGCTCGTAAAATTTGATTCAATAATTTTGAAGGATAATGTAGTAATATCACATCATTCAGATATAAACATTTTTTAATTACCAAACATACTTAATTGTTCAACATTCAGTATTCAGATACACACTTAATCATTCAGATGTTTATTCAGCATTCAGTGTTCATCGCTTAATTTTATCAAACAGAAGTGCTAGTCTCTTAATGGGAAAGGCCGATATCCTTATTGGTGGCGTAACCCTTCGACAAGGAACGTGTTTAACAGTTATAATACTAAAGTAAATATCTCACGATCCTAACGATCATTTACTCGTACTTGTAATAACTGTAAGGATTATATCTATGCTTGTGACAAAGGGACAAATATATAGAATGCCAAGTTGTTTTATCATTAATACAAATAAAGGTTCGTTTATTACAATAATAAATACGAAAGACCACAGCCACATGTTGGCTTGTTGGTCACCTACTCTAACAAATTTACCATGTCATCATCCACCGCCTCACAAGTCTACCAAGCCAAGTAAGCAAAGGGAAAAGATTGAAGTCATTTACAAGAGGAGTTGCCCAAGGATCATCTACAGGGGGAGAAACACATGCATGGGAAGCTGACTCCTTTGTGAACCACCTGCTGGAGCCACTACTGTTAGAACAATTGTTGAAACTGTGGCACTTGCTATTGCAACAGTTGATGCCACTCTTGTTGTTGGTTGTTCCTTTAATGTTGAGGATAATCCCTAGTTTTATTGCTTCTGTCTATCATCTGACTGTTTTATTTTCAGGTTTTTTACTCTGGGGGAGAAACTGATTATAATCAATAAACGACAAAGAGGGAGATTGTTAGAATTGCTTGGATTCTAATTATACGAGAATTAAATGAAACTTGTGCCACAAGTTTGCATATACCGTGAGCTAAAGAAGGGAAGAGTCCTTGTAGTTTATAATTCTTTTAATTTGTCATTAATTGATTTATAATAGGAATTATTCTTCTAAAGAGTTTCCTTGTATTGAAAATATTATTTCTTACGTGATTAAGAGTTTCCTAACCCTAATGGACTCTATTTCTTTGTAGGATTCTTATCACGTGTAGAAGTATAAATAGAGCAGCACGGGATCGTGATTGTTAGAATCCTATGGATTCTGACTTCGCAAGGAAACGCGTAAAAGACTTGTACCACAACTCTAGATATGTTGTAATATAAGAAGGGGAGTTTCCTTGTGTTTTAATTCTTTATTCTATCATTAATGGATTAATAGTGGGAATTATCTTTATACAAGCATAATTATCTTTTTACATTTTATTGTCATATATTGGTAGAGTTTTACTTGATATGGAAATGATTTATTGATAAGGCAAAGAAATCTCATATAAGTCTAAGACTTAGATTCCTATGTGACTTAAGTATTTTTAATATTTTGATCTCTGACTTTTCCTTGCATAGGGATCTTATGGCGTAGGATATAAAAGGAGAGCTATCTCAGCATAAGGTTTTATGCGTTTTATTGGAGAGAAAAATTTATATTTTTTTGCTCTTATTTTTGCTGCTCCCAGAACGTCTTTGATCGAGAGAAATTTTTCACATAAAATATTTCTCTTCTCGTTTTTATTGTTTCATCGTGATACGTGATTTTCATAGAAAATATATCGGCTTCAAGGCTTTGTGGTGAAGACACCAAGATTCAAGGAGTATCGTAAGTTTGCTTCTTCTATATAAAAAGAAGATCGGTTCTTCGGGAGAGGGGCTTAGACAGATCTCGGGAGGAGATCGACCCGCCGACTGAGGGAATCAGCGTTGAAGGGAGTTCAACCGTGCGGAGCAAGGGACGTGCTGCAAATTGAAGATTTATAATTTAGCGTAGTATACAAGAACGAGGTCAACAAAGATGGAGTCTTTGTAGTTTGATTAAGTCCTACTATTGTATTCGTAAAACTAAAAATTAGTAAATTTCATTTGCAGGTCCCCGTGGATGTAGGGTACAATTGTATCCGAACCACATTAAATTTGTGTCTCGTTTATTTCTGTTTTTACAAACTGTTTCACGAACTGTTGCAACACTTTACGCAACAGTAACGAAAAACTGAATCTGACACAAATAATTTAATCTGCACGAAATAAAATTCTAACAAGACTAAAAATGATTGTTCGGTATTACATGATTACGTATACGAAAAGAAAAAAAAAATTACTTCCAAAGTTAACAGACGAAAAAAAATAGTGTTCTTGGTGACATGTGTAGGGCAATTTATGGGAGTTGAGATTGAAAAATTGAGAAAAATGGTGAGCAATTAACAAGAGAATTTGCAATATCATTTTTATTGGCTAAGAAAAAAGAAGAAGTTAATTAATTGAGTTGATTGTGCTTAGTGGTGGGGAAAATAAAAAAAAAAGAAGAAGAAAATAATTGAAAAAAAAAAGCGTTTGCCATAAAAGAGGAGAGAAAAGTTAGTAACCGAAAGAAAAAAATAAAATAAAAGAATGTGTGCTATAAAATAGGAGAAAATAAAAGAAACAAAAACTAATGTGTCTTTCAAAACCAACAAAGAAGAAGAATAATAAATATGATTCATTTAGGATTTACCGAAAATAACCTTTGGATTACGAATATTTCACAAAAATGGAATTAGGGTTTCGGGGTAAAACCTTGTACCAAAAGGCGAAATCCCTCGCCCACAGGGCCCCCATCCCTTGGCCCGACAAGTATTTGATGAAGGAATGTAAATCATGGTAACTCAACGGCTCGTTAAGGTAGCGGACCCGGACCTAGTTGAAATTCCCACACTGCGACTGCGAGGATTCGATCCTAGGACCTTGTACCAACTTACCACCTCCAAAACCAGTTGAGCTACACCCATGCGAGCTTCGGGCAAAACCTTGCTCATATACAGATTAGCTCAGGGATTTTCTCGAAATTTACCTCTATTTTAAATTAAAATTTATGATTTGCTTATGTTTGTTCTGTGTTGTGGAGTCAGGAGTGTGAAGTATGTGATTTCAAATGTCGAATTGGAAGTATTAAAAAAAAAAAAAAAAAAGCAAAACCCGAACTCGTCGCAATCAAAGTGGTATCGTCTGGTTGGTCCGGAAAACACATGCCTTGTTCGAACCTATTTCGAGCCAGACCACCACCCTTATGTTTCGCCGGAATCGAAGTTGTACAGCTCGATTTGGTCGGAAAATGTATGCCCCCGTTAAATCTACATTGAACCAGCTCCCATAGCCAAAAGTATCTTACTTTGGTATTGATGAGGGAAATGGACTGGCGTGCGGGAAGAGGGGTTCAAGAACTTGGTCGTGGAGGAGAAGGGGAATTAGCCTCTGTAACGGAGGGTGTCAGCAGCAAGGATAGCAGAGGAGGCAGTTGGTAGAAGGAAAGGGGTGGGGCAGAGGCGTTGGTGGTGGTGATTCAACGGGGAAGAAGAATTTTTTTGGGGAAGACGTTCTTTTCTTTCTGTTCTTCAATTTTTTTGTGATTTTGTATGATGATGAAGATGGCAGCATATAGTGACGACGTGGAGCAGATTGAAGAAGAGGGCTATTTCGAAAATGGAAATGACTGAATTGAAAAATTTGAAAATTTTAATTTGGGGCTTATTAAATTCCGTGTTGAAACTATAATTTTCAAAAATTTTAAATTTTAAGGGTATGTTTGACTTTTTGTGTCAAAAAACTTACTCCAGCCGCACAATCCGTGTTTGGGCATCACGAAAAACTGTAAAGGGATTTTTCAGCTTTGACTAAGTTTCATTGGGGGTCTTTGCTAATTCTTTTAATACGATAGTTCTTTTGGCAATTAGAAATTACACAAGGGTAGTTCTTGCAAAAAAACCCCATAAGAGACCTCAGTAAATTTACTGTAAATCAATGATGTCATTAAATCTCAAAAGTTTATGAGGGACAACATTACTTTTAGTAATAAGATACGTGGGTTTAGGGTCAAAAATCCGAATACAATGGATTTATTAAACTTTATTGTATTAAATGAAATGAAATAATTAAAATAAATGAATGACAATTATGACTATCAAATGTGTGAGAAATGTTTCCTAGTGTTTACCAGGAGCAACCTTACTTTTATTAATAAGATACGTGGATTTGGGGTCAAAAATATCCGGGCACTTAATTTATTTATTAAACTTTGTTATATTAAATGAAATGAAAAAAAAAATCACAATCATAACTATCAAATTAGCGAGAAAAGTTTCCTAGGATTTACCAGGAGCAACGTTACTTTTATTAATAAGATACGTGGATTGAGGCTCAAAAAATCCGGATACTTCATGTATTTATTAAAATTGATTATATTAAATAAAACTAAATAATAAAATTAAATAATAAAAATAAATAATTAAATAAATAAATGACTATTATAACTATCAAATGAGCGAGAAAAGTTTCCTAGGGTTTACCAAGAGCAACCTTACTTTTATCAATAAGATACGTGGATTTGGGGTCCAAAAATCAGGATAGTTAATGAATTTATTAAACATGATTATATTAAATGAAATAAAATAATAAAAATATATAATAAAATAAATTACAATCATAACTATCAAATGAGCCGGAAAAGTTTCTTAGGGTTTAACAGGAACAACGTTACCCCTTAATAATATGATACGTGAATTTATGGTCAAAAAATCCGGATACTTAATGTATTTATTAAACTTGATTATATTAAATGAAATGAAATAATAGAAAAATATTAAATAAACACATGACAATCATAACTATCAAATGAGCGGGAAAAGTTAGGGTTAACCAAAGATCAACCTTACTTTTATCAATAAGATACGTGGATTCGGGGTCAAAAAATCTGGATACTTAATGGATTTATTAAACATGATTATATTAAATGAAATGAAATAAAAAAATAAATAATTAAATAAATAAATTATAATCATAACTATCAAATGAGCAGGAAAAATTTCGTAGGGTTTATCAGGAGCAATGTTACTTTTATTAATAAGAAACATGGATTTGGAGTTAAAAAATCCGGATACTTAATGTATTCATTAAACTTGATTATACTAAGCGAAATGAAATAATAAAAATAAATAATTAAATAAATAATTGACAATCATAACTATCAAATGCGAGAGAAAAGTTTTCTAGGCTTTATACGGACAACCATACTTTCATAATGAATTTATTAAACATGATTATATTAAATGAAATGAAATAATAAAATTATTAAAGAAATAAATTATAATCATAACCGTCAAATGAGCCGCAAAAGTTTTTTAGGATTTCTCAGCAGCAATATTACTTTTATTAATAAGATACGTGAATTTTGGGTCAAAAAATTCGGATACTTAATATATTTATTAAACTTGATTATATTAAGGGCACTTTACAAATAAGCCCATCAATGGGTACTTATTCATAAAGAAATCCAGACAATAATTTTTTTTACAAAAAAGTCCACACATGGTCCCAAGGTTTGTAAAAGACTAAAAAAGCCCCGCATACTTTAATATGTTCCAATTTCATCCTTTAATTTAATCTAACATTAATTTGACCCCAAATTTCACAAATTGTTCAATTTTGACCCAAAACACATTTTTATGGACAATTTCGTTCGTCACCGTTGGTCTCCGGCGTTGACTTGTTTTTGTCTTCCTAATTTTGTCGCCGGTTTCTGGAGTTGACAGGCATTGACTTTTTTTTTTCCTGATTTTTCCGCCACCGGTTTCTGGCATTGACATTTTTGATTTTTTTTTAACTTCTCCTTTTTCCCCTTTAAACAACAATATTGCTGTGATTGACAGTAATATTAACTATATTACTTTTAAACACGGTATAATTAACTATACTATAGTTTAACACAGTAATATTGTTATGTTAATCTATAGCACAGTAATATTAACACAAAAAACTCATTAATATTGTGTAATAGAGTAATATTAATATGTTGACCGTTCAACAAATGTAACATAATAAAAAGCCAAAGTAATTAATATTACTGTGAGTGACAGTACTATTACTATAACAACAATAATATTACCGTCAACCACAGTAATATTACAATAATACACAGTAATATTATTACGTTACTCCGTGAATAACTCTAACAAAACAAAAAAACCCAAAAAAATAATAATATCGATGTGGTTGACAATAATATTACTATAACTACAGTAAAATTATCGTCAACCACAGTATATTATTGTGTTTACAGTAATATTACAATAATAGACAATAATATTATTACGTTACTCCGTGAATAACTCAAACATAACAAAAAAATCCCAAGAAAATAATAATATTGATGTGGTTGACAGTATATTATTGTGTTTACAGTTATTTTACTGTTAACGACAATAATATAGTTACGTTGACTTGTCGAAAAATTAAACAAAAAAAAATAAAAATAAATAAATAAATAATAATATTGTCATTGACTCTAATTTTACTGTCAACGGCAGTACAATTACATAAATGTATTGTCAACGGCACTACAATTACGTTAATATATTGTCAGTGACAGTATAATTACGTTAATTTACTGTCAGTGACAGTAACTATTAATGACAACACAATTACGGTCAACGTTTAGCGGCGGGTGTTAAAAAAAAAAAACACTAAAAAAAGTCAACGCCGTAATCCAGCGGCGGAAAAAACAAATCCTTACTTACCAGGAGCAACCTTACTTTTATTAATACTAAGATACGTGGATTTGCGGTCAACAAATCCGGATACTTAATGTACTTTTTAAACTTGATTATATTAAATGAAATGAAATAATAAACATAAATAATTAAACAAATAAATGACAATTATAATTATCAAATGAGCGGAAAAAGTTTTCTTAGATTTATCAGGAGCAACCTTACTTTTATTAATAAGATACAAAATTTCTTTTTCTTTTTATTATTTTTGGTCTATGCTGCACGGACACTTCTAAAAGGTGAAGAGTCCCCGTATCCGACACCTGGACACCCGGACACACCTAGACACTTCTCGGACACCCGTGTCGGGCCGTGCCTTAATTTCGCTAAAAGTAGGACACCCGTGTCCGGCATTGTCCACAATTTACAAAAAGTTAGGACACTTCTCTGACGTTTTAAGAGATAACCCTAATAAAAAAAATGCGCATTTTCTTTTCTCTGTAATACACATTTCCTCTATTTTCTTTGTAAGTTCACCCAAAACTTCAAAAGTCTAGCATGCGACGGCGACCAAGAACACGAGCATCAAGGGCGAGTGGTTCTCTTATGTGATGACGACTTATACATATTTTCTACAATTTATAAATGTACCCCTATATTTTTATTATTTATAAATATACCCCTATATTTTGTATATTTACGCGTATCCCCCGCGTGTCCGTATCCTAATTTTTTTGAAATGCCGTATCACCGTGTCCGTATCCGCGTATCGCCGTGTCCACGTATCCGTGTCTGTGTAGCATAGTTTTTGGTTTCTCGACGAACGTTTTTTTTTTCTCGTTCCTTTTGAATTTTTCCTTTTCTTTTCTTTTTGATTTTAGTTTTTTTCCTAACTCTAACCGTTCGCTACCCACTTGACTCCTCATGGTAGAACCCATGATCTTAACCCCATTACAAACTGTATACTATTAAACCTGATGGAGAACTGCAGTCCAATCCATAAAATTTTTTGTATGTCCACTTCTTGCTTACATAAAAAAGTGGACCAGGGCGAGCGGGATATAAACCACATTGCGTTTATATGCAATTCTACTATAAAACATTTTTTTTTCCGGGGTGCAAAATAACTAATTAAATTGTTATTTTCTTTAATCTCCAGCCTAATTTCAAGCACACGAAGTGCGAAAAAATAAATACCACACCGGATTATTGAAACAGACTATATTGTTTTTCTAAAAAAATAAAAAAATTATCACTATATTATTCGATTGATGGATCTTTTATTGTAATTGGTCAAAATATTAGGTAGAAATATTTGGAAGAAAATATGATTTTTAGATAACTTGATAACGAAACGTACAGTTGAAGCATTGTTTTCGTAAAATATTTTATTTTGATAAAAATATAATTTTTAAATACCACTTAAAATATCAAATTGCATTCACTAGCTTTTAAAATTTTATTTGGATTGCACTACGCATGATATATTGTGTTTCGATGATGCAGAGTGTAGTTAACTTTTCTTGAGGATGCAAAGTGACAAAATGGTACATTTCAAGGGTGCAAAGTGAGAGTAAGCCCCGAGCGTTACACTAGTTTTGTAAAGTAATCATTTTATTTCTAATATAATTTTATTATTAAATATATTTATATTTTACATATTTTTCGAAAAAATCGGAATGTTGCTCCTGAACCCTATATTTAGGGCCACAATTTTAAGTTTTGCCCAGGGCCCCGAAATACCCTGGACCGGCCTTGCAAATGTTTAGAATTTCATGAACGTAGATCCATTTTACAAATAAAGTATAGATGATTCAAGCAGCAACAAGATAACCCGAATTATTAGATTTTGCTAGATTAAACACATAGATTAATGCACTTTACAACATTATTTTCTCTTTGGAATTAATTCAGGCTGTCGCGATTCCCAATTCAGGCTGCCCTGTACCAACTCCCCAAAACGAATTATTGACGGAGGATTTACCGTCTCCATGACCCAACCCTTCAAAATTGAGAATGTAATTTCGGGACAAGAAAAGATAGAAAGAAGAAGAAAGAAGGGATTTTTGTGTAGTCGGCCCCCCTCTGTTCCTCAAAGAGACAACGGAAATATCGCCGGCATCGGTGAAGAAGCCCATTACAGGTATGACAACGGCGCCGGCGATGGTGATAATTTGTAGGAGTAAGGCGGGTGATTTGGAGTTGGGTTTGAGATTTAGGCTGTAAATATTAAGTTTGTAAGAGAACTTTATAAATTACTATTAGATCCAAAAAAACAAATTATTTAAAATTAAACCCAATGCACTTTTAACCGTCTACAACACATTATGTAACCTCTCCCACAACTAAATCTACGGCATAGACCCACTACCTTCTCCCACACCCGACCCCACTACAAGATCTGGTTTTTATTAGTTTTTTTTAACAAGAGTACACAATTATTAACTTAGTTATTTTTTGCAGGATCAATTTCCTATCCACTTCCCTACTATTTAGGTGGTTTTGATGTGTAAAACCGAACCGAAACAACCTGTATTCATAAATCAAAAAAAAAATAAAAAAAACAAATATATATATATATATATATATATAAAACATTAAAAGAGCAACAAGGTACACGGAGACAATAGCACAGACAATGAGAGTGGCATATTCATAAATCAAAAGATAAGACCAAATTCTAGTTTCAAAACTCCCACATCGACAAAAAAACTATACAAGAATTGATATTTATATTTTAAGACAACCAATTATATACGCCGAGCTCAGTAATGTGAGCTTGTGACCCAAATGGGGGCAATAAATTGGTTGGACTTTGGGCCTGACTGACTAGCTGGGTCACAGGTGGCTCTTTTCTGGCTTGCCCGTTCCAAGTAGAGAGCTGAGCCGTATGGCTTGAGCGTAGGCTCGGGCTGACCGGCTCCTAAAGAGGAGGGCACCGCGTCAGGCTGGCTTCACAGAGCAGCGATTACTTCCCTCTCTCTACAGTGGGAGGATTACAAGCTGGTGCTTTCTGGGCCTATTAAAGCTAGCTGGGCTTGCCTAATTGAACAATCAATTTTTTTTTTTTTAATCTTCATTGAAGATGATAATTGAAGGAACTTGAATCTCTAATTGGGAGGATTACAAGCTCGTGCTTTCTGGGCCTATTAAAGCAAGCTGGGCTTGCCTAATGGAACAATCAATTTTTTTTTAATCTTCATTGAAGATGATAATTGAAGGAACTTGAATCTCTAATTGGGTCTCTGGAGTGAGATTTAGAGACCGTTTTGCTTACTCAATCGAGCTTGCTCTAAGGCCACATGATTGTTTTTACGACTCAGTACGATCTAGTACGATGTAAACAAATTCAAAATTAAAGTACGAATCCAGTAAAAACATAGTGTACACCATCGTACACACAATCGTTTTGCTTACTCAATCGAGCTTGCTCTAAGGCCACATGATTGTTTGCTATATGATCTCAACTTGTTGCAAATAGAATGAAATTTATGTATGAAAAAATGTTGGAGTTGTTTAGGGTCCGAGAGGGTTGTACTTCTCGAATCGTAAGAGATATAATCTAGTGCGTACAATCTCCTTAAATTTCCATCTCATCCATTGATTATTTTTTGACGACTCAGTACGATCTAGTACGATGTAAAAAATTTCAAAATTAAAGTACGAATCCAGTAAAAACATAGTGTACACCATCGTACACACATCGTACTCTATATAAATTACTTAATTATCTTTATAAACTCAAATCAGTAAATTGAAATATCCATTGAAAAATATTATAGCAATCATAATTAGTTAACAAATTACACGTCTAACAAAATAAAAACCTCAATGTTCTTCCCAAACCAAAACTTCTTCGGATCAATTTTTTTTCCCAGACTAGTTCATCCTTAATTTAGGATTTCTTCGCTTTGCTTCGTGGCTCCCCACGGCTTTAAATATTTTTCGATGTCCACTAATCAAAAACCCATGTCAATTTCCTCCAAAATCCCAAATTATACCTCCTTTGCTACTCCACAACTCCATTCTTCAAACCCTTCAAAACCCCATCTAAAAAGTAACGAAAATTTGTGAGTTTCCATTTTGTGATTTTGTAGGAGTTGGTTTTATTGGGAAGGAGTATTTGCAGAGGTGGGTTTTATTGGGAAAGAGTATTTGCAGAGGTGGGAGAGAGCAGATGTGTGATTGTTCTAAAGTTCGAAATTGTTTTCTGATTGGGGTTTTGAATATTTGTTTCTCGTGGTGAAATGGTTGCATCTTGTACACACACGCACACTCCTCATTTACGGTCTTGAATAATGTATATTATTTGAGGAATTACAGTGTTCCTCGATTGTTAGCATCCTATTTTTCCGAGGAATTGCACTTGGTGTACCGGCAACTTACCAAACCATTATTCTACACACTAAAGGCACCGAGGAGCTGAAAAAATATGGTTATCTTTTTAAAATCCTTGATGGGCGTATAGTCATAGTAAATTTAGTGGAAGGTCTTAAACAATGCACTAGTGCTGGTGACGAATTTAAGGTGATGTACTTGGCATTACTATTTGGCACGATTTTATTTCCATGTATTGAAGACAACTTGCCGGTACATTATCTGAATCCACTGGCTGTCATAGAGAAAATTAAAGCGTTGAATTGGGCCGGTCTCATCCGAACAACTCTAAGTGAAGGAATCAGAAAGTAGAAGAATACAGAACATGCATATATAGGTGGATCTTTGGTTTTTCTTCAGGTACAAATTAATCAAGATTTAATCAAGGATATACAGTACAATAATTTCATTTGGGACACTCGTTGCATCGAAATAATAATTTTTTTTTGTCATTTAGAGGTGTTCTTCTTTGCGGTCGTATGCCCACCCGGTTCACGTTATGTTTTCAATTTAGCATTTCAAAGGACTTTCATAACGTTTTAAACGAAACAAAGGGTTAATTCGTTGATTGATGATATACACAAAAATGTTCCATAATGGAATGCCATGGTAGCTTATTTAACATATTTTTCTACCTGTTGAATTTATTATTGAAAAAAAATATTTACGCTTCGTGTTCGAACTTTTATATAGGAATGCTACTTTAATTTGAATTAAATCTCCACGCTGAACCCCGTGGATGAGATAAAAGTGAGAAACGAAGATATTGATACAAATGAGAATGGATTGAATGACATACATGATGTGAGGGGTGAAGAGTTCAGGGATTTCAATGTTGATTTAAATGTGTTAGGTGATGATCGTGTACATGGAGATTCACCCAGTGATCGAGAAAAATCGATGAACAACCAAGGTGATACAGGGGTATTGAAAGAGGATATGGTCTGTGTTGAGTCTAGATTTTGCACTCAATACGTTTACTTTTCGTGGATCTTTTGTTTAAATTTAATTATATTTTTGCTAAAATAGATTGATTTTGTGTTTTATAGGTGAAAAAAGAGAATTAAGTGTCCACGAAGGAAAAATGATCAAAAAGAAAGAAAAAAGTTGCAAATAAGAAAATAAATCAAATTGGAAGAAGGAATCTCGCCACAGCATTGGCAGTGTCCACCATTTCGAGTATATCTCTCTCATAAGAACTCTGAATCAGCTGATTTTGGCGGCACTGGAAAGCTAATTTCAAAGGCTACAATTCTTATTTCACGTAACATTCCAAAATTCGGACTCCACATGGCAAATATCGAAGAACAAATCCTGATGGGGGAAAGTGGCGGAAATTGATTCCTATTAGGTTTCCACTACTTCCTTATCAAAAAAAGCCTATAAAAGCAACAAGTCTCTACACCAGAAGCACGGAATTTTACACCACAAAACGCGAAGAACGAAGATCAATGAAGACTCTAGCATAGTTTTTCTTATTTTATTTTAATTATTCTATTTTATTTATCATAAGAATTACGAGTAGCTAAGTTTTTAATCTAGGATTTTGTTGGAACCCTATGTGGTTATTCGAAGCTAATTTTCTAATATTATGCAAGTTTAATTCCATGATTATTTCTTCTATCTGATCTTATTTAGTGCATGAATCTATCTAATTTATGTTGCTATGCATTATTGTTAGAATTGAATCGACAAATCGTTTTAATAATTAGAATAGGGATAGAAGAGCCTTCGAGTAGTTTTCACCGGATAAGTGTGTCAATTGCATGTATTATCGTAGACATACAGATAATACCTTAGGTAGCCATTTACGAGATTTTTTATTTAATGCTTTATTCATTATTGGTTTGCATTGACATATAGTGAACCGTTTATGAGTAATAGACTCATTATTGGTATTGTACCGATTGCTTAATAACAAAGAAGGGTACCAACTAAGGTGGATGTGGACACTGGCATATCGCAACCCTGTCCATGCATTGGTTGAATGAAATGTAGTAAAAAAATGGATGGATGTGCAATATTCAAGATTTTGGATTGGACATAATAGTTCCGAAGAAGAAAAGTCTGGCTGAAGACTAAAAACATAGCGGTTCTCGAGAGGCAATCCGAGCATTTATCGATTTTCGTATTTTTCGTTATTTTTATTTTTCTTAGAATTTCAACATGCACAAACTAATAAGTTAATCTTGTTCCAACTTTTTATAGGAGGAGAACATGCTCTTGTCATAGCCAATGTGACGTGTAGCTCCGGTGTCTACCCACCATCCTCGAGTATCGTTCATTAGGTAGGCCTCCGTTACAACTGCCGAAAAGTGCATGTTGTTGTTCTCGGAAGCGGCTAAGTCAATGGTCACATTCGCTTCATTTTTATTATTTTCTTTGCGATGGCGAAAATCCTTTGCAAGGTGTCCATTATTTCCACAAACGAAGCACGCTCCGGTGAACCTCTTAATTTACTTGTTGTTTGGTCCTTTGTTAAATGTAGGACCCTTCCACTTGTTGCTCTACTTCGAGCTCTCCACTACGTGTGCCTTAGCCACGTATTGACCACCCTTGTCGGTAATTTTATTATCCTCCTCGGTCTTGAGCCTTGCTATGAGTTCCTCGATCGTCCACTACGTGTGCCTTAGCCACGTAGTGTTTGAACTCCGTCCAACTCGGTGGAAGCTTTCCAATTATGGAATCCACTTGATAGGATTCACTTACCTCATGACCCTAGGCGAGAATATCGTAAATCATGAGTTGAAGTTCATTCACTTGCTCACTCACAGTTTTGCTATCGACCATTCGATAAAATTGGAATTTGTCCACTATAAATTTCCTATAACCCGCATCTTCAGACTTGTATTTCTTGGACAAACTATCCCATAAAAGTTTGGCAGTCTTTATAGGACTGTAAACTTTGTACAACGGTTTGTCCAAGCAATTCAAGATGTAGTTACGGCATAGGAAATCAGAGTGACTCCACGCATCAATGTGTAGGAAGACTTCCTTATTATTTTCGGGAGTTTCTCCTTCCTTCGCCTTAGGTGCCTCCTCGTTGAGAAACTTAGCCAAATTCATCGTAGTAAGATAAAAGAACATTTTTTTCTTCCAAGTAGCAAAGTCCGTGCCCGTGAACTTGTTTGGTTTTTCGGCCGCGCCGACAACCTTAGGAGCGGCATCATTGATTGAAGCCATCTACACAAATTTATTCAAGCAACGGTTTAAAATAGAAGAATTTAAAATATATGAAAATTTAAAATTCTATACTTACTGTCTCAGTACCGAAAACAAACTTTATTCTAATGTTGAAACAAATAATAAATATTTAATTCGAAATTAGGTACTCAGGATTGTTTAAATTGTTTTAGACGAAACAGTAAATGAATACATTATTTTTATCAAGTCAACAAAATATAAAAGCAATATATTAATATAAAAATGAATACTTACTTGTTAGTCGAAAACAGGAATTGTGAAAAACACAAAGAACGATCGAGGCTTGCTAAAGCAATTCCCTTAAGACAATATTTCCGGGTAGTCAATGGTGCACAGTCTCTTCCGGTAGTGTCCCAAGGTACAACGATCGGATGTCAAATATTTTCACGAATATTCGACCCACGGCGAACTTGAACAACGAACGAAACTTCGACGAAGGGAAAGAAGAATTTGAAGAACTATCTCCTAATTGCCGATTATATTCCGTACAGAATTGGCCAGATTCTGCCTTTATTTATAGGCGGTACATATCCTTTCATAGAGGGTTGCAGTGGTTGGAAGAAGAAACAGTAAGTTGTGTCTGTTCTTTTCACCGAGTTCAAGCGTAGGAAAATTAATTGGTCACTATGCTGCACGGACACGGATACGTGGACACGGCGATACACGGATACAGACACGGTGATAGGCATTTCCGAAAAACTAGGATACGGACACGCGGGGGATACGCGTAAATATAAAAAACATAGGGGTATATTTATAAATAATAAAAATATATGGGTACATTTATAAATTATAAAAAATATGTATAAGTCGGTCATCGCATAAGAGAACCGCTCGCCCTTGTTGCTCGTGTTCTTGGTCGCCATCGCATGCCAGACTTTTAGAGTTTTGAGTGGACTCACAAACAAAACAGAGGAAATGTGTACTACAGAGAAAAGAAAATGCACATTTTTTTATTATGGCTCTCTCTTAAAATGTAAGAGAAGTGTCCCGACTTTTTTAAAATTGTGGATACCGCCCGACACGGGTGTCCTACTTTTAGCAAAATTACGACACGGCCCAACACGGGTGTTTGAGAAGTGTCCGAGTGTTTCCGAGTATCCAGGTGTCGGATGGGGGACTCTTTACCTTCTAGAAGTGTCCGTGCAGCATATATTGGTCATGGTCCAATTAATTAATTAATTTGGTTTGGGACAAATATTTTATTATTTGGATTTTGGGTCAAATAATTTGACTAACTACTAAATGTCCCCAAAAGTAATATTTGTGGACAGCTAAACCCAAACTAGTCATATCACTCGATCACATCGAACGCACATCTTTTGAAATTTAAACATTTTCTGAAGACAATTTTAATTCACTTTAAATCTTTTCATAATTTAATTAATATTACTCAATATTAATTATTGGAAATCATGAAAATTCCAACACATCTTTTGTTTAATTTAATTATATTTGTGCTTCAATAGATTGATTTTTTGTTTTATACGTGAAAAAAAAGAATTAAGTGCCTATGAAGGAAAAATGATCAATAAGAAAGAAAAAAGTTGCAAATAAGGAAATAAATCAAATTGGAAGAAGGATTTTCGCCACAGCTTTGGCAGTGTCCACCACTAATTTTTCTTCTTCTTTCCTTTAAAAAAAATATTAAAATAAAATAAAATAAAAAAGTGCAAGGGATTAGGGGTGAGCATTCATATCGGGTTATTCGGGTTGTGACCCGACCCGATGGAATTTACCTAACCGGATCGGATAATATTTGAATTAACCAGGTTTTATCGGGTTCGGGTACATACATTGGGTCGGATTGGAGTAGTAGCATTCCTATCTGGATACCAGATCGTTTACATGGTTAACAAAAAAAAAAGAAAAAAAAAAAAACACCTATTGAACACACTTGCACCCAAGCCCAGGCCAAGCCCAACTTATATTTGTTAAAAAGACATATCAGAAGCTCAATCTTATATTTGTAAAAAAAGACAAATAAGAAGCCCAACTTATATTTATATAGAAAAAAGGTAAAACAAAAAATACAAAAAAAAAAAAAAAAAAAAAAAAATTCTTTTCAAATGGAGTGTTAATTGTGGCTCTATTTTAAATTAAAATTTAGGGTTAAATACAATAACACCCCTGTACTATGGACTTTGTATCATTTACCCCACTGTACTACACATAAATACAAAAACCCCCCACACATTGCGTTTTTTCTAGAATATGACGAAAATACCCCTACTCAATCATATATATATATATATATATATATATATATATATATATATATATATATATATATATATATATAGTTTGAGCCATTTTCCACTATATATTATACCATTTTCAGTCAACTTTACGTTGAAAATTTTGGTATTTATACTTTTTTCTCCAAAACATCTAATTGCTTACATTTTTTTTTATTTTCTAAATAAAACCTTTTATTTTTGTCATTTTGAGTTTCTTCATTTTTTTTTCTTAAATGTCTTCCGGTAGGTCAAACATCCTAAGATTACAAACATCTTTACAATCCTATTATTGTTGAAAATTTGAACTGCCGGAAGACATTTAAGAAAAAAAAGAAGAAATTCAAAAGGACAAAAATAAAAGGTTTTTATTCAGAAAATTAAAAAAAAAATCTAAGTAATTAAATGTTTTGAAGGAAAAAAAAAAAAAAAAAATCCCCAAGTAAAATTGACCGAAAAGGTTAAAAAATATAGTGGAAAATGGCTCAAACAAACGCTTATATTTATAGGTTTAGCAGGGGTATTTTCATCAGATTTTGGAAAAAATATAATAGCAGGGGGGTTTTTGTATTTATGTGTAGTACAGAGGGGTAAATGATACAAAGTCCATAGTACAAGGGTGTTTTTGTATTTAACCCTAAAATTTATGATTTGCTTATGTTTGTTCTGTGTTGTAGAGTCAGAAGTGTGAAGTATGTGATTTGAAATGTCGAATTGAAAGTATTAAAAAAAGATAAAGCAAAACCCGAACCCGAACCCGAATTAACCAGGTACCGAGTTATGTCGGGTAGGGTTCGGTAATAATTTTTATGCCAAAAACCCGAAAACCCCGACCCGATCCACATGCCCACCCATACATGGAATCCCCACATTCTTTGTCTTTGGAAATTATAGAGATCTATATATAAAAGAAAGATATTTTGAACTATGGGAGAATGAGGGATAACCCCTTAGTTATGAAAATATATATGGGGAGGTCCAATGTTTTTTTTTTTGTTCTAGTCAAAAACCCAAATTCAAATCTTAATTTGACAGACCCCCTAGACAACATAAAATACCTATTTTGCCCTTTTAGTTCTATTAAACCCTAACCACCCTTAGCCTTCTCTCTCACACCCACAACCCAACACGCCGTTACATCTCTCTTCCAAATCTCTCTCTATGACTCTCTCGCCAAAACAGAAAACTAGCATAGTGGAAAAGGCTCCGGCGGCAGCGGCGACGGAGAAGAAGCGGAAGGTAAGGACGGAGAAAGGTTAAGGGAGATCGACGACGATTATGAGGAAGGACGGCGACGGCGAGGAGGAGAACGGGATCCATATTCCGTCGCACGAGTTTCTGGCTCGGCAAATGGCGAGGACTAGAATCGCCTTCTTCTCGGTGCTGGAAGGGAGAGGGTTATTTGAAAAATTTACACATCTGGAGGAATATTCAATGGTACGAAAGGCATAGATTGAACTTTGTAGTTAGGGTTTTGTTTGATTTTCTAATCGTTGATGTTGAAATTTGTAATTAGAGTTTCCCTACATCTTGTTTTAGTTGATAGGTGGCAGTAATTAGTGTTTCCCTTGAATATTAAGTTTACATGAGATATACCTTAGTTTAACCAAGACTTTGACTTGAAGAGAAATACTTTAAGATTTTACTGAACTAGTGATGATATCATTGAGGCATATGTGTGTGAAAAAATTATCTTCTACACTTCTCAAATTGATTCTCAGCCTTGGTCGGTTAAAGGTGGGTCAATCTGTTTTTTATACTTCGTAGCGCAACCTGCTTTGTGCTCTCCCCTTCACAGCTTTCCATTCAGAATACTTTTATGGACATTAGTTTTAATCTTTTGGTTAATTCTTTGGACACTTGGCTTCTTTTCTATACATTTAAAATTGTCTGCTATTTTCTTGTTGTTCTTTTTTAATAATATATAATGTATGCCTTGAGCAGCATTTGGCAGAGAAAATCGAGAAAAGCAGAGGAAAGCAGAACGAAGCATATTGATTACCTTAAACTGATGGCACGGTAAGTAATAATTTTCTTTTTCAACCGCATTGTTCTATTCACCATTTTATATAGATTCACTTGTGAACTTTTTTGGTGGTGTAGATGAATTTTATATATATATATATATGTATATATATACATATATAGTCACATGTGGGCATGTACACGTAGTCATATATAGTCACATGTAGTAACAAAAATGAACACAACTACATGTGACTATAGTTGACTACATATGGTCATATATAGTCATATGTAGTAAGACATAACTACATGTGACTATAGTTCACCAAAGTAAATTTATCAATAAAATGTTTTTCATTGTTTTTTTGTATTTTTCATGTAATGTAATTCGAATTTTGCAGGGATTTTTTGAGTTCACCAAAGTATTTTTTGTACAACCATCATCGAATTTTGCAGTTATTTTTTGAGTTTTGGTTATAATTTTTTTTTTTGTGTGAAGCTGTGAGTTTAATTTTAGGAGTCGACTTGTACATAGAACGCGATTGTTGTGGCAAGAAATATAATAAAAAAAACTCGAAACTTGTTGCTGGTGGTGGTGCGACAAAACTGACTGTTCATCCATTTAAGGCATAGAAAAGGTAATGAATTTTAATGTGCTTCTTAATATATTGAATCACTGTTTATTGGTCCTCAAATGATTTGGTCCTAGTATATGTAGATTCGTGATGAGAATATTTTGTTGGTAATATGATATTGATATTTTATTTATCGAGAATGAAATAGTTGACTAGGTTACGTGTGTTTCAACTATTCTTTTATCTATGGTGTTCCACTTCAACTTACTTTGATCTTTGACCTTTGGTTGTACGAAGAATAATGATTAGTATACTTTGTTTGTAATTTGATTTTGATAATATAAGCTGTCTCGTATCTCTTGGAGAACAAAGTCAGGTACTTGAAGGGACAAATAAAGTCACATACATGTATATTGTCACATGTGGTCATATATATGTAGTCATATATAGTCATGTGTAGTAACATACAGTAATATATGGTGTAGTCACATATAGTAATATATAGTCACGTGTAGTAACATACAATAATATATGGTGTAGTCACATATAGTAATATATAGTTATATATAAACTATGTAGTCATGTAGTCATATGTAGTCATGTATGAGTTATGTGGGGAGTATCTATGTATACCAGTAGGTGATAGTGCGTGTGTGCACATTTAAATTTGAAGCAAAATTCGTTGTTTGTTTAACTCTTTTTCTTTTTCACAGGTCTTGATGTTTGAACTACTATGTAGTAAGTTTTTTCACAGGTCTTGGTGTTTGAACTACTATGTAGTAAGTTTTTTCACAGGTCTTGGTGTTTGAACTACTATGTAGTAAGTTTTTGCAGAGTGAATTGTGTTCGTTGTTCAAAACAAGCGGTTCTCGTGTTGACAAGTTTAGTCGTATAGATAACTGTAGTCATGTATAGTTCCATGTAGTTATATATATTTATATACAAGCTATGTGGTTTTTCTAATGTATAGTGATCTTGATGATTGTGTTTTTTTTTCACTTTTTTGTTAGGCATTAAATTATTTATAATATGAAGAATCAAAAATTTTGAATTTTTTTATTGGTATAGATGATTTTTTATATAAATAATCAACGGTTTAATTTATAATTGATCGACCATAACTTTGGGGTAAAAAACAGTACATGGCTACATATACCTATACATGACTGTGGTATACTATAGTCATGTGTAGTCAATTTCAGTACAGTAAATTAAAAATTAAAAAAAAAATTAAAAAAATTAAAAATTAAAAAAAAATTAAAAAAATTAAAAAATTAAAAAAATTAAAAAAAATAAACAAAATTAAAAAAAAATTAAAAATTAAAAATTAAAAATAATTAAAAAATTAAAAATTAAAAAAATTAAAAAAACCACAAAAAGAGGGTACATATAAAAAATATAATAATAAAATAAAAATTTATATTTTTTTATTAAAAAATCTGAAAAAATGCTAAATGCAGATCTAAAAGTGTGGAGTGCAGTTAGTTATAATGCTGAATGCAGTTGGAAAATCTGAATGCAGTTGGTTAAAATTTACAAATAAAGGCACAATTGTACTTTTGCCTCTCTAGGGGTGTATCTCAAAGAAAGAATTTTAGGGGTGGACTTATCCCTATATATTTTCCATTCTAGGGGTGTATATCAAATGGCCCCTTTGAACTATAACCCTAAACCTAAACTTAAGGGCAATATTGTTAATAAATAAATCTCTAATTAAAATTTATATTTCCTCTATTTTTGTTCTCCATAGTTTTAAAATAGTTGAAAAAATTATTTTCCTATTTTTTGGGGTAGTGCCGAATTCCCTATCCAACTAATCCCTATATTCAAGTAATTATCACTATTTTCCGGTTTATAATTAGGGGTCTTAAGATATAAGTTCCTGGTGACAAAACTAATTAGAACTAAATGACAACCTCAACTAAACATTTGCTTCACATCCTTTATTAAATTCATTCCAAAAATGCCCTTTTACTCATCTTTATTTTTTCAATTTTCACTCTACATTTTTTACGTTATTATATATAAACAATTTGTTTTCCTTATTTATAACATTTTTTTGAAACTTACGTTTTATTTTTCTTCTTTTTTTGTTAAATAATTCAGCAAATTTTAAAAATACTATGGTATACTATGGTGTACTATGGTGTACTATCGTTTTTACACTATTATTAAAAAAAAATCTACAATATTATTGAAAATTACAAAACAAAACTCGTTTTTCGTTTTTGTTAATTCAATATATATATATATATATATTTATTTATTTTTTAATATTTTATTTGTTGTAATATTATAGTAGACTGTGGTATACTACGGCCCACTATGGTCTACTAGTGTGTACTACCAAACCCTAGCAACCAACAAACACACAATCCTCGCCAACCCTAGCCGTCAAACCCTAGCCGCCAACGTCTGCATCCATCGCAACCATAGTCACCTACGAACTTTGGGAAATCCAGATTTACGATTTTGAACCCAAATCAAACAAAAAATCTTGAAGATCAAGATCAAATCTCCACCATAATTAACCACATCCCGCCGCCACAAACACAACAACCCCCGCCGCCATCTCGACCACCACAGCCCGCCGGCTTGACCACCACAGCCCGCCGCCGCCGCCTCCTCCTCCACAGCCCCGCCGCCATCCCGACCACCACAGCCCGCCGCCTAGACCACCACAATCGCCGATGCCGACTCAACCACCATAGCCCCACTCGCCGCCTCGACTACCACAACCCCTCGCCGCCATCTCAACCACCACAGCCCGCCGCTTCGACCACAGCCCGCCGCAGCCGCCTCCTCCTCCACCACAGCCCCCGCCGCCGCCCTTTCCATCACAACCCCTGGCTCGGCTACTACTGAATTAATTAGCAAGAGAGGTGTGTGGGGATGGAGAGGTGAGAGAGAGAGCGAGAAAAAAAAACGGAATTGAAAAAAGATACAGAGATCGTGTGAGAGATGGAGGAAGAGAGAGAACGTGAGAGAAATCAAAAAACGAAATAAATCTGAATTGGAGAAACGTGAATATATGTAGGTTATATAATTTAGGGTATAAGGGCAATATAGGGATAAAAAAAAATTTAGGGATGTAGCCCATATATTATTTGAAATTAAGGATTTAATTAAAAAAATGAATTTGAACTTGTCATTTAGTTCAAATTCGGTTTCGTTTGAGGGGCTCATAGCATATTAACCCTTATAATTATAATTAGCATAGAGTTTGATTAGCATAGAGTTTAAAACTGTATAACTCACTATCCAACGTTTGTATTATCCCTACTAGTATTCTTTCCCGTTCGATGCACGGGATAACACTTTTAAAGTGAGAAAGAATAATTAATTTAATACGTGACAATAACAATTATAATAAGAAATATATTATACAACAATAACAAAATTTATTAGTGATATTTAAATTACAAAAAAAACATCAACATTACATCAGCATTCATACAAATTTAATAATATAAACCTATTCAACAACAAACTATATGAATTCAATTCTCATAATATGAAATTGATTGTTAATTAAATGAATCAGTTAATAAAGAAAAAATAATAATTAAAAAAATCGATAGAGGAAAAAAAATAGGATTTTTAATTTTTATTTTAGAGATGCCATTAAAAGGAAGCTGAATAATAAAGAAAACAAATTTTATTATATAAACCTATTCAACAACAAATTATATAAACTCAATTTTCGTAATATAAAATTGACTGTTAAATAAATGAATCAATTATTAAAGGAAAAAAAATAATAAAAAAATAGTTAAAAAAATTCGTAGAGGAAAAAAACACGAAAAAAAATTTACTTTTAAGATGCCATTAAAAAAATTATTTTTAAGATCCCTAAGCCATATTTATTAATTTAACTTTATGTTTTTTTATGTAATATTATTGTGTAATTATATTATCCAGTTAATGTAGAAGTTTGACGAATCTACTTCTTTATCACCCATAATAGAGCTAATAGCACAACCCCCCCTGTGTTTTTTTCTAATTGTCAAAAAACACACTACGTTAAAACAATTAGCAAGAAGCCCCCTATGTAGTGTTTTTCAAAGCACACCGACCCTTATTTTGAAATTTGTTGTTGACTTACATGAATTCACCAAATTACCCCATGAAAGAAATACTAAAAAAAAGAGAAATACAAGGAAATAAAAAAAACGCAAAGCATTTGCAGCAAAACCCATAGTCTCAAAGTATCGCCGCACTACGGTGTTCATGCCTAGCATCTCGTCGCGATCAAAGTGGTGCCGTGTGGTTGGTCCGGACAACACCTGCCTTGTTTGAACTTATTTCGAGCCAGACCACAACCTTTATATGTCGCCGGAATCGAAGTTGTACGTTTCGATTTGGCCGGAAAATGTATGCCCCCGTTAAATCTACATTGAACCAGCCCCCATAGCCAAAAATAACTTACTTTGGTATTGAGGAGGGAGATGGACTGGCGCGCGGGAAGAGGGGTTCAAGAACTTGGCGGTGGAGGATAAGGGGAATTAGCCTTTGTAACGAAGGGTGTCAGTAGCAAGGATAGCGGAGGAGGTAGCTGGTGGAAGGAAAGGGGTGGGGCGAAGGCGTTGGTGGTGGTGATTCAATGGGGAAGAAGAATTTTTTGGGGAAGACGTTCTTCTCTTTCTGTTCTTCAACTTTTGGTGATTTATGCATTGTTTGATGATGAAGATGGCAGCATACAATGACGATGTGGAGCAGATTGAAGAAGAGGGCTTTTTCGAAAATTATAAGGACTGAATTGAAAATTCTGAAAATTTTAATTTTGGGCTTATTAAATCCCGGGTTGAAACTATAATTTTCAAAATTTTGAAATTTAAGGGAATGTTTGACTTTTCGTGTCCAAAAACATACTCCAGCCGCACAATCCGTGTTTGGGCATCACCAAAAACTCTAAATTTTTCACCTTTGACTAAGTTTCATAGGGGGTCTTTGCTAATTCTTTTAAAACATTGGTTTTTTTGGCAATTCGAAATTACACAAGGGTAGTTCTTGCATAAAACCCCCCATAACAGGCTCAGTAAATTTTCTGTAAATCAATGATGTCATTAAATCTCAAAAGTTTATTAGGGGCAACATTACTTTTAGTAATAAGATAGGTGGATTAGCGACAAAAAAAATCCGGATACAATGATTTATTAAACTTTATTATATTAAATGAAATGAAATAATTAAAATAAATTAATGACAATTATGACTGTCAAATGAGGGGGAAAAATTTTCTTGTGTTTACCAGGAGCAACTTTACTTTTATTAATAAGATACGTGGATTTGGGGTAAAAGTTATCCGGATACTTAATTTATTTATTAAACTTTATTATATTAAATGAAATGAAAAAATAAAAATAAATAAATGACAATCATAACTATCAAATTCTTCTAAAAGTTTCCTAGAATAAAAGTTTCCTAGCAACGTTATTTTTATTAATAAGATACGTGAATTTGGGCTCAAAAAATCCGGATACTTAATGTATTTATTAAAATTGATTATATTAAATAAAACTAAATAATAAAATTAAATAATAAAAATAAATTATTAAATAAATAAATGACTATTATAACTATCAAATGAGTGAGAAAAGTTTCCTTGGGTTTACCAAGAGCAACCTAACTTTTATCAATAATAAGATACGTGGATTTGGGGTCAAAAAATCAAGATACTTAATGGATTTATTAAACATGATTATATTAAATGAAATAAAATAATAAAAATAAATAATAAAATAAATTACAATTATAACTATCAAATGAGCCGGAAAAGTTTCATAGGGTTTAACAAAAGCAACGTTACCCCTTAATAATAGGATACGTGAATTTGGGGTCAAAAAATCCGGATACTTAATGTATTTATTAAACTTGATTATATTAAAGGAAATGAAATAATAAAAACATATTAAATAAATACATGACAATCATAACTATCAAATGAGCGGGAAAAGTTAGGGTTTACTAAATATCAACCTTACTTTTATCAATAAGATACGTGGATTTGAGGTCAAAACATCCGGATACTTAATAGATTTATTAAACATGATTGTATTAAATGAAATGAAATAAAAAATAAATAACTAAATAAATAAATCATAATCATAATTATCAAATGAGCCGGAAAAGTTTCTTAAGGTTTATGAGGAGCAATGTTACTTTTATTAATAAGATACATGGATTTGAGGTTAAAAAATCCGGATACTTAATGTATTTATTAAACTTGATTATACTAAACGAAATGAAATAATAAAAATAAATAACTAAATAAATAAATGACAATCATAACTATCAAATGAGCGGGAAAAGTTTTCTAGAGTTTATAGGGACAACCTTAATTTCATAATGGATTTATTAAACATGATTATATTAAATGAAATGAAATAATAAAATTATTAAATAAATACATTATAATCGATATCATAACCGTCAAATGATCCGGAAAAGTTTCTTAGGATTTATGAGGAGCAATGTTTCTTTTATTAATTAGATACGTGGATTTTGGGTCAAAAAATCCAGATACTTAATATATTTATGAAACTTGATTATATTAAGGGCACTTTACAAATAAGCCCATCAATGTGCACTTATTCATAAAGAGATCTAGACAATAAACTCTTTTACAAAAAAATCCACACATGGTCCACAGGTTTGTAAAAGACTAAAAAAGCCCCTCATACTTTAATATGCTCAAATTTCATCCTTTGATTTAATCTAACCTCAATTTGACCCCAAATTTCATAAATTATTCAATTTTGATCCAAAACACATTTTTATGGACAATTTCGTCCGTCACCGCCAGTCTCCAGCGTTGACTTTTTTTTTTCATAATTTTTCCGCCACCAGTTTGCGGCGTTGACATTTTCGATTTTTTTTAACTTCTTTTTTTTCCACTTTAAATATCAATATTGCTGTGATTGACAGTAATATTAACTATATTACTTTTAAACACAGTAAAATTAACTATACAACAGTTTAACACAATAATATTGTTATGTTAATCTCTAGCACAGTAATATTAACACAACAAAATCATTAATATTGTGTAATAGAGTAATGTTAATATGTTGACCGTTCAACAAATGTAAGCATCATAAAAAGCCAAAGTAATTAATATTACTGTGAGTGAGAGTAATATTACTGTCAACCACATTAATATTACAATAATAGACAGTAATATTATTACATTAATCTGTGAATAACTCTAACAAAAGAAAAAAAAACCCAAAAAAAGTAATAATATTGATGTGGTTGACAGTAATATTACTATAACAACAGTAATATTACCGTCAACCACAGTAATATTATTGTATTTACAGTAATATTACAATAATAGACAGTAATATTATTACGTTACTCCGTGAATAACTCAAACAAAACAAAAAAACCCAAAAAAATAATTATATTGATGTGGTTGACAGTAATATTATTGTGTTTACAGTTATTTTAATGTTAATGACAATAATATAATTACGTTGACTTGTCAACAAATCAAACAAAAAAAAATTAATAATAAATAATAATACTGTAATTGACTCTAATTGTACTGTCAACGGCAGTACAATTACATAAATGTATTGTCAACGGCAGTACAATTACGTTAATGTATTGTCAATGACAGTATAATTACGTTAGTTTACTGTCAGTGAAAGTATAATTATCGTTAATGACAACACAATTACAGTCAACGTTTAGCGGCGGGCGTAAAAAAAAACACCAAAAAAAGTCAACACCGGAATACAGCGGTGGAAAAAACAGACCAGAAAGCAAAAAAAAAAAAAAAAAAAGTCAACGCCAAAATCCGGCGGCAAAAATATATTTTTTGAAAAAAACAAATTTAGAAAAACAAAATGTCAAAATTGGATTTTTGTGGTCAAAATTGATTAAATTGGGGTTACAATTTAAAATTCGGTGTAAATGGTTGGGGGTAATTTTGTAATATACATGAATTTTCCTTTATTTATAATAAATATTAAACGGATGCGTTTATTGGTGAAACAAATATATCCCCTAAACCTAGAATAATAAAGATACTTGGTTATAGACTTATGCACAAAAACCCCTTATATTAAATGAAATGAAATAATAAAAATAAATAATTAAATAAATAAATGACAATCATAACAATCAAATGAGTGAGAAATTTTTTCTAGAGTTTACTAGGGACAACCGTACTTTTATTAATAGGATACGTGGATTTGAATGTATTTATTAAACTTTATTATACTAAATGAAATGAAATGCTAAAAATAAATAAATGACACGTATAACTATTAAATGAGAGGAAAAAGTTTCTTAGGATTTACCAGGAACAACCTTACTTTTATTAATAAGATACGTGGATTTGGGGTCGACAAGTCCGGATACTTAATGTATTTTTTAAACTTGATTATATTATATGAAATGAAAAATAATAAAGATAAATAATTAAATAAATAAATGACAATTATAACTATCAAATGAGCATAAAAAGTTTCCAAATTTATCAGGAGCAACCTTACTTTTATTAATAACATAAATAATTTCTTTATCTTTTTATTATTTTTGGTTTCTCGACGAACATTTTTTTTTTCTCGTTCCTTTTGAATTTTTCCTTGTCTTTTCTTTTTGATTTTAGTTTTTTTTCTAACTCTAACCGTCCGCTACCCACGTGACTCCTCATGGTAGAACCCATGATCTCAACCCCATTACAAACTGTATAATATTAAACCTGATGGAGAACTGCAGTCCAATTCATAATTTATTTTGTATGTCCCACTTCTTGCTGACATCAAAAAGTTCCCATAATTTTTTTTTCTCCTCTTCTTCCTCACCAAGAATTTTCAAGGTACGCAATTGTTTTCCACAGATAAATAATACAAATATTTATTTAATTTTTTTGCATCACATGTGGTAAATTTCACAGCACATAATAATTGCATGCTAATGATGTTCTTTATTTTATTTTATTTGTACAAACCAGGCATAATTGAAGACACTGACTCCCCATAATGTCCATCTCTTTAACCATGGTATTTGTCGTTTTCATAAACCTATTATGCCATTTATTTTTTATTTTGTAGAATCGTTACGTTTTGTGTCTTCACGAGTCACCGTCTGTTAATGTTGGAGGCACAACAATTGTATTGACATTATTCTTATTGTTTCACAAATTGGTGTTCCAATGTCTTTGAGAGAAACGTCGTGTTGAATTTGATTTCACCGCAGCACAATCTAACAATGTATTTGTGAAAGAAGAATCTAAATCAAACTTATCACGTAGTTCAACCTATAGTAAGGAAATTTCACCGAAAGAGTTCTTTTTAAGCTACATATATTGTGACCAGTGTCTGGAGCGTGTGAGAACGTCCGACTTGGTCTGTTGCGCTGGTGTTAAAGTGTATATTTTTACACAGTATCGTACCTTTTTATTTGAGATTTTGGTGCGTTTTAACGATAATTGGTGCTTAAAAAGTTGATTTATTGTATTTTAGGTACAAATTGAAGAATTGGAAAAGTATGGGGTAAAACTGCAATTTTGGAGAAAATATGGGCCAAAAGTGAAAAAGTCAAAATTCTGTAGATTTAAAGCCCGGACGGCCGTCCCTGTTTTAGTTCAAAATATGGGACGACCGTCCGAGATCACGAGGAGACGCAGTAAAGGAATTTTAATTGCACAAGGAAACTGCCCTCTTACCCAAGTTTTCCACCCTATATAAGACCAAACCAAGCACACAATTGGGGATCCATCTTTTACGCAATTTCAAGAGCAACAAAGCAATAACGACGAAGAATTCGAATACTCCAAGCATAGATTTATCGTCTATGATTTATTTTATTTGCGTTTTTACTTTAATCATGAGTAGCTAATTTTCTTATTTCTAGGATTTTATGTTGAACCTTATGTGGGACTTATGAACCCTTTTCTATGATTTTATGCAAGTTTTATTTCCGGATTATTTCTTCTACTTGTTTTATTAAGTGCATGAACTTGATGACCTTATGTGCTTTTATGTTATTGTTAATCGCATGAATCGGAAGAGCGGGTTATTAATTAGAACTGTGGTAGAAGAGCTTTTGTGGTATTAACATAGGAATATAGTTAATCTCTTAGGTATCCATTATTGAGATTTATGCTTAATGTTGTGTTCTAGAATTAATTGCGTAGGAATAAAGTAACTGAATCTAGAATATTAGAATCGTAATACACGCAGAAGCGGGTTATGATTAACTTAGCATCTCAGGTTAATAATCCGAGTTAATTACTTGCAAAATTAAAAGAATTGGGGGAGTAATAATCACATGGGGGGAAATAAAATCCTAGGCTTGTTTTCTCTGATTAATCTTCGTGTTAATTGCTTTCGTTATTTTTATTTTTTTAATTTGCTTTAATTAGTTTAGTTAATTTAGTTAATTATCTCTAAATTCGACTGTGTAGGGTGAGCTTGATAACAATTGGTAGGATTTAACGTCTAGAATTAAATAATTAAATATTATTTGTGGGATCGATACTTGGACTTAAAAGTCCACTTTATTACTTGTACGATACGTGCACTTGCGTGTAGGTATTACACCCAACAGCTGCACGCATTATAATCTCACTACAATGCATCGAGAATGTGTACAAGTAATGGTGGCGGATCAATACAAATTTGATTTTGATAATCCTAGTTGGGGTTGGGTAATTTGTGCAACTAGACTTGCTCTTTTTTATAGATTGTTTGCTGATTGAAACATATATACTGTCGTACATTTGAAGTATGTTTTCTTATTGTAATATTAAATTAACGATGTAAAAAGTTTGATTAATGCAAGTATTAGGTTTTTTTTATTGTAATACTTGATCACCGATGTAAAAAGTTTGATAATGCAATTTAATGTTTTAACATAATTACATATGTCGTTTGCATTGGTTTTGCGTTTATATGCAATTCTACTATGTTCAAGTTTAATATTTAATGATCTCTAATTAAATAGTTTCGATTTTTTAGGTTGTCATATCTTCATTAAACACTAAACTCTTTGTTTCTTTGTTTTTTGTGTTGTTTCAGTTATGTGCTATCACATGTTAACAATAAACTATTATTCAAATTCTAAAATTGATTCTGTTTTTCAGAGAATGATTAATTGTAAGGGCTATATGCCAAACACCCTTCATTGGGATTTTAATTATTGATAAATCTTTTATTTATGAATGATATTTGAGATAAATCTAATGGGCCTGAAAAACCATATATGCCCCCACTAACTATTAATTAGTATAATTATTTAATTTAAACAAAAATTATATCCATAATCTACACCCAAATCTTCTCCAAAAATTATTCCTCACGCCAATTCAGTTTTTTTTCTTTTCTTCTTTATTTTGTTTAATCGTTTTCTTTATTTTGATTTAAAAGAAAATTTATAATTAGTTTTTTTTTTTAATTTTGGTTTTTATTTTAATTTTTTTTTCTTATTTATATTTTTTATGTTTTTTTGTTTTAATTTTAAAAAATGGTTTTATTTTTATTTTTGTTTTTTTTCATGGTTTTTTTTTTCTTAGTTTCGAATTTTTTTAAAAATGGTTTTTTTTTTTTTCTTTCCAGCTTTTTTAAATGAAAACCACTCTATATAAACATGAAAAATCACTCTGTATAAACAACTATATAAACATGAAAACCACTATGTATAAAAACTGCTATATAAACATGAAACCACTATGTATACACAGCTATATAAATATAAAATCACTCTGTATAAACAACTATATAAACATGAAAACCACTCCGTATAAAAACAGCTCTATAAACATAAAAACCACTATGTATACACAACTATATAAATATAAAAACCAATCTCTATAAACAACTATATAAACAAGAAAACCACTCTTTATATTTTCGAAAACCACTATGAAATTATCGAAAACCACTATGACATTACCGTAAAATTCACTATGACATTAAAGCAATGCACATTAATATTGATGTAATTCACTACAAACTTATCGAAATCTACGTAATTCACAACGAATTAAAGTAATCGACTAAAAACACAACAAAAAGTTAACAGAAAAATTCGGAGAATATAGCGATAAATGGATTAGCCAGACAACACCAGCAGCCGACCCGGCCGACCCGGCAGCATTGGCACAAGAAGTAGTAGCCCGGTTATCTCTGTAACTTAAATTATCTCCATCCAACGTAATTCCACTGCACGGGTTCTTTTTACTGCAGTCTAATTTCACTACAACTTGTGTAGCTGATGTTCGTATATCTTCATATGCCACGTCACTTATCTTCACCCCGACCCCTGTAATAACAAAAACAATAATCCAACAACAACTACTGTTAATTAATATTAGGGATAATTAGCAAGACCCCCCATCTAGGTAAATGAGTTAAGAAAACCCCCCCTCCCAAAAATAATTAGAGAAAACCCCCTTAGTTAGTATTCCACCAAATATTATTTTTAAAATTCCAAATCTACCCTTATTTGTCAATGTATTATTTTGAAACCCTAATTTCTCTCATATTTTTTTTCAGCATCGCCCCTTACCACCACCATTATCTCTCCCCGCCGTCCACCATCTATGCCCATCACCACCACCACTACCTCTCCCGGAAGCTGCGATAGTGACGCCGGGATGGCACCGGCAAAATCGTTGTTCGACAAGTCGAGCGATGTTAGGGTTTGGAGGCGGCTGAGGAACGAAGGGATGTTGCCGGAGAGATGATTGAATCTCAGGTCGAGATATTTGAGATGAGAGAGTTTGGTGATCTCTTTCGGGATTTCTCCGGTGAGATTCGTCGAGTGGAGGTACAGTTCTTCGAGGTATTCGAGGTCGGAAACGGCGGCCGGGATCGGAAGGTGGTTGAGATCGGCGAGTATTAGGTTAAAGAGGATGATACGGTTGGCGGCGCCGCCGCATCAGACGATGTTGTCCCAGTCGCAGCAGTCGACAAGTGGGTCCCAGTCCCATCATGAGATGAGGTTGCTGTTGGGAGGAGTGTTGAGGTCTTTCTTGATTTGTAGGACGGCTTTTTTGTCATTTGGGTGGCACCTCTCTGAAAATGCAGTGTTGGAGAGAAAAAAGAGGATGAATATGGAACAACGGAAGTAGTTCATGGCCATGGCTGAATAATTTGGATTTTTTTTTGTTTTTTTTGTGTAAAATGGAAATTGAGATGGAATACTGTTCGGACAAGAAGAGAGGAAGAAAAAGTCGGCAGGACCTTGGGGCCCGGACGCGCCGCCGACGATGAACCATGTGAAGGCGGAGAGGCAGAGGAGGGGAGAAGCTGAACCACCGGTTCTACGCACTCAGATCTGTGGTACCCAACGTTTCTCGGATGGACAAGGCTTCACTTCTATTTTGCGTCAACAATATAATGATTGAGGATGTTGTCGTTACTCAAGACTGATGTTGCTTCATTGGTGGAGCTGAACATGCTCAAAACCCGATGGGTCCGGCCATTACAGGAGCTCTGGGTGGTGTGGTGACGATGGGGAGGCTGTTTTTGGGTTTTTTTTGGATAGGACGGAGGACGGCGCGTGCAGAGAATTTCGCGCAGGTTGTTACCTTAATCGACTATGTACATGTTCATAGTCGATTACGCTAATCGACTATGCTCTGGTAGTCGATTAAGGTTCACCGACTCCAATTTTTTTTATTTTTTTTGGATTTTTTGTTTATTGCTTTCAATTGTATAAATCATTCATAATATTTGTATATTTTTTTGTTTTTGTTATATATAGTTGATTTTGTATTTTTTTCGCAGTTGTGATTTGTTATTTTTAGTAGTAGATTCTTAATCGACTATGCTTCACATCAAAGTCGATTACTATAACTGATATAAAACAAAAATTAAAAACAAAAAAAAATAAATAATTAAATAATTTCCTTAATCGACTATGAAGCATAGTCGATTAAGAAAAAAATGGGGAAAAAAAAAAAAGAAAAATCGCTGAGCGTGACCCAGTGATAATGTGGCGGGTGGGGGCAAAGCTGGAAAGCATAATGGCTGAAAATGGGTGTGGACTTTTCTCAAATGGACTAAAATATTTTGGGCCTCCCTCAATTAAAAAAATAATGAGGGGGTTTTCTCAAAGAGCCCCTTAATATTAATATTCAAAAAAATTTAGTTGCTTTTAACTTTTTTATATACCTTTTTTTTTAGTAGATTAATTTTTTTTTTTTCTTTATATACCTGAGTAGGACAATTTTGGTGGTCGGGCCCCGCGGAGATGAAGTCGTCTCCGGTGCCGATGTGCGTGTTCATCACGGTAACTTCTGACGACTGCTGTATGTGGATGCCGTCGGTGTTAGGGCTGTTCGCCGGAGCTGAGATTTTCATATTAACCATTTTCACTTTCTTGCATCCGTCGACAAGAATATGAAACTTCTGGCTGTTCAACGAGGCTAATCCATTTATCGCTATATTCTTCGAATAGTAGAACGCCAACGACTACAGTAAAAAAAGGCATAAGAGGGGCTGTGATGACCCTGATGAGGAATTGAATCTCCGTCGCGGGGCTATGTTGACCTAGATTACGTTGAACCGGTTTCTCTGTAATTAAGGGGCGCAATCGTGGAATTATATGAGGATGTGTTGTTACGATATAATGGGAAAAGATATTACAAATCTTTTTTAATTTTTTTTTTATTTCCAATTATAAAAGGGGAAACTACAGATAAATACCTAATCCAAAACACAAAACACAGATCAGTCCCTAGGTAGTTTATCCAAGCAAATCAGTCCCTACTCACGCGTCTAATATGCAGATCAGTCCCTAATGTGATATTTTATTATATTCTCTTTCTTCTTTTTCACTCTCACCATTTTCTCTCTCTTCATCTTCTCTTTCTTTATTCTCTTTCTTTCTTTCTATCTGCTCTATTTCTTGTCTCTTTCTCTCCTCTGGTTTTCTCTTTTTCTGACGAAAAAATCACTGTAAAACCCACCCACCCCACAATGGCTACAAATGATGTACCTAATGATGTTCCCACTGTGATTCTTGGAAGTTGTCGATACAAAGATCAACTTCACATTATTTCCATCAAAAGTAATTCGACCTTAATGGAGATATATGGTGCTATTATCAACAAGTGGAATCATATGCATCCAGATGCACTGATCCTCCAATACTTGGCTCCTCGGGAAAGATTGTATGTGAAATTGGGTAGTGATGAAGATGTGGAGAATATGGTTGCATTGCATCTGATAATGAAGATGAGTGTGGTCGACATTGTCGTGATCTGCAAAGATGAAGCTAATTCGCGTGGAAAGAAGGTTCGCACCGATGGCTGGTAGGTCTCCATCATTTTATGTACTGCTGAAATTCATTTCTTTATGGTTGTTAATTATTGTGTGATACATAGTATAGAATATGACACGTAATAGTATCATGCTAATATAATTGTGGTATGGACGTATGGTACTTATAGTACGTAATGGTTCTTCGTATAGTATGGGTGATAGGTAAATTTGGTACTGTTTGTACTTTATCATTATGTGATTTGTACTATGTTGATTAAAACTTTGTACTATGTTTCAATTTGCACTATGCTTTTTCTATTTCTATTTTGTACTATGTATTATGTACTCTGTTCATTGATGGTTTATTATTTTCAGTCTAATGATACTATTTTTATTTACACATGGTACCGGTATTAGATATGAGATATGATGGTATGCCTGTTGTTGGTTGATGGTTTATCATTTTAAGTCTAATGGTACTATTTTTATTTACACATGGTATTAGATATGCGATATGATGGTATGCCTATTGTTGCTTGATGGCATATCATTTGCAGTATAAAGGTACTGATTTTATTTACGCATGGTATTATCTATGGGATATGCTGGTATGTCTTATGTTGGTTGATGGTTTATCATTGTCGGTATAAATGTACTGATTTTATTTACCCATAGTATTATCTATGAGATAGGATGGTATGACTTACTCAATTTATGGCCGTTACAAACTAATATAGACGTTGCTTATTTTCAAAAGTAATCAAGTCGTAATAAGAGCATAAATGACACATAGGCTCATTTGTTTCTCATTCATGGCTTCTTCGAGTAGCACCACTCAAATGAGTGGGTTAAAATACAAAAAATGGAAATGCAAGCGTCTTGATTGTGGGAAGAAAACAATAATCATGATTTCAGAAACTATTTCGAATCCCGGAAGGTTATTTTACTGTTGCCCACACCATGGCTACTCCCATTGGTGTGAACCATTTGAAGTTGGGCAAACGTTTTCCCACAACAACTCAAATCGTGAAGAAAATGAAGTTACAAGTCGTCGATGAACCAAGTCCATCAAGAAAGTGAAGTGAAGAATTGCAATTCCAAAGGTGGAGTAGTTCAGAGTTTGATAGTGTTGAATCTAGTAATATTTGCAGTCTACATGCTATGTAAAACCTATGTACTGTTGTTTAATTAGTGAACATAAGAGTACGGTAAAGTTAGGGTTATTCGTGAATATAGTATACTATGTTCACCAAATAAGTACAATGTATAAGCTGGTAAAGTTCGGGTTATTCGTGAATATAGTACGCTTTGTTCACCAAATAAGTACAATGTATAAGCTGGTAAGGTTCAGGTTATTCGTCAATATAGTACGCTTTGTTCACCAAATAAGTACAATGTACAAGCTGGTAAAGTTCGGGTTGTTCGGCAATAGAGTACGCTTTGTTCATCAAATAAGTATAATGTAAAAACCGATAAAGTTCGGGTTATTCGTGAATATAGTACGCTTTGTTCACCAAGTAAGTTTAATGTATATACTGGTAAAGTTCGGGTTGTACGTGCATATAATACGCATAGTTCATCAAGTAAGTACAATGTATAAACTGGTAAAGTTATGGTTATTCATGAATAGTACGCTTTGTTCATCAAGTAAGTACAATGAATACACATGTGAAGTACAAGTTATTCGTGAATATAGTATGCTTTGTTCATTGATAATGTATATGTTTGCCATTCATATAGTATTGTTACACTTTATATATTATTGTGGGGTCAATGCATCCATATAATCCAATTTTAAGACACAATTCTTCATTTAAAGACTATTAGAAGTGAATAGAGACAATGTGGAAGTCGATCAATATCGATTATGGTAATATTTGAGGAAAATATTAGCTTTACACTTGAGCATTTTACACTTATATGAGTATCTTGTACAGTATATGAGTATCATGTATGAAATTCAACATATTTATGGGTTCTTGTATTCCAAACGCAACAATAATGATCACCTACCCTAGAATAATCATCTAAAACATAATTTATGCATCTCCCATACTTATTGATCATTAAAGTGTCAATGAAATTGGTACAATTCAATTCATCACAAAATATGGTACGCTTTGTTCATCAAGTAAGTACAGGGAATACACATGTGAAGTAGAAGTTATTCGTGAATATGGTACGCTTTGTTCACTGGTAAAGTATATGTTTGCCATTCATATAGTATTGTTACACTCTATATATTATTGTGGGGCCAATGCATCCATATAATCGCACTTTAAGACACAATTCTTCATTTTAAAACTATTAAAAATGAATAGAGACAATGTGGGAGTCGATCAACATCGACTATGGTAACATTTGAAGAAAATATAAGTTTTTCGTGAATACACATCAGAAGTACAAGTTATTCATGAATATAGTACGCTTTGTTCATCAAGTAAGTACAAGTCTAGTGAGGACAAGGTATCTTCGAATAGATTAGAAAGTACTTGTTGCTCATTTTTATGGTATGCTTATATTCTTTATACAAACTCAATTCATCGCATAATAAAGTACCATGTGTTCAAAAGGTAAGTACAATTCATCGAAACATATAGTACGATGTATACAATGGAAAAGTACGAATAGAGCTAACCAATAGTATTATTAGCTCTACAACAAAAGGACATATTGTTTATGGCACAAAAACACATTCATCTGTTTATGAAAAAGAAAAAAACACAAAAACCCCAAACACTTACACTCCCAGATTTTTCACAATAAAGTTACATCTCTTTCATCTTTAGCTTCCACTTCTACTCCCCGATGCCTCTGAAAGATAATTGCTAGTTTAGGGCGAAGTGTTTTGATATCGCAAGTTTTTGCCTTAAACCAAATATTTGTATTGTCTACAGTATGACAATATGCCCACAAGCAGACAAACAAGCCGTAATTCATACACATAAAAGTACAATTATAACAAATACAACGTACTATAAAGTTCCACTACTAGTAATTTCGTTCAATACCACTGTTGGATATGACCCATACTACATTAGAATCAAACATTATACTTCGAGTACCCTTTGTCAATACCATTCGAATGCACTAGCAATACCATTCACATGCACTAGCAATACTATTGGGGCATATGACACGTACTACAGAACCATCAAACATTATACTTCCAGTACCCTTGTCAATACCATCCAAAGTCACTAGCAATACCATTCAAAGGCACTAGCAATACTATTGTGGCAAATGACACATACTACAGAACCATCAAACATTATACTTCCAGTACCCTGTGTCAATACCATCCAAAGTCACTAGCAATACCATTCAAGGCCACTAGCAATACTATTGTGACATATGACACATACTACAGAACCATCAAACATTATACTTCCAGTAGCCTGTGTTAATACCGTCCGAAGTCAAGAGCAATACCATTATTAGGACTAAATGCTTTCGGGACAGTACTTCGAGTACCCTGTGTCAATACCATCTAAATACACTATTAATACCATTACTGCGCATGACACATACTACGAACCAGTACGAAAAATACAGTAAGCCTCTTTTCCATATCCCATATGAAACCCTTGTTAGGACTCAAAATGTTGTGGGGACATGCTAATGTAGACACGGCCCCGGGTCGGGTCGGGTCCGGGTCCGAGTTTTGGAGGACCCGAAACCGACCCGCGGGGAGGCGGGTCCACTCGGGTCCACCCGGGTCCAGGTCAGTTCCGGGTCGGGCCGGGTCCGAACCGGATTTTGAAACTTTTTCCAAAATATGCTTGGAATGGGGTTCGAACTCTGGTTTCCTTCACATGAAAATGCCAATCCAAACCAGTGAGACATGGCCATTGTTTGTGAAATTACTTGCAAGAAATATATATAACAATAACAAATAGTGTAAAATGATTATAAAAATAATGTTTAATGGATTATTAATTATCATATTCATAATTATTAAAGAATTTTAATTAAATTATTCACAAATATAATATAATAAAAAAATTAAAATAAATTGAAAGAACTTGAGCTTAATCCATTTAAATCTTACGATTCAATTCTAATATTTGAATAAAATGTATATGTAAAAAAAAGGATTAAATCATATGATCTACAATTTAATTCTTACGATTTTTACAAATTAAACCAATTATTAAAAGAGAAACTACATCATAATATTTTGAATATAGTAGTCATATATAATATTATTTTTAAAGTAAGAAAATTAATTGAATTGAGATATAATCTATTTTTTTAAAATAAACATCATTTATATTTTTAAATAATTATCTTATGATAAAATACTCAATAATATTAATAAGTTCTTGTCAACAATTGAGGTTAATCGATTTAAATTCATTGAAATGAGTTATAATCTATTTTTTTTAAATAAACATATTATTTAATTTTTCATTCGATTTTTTCACACTGTCGATTTTAATAACAAAAGTGAGTTTGTATTATGTATACGCATTTGATTAAATATTGAATTGATTCAATCCTATATATTTTTCAATAGTGGAGATTATATTGATAAAGTAATTAATAATGGATGTTTTGAAGTATTGAACCGTGCTTTTATATATATATATATATATATATATATATATATATATATATATATATATATATATATATATATATATATATATATATATATATATATATATATATATATATATATATATATATATATATTTAAAGTTTACATTTGCTAATAATTTAATTAAACTTATTTACTAATAATTCATATGAAAATTAATAATTTATTTAACATATTTACATGCCAATTAAATCATTTTACCGGAGTTTTATATTATATATATTTATTGCCTAAAAATTATCAAATGTTGTGTTTGGCCCCAGTGGAAAGATTTGCCCAATCTTTCCAATTCGGTCCGAGTTCGAATCGTCTCTGACTCATTTTTGAATAAAAAAACTGTATGAACACTCGGTTCCCGGGTCGGGTCCCACGGGTAGACCCGCCGGGTGGACTCGTCTGGTCTCGGGTCTTGAAACTGGGGACTCGAAACCGACCCATGTATGGGCGGGTCCGGGTCCGGGTTGACGGTCAACGGGGCGGGGCAGGGCTGGGGCGGGGCGGGGCAGTCCACGGGTCGGGTCTGGGCCGGGTCCGGGTCAAACCCGGCCCGTGGCCGTGTCTATGCTAATGTCACTGAAAAATAATACCCAGGAGGATAGTGTTACAAAATCATGAAATTCGACAACAAATAAATGATCTTTGCAAACCCAAACAACAAAACAACAGATATGGGAGACACCGAATAAAGTCGAGGCATGATACCCATGAGTGAATATGTTCAAAATCATGCAATTCTACAACAAATAAACCTTTTTGCAAGCTTAAGCAACACCCAAAAAGGTCTGTTTCCAAGAAAATGAAAAAAATCAAACCTTGTTGTTTACCCTGCTTCACCATTGTTTAGAAATGGGTTTGTTTATTTTTATTTTTCCTTTCGTTTTAGGGTAAATTCCACTTTACCCCCTTGTACTCTGCCCAAGAACCACTTTACCCCGTCGTACTCTTAATTTCGTCGATTTACCCCCTTGTACTTGTACAATTTTCCAATACAACCCTCTTCGTCAACTTTTTTCGATTTTGACTCTGACGCCATCTGGTCAAGAGTCAAAATATTGACGTAAATATTGAGTTTTTTCGATTTTGACTCTCGAGATTAGAAAAGAGAAAGTTTCACACATTCATATATTTTTTTCTTTGGACTGGGTGGAATCGATCAATTTTTGGGTCTTGATTTTTACCAAGTTAGGGGTTCAATTTGGGGATATCTTGGAAGGGGAAGTGGTGGGAGAAGAAGAAATGACAAAATGACGCGTTATAGGCAGTGGCAATTTTGTAATTTACAGAGTTGACCAAATGGCGTTAGAGTCAAAATTGACAAAAAATTGAAGAAAAGGGTTGTATTGGGAAATTGTACAAGTACAAGGGGGTAAATCGATAAAATTGAGAGTACGAGGGGGTAAAGTGACTCTCAGTCAGAGTACGACGGGGTAAAGTGGAATTTACCCTTCGTTTTATTATTTTTCTGCGTCTTTGTTGATTCTTCATTCTTTGTCGTTTCTTCCTTCTTTGTTGTTTCTTTGTTCTTTGTTTCTTCTATGTTGCTTCTTTGTGTGGAAATGGGTATAAACTGATAACGGTGGTTTTTTTTGTGCCTTTTTAGCTTCTTTCTTATTGTTTGATTTTTGAAATGTAACGGACAAAGAGCGTGTAACACAAACGGCGCATTGGAGGTTGAAAATAAATTATGTAAAATTAGTATAAAGTAAAGGGTATTTTAGTATTTGCACATTTCATTAGGGACTGATCTGCATGTTAGGCGCGTGAGTAGGGACTGATTTGCTTGGGGAACCTACCTAGGGACTGATCTGTGTTTTGTGTTTTGGATTATGAATTTATCTGTAGTTTCCCCATCATAAAACATACGTTACTTTTAAGTTAGGGGTATAATAGTGATAATTTATTATTTAATGTTGAAATAGATTTATCTCAAAAATTCCAAAAAAAATTGTATCTATTGTAATAGACTTGTATAATGGGGGGCTTTTGACAGATAATCCCTACTTGTAATTCACTATCAAATAAATGTGAATAATTGTGACGAGAAGTGTTTCCACAATAAAAGACTTTACTACCTCATTATTATTGTTTATTGCTATATTAAATTGCTATTCGTGAACATGTATAAATGTTTAGAATTTCATGAACGTAGATCCATTTTACAAATAAAGTATAGATGATTCAAGCAGCAACAGGATAACCCGGATTAGATTTTGCTAGATTAAACACATAGATTAATGCACTTCACTGTACATTATTTTCTCTTTGGAATTAATAAGGCTGTCGCGATTCCCAATTCAGGCTGCCCCGTACCAACTCCCCAAAACGAATTATTGATGGAGGATTTATCGTCTCCATGACCCAACCCTCCAAAATTGAGAATGTAATTTCGGGACAAGAAAAGAAAGAAAGAAGAATAAAGAGGGGATTTTTGTGTAGTCGGCCCCCCTCTGTTCCTCAAAGAGACAACGGAAATATCGCCGGCGTCGGTGAAGAAGCCCATTCCATGTATGACAACGGCGCCCGCGATGGTGATAATTTGTAGGAGTGAGGCGGATGATTTGGAGTTGGGTTTAAGATGTAGGCTGTAAATATTAAGTTTGTAAGAGATCTTTATAAATTACAATTAGATCGAAAAAAAACAAATTATTTAAAATAAAACCCAATGCACTTTTAACCATCTACAAATATTATGTAACATCTCCCACACCCGACCCCACTACAAGATCGGGTTTTTATTAGTTTTTTTTTTTAACAAGATTACACAATTATTAACTTAGTCATTTTTTGCAGGATCAATTTCCTATCCACTTTCCTACTATTTAGGTGGTTTCGATGTGTAAAATCGAACCAAAACAACCGGTATTCATAAATCAAATATATATATATATATATATATATATATATATATATATATATATATATATATATATATATATATATATATATATATGATGATGATGCTAAAAATAGATCACCTTAGATAGTTGAGATTGAGGGAGCTGTGAAAGCAAAGTGGGTCACTGCTCACGTGCTAGATGGCCCTGAGATACCTGCGAACAAAGAACACGTGAACTAGGCCGGGGGTTGATCCGACAGAAACCCCTCCGACGCTCAAGTCAAACGTGCGGATAGTAGAAATAGTTGGGAGAATATGACCCCTAGTATTATTTGGATAATAGGGCCCAAACCTTACTTGAAGGTGATTGGGCCTCGGTGATAGTGGTCTTAAATATTGGGTTCGTGGCCCATTAGATAAAGAAATTGTAGGCCCATTGGGTTGGCCCAATTAGGCATATCATTAAGCCCCCCAATTTGGGCGGGATGTTTACGCACCTCGTTATGGAGTCCCTTCTCAAGCTTTTAGAGACATTCTTGCATGAAGAGAGACGTGGAAGGTTGTGAAGCCTGCAAGGGTAGTTGTTTTTAAGCGACTTTCGTATGAGGAAGATGTAGATGCAAACTTAAACAAATTTGATTTAAGGTGGATGTATACCTCAAGCGTAGAACCTTTTGAGATTCCCTATATTCCAGGTTCTGGGTATAGGGTGTCCGTCGAGGTTCTCGAGACGATATGCTCCATTGTTGACCACTTGTGTGATTTTATATGGTCCTTCCCACTTCGGGTCGAGTTTACCAATTGGGCGTGAGGCTTCGGCTCTGCGGAGAACTAAATCTCCTACTTGGAAAGAGCGAGGGCGGACTTTGGAGTTATAAACTTTCGCCATGCAACTCTGGTACATTTGCTGTCTGATGGATGCAATCTCTCTTAGCTCGTCGACGAGATCGAGGTTAGCCTTCATTGCTTCTTCATTTGCCTCTAGTGAGTAATTGATGACTCTCCAAGAGGGTTCGCCAATCTCGACGGGTGCTACAGCCTCTGTTCCAAAAGCTAGGTTAAATGGAGATTCTCCTGTTGCTGTTCGTGGGGTTGTTCGATACGCCCACAGAGCATTGGGTAATTCTTCAACCCACTTTCCCTTGGCACTTCCATGCCTTGTCTTGAGATGTTGAAGTATCGTGCGATTGGTTACTTCAGTTTGACCATTTGCTTGGGGGTTTGCAACCGAAGTGAAGAATTGCTTAATAGATAAGCCAAGGCACCAACTTGACTTTGTCTCCACAAAATTGTGTTCCATTGTCCGAAATAATGGAACGGGGAATGCCGAAGCGGCACACGATGTTCTTCCAAAGGAATTGGATGACGTCTTCTTCTCGAATGCGAGCTAAAGGTTCTGCTTCTACCCACTTCGTGAAGTAATCTACAACTACAATGAGGAACTTGCTGATACGAACCCCGTAGAACTTGTTACGAGACCCAAATACCCTATGCGGAAGCAAGATCGAAACATCCAAAAACAAAGATTCAAAGGGGTTCGTATCAGTTGGTATCAGAGCCATCTTCCTAAGAAGGTTTCGCCTATCCTTTATCTTAATTGTTGAGTCAGTCCTTTCTTTCGTGTCTTCGTTTTGTTTTGCGGTTCGTATTGGTTACCCGAGCCAACATCCAAAACAGGTGTCACCTATCTTTATTTTTTTGTTGTGTCTTCTAGTTTATCTCACATTTTCTTGAGTTGTGTCGTCTAGAGTCTTAGTGAAAAAAAAAATAAAAAAAATTCGAATTTTTGCTGTTTTTTCAATTTCTTTTCAGCCCCAAGATAGAGTTTGTCCGTGTCAAAAAAAAAAAAAAAAACAAATTCGAAATTTATCTTTTATTTGTAGTTTTTAGAGCCCAAGTTAGGTTTTATTAGTGTCAAAAAAAGAGATAAAAAAAAATATTGTTTTGATCATGTCCGAGAAGGCCGGTTATGAAGGAGAAAGAATTGAGCAGCGTAGGATGTCGCCAATGGATAAACGTTTCCAGGAACTCCAAGATCAGATGGAAGGAATCGTTACCCAACTAAAGGAACTACGCAAAGATCAACATGTTCGAGGGCCATACGTACGACGTGATGTTCACCAACCAGTTGTACCTTATCCCGATAAAGAGGTAGATCGTGATAGAAATTTTGGTGTGAACGCTACAAAATCAAGGAGGGAGAGTATGGGACGAGGGTCTGGATTCGATAGATCGAGCCGAGGATATTTTGGTCGAGAAAGAGATGGCGTAGATCAAAACCGTAGCTCAATGGAGTTGATTATACCACCCTTTCAAGGTAAGAGTGATCCCGAGGCGTATATTCAATGGGAAAGAAAGGTTGAACACGTATTCGATTGTGATTACTATTCAGAAAAGAAGAAAGTGAAGCTCGTCGTCGAAGCATTCATTCACTATGCAATTAGTTGGTGGGACCAATTTGTCTTAACTAGGCGGCGCTGTGGTGAACCACCAATTGATGATTGGGAGTCCATGAAGGCAGTTATGAGAAAGAGGTTTATTCGTGCCCATTATTATAGGGAATTGAAGATGCAAAGCATGAGGCAAGGTACTAAGTCAGAAGAACGGAGTTCGCCGAGGTGGGAATCGCAAAGGAGTTATCCAGCAAGCATGGTGAGAGAATCGTTGCAAAAGCCTAAAAGAGAGAAATCAAAAACCGAGCAGCAATTCAAGACCAAGAGAGGAGAGCGTCCGAGCAAGCAATTCGTGAACTTGTGGTCCAACATTGAGGATGATTCTACAAAGGCGAAAAAGATCATTTACGTGTCACCACCTCAGAGGAATGATAACCTTGAAATTCCCATGGAGGAAAATGTTCTAGACATCATCGAAAGCATTGGTGCAAAAATTGAAGGGATGCAAGACGATATTGTTGAGTTGCAGCCCAAGGAGGATGAAAAGTGCCAAACCGCCCCACCGCTTAAAGAAGAAATTGAAGGTTCGGATTCGAGGACGAATCCTTTTGAAGAGGTGGAGAATGATATGAGCCAGCCATGCATCGAAGTTAATGCCGAGCTAAGCAAAGTGCAAACTCTCAGTGTAAATATTGATGAGATGGCGGTGCCTAGAGAGATGCTTCATCCATTCTCTATACAGAGGTTGGACGCATTGGGACTTCGAGCTACAAAATATCCATGTTCGTACACATTTCAATGGCTGCAAGATGGCGTGTTATGCGATGTGGTGCAGAGATATGTAAGTTTGCTACCGAACAGAGAGATCGATTTTGTTTATACTCCTTGTGATATTTGTCCGGATTCGAGGACGAATCCTTTTAAAGAGCGGGAGAATGATACGATCAGCACAAGCTCCAAGACAAATAAGTGGAAGAAGAGAAAGCGAGTGAGATTAATGGAGCCGTTCGTGTTAGGATTGAAGAATAAAGGCTTAAATCAGGACTTTGAAGAGTCCGTGGTTTGGAATTGGAAGAAAAGAAAGAGAAGAAGTCGTTGGACAAGTCGAATTCCATGCATCCGAGATTCTCGCCTATTCTGGCAGGGTTTACCATTCGAGTTATAACTCTCGCATCTGAAGTTCATTTAAGCTGATTCAAAATGATTCGGAAAGCTAACTGAAAGATCTACAACTTTCATGTTTTGAGCGAAGAGATATTCGAAGTGGAACAGTGTCGAAATTGAGCTTTAATTGCATGCACGTGCACAGCCCAATGTCGCGAGTTAAGAAGGGTGATCGAGAAGTCGACTTGAAGATCAAGTTATCTTATTTAATTATGCACGTTTTTAATTTAGGTTTTATTATGTTTTTATTATTTTAGAGTCTTTTATGGTTAGGATTTGCTTATTTATTTATTTCCTTATTATAGTTTAGGTAGGAGTCCTTTTCCTTGTGAAAAAAGAGTCTTTTTAGACCTTATAAATAGGTTGCCACTTTGGCTGATTTAATAAACGAATTTTGATGATTTAATTGAGAATATTCTCTTTGGTTCTTTAAGAACTCTTCGAACATTTCGGTGGATTCCGTTTGTTCACCCCGACTTATCAATCGATCTTCCGCAATCGATTGTGGCGTCCTCACATACCAAGGTTCTTGCCTCTTTATAGGCAACGGGTCGCGGTTCCACCACCCTTTGATTCCTTCTTTGGACGGTCCGGGGTTTGATATCCGAAGTATTGATATCGGGTCTCGTCACATGGTTGGCGTGGTTCGTATCATTTGGTACTCAGAGCCATCTTCCTAAGAAGGTTTCGCCTATCCTTTATCTTTATTTTTTAGTCAGTCTTTGTTTTTGTGTCTTTATTTTGTTTTTCGATTTTTTGTGTCTATTGTTGTTGAGTCTTTCTAGTCTTTCGTTTGTTTATTAGAGTCCATAAACCAAAAAAAAAAAAATCGAAATTTATTTTTTGTTTGGAGTTTCTTTGAGTCTAAGTTAGGTTTTGTCTAGAGTCCAGAAAAAAAAATCGAAAAAAAAGGGAAAAAAAAAACGAAAGAACGAGTGAGTTTTGTTATTCGTTAATCTCGTGAACTCTATTAAGTTTCTTTCTTGTGGCGTCAACATTATAACTTTGGTTCGTGGTTCTATATAGCCATTGGGTCAAGTTGGTTGTTCCATACTTTCGGTTTGCGTTTCTATATAAACGTTAGGTCGGAGTGCTTACAAGGAAAATTTGATCTTGTTTATTGGATGGGGAATTTCATTATTAATTGTTCAAAAAAAAATAGAGAAGTTCCAAATGGCAGCGAAGAACTTTCTGCTTCATGGATTCGCTTTCAATAGTATACGCTCATTCCAAGGAATCGAATTCGAGGACGAATTCTTTTAAAGAGAGGGAGTATGATATGATCCTAACTAGCTCCAACACGAAGAATTGGAAGAAAAGAAAGAGGGAATTCGTTGGCCAAATCGAATTCTATTTCATACGAGTTTCTCGCCTATCTCTAGCAGTTTTACCATTTGGGTCATAACTCTCTCATAAGACGTCTTATTTGGGTGATTCGAATTTCTACGCAAAGCCAACTTCAAGATCTAAAACTTTTCTGCTTTGATTTGAGATAGATTTGGAGTGGAATAGGACAGAAATCGAGCTTGAAGTCAAGACACGTGCACAGCCAAATGTGTACTCGGGTTATGAAGAATGTTCGTGTCGTCGACTTGATATTTGGAGTTTAGATTTTATTAAATTACGTTTTTATATTAGGTTTAATATATTTATATTATTCTAGAGTTAGTTATGGCTAGGATTTTCTTATTTATTAGTTTCCTTATTATAGATTAGGTAAGAGTCCGTTTCCTTGTGAAAAATGAGTCTTTTTAGATCTTATAAATATGTAGCCAATTTGGCTGATTTGATGGGACGAATTTTAATGATTTAAATGGAGTTTATTCTCTTTGGTTCTTTAAGAACTGTTCGAACATTTCGGTGGATTCCGTTTGTTCACCCCGACTTATCAATCGATCTTTCACAATCGATTGTGGCGTCTTCACATACCAAGGTTCTTGCCTCCTTATAGGCAACGGGTCGCGGTTCCACCCTTTGATTCCTTCTTTGGACGGTCCAGGATTTGATATCCGAAGTATTGATATCGGGTCTCGTCACGATGTTGGCGTGGTTCATATCACTTGCGTCCTCCTGTTGCTGGTGGAAAAGGACCGACCAAGTCAACTCCCCATTGAGCGAAAGGTATGGGACTGTCAATCGGTTGCATCAATGCTGCGGGGAGATGAAGGATGTTAGCGTGTTCTTGGCAAGGCTTGCATCCCCGCACTAGTTTTTTCGCATCTTCATGCATGGTAGGCCAATAGTAACCTTGTCTCCATATTTTGAGAGCTAAGTTTCTTCCACTTAAATGATTACCACAAATGCCTTCATGTACTTCCCGAAGCACATAGTCTGCTGCTGATGGGTTAAGGCATCTAAGATAGGGGAAGGAGAAACCTCGCTTGTAGAGATCTTCACCTATCATTAGGAAACGAGCCGCCCTTACCTTCATTTTCTTCGCTTGGGTGATGTCAGTCGGAAGTTCCCCGCTTTTGAGATAGTTTATAATGGGGGTGATCCAACAGGGTTCGCTCTCTTCAGCGCAATTCACTCCGTCGGTGGAGACTATTTCTGGTTGGGAAGCCGTGAGGAGGGTGATTTTCCGGCTTCCAATGCTTGCCATGGAACTACCAAGTCTAGCCAACTTGTCTGCATCAATATTGTTGGCTCGTGGTACTTGCTTTATCTCGTAGCTATCCAATTTTGAGAGGAGGGTAAGTGCAAGAGCAAGGTACTTTGCCATGGATTCTTCTTTGGCTTCATAGTTCCCAAGGACTTGGTTGACCACTAACTGGGAATCATTGTGTACTATGAGTTTGCGAGCTCCAGCTGCTAAAGCGAGGCGGATACCAGCGATCAAAGCTTCATATTCGGCTTCGTTATTGGAGGCTTTGAAATCAAACCGTTGAGCATACTCGAATTCATCGCCATCTGGGCTTGTTAATACAATACCCGCGCCTCCTCCTGTAGCGGTAGATGATCCATTGACATTGATGGCCCAAGTGGGTATGGAGGTGCTCTCCTCCGATGTAGTCATCTCTACTACAAAGTCTGCTAGGATTTGAGCTTTGATGGCTGGGCGTGGTTTGAACTCAACCCCATATTCACTTAGCTCTATAGCCCATTTAGCTAATCGTCCGGAAGTCTCAGGACTTCTCAATATTTGTTTAAGGGGATAGTTGGTGAGAACTATCACCTGGTGCGACTGGAAGTACGGACGTAACTTTCTGGCTGCATTGATGAGGGCGAGAACAAGTTTCTCCATATTGGTGTAACGGTGCTTTGGGCCTTGGAGAGCTCGGCTTATGTAATAAATCGGTTGGTGACCTTTTTCACCATCCCGAATGAGCACTGCGCTAATGGCATCAGCAGAAATAGCCAAATATAGGAAGAGAGTATCTCCTGGCAGGGGCTTCGTTAGTAGAGGTGGGGAAGTGAGATACGCTTTCAATTCTGTGAAAGCTCTTTGGCAGTCTTCATTCCACTCAAACTTTTTCCCACCTCTTAGTATCTTGAAGAAAGGAAGACCCTTATCAGCTGATCGGGATATAAATCGGTTTAGGGCTGCCAAACAACCGTTAAGTTGTTGGACCTTCTTAATCGAAGTGGGAGGGGCCATGGAGGTGATAGCTTCAATCTTTGCTGGGTTGGCTTCAATTCCCCGCCGTGATATCATGTATCCTAAGAATTTTCCGCATCGAACTCCGAACGAACATTTTAGAGGATTGAGCTTCATCTTGTATTTACGTAAGATGGAGAAGCATTGACTTAAATCAGTTAGGTGATCCGCGACTTTAATACTCTTGACGAGCATGTCATCAATGTATACTTCCATGTTCTTACCAATCAAGTCCACGAACATCGTGTTTACCAGGCGTTGGTAAGTAGCTTCTGCATTCTTTAGACCGAACGGCATGACTCGATAGCAGTAGATGCCTTGGTCTGTAATAAAACTAGCTCTCTCTTGGTCTTCTGGGGCGAGCAATATTTGATTGTATCCTTGATAGGCATCGAGGAAGCTGAGAAGTTCGCACCCTGAGGTTGAGTCTATGAGCTGGTCGATCCTTGGTAAGGGAAATGGATCCTTCGGGCATGCCTTGTTGAGGTCGGTGAAGTCTACACATAGCCTCCACTTGCCTCCGGGTTTAGGCACTAGTACCACATTTCATAACCACTCGGGATACTGAACCGATCTAATGTATTAAAATTCGAAAATTCTCTAAAATAAAGTCCTAAGGCAGCTATTTATACTAAAAAACTGAAAACCCTAATTAAAATAAGAAAATACTAAAAATTACCAAAAACGGCAAAAACGAGTTAGAGTCTGATTCTAGTAGATCTCGTAATTTTGGGAACAACCCAATTTACGGAATCCTAATCCGATTTTTCTATGATTTGATATTAATTTTCTAAAACTTACCTAAAATAGCAAAAACGAACTTTTGGGAGTCTAAACGACCTTGGATTGCTGAAATTTGACGTGATTCATGAGCTTTGCTCATGAGTTTTGTTCCTTACGCCGTTTTACTTGAGATAGAGTTCATTTCATACTCAACTACGATTTAAGTTCGTCGAAAACCCTTATTTTCCCATAATTTCTTTCGATATTTCCACCAATGCCCATTAATAACTCTTCTCCGAATTAAATAGTTATTTTGCAACACGAATCCAATTTGACGTTCCTTATCAATAGGCCTGTATCTAAGAGCTTTGCCACTTCCTCTTTGATATGTTTGTTGCGCTCAGGACCGAAAGTCCTTTTACGTTGCTTGACCGGTTTCAATCTTTTGTCTACGTTTAGCCAAGCAATGCTACTTTGGGAGGAATTCCCGTCAGATCTTGAGCTTTCCAAGCAAAAACGTCCCCATTGTGTCTAAGGAAGTTAACTAGTTGATTCTCCACTTCTTGATCTAGATCAGAGCCGATACAAGGAATCTTAGAATTATCTCCGGGTATGAGTTCTACTGATTTTAGCTCTTCAACTGCGGCTAGCTTGGCGGTGTCGTCGGGTACGCTGATTAGGATTTCTTTATCAGCTTCGATGACTGCATTGACCCATTTTCGCTTGTCTTGTCTCGGGGTGTCGTCTCCTTTCCCTAAAGGATTAGGTCTCTTAGATGGCTCACGTAGAGCTCTTGCATAACATTCTCGAGCGAGACCCCTATCTCCTAGTACCTCTCCCATTCCATAAGGAGTGGCGAATTTCCACTTTTGGTGGTAAGATGAAGGCACAGACTTGAATGTATGGATCGCTGGCCTTCCTAGGATGATGTTATAAGGGGATGGTTTGTCGACGATAAGGAATTTTATCATTTTCGTAACTCGACAAGGATTTTCCCCTAAGGAGATGGGTAACTCTACTTCCCCCATGGATAAAACACCCTCTCCCGTGAATCCTTTCAGTGGTGTAGTGATGGGGCTGAACCGGGCGTTATCTATGCCCAGCTGCTTGAATGTGTGGAGATACATAATGTCGGCCGAGCTCCCACCGTCCACTAGTATCTTCTTGACTTAGAAGTTGGCCACCGTTGCTGTTATCACCAACGGATCGACATGATCTTCATCTGGACCTTCAAGGTCTGAGGAGTTGAAGACTATGCCATGATCAGGTCTTCGTATTTGATAGATAGATGCGGATGGAGAAGCATGTTCTTGATTCATATGTGCTGATCGAGCGAGGGTGCGTCTCGCATTTTCTGAGTCGCCACCTGCTAGTCCTCCGGAAATAAAGGAGATGATTCCTCGAGTGGGTTGGTTATCATTGGTATCCGCGCCGATGACCCCCATCCTCTCATCGTTGCTGTTGATCTCGATTGTTATCTCGTTGTGGAAGATCATCAGGACGCTTATTTCGAGGCTTATCAATGTATTCGCTTAAGTGACCTTGCTTGATCACTCAATCGCCAATTTGAGTTGCGCACATTCCTCGGTAGTATGCCCTTTATCTTTGTGGAATCGATAATAGCGATCCGATCTTTCTCGTTTCGCATTGGGCTGCATTGGGCGTGGAGGCTCTGCCAGACCTTTTTGTTCAATCACATGAAGTATTTCAGTGAGACGAGTGTTGAGTGGAGTGAATCGATTATAAGTTTAAGATGATTGGCCTTGAGGTGGGGGTGGAGGACGTCGATCATCTCGTCTCCTAATATCCGGGCGGTCATCTTCTCTCTTCCTCTTGGGAGGAGCATTGGCAGAAGCTTCTTCTTTGCGTATGTATTTTTCAGCCCGATTTAACAACTCATCTAAGTTGCCAGGAGGTCTTCCTGCGATAGATTCTTTGAACGTACCCGACTTTAGGTTTTGCTGCATAATTCCTGAGAGCATATCTTGTCCTACACTGGGAACTTCATGAACAGCTTCCACAAAACGTCTGATGTAGTTGCGGAGTGTTTCATTGTCTCTCTGTACGATAGAGAAGAGATGTGCTGGAGTTTTAGCATATTGCCTTTTGATGGCGAATTGGTTGGTGAAACGCAATGATAACTGAGCGAAAGTGTCAATTGATCCTGTGGGCAGAGCATTGAACCAATTCATGGCTCTCTTGGAAAGAGTGGTGCGGAACATCTTGCACATTGTTGTATCTGTTGGGCCATATAAGTCTGCCATAGCGTGGAACTTCTCTATGTGTTCCTGCGGGTTAGTAGTACCTTCGAACTGAGGTAAGCCTGATACTTTCACTCCTTGAGGCAATACCTCGTTGAGGATGTTTAGGGTGAAAGGACTGCGCCTTGTTGGGACTGGAGCTCTTCCGTCAATTGGGTTGTTCAATCTGGGGAACTGGTTTTGGCGAGATACTCTACTATTTATCTCGTCTTCCCCTTCATTAAAGATATGAGCTCTTCGTCGAGACGCATCATCCCGTTGGAGTGAATGGTGGCGTTGATGTCTGGGTTGTGGCTCCCTGTGATTGGTAGATAGCTGCATCCGGGATCGTGGATCTGAGGTGGATGAGGATACACTTATCCGATCGTCATTGTTCTGGGCTAGTTGTTGTACCCTGGGTGGCATTGCGGGTGGAGCACTAGCTGGGATCGCGGGGGGAGCGCTTGCTGCCATCGTGGCAATGTATTGCGTCACCGCATCAGTGGCGGCGCGAGTGGAAGCTTCTGTTATCATTCGCTGGAGTGCCTCCTCGGTTATTTGATCTCCCAGCTTCAACCCTCCAGGTGATTTATTTCTTACATCATCATTTTGGCGCCGTCTGTGGGAATGCAAACCAGATCACGTAGCCAGCAAGATCCTCCTGAGTCCACTCGGAGAGAGAATGACACAGCTAACAACCTCCCAGTTCCAGGAGGCTCTGGCTTGCCACCTCCTCCACGTGCTCCGGATCCACCACGCGAGGTTCAGGTGATTCCCCATCGGGACCCACCACTCGCCGACTCTCCACTTCGGGCTCCGTGCCTGGCTTCACCACCACACATAGATCGCGCAGCTCCACTTCGCGCGGAGCCGAGCCGCGCGGCTCCTCTCACATCTTCGAGCCGCGCGGCTTCGTCTACTGGTTCTGCAGCAATTTCTCCGGATAAACCTAATCGCGTGCAATCGGTACGCGCGATTTTTTTCTCCGGTGCAATATTTTTACCAGAACTCGACCCAATTACCTTCCCTATGGTCCCAAAGGTCATCTCGCTCTCTACAATCGACTTTCGCAGGATAATTTTCAACTATTTCGCCTTCCCCGCTTGGGACATATAAATTATTCTATCTGATGATCTTCTCACCCCAGAGAATATATTATTTTCTACAACGGAGTATATGGAGCAAAATATATTACGGAGATATATAAAATAAAAAATAATATTACTCACCCATATTTATTCGACGTGGTTCTTGATACTCCTCTCTACTGATTTCACAGGGAATTACCTACTCCTACGCACAAATTTATATTTAAAGCACTTTAAATATGAATCCGCTCACCGATTGGGCAACAAAAGAATAATAAAATTTTATTATTATCCTCACGTCAACGACACAAACAAGAAGATCGAAATACAATTCTACTCTCGACACGATCCGACACCTCTCTCCAATTCGCTCCCACATCGATTCGAGAGTGGGGGGCTTAATGATACTAATTGGGCCAACCCAATGGGCCTACAATTTCTTTATCTAATGGGCCACGAACCCAATATTTAAGACCACTATCACCGAGACCCAATCACCTTCAAGTAAGGTTTGGGCCCGACAATCTCAAATAAGCTATAAATAAAGGTTTGAACTCAATCCTTAAGGTACGCCCTATTATCCAAATAATACTAGGGGTCATGTTCTCCCAACTATTTCTACTATCCGCACATTTGACTTGAGCTTCGGAGGGGTTTTCGCCGGATCAACCCCCGGCCTAGTTCACGTGTTCTTTGTTCGCAGGTATCTCAGGGCCATCTAGCACGTGAGCAGTGACCCACTTTGCTTTCCCAGCGCCCTCAATCTCAACTATCTAAGGTGATATATTTTTAGCATCATCAATATATAAAACATTAAAAGAGCAACAAGGTACACGGAGACAATAGCACAGACAATGAGAGTGGCATATTCATAAATCAAAAGATAAGACCAAATTCTAGTTTCAAAACTCCCACATCGACAAAAAAATTATACAAGAATTGATATTTATATTTTTAGACAACCAATTATGTACGCCGAGCTCAGTAATGCGAGCTTGTGGCCCAAATGGGGGCAATAAGTTGGCTGGACATTGGGCCTGACCGGCTAGCTGGGTCACATGCGGCTCTTATCTGGTTTGCCTGTTCCAAGTGGAGAGCTGAGCCGTATGGCTCGAGCGTAGGCTCGGGCTGACCGGCTCCTAAAGAAGAGGGCACCGCGTCAGGCTGGCTTCACAGAGCAGCGATTACTTCCCTCTCTCTACAGTGGGAGGATTACAAGCCGGTGCTTTCTGGGCCTATTAAAGCTAGCTGGGCTTGCCTAATTGAACAATCAATTTTTTGGTTCGAGAGGGTTATAGTAATCATAATTAGTTAACAAATTACACGTCTAACAAAATCAAAACCTCAATGTTCTTCCCAAATCAAAACTTCTTCGGATCATTTTTTTTTTTCCAGACTAGTTCATCCTTAATTTAGGATTTCTTCGCTTTGCTTTGTGGCTCCCCGTGGCTTTATGGGCCTATTAAAGCTAGCTGGGCTTGCCTAATTGAACAATCAATTTTTTGGTTCGAGAGGGTTATAGTAATCATAATTAGTTAACAAATTACACGTCTAACAAAATCAAAACCTCAATGTTCTTCCCAAATCAAAACTTCTTCGGATCATTTTTTTTTCCAGACTAGTTCATCCTTAATTTAGGATTTCTTCGCTTTGCTTCGTGGCTCCCTGTGGCTTTCTGGGCCTATTAAAGCTACCTAGGCTTGCCTAATTGAACAATCAATTTTTTGGTTCGAGAAGGTTGTACTTCTCGAACCTACAATGTAAAAAAGTTAAAAATTAAAGTCGGACCGGAATCAACTTTTTGGTCCGAGAGGGTTGTACTTCTCGGACCTACGATGTAAAAAAGTTAAAAATTAAAGTACAAACCCGAACCCAGTAAAAACATAGTGTACACCATCGTACACACATCGTACTCTATATAAATTACTTCATTATCTTTATAACTCAAATCAGTAAATTGAAATATCCATTGAAAAAAAATTATAGTAATCATAATTAGTTAACAAATTACACGTCTAACAAAATCAAAACCTCAATGTTCTTCCCAAACCAAAACTTCTTCGGATCAATTTTTTTTTCCCAGACTAGTTCATCCTTAATTTAGGATTTCTTCGCTTTAAATATTTTTCGATGGCCACTAATCCAAAACCCATGTCAATTTCCACCAAAATCCCAAATTATAACATCCTTTGCTACTCCACAACTCCATTCTTCATACCCTTCAAAACCCCATCTAAAAAGTAACGAAAATTTGTGGGTTTTGATTTTGTAGGAGTAGGTTTTATTGGGAAGGAGTATTTGAAGAGGTAGGTTTTATTGGGAAAGAGTATTTGCAGAGGTGGGAGAGAGCAGATGTGTGATTGTTCTAAAGTTCGAAATTGTTTTCTGATTGAGGTTTTGAATTTTGTGTTTCTCGTGGTGAAATGGTTGCATCTTATACACACACGCACACTCCTCATTTATGGTCTTGAATAATGTATATTATTTGAGGAATTGCAGTGTTCCTCGATTGTTAGCATCCTATTTTTCCGAGGAATTGCACTTGGTGTATCGGCAACTTCCCAAACCATTATACTACACATTAAAGGCACCGAGGAGCTGAAAAAATATGGTTATCTTTTTAAAATCCTTGATGGGCGTATAGTCATAGTAAATTTAGTGGAAGGTCTTAAACAATGCAAATAAAGATTTGAATTGGGCCGGTCTCATCCGAACAACTCCAAATGAAGGAATCAGAAAGTAGAAGAATACAGAACATGCATATATAGGTGGATCTTTGGTTTTTCTTCAGGTACAAATTAATCAAGATTTAATCAAGGATATACAGTACAATAATTTCATTTGGGACACTCGTTTCATAGAGATAATAATTTTTTTTTGTCATTTAGAGGTGTTCTTCTTTGCGATCGTACGCCCACCCGGTTCACATAATGTTTTCAATTTTGCATTTGAAAGGACTTTCATAACGTTTTAAACGAACAAAGGATTAATTCGTTGATTGATGATATATACACAAAAATGTTCCATAATGGAATGCCATGGTAGCTTATTTAAAATATTTTTCTACCTGTTGAATGTATTATTGAAAAAAAATATTTACGCTTCGTGTTCGAACTTTTATATAGGAATGCTACTTTGCTTTGAATTAAATCTCCACGCTGAACCCCGTGGATGAGATAAGAGTGAGAAACGAAGATATTGATACAAATGAGAATGGAGTGAACGACATACATGATGTGAGGGGTGAACTCTACATGATGTGAGGGGTGAAGAGTTCAGGGATTTTAATGTTGATTTAAATGTGTTAGGTAATGATCGGGTACATGGAGATTCACCCAGTGATCGAGAAAAATCGATGAACAACCAAGGTGAAACAGGGGTATTGAAAGAGGATATGGTATGTGTTGAGTGTAGATTTTGCACTCAATACGTTTACTTTACGTGGATCTTTTGTTTAAATTTAATTAGATTTCTTGTGTTTTATAGGTGAAAAAAGAGAATTAAGTGTCCATGAAGGAAAAATGATCAAAAAGAAAGAAAAAGTTGCAAATAAGGAAATAAATTAAATTGGAAGAAGGAATCTCGCCACAGCTTTGGCAGTGTCCACCATTTCGAGAATATCTCTCTCATTAGAACTCTGAATTAGCTGATTTTGGCGGCATCGGAAAGCTAATTTCAAGGGCTACAATTCTTGTTTCACGCAACATTCCAAAATTCGGACTCAAACATGGCAAATATCGAAGAACAAATCATGATGGGGGAAAGTGGCGAAAATTGATTCCTATTAGGTTTCCACAACTTTCTTATCAAGAAAAGCCTATAAAAGCAACAAGCCTCTACACCAGAAGCACGAAATTTTACACCACAAAACGCGAAGAACGAAGATCAACGAATACTCAAGCATAGTGTTTCGTATTTATTTTATTTATTCTATTTTGTATATCATAAGAATAACGAGTAGTTAAGTTTTTAATCTAGGATTTTGTTGGAACCCTATGTGGTGAATAAAATAAATTTATAAAAACGATTATTAGTGTTTACATGAAACGTGTAACATATGATGAATAGGGAAAGAACCATAATTGATTAGATTTCGATGCCACATTCTTATTGGTCGATTACAAGAGCAGAGGTTTATAAATTTAAGAAATCATCTCTATATTGGTCAGTTACGCATATTATTAAAAATCATGTAAGTGAATCTCTACTTTTGGGAACTTACAAGCATGGCGATATTACTATAGGTTATTTGGATTAATCTGTAATCCAGTTGTGTATAATGGATCGAACCAGAGTATCCAAATATCCTATACAACTTCACATCTACAGGCACTCATCCAAATAACAGAAAAACCGAAAAAAACGAAAAAAATATGTTATGTGGTCCCGAGTTTGTATATGTACAGATTATGTAAATAATCGATTCGATGGTAATAATGGGCGCGTAAAAATGCAATATTCATTCTTTGGGGCACGAATGCTCGAGAAATAATGTATTTGCTTACACGATGGATACATGTTTTCCTTTTTCCAAGTACTATGTTGTTTTATAGTAATGAACTTCCTATAAAATCATGTTGCTCTATCCAGCATTGAATAGGGGTGTAATAGGCCAGTAATGTTCTATTACTTGAGGATTTTTTATTTTATTTTTTCAGAATTTGGAATTTTTGTAAAGAATAGATTTTTTGCTCACCATTGAATGTATTAAATATTTTTATCCTCAGTTTTTAACAACTCCCAAACTATTAGAGGACCCTTCTTTATTTTCTTGTTAAAAAAAATATGAAACAGAGCAATAATATGAAACAGAGTTCCAGACCAATTGATATGTATTGGAAACTGAGAAAATTTCATTCTCTTTTTATATATATGGGACTTGGTAGTGATAAACTTGTGTTCCCAGTTACTAAATTCATATGCCAAGCAATTGACAAAAAAATTAGTCACAAGGTTCAAACTCAAGTATCGAACTACCGAAAAAAAAAAAAAAAAGAAAAGTTAACGGCAAAACCATTTAAATATCTTAAATGGCAAGGTAGTCAGACTTGAAATTAAAATCTTAATACAAAATTTAAATTTAAGTGTCGAACTACCACAAAACAATTTTATTCAAATATAGGAAAACGACATGTTTTAAATACTTAGACATAGATGACATTGGGCCAAAGATGATAAACTACAACATAAATGATTGTGGAATCGATATAACCAAGAAAATATAAACCAAGAATTTAAATCCGATACTTATCAAATTACAAAGTTGGGTCTTTAAAAATCCTCCTCCTGGTTGACGGCCTCACTCTGGCGTTTGTGGTGCCTCAAATCTCAGACGATGAATCTTGTTGTTGAAATCTCACTCTGCCCGAAGAAAAGATCTCGAGAGATGACCAATCGTCGGCCGGAAGAAAAGACGGCCGGTGAGAGATGAATAAGGTTTTCAGAACACATAGAAAGATGATAATTTTTTGTACTCGATGATTATAAGAATTTAATCGTAAAGTATGTTATTATTTTATTATAATTATTCATCTCATTAAATTTTAGTTATTAATTATTAGATAATATTTATGTTTTATATTTAAGGGTTTTAATGTAATTTTACTTACAAGGTAGGTATTGTACACTTTTTCATTGGCTTCATACTAATCTTATTATGTGGCGTAATTCTATTGGCTGGTTATGGTCCGAGAAGTACAACCCTCTCAGACCTTAAACAACCCCACAAAGGTTTCCAGTATAATAAAATATAAACTAATATATTCCCGAAAATTAAAGATTACCTCACCCTTAATTACATGATTACTATTTTTTATATTTTTTTACAAACAAAGAATATCCTAATTGTATTAGTAATCATGTGTTATCTAATTAAAGAAAATATTATCGTGAGAAGTGAGAACATATAAATATTTTTGAATGAATTTTAAATTGGATTTTATCTTATATATAAAAGGAAGATATTTTGACCTATAACCCTATATATAGCCCTAGGGACAATATTGGCATTTCACATTTTGTCAGTTTTATTTTTAATGTTACCTCCCACTACACGAATATTCCAGTATCTGACCCACTACTCAAGTCGCTTTTTTTTTATTTTTCTTTGTTTGAACAATTTTGGTAGCCTAAGTGTTTTCCAGTAACACAGGAGTCGGTTTTTCTGATTGGGTGGGTGGTTTTACTATGATATATTAACTAATACACAACTTCTTAATTCACACGATAACATCACGATCATTTTAGATGGAAGAAGCCGCTCCATCCATCGACAATATATTCTCCTTTTTTTTCCTTCTCTCGTCTACCTCCTGTCGATAATTTCGAGCATGAAGTTTGTAGGTTACAGTTTTATTTAAGAAATGAACGATATATGAGTTTTTTCCTGGTCGATTTATTTCAGTTTCGCTGTGGTGGATGACTTTGAGGGTCCATTTTCCCTTGGGTTGTTTTGCATTCCTTAATTAGTGTTTTTGACACATTCATTCATACGAATTCTGATTATATTTAGCTTTCTACGCTTTTTTTAATGAATATTTTTTCTGCTTCTTTTATACATGTCCTGGTCATTTTTTTTCCTTTTCCCCCTCTTGGGTTGTTTTCCTCCGGAAAAACTAACTCTGCACAATCCGACTAGATAAACCGCTGGCATTTCCATCATACCCACGTTCCTAGGCTATTTAAGGGGGGAAAGCACGCACACACAAAGATGGCAGAACTTTGTTTAAGAATATGGCAAGATGAGAAGTTGCATTCAAATCACGAAAGTACTGGAGAAGCTTGCTTACTTTTGATTTTTCAAAATTATTATTTTTACTTATTTACTGATTTTAACAGCATGTGTTGTCAAGGAACTCATCGTGTCAAACTGATAGTATTCATTTATCATATATCGTTGGGATGCTGCCTTAGTCACATTCATATTCCTTCGTAATGGCTTTAAGATCAATACTATGAAAGAAAAATATCTACGTCGGTACAAGACTTAGTTGGCATTTTGACAGATTTTGGTTCAAATGAATACTCTATTTTCATCATGGTTACATGAAGAAGTTCGGTTTTTTTTTCATCGCATAATGTTGAATTTGTTGTTAAAACTGTTGTTTATTATTTTCTTTAAAATAGTTACATCTCACGTGAATTTAAACTACTTTATGTCCAAAAAGTTTGATTTTGGTAAAGATGCAGTAGTTCGATATATAATGTTTCACTTCTTCTTCATTATCATACAAGCTAGGCTTACTGTACAATTTTTTTCATAATGCTACAGTTATCATACAAGGACTTACTGTACAATTCTCAATTTTCTATTTTTCTTCGCCATTAAATTTCAATGTCCGCCGTAGATTTTGAATGACTCTCAAGCAGGTCTTTTCCACAAATTTTGATCGAGCTACTAAGAAATTTGAAACAAAATCGAGGGCAAAAGAAGTAGATTGGAAATGGGCTTTTGGTCCTAACTAAATTAATTTCATTTTTTCTTTCTCTGTTAAAACAAATTTTAGGCGATTTCGCTAAAAATATTCTTTTCTATTATGATCGCTTAATTTCATTCTGAATTGTTTGTGTCTATGCGTATAAGGTGTGGTTTTTGACTTTTGATGTATGGGTTTGCCTCAAAGAAGGCATTGATAAAAGACTTTGCTTCAATGATTTTAAAATATTATTATGTTATTATGATCAATGGATATCTTCCATCAGTCAATTTGAAACAGGTATAGATAATCTTACAATGAACTGTACAAATCATCTTACAATCTGAAATAGGTGTATATATTATAAGCTCTACTATTATGAAATGTGTTATTTGTTTCGTTAACAAAGGCTTATCAAATGTGATATTTTTACTGTAGGACGAATATATATGCTACAGTAACATGTCCCTCATGTTAGTAAATTTATAATACAAGTAAAATAAGGTAATAATACTATATTTTAAAATATCACAGCTAAATATTTTAATATTACCTAATATATGTTCTATGAAAATTTTTATCGTCATGTAGTTAAATAATTACTTTCTTTCCCTTTAAGAATGTGATCCCGTGCCCCATGGGGCACGGTTTCTAGTATATGTAAAAGTTGAATCGTAAGAAAATTTTATATAATATATGTAACTGAAATGCTAAATCACGCACGAAAGTTACCAAATCACGCTCATAACTGAAAGATTTTCTTTTTCTAAAATCTTTTCCAATACAAAAAAACCCTACCTATCCTCTACCACAAAATCAACACAAAATATTCTAAATTAATGGAATATTTTGAGAATATGAGAGAAGGTATTCTAAATTAGGTTTTTCTTTTTTCAATTATTTTTTGATTGGTTGATTATTTTCTTAAATATTAAATACTTGTTAATTAAATATTTAACTAATGTTATTAACATTTTAAAACATTAATGTAAATACTTATTAAATATTGAATAATTTGTTTTAATAATTGATTTATAAAAATAAATTAATAATTATTTAAAAATGTTTTATATGATGATTATGTCAAGACAAATGGATTTTTAATAATTTTGAGGAAATAAAGTGATGAGAGAAGTGGGAGAGAAAATGGTTAGAGAGACAAATATATTAAGATAGTGAGAGAGTTTTTATAATTTGTGTGTGTGATTCAGTAATTTTTAGTGTAGAATTTAGCATGCCGCTGTACGTAATTGTTGGCTTAACCTCACAAGAAATTATATATTTAGTATTTGGTCAAAGGCAATATTATTAGAATTTTCAATAAGTGAATGTGTAATTAGTTTACACCTAATTTTAAACTAAAGAAGGTAGGTACAGTTAATTACATCAATAAGGTCTATCATATTATACAATATATTTATACTTACCGTATACAATATTTTTTTTAATAATACTTACCATACTCATAAATGATTCGTTTCTATGTATATATATATATTCCTCTACGAAGTGCAATATATACAAACACACAAAATGGGAAAGGTGGTATGTGTGACAGGAGCTTCTGGTTTCATAGCTTCATGGCTGGTTAAGCTTTTGCTCCACCGCGGTTACACTGTTAAGGCCACCGTTCGTAACCTCAGTTAGTCTCTCTCTCTCTCTCTCTCTCTCTCTCTCTCTCTCTCTCTCTCTCTCTCTCTCTCTCTCTCTCTCTCTCTCTCTCTCTCTCTCTCTCTCTCTCTCTCTCTCTCTCTCTCTCTCGGATAATCGATCGAAATTCGACAGGTGATCCAAGTAAGGTTGCACACTTGAAAGCACTAGAAGGAGCTAAAGAAAGACTCGAATTATTCGAAGCAAACCTACTCGAACAAGGATCATTTGATGCTGTGGTCGATGGTTGTGATGGTGTTTTTCACACAGCATCTCCTGTTATAGTTGACAACATTAATGACCCGCAGGTATATATAATATTCCTCTACCTTAATTTAATTTTCCTATTTTTCCCCAAAATATTTAATTCTATGAATTAATGTCAATTTGCATTCATTAATTATAAACGAACAATCAATAATTATATATACAGACGGAACTTATAGAACCAGCAGTGAAAGGAACAATGAATGTACTGAGTTCATGTGTGAAGAAGAAGGGTTCAATCAAACGAGTTGTGTTAACATCTTCAATTGCAGCAGTTATGTATAAAAGGGGCATAACTCAACTATTCAATACTAGCCAAACTACTACAACTACTATAATTGATGAAACTTGGTTTTCTGATCCTTCCTATTGTCAAGAAACTCAGGTTTGATCCTTAATTTCATTTGCATTTTTTCGATTTTCCATGCTCGTTATATATATATATATATATATATATATATATATATATATATATATATATATATATATATATATATATATATATATATGTATGTTTTGCATTTTCTGTGTTTAAAATTGAAATACTATTTAAATTTATTAAGTTGTAAACTCTTATAAATCAATATTTTGTATTTATAAACTTATAAAATAATGAAATACATAATATTTATAAAACCAATAAAATTAGATTTAATTTTTTTCTAAAAATTGCAATTCAGTCTCCTAATTTAATATTTCATTAAGTTTTGGAAAATTGAAAATTATCTATCGCTTTAAGTTTCCGCTAATTTTCAGAAATTCAATTTGGTCCCTTGGTATTAAAAGCTACATGTTTAATTAAGAGTTGGGGCTTTTCTTTTTGCAAAGACCTCCCCCGATAATTTTGTGTTTTCACAACATGTCAAGGCGTAGTCGTCGAGTGTGATGCCTAAAAATAAACATAGAGGGATATCTTCTATTTCAATAAACTCTAATCATATATATATATATATATATATATATATATATATATATATATATATATATATATATATATTGTGTATATTTTCAGAAATGGTATCTTCTTTCGAAAACATTAGCGGAGGAAGCTGCATGCAATTTTGCTAAAGAAAATGGTATGGACTTGTTAGTTATAAATCCTGGCTTCGTCATTGGTCCTCTGCTGCAGCCAACTCTCAATCTCACTTCTCAATTTTTTCTCAACTTCATTAGAGAAGGTATGCATGTTGTATATATAATCTTTATCAACTTTCATTAAATAATTAATTAGCTAATTAAATGGTCACCTCAACCAACAACATACGTGCGCTATTAGTGATGCGCATCGTTTAATATTAATATTTTCAATAATGTACGTTTAACTGTAACCGTGCACGTTTTTTTTTTCCAGGAAATAGCAGTGGAATGCCAGGTGGAATTTTGATGCACGTTGACGTAAGAGACGTTGCATCTGCACATGTACTAGCATTTGAGAATCCTTCAGCTAATGGTCGATATTGCGTCGTCGCAAACGTGTTATATTGTTCTTTAAATTTCTTCCGTGATCTCTATCCAACGCTCAATCTTCCTAAAAGGTACAATTCAATAGAATTTTGTAACTCACGACTTATATTAATTTATAAAGGTTTAACTGTATAGATCTATATTGTTCAATTACAGTTCAGAGAAAAATGATGCTACCGGTACACCACCATTCCAAGTGTCAAATCAGAAGGCAAAATCATTAGGTATTAATTTTATATCTCTGGAGCAAAGTGTGAAGGACACTATTCAAAGTTTCAAGGAAAGAAACTTGGTCACTTTCACCATTTGATGATGATGTTCAAAAATCAAGAATCATGTGTCTTTGTACTATGCTTTGGTTGTTACAATTGCCTACAAGGTTGTACTTTAGTTTTATTATCTACATGACAGTCTATTATTATTTTGTTTTATTTTATAGCAATAAATAATATTGTTATGAATTTTATATTATAAGTTGATAAAGCAAAAAAATGAAATTTTCAATATTTTGATCATCCTGATTCGAGAATTTCCAATTTTGGATCGGAACAAATTTTTCCATTCGATTTTCGAATTTTCAATAAATTTGTGGGATTAGAATTATTTTTCCGCTTCCAGAAAAAATAGCTTTTTTCCTTTTTGAAAATGTTAATTCTGACAAGATCCGTCCAATTTACACTTCTAGTTAAACGTAATTAATTATGAAAACTACCCTTAAAATTTGATGTGTAAATTACAAATTTTTATAATAAAAATTATAATTTGAATAGTCCAGATGATTACTGATTTTCCTAGCCACTCTAACAAATACTCTATTTTCTTCAATAGACAATTTTTTAAGATCAATCTTATATGAAATCATTTAAAGCATTTCTCCCAAATTGTCCCATCAAATTTAAATCGTTATATATATATAAATGTAGTACATGTGTGTTTGTGTGTGTATGTATGGTTTATTCATACAAAAAGCTATATAACAACATAGGGGTGAAAGACGGATGGATAATACAGATATTGAACATGTCATTTCTAGTTATTTTGACAATCTTCCAGACTACGTTCCCAGAGGAGAGTGTCGTGAATGAGGTCTTGCACAGATCGAGTCAAGGGTTTCCGATGAGGCAGCTCAGATGTTTTCCCTCCCTTTTTCAACAGATGAGGTAATCCGAGCTATTTCCCAAATGTCACCCTTTAATCTCCTGGACCGGATGGTCTTCCTATACATTTTTACACAAAATATTGGCATATTCTTGGGGCTGATGTGATTAACTGTGTATTGAATTTTCTGAATAATCATAAGCTCCCTTCATCCCTTAATTTTACTTTCATTGTCCTTATTCCAAAGGTTAAGAACCCATAAAAAATAACTGAGTATCGACCAATTAGTTTGTGTAATATTATTTGGCTCTAAGGTTATTGCTAATCGGATTAAACTCGTTCTCAATGAAGTTATCTCCCAAACCCAGCCTTTGTCCCAAAATATTTGATCACCGATAATGTCCTTGTAGCCTATGAGATTAACCATTATATTAAATCTAATACTAAGAGGCGTTACAAATTATATGGCAATTAAATTGGACATAAGTAAGGCGTACGATCGAATTGAATGGTGCTTCGTAAAGAATGTTCTTTCTCGATTAGGTTTTCCTCATGCTTTGATTGAGTTAATCATGTTGTGTATTTATTCTATCTCGTACTCTTTCCTTTTTAACGGTTCTCAATTTGGTTCTATCAATGAAATAATTTATGGTCCCGAATTCGTTTAATACAGAGGTGTTATCTTAAGTGTTATGACACTTGAACAAACATGCAGCGGAAATATAAAGATAAAAGAACAATACTCAGAATTAAAAATGTTCACAAGTAAAGACTTGTGAACTTGCCCTTTACAGGACGGAAAAATATATTAAAATCAGTATTCCAAGAATACAAACAGAAGAGGTGCGAAAACTTCTTCCTTATGAATGAATCTTTTTCAAGATCATTCTTACAATCAAATCTAGATACTAAAAGAAAAATATTAAAAATTCTAGATTTCAAAGATGTACTCGTGAGGAGTACGTAAAGAACTTATGAATGAATCACTATCTTGATCATTCTTACAACCAAGTCTAGAAACATATATACTAAACAATCTAGACTACAAAGAATGTACTTATGAGAAGTACGTAAAGAATGTACTCATAAGGAGTACGTAAAGATTGTACTCATGAGGAGTACAAACGACCAATTCTAAAACCACTCTAAAACACTCATGTATTCTTTTCAGCTCTCGGTTTTTTATTTCGTAGAATCGATAATCTTCCTTGAGTATTGAATTCGGTATTTATAAGCATTCCAAGCATCCACTACTCAGCTCATGATCTGCAAGAAAACCAACCACAAGAGCACTCAAGAACATGGGTTAGTGGGTTAGTTAGGAAGTTAGAATAAAATCCACAATTAAATCCACTAAGCACTACTTAGCCCACTAAGCACTATACTTAACCCACTAAGCACTATACTTAACCCACTAAGCACTACTTATTCCATAACTAAAATTTAGTTTAAAAAATAAGAAAGTTAAAAACACAATGTGGAAATAATCCACGTGTTTCAAACTCCCCCTTTTTAACTTTCTGATCAAAACTAAATTTTAGCTTAACTCCCCCTGAGTCATTGCTTGAACTCCCCCTGAATATGATAACCAATATAGCAAATAACAATAATAGTGCAATCCTAGCATAAAAGATCAGAGGGAAAATAACAAACTGAACAAAAACAAATATTGTTCATAAAAATAACTTTAGAGCAGAATATCCAAAGTGTCCTCAGTATCAGCTGCTGCTGCTTTCCTCTGCTCCTTCAGCTTCACCCTCATTCTTTTCTTCTTCTTCAGCTTCACCCTCATTTTTTTTCTTCTTCTTCATTAACTCCATGTTCTCTGTCTCTGGCATCCAAATGATGAGAAGTCCCTGCTTCAACTTCATGACTAGCTTTTTCTCCCCCTTTTTGATCAGAAAGAGTTTTTTGGAGCATTTCCACCATGGACTGGTGATAGGTAATCTGAGCTAGAGAGTGAGTAAGCTGTTGTAACAAGAGATCTCTAGGAACAGAAACAAGATTGTCAGGGGTGTTGTCAACATGAGGAGCAACACCTTCAGTACCAAGATTATTTTGACCTGATTCAGTTGAGAGAAAATTATCTCCATTCCAGGGAAGATCTTGGACATGAGTAGCTTTGAGAAAATTTTGAGAAACAGTTATCATGCCAAGTGGAGTGTGAAGATATTATGATTAATCTTGGCCCAAATTTTGAGAAAACAGAATGGAGTAGATGAGAGAAGGATACGAAAGATGAGTGGAGGATGAAATTTTCTGGGCAAGATGACCTAAATTTTTAAAGAAAGTTTGCCAAAATCAACTTGTAATCCCATCCCCAATTTGTACATGAGTACTGCATGAGGTTTAGTAACCACAGAGACATTTTTGGATGGAATCCAATTCATCACTGTGAGTCTGAACAAGACAGAATAAAATGCAGTGATTTGAGAAACTTTGAATTTTCTGGGGTGAGCAGGTCAACATTTTAAACGATTGCCAGAAAGAGTCTTACAAACCTCAGTAAAATCACCATAATTATCCTCATCAATCACAGTAGGAGTTTGTAAATGAGAGTTGATAATTTTGGGAAAAAAAAATGAAATTTCACACAAAAACTTTGCCAAAGTTTGGAGAATTTTTTAAAAAAGAGGTTTGTAACAGAGGGATCATAAGAACAGGCAATCTCAACTAGACTAAGGATTTTTCTTTTGATCACGAAAATCAGTAATCCTATGTCTATTAAACTCATCCTTGGAAATTTTCTTCTCCTCAATGAATTGGCAATTCATGATTTGAGGACTCAAATTTGAATCAGATTCAAAATAAAAGGTTGTACTGAAAGCATTGTTTACCTCAAAAGGAGTTGACAGATCATTCCCATCCAATTTCAGCTCTTCTTCCTCAGAAGATTCCTCTTCTTCTGAGTCTTCAAGTTCATCTGGGATGTATGCTGGCTCAGGTGATGCAACACGTGGGGCAGCATTTTCCTTCATCTGAGAGAATTCCTCAGACGAGTCACTGTCTGACTCTGAGGGTGGCAATTTTTTGCGAAATGAGACAAGGAGAACTTCCCAGCTATCATCATTTTTCTCTTCTTCTTCAGCCTGGGAAGGTGATGCATCCACTTGAACAGCTGCCTCTGCCAGAGTTTCCAGTGGATCTTCATGTGGAGCAGAGAGTGTTTCTTCAGTGGTGGTGAAATCCTGGGCATCAACAGTGGGAATGTCTACATGCTCAGCAGAAGACATCCCAAAAAAATCAGGCATTTCCTCATCCTGGTAGGGAGCAGCATCCTCAGCAGCATTCTGAAGGGCATTGTCTGAGACACTAGGTGCGGCAGCATTTTCAGGAACATCTGCAGCAACATCTTCGGAAACAGGATGTTTGAGAAGAGGCTGCTGCCATGTTAGGCTGAAGTGTCTCCCCCTGAGTTGATGCTGGTGGAGTTGAGTCGTTGGAGGATGACTCAGTAAATCTTGAGGAGAGAGCTTGGGCTTCTGGTTCTGCAAAGGTTGGATCTCCTTCTTCATCATCGGTTTCTTCATCAACCAAATGAAGGCCTCTTGGTGAGTTTGGCCTAACTGGAGTACGACTACCTCTGCCGCCTCTTCTTCCACCTCTGCCGCCTCTGCTGGGAGAATTTTCTTCCCTCCGGCGTTGTGACCCAGTAGTATTCAGATCTGGGAAAGGATTTATGCGCTTGGACCGGCGAGTTGGAAACCTTCCGGCAGTGGAAGAAGGACCCACGTACTCGAAGTTGTCTGGGTCAATCGGATTCAGCTCGTCTCCGGGCTCAATAAAGCTGATCGGCATAGCTTCAAGGTTGACAGGATGAACGATGATGGCTAGATTATGGTCTGCTGGTTCAGGTGCTGCAGCATCGTTGTGGACATCACCAACGGCGGCTGGAAGAGGATTTCTAGGAGGAGATGCCATGATACAGTAGATAAAAATTGCTTCTTGTGCTTTTGATTTTTGAGTGTGAATTTTCGAAAAAGAAGCACGAAATTTATAAGCCCTAATTTGCAGAAAAAAATTGAAGTGGAGAAGATGAAGAAGTGGGGTGCGTTTTTCTTGGAGAAAGTGTGATTAAGGAGAATAAAACTTTCTTTGGCAGTTTAAGGCAAAACGTGACACATGGCACAATAAGGAGTGGACTTAGTGGAAAATGAAAGACTAACGCATGTACCCATGACCCATATAAATAGGGATAATTCAATAAAAAATAAAATGAAATTAGTAGCACTCACGAAATTTTCACAAAAATAAGAAACACATTTATTAATAATTAATAGTGTGAGAAAATAAATTGGCTAACAGGCATAGATATAAATATATATATATAATATTATTATTTTTTTTTTTTTTTTTTAAACTCTTATTTTCAAGTCAAACAATTCACATGGAACATGATCAAGTGTTCAGTTTGAAGGTTCCTCAGGTACTAAGATATGACTATCAAAATAGAGGAGTTTGACTTATGTGAGTGGAATTATTTTCCAAATGTTTACATGAAGCATGATCACGTTTCAAGGTGAAAGACTTCCAGTTACTTATTTAGAAAAATAATTCATCACAGTGAAGTCATTATTTAAAGAAGCTAAGCTTCAATAAATTATGTTGCAGCTTAAGATATTTGATGAGGTGCTGCAACATTTTTCAGGACATGTTTATTGAGTACACATCCCGAGAGATTTTCTGAGTTTAGAAAACCTCTCATAATCTAATGCCTTTGTAAAGATATCAGCCAGCTGATCTTCTGTAGGAATGTACTTTAAGCACACTATATTTTTCTCAACTATATCACGAATAAAATGATGTTTAATATCTATGTGTTTAGTTCGTGAGTGTTGAACATGATTTTTTGAAATGTCAATAGCACTTGAATTATCACAATATATGGTCAGGGTGTCACTGGTTAACCCATAATCCCCCAACATTTGTTTCATCCAAATTAGTTGACCACAACATCCTCCAGCAGCTACATATTCTGATTCAGCTGTTGAAAGTAATACACAATTTTGTTTTCTACTAAACCAAGAAACCAAATTATTCCCCAAAAAGAAACATGCACCTGAAGTGCTTTTTCTGTCACTAATATCCCCAGCCCAATCAGAATCACTAAAGCCTATCAAATTTGTATTAGTGCCTTTGAAAAACTGAATCCCTAAGTCTACTGTACCTGCAACATACCTAATAATCCTCTTCACAGCTTTAAGATGAGTGACTTTGGGATTAGCTTGATACCTGGCACACACACAAACACTAAACATAATGTCAGGCCTGCTTGCTGTTAGATACAGAAGGCTTCCAATCATGCTTCTGTATAGAGTGCTGTCAACATCTTCAGCAACATCATCCTTGGACTGTTTTTGACTTGAACCCATTGGAGTTTTCATGTGCTTGGCTAACTCCAACTCAAACCTTTTGACAAGATTTTGAGCATACTTCTTTTGATTTACAAAGATTCCTTCACCTGTCTGTTTGATCTGGAGTCCTATGAAGTAATTCAACTCTCCTACCATGCTCATTTCAAAAGTGTGAGACATAGAATCTACAAAAGACTGTAAGAGGTTAGCACAAGTAGAACTAAAAACAATATCATCAACATATATCTGTACAATAATGATATGGTTATTTGTTCTTCTAACAAATAGAGTTCTGTCTGCTTCTCCTCTAATAAATTGTATTTCAAGTAAGAAGTCAGTGAGTCTTTGATACCAAGCTCTAGGAGCCTGTTTAAGACCATACAAAGCCTTCTTAAGCTTGAACACATGATCAGGTTTGGCAGAATCTTCAAAACCCTTGGGTTGTTCTACATATGCTTCCTCATTCAGAACCCCATTCAGAAATGCACTTTTGATATCCATCTGATACAGTTTGATTTTAAGAAAGCAGGCTATAGCAAGAAGTAACCTAATAGATTCAATTCTAGCTACTGGAGCAAAGGTTTCATCAAAATCTATACCTTCAGTCTGAGTATAACCTTGTGCTACTAACCTAGCCTTATTTCTAACAACTGTACCTTTTTCATCAGTTTTGTTTTTGAAGATCCACTTAGTTCCTGTCACATTTATACGACTTGGTCTGGGAACTAAGTACCAAACATCATTCCTGATGAACTGATTCAGCTCTTCATGCATTGCACTAATCCAAAACTCACCTTCAGTGCTTCTGCAATATTCCTTGGTTCTACTGAAGATACAAAACAAGTAGTTCCTGTTAGTGCACATTCAGAAGATAAATTTGCAAATCTTACCATATCTCTGCAATTCACTCTCTCTTTTCTTCTGGTCCTTATTCCATCAAAGATATCTCCCACAACTTGAGTAGAGGGGTGATTCTTCTGGATTCTCCTTGATGGTTCATTTCTGCAGACATCATGAATTAGCTGCACTTCAGCTTCTGTGCTCTCTGTAGGCTGTATTGAGTCAGGTGTGGTAACACTTGGTTCAACACCCTCTTCTCTTGAGACTGGACTGTCTATATCTGGAGCATCTGTGGCAGTAGTGTCTCCTCTGGGTGTTTCTCCTTCAGCAATCAGGTCATCAACTTTATCTTCAGCTGTTTTACTGCGGAGATCAGCAAAATCATCAAATACCACATTTACAGATTCAATAATGGTTCCAGTTCTTAAGTTATATACTCTATATGCATGACTGTTGTTAGAGTATCCCACAAATAAACTCAAATCATTTTTTGAATCAAATTTAGCTAGATGATCTCTATCATTTAGGACATAGCAAACACATCCAAACACATGCATGTATTCTAGATCAGATTTTTCTCTTAAAAAATACACCAAAGTATACCTTGAAAAATTATCAACACATACAAAGACATATTTTTTACCACCTAGACTTTCTACCTCTATAGGACCCATAAGGTCCATATGTACAAGTTCAAAACACATAGTGGTACCAACGTGTTGCAGCACTTTGTGTGGTACTCTGGTTTGCTTTCCCTTCTGGCACATTCCACATATAGGAATATCCTTGATCTTGAGGTCTGGTACTCCTCTTATGGCATTGTATTTATTGAGCAGCTTCAGATTTTTGAAGTTTGTGTGTCCTAGCTTCTGGTGCCATAGCTCTACTTCACTTACTCTTGAGCTCTTGCAAGATATGGTGTCACCAGTTTGATAGCAATTATCCATTGATCTGGAACCTTTAGCTCCTCCTCCATAGGTTACACGTCCTCCATTAAGTGTGTGGTAGTTTGATAGAAATTCCTTTGTTCCAGTCATGTGCCTAGAGCATCCACTATCAAAGTACCATGAACCTGAAATGTTAGCATTTAAAGAGGTGTATACTGCTTTGCACAAAAGTTTACCTTTGGGAGTCCATATTTTACACTCCCTTTTGGTACATTCTACCTTTTTCTTTGAAGTGTTCCCTGGAGTGATGTGCCTTATTTTGTACAACATCTTGTCACTGCTGAGTTTTTCACAAAATGGACGAATATGTCCTGGTGAGAAACAGTAATGACAAATGTATCCCCTTGTTCTGGATTCTGAAGTGGTGACAGTGAGATTCCTGGATTCCTCGTCATTTGAACCCTTCTCTTTGACAAAGACAATTTCTTTCTTCTTTACTGGCTTGTGTTTCTTCACTAGTTTCTTGAACCCTAGACCTTCATTTTTGTTGTACTTCTCCAGTGACACAATCTCTTTGAGTTTAGTTGTGTCGGTATTCATCCTCTTGATTGCTAGAGTCGCTTCTTTGAGTTCATCTTTCACCTTTGCCGGTTCAAGATCCTTCTTGGTGATACCAACCTCCAAATGAGTGATTGTTTCTTTGAGAGAAGGATTTTCCTTGTTGGCTGCATCTAGAGCATGAGTCTTCTTCTCCAAGTCACTGAACAATTTCATGTACATTTCTTCATCATCACTGACTGCTTCATTACTGGATTCTGCTGTATTCACAGAAATAGAGTTTAAACATGTATAATGATCAGTACTTAACTCACAAACTGAAAGTGTTTCAGAAAGTGTTGGAGCATCCAGAGAGACTCCTTGGGACTCTATTTCAGAGAAACTTCCAGTAAGATATCTGACAGAAAGAGCTTGTTTAGAGGATTGCTGTTCCTCTGTCTGTTCAGGTTGTTCTTCCTCCTCATCACTGACAGCACAAATCAAACTCATTCCTCTTCTTCTCAAGGTGTTTGCACATTCATTAGCATAATGTCCAAACCCTGAACAAGCCCTGCATTTAATATGATCCAAGTTAGGTGGTTCAGAATTTGAACGAATAAATGAAGAATTTTTTAAAGTGTTTTGAGAAGATGTTTGAGGAAATGTTTTATGTGGGATAGATCTGTTCCGGGGCTGAGTTTGTCTGTTTTGTGGAGAGCCTTCTGGAAATAACTGTCTGGGCTTGATTCCACTTCGTCTGTACGCCCTATTGAATTTCTGAATTTGAAATGCCACATTGTTGAGACATTCTTCTGCATCATCATCATATTCCAGAGCAACATCTTCCTTTTCTAATTCTGCCTGGAGTGCATTTGAGATAGCCTTTCCTTTCTCCTTTCTTTGATCTTCGAAGTTCATCTCTCTGGACTTGAGACTACCAATTAATTCGTCCAGCCGTAGAGATGATGTATCTTTAGCCTCCTCAATAGCAGTAACCGTCATGCTGAACCTTTCTGGAAGAGTTCTCAATACCTTATTCACCAGTGTCTCGTTGCTCAAAGGACCACCTAAGGATTGAAATTCATTAGCCAAATCAATCAATTTCTCATTGTACTGAGAAATTGTTTCAGTTTCCTCCATTCTCAGTCTCTCAAATTTGGAAGAGAGTAGTCTGAGCTTGGTTCTTCTGACACTATTTGATCCCTCACAATGTAGCTGAAGAACTTCCCAAGCATCCTTCGCAGAAGTGCATACAGAGATTAATTTAAACATTGTTAAATCTACTGAATTGAAAATTGCATTTAACGCCTTTGAATTTTGGTTAGCATTTGCAAGATCATCTGGTGTCCACCGTAATTCTGGAGTTGGAAAAACATCTCCGTCCACATTTGTGATAGTTGGTGGCTTCCATCCAGTGAGAATAGATCTCCATGCTCTCTCATCAATGGCTTTGATGTATGCCCTCATCTTGACTTTCCAGTAGGTGTAGTTCGTGCCATCAAGTACAGGAGGTCGCATAGAAGCAGTCATCTGAGTATCCATCACGAATTCGTTTCTGTAAAGAATATAGGAACAAACACTTAGTATACGTCAAGTGTTGGCTCTTGATACCAATTGAAATAATTTATGGTCCCGAATTCGTTTAATACAGAGGTGTTATCTTAAGTGTTATGACACTTGAACAAACATGCAGCGGAAATATAAAGATAAAAGAACAATACCCAGAATTAAAAATGTTCACAAGTAAAGACTTGTGAACTTGCCCTTTACAGGACGGAAAAATATATTAAAATCAGTATTCCAAGAATACAAACAGAAGAGGTGCGAAAACTTCTTCCTTATGAATGAATCTTTTTCAAGATCATTCTTACAATCAAATCTAGATACTAAAAGAAAAATATTAAAAATTCTAGATTTCAAAGATGTACTCGTGAGGAGTACGTAAAGAACTTATGAATGAATCACTATCTTGATCATTCTTACAACCAAGTCTAGAAACATATATACTAAACAATCTAGACTACAAAGAATGTACTTATGAGAAGTACGTAAAGAATGTACTCATAAGGAGTACGTAAAGATTGTACTCATGAGGAGTACAAACGACCAATTCTAAAACCACTCTAAAACACTCATGTATTCTTTTCAGCTCTCGGTTTTTTATTTCGTAGAATCGATAATCTTCCTTGAGTATTGAATTCGGTATTTATAAGCATTCCAAGCATCCACTACTCAGCTCATGATCTGCAAGAAAACCAACCACAAGAGCACTCAAGAACATGGGTTAGTGGGTTAGTTAGGAAGTTAGAATAAAATCCACAATTAAATCCACTAAGCACTACTTAGCCCACTAAGCACTATACTTAACCCACTAAGCACTATACTTAACCCACTAAGTACTAATTATTCCATAACTAAAATTTAGTTTAAAAAACAAGAAAGTTAAAAACACAATGTGGAAATAATCCACGTGTTTCAATCAAGTCACCTCGAGGGCTCCGAAAATGGGACCCCTTATCACCAGATTTATTTATTTGTTGCACTGATGCTCCAATTGCAATGATGGAGACTGCAGTTGATCGTGGAAATTTGAAAGGCGTGCGAAAATTTCCCCTACTGCACCTACTGTCTCGACAATTCGCTTCGCCGACGACACACTCATAGTTAGTCAAGCCTACATTGGAGACGCCCAAGCACTTCTGCGCACTTTATTGGATTACGCCTTGGCTTCGGGGCAGGAGATCAATTTGGAGAAGTCCACGATGGTTTTCTGTCCGTCTACACCGCACGATAAGTGGGCAGAAATTCATGATTTAGGGTTTCAAACTGTTGAGCGGCATGATAAGTACATGGGTATGCCTGCTTCCATTAGAAAATCCAGAAGAGACATATTCAACTACTTGAGAGACAGATTATGGGCTAGAGTTAAAAGGGTGGAGCGAGAAGAAATTATTAAGAGGTGGGAAAAAAGTTTTGATCAAAGCCGTCTTATAAGCAATACCCTCATATATCATGAGTTGTTTTGTACTTCCTCGGGACCTTATTCGATAACAGAAATCAATTATTAGATGTTTTTGGTGGGACAATGGAAACCTAAATCCATGCCATGGTTGTCTTGGCCAAAGCTCTGCAGACCTAAGGAATCAGGAGGACTTGGCTTCACAGACTTAAATTGCTTTAACCAAGCTTTGTTAGCAAGCAAGCATGGCGTATTAATATATACACATAAGCATCACATCTTACCATTCATCGGCAAACGAACACACACACAAATACTTAATTTCATGTAAGCACGAAAATCGACTCAAATACGGAAAATTACCGAATTACCCTTTTCGTGCAAATGCATGAATGAAAACATTTTCTGTTGTTCGGATCCGTGAAAAATTAACTTCTTTACTTTGATATCAAGTTGGGAGGAGTTTAGATCTCCCGTAAGAGGGCAAGTGTTTTTTATGGTGTTCTTGGCATATTCAAGGATGAAGCTTATATAGGGGATTTGCATTTTGATTTCTATATTATTTTCTTGAAGAAATTTGAGGTGGTGGCCGATGGAGGAGGTGCTGCTTCGGTGGTGATGGTGAAGAGAGGACAAGTGGGAGTGTAGGCGTAAAGAAAAGAAGAAGGAAGAGTGTCTCTTCACATTACTAATCCACATTGAGTGTTGGATTAGTGTCAATCATCACATTTTGACATGTGGATAGGCATGCATCTCTTTTCTAATTTTTTATTTCTTAACTAATAAAATTATTAATCTCTCTCATACACGTAAAACCGAACACACACATATACACATATACATGTACTTATATTACCTATAGTCTAGAGTAGGTTATAGCATATGCATATATGTATGCGTATATGTACGTGTATATGCATGTATTACACATGTAATTAAGATTAAATCATGAAATCACATAAATAAATTCATTATACACATAAGTCACATAAATTAATCTAACACATAATTATCAATAATTAATCCATTTAAGCACATAATTATCGAAATAAAGTTGGCATATAATTATTCAATAAATTCCTAGCACATAAGGCACATAATTATCTAATCGGCGTATAATGACTATTAATCTAAGCAAATAAGGCACTTATAGATTTTAAGTTAGTAAATTCCTAATGGTTTCTACGTGAGAATTTTCAGGTAATGGAATTTTGGTTAGGGATTAGGGTTTCGAAAATGTGGGGTGTTACAATCTTCCCCCCTTAAAATAATTTCGGCCCCAAAATTGTTACCTGACCCGAATAATTCCGGAAAGTGTTTACGCATTTCCTCTTCGCGTTCCCACGTGGCTTCTTCTAAAGTATGATTATGCCATAAGACTTTAACAAAGCGAATGTTTCGGTTACGTAGGGTTTTGGTTTTGTATTCGAGGATTTGGGAGGGTTTTTCTTCGTAGGTTAGGTTGGGGGTTAATTCGATAGGTTCGGGTTTTAGAACATGATCTGGGCTACGGATATATTTATGGAGCATGGACACGTGGAATACATTTTGGAAATTGGATAGGTTAGGCGGTAGGGCTAGACGATAGGCTCGGCTGCCGATTTTCTCGAGAATATCAAATGGTCCGATAAAACGAGGCGCTAACTTTCCCCTTTTTCCGAATCGCATCATTCCTTTGAAAGGTGCCACTTTAAGAAATACAGAGTCCCCAACTTCGAATTCTAAATCTCTTCTTCGAGAATTGGCGTAACTTTGCTGTCGATCTTGGGCGATACGCATTCTTTCTCGAATGTTCTGAATTATTTCGACGGTTTGTTGGACTAGCTCTGGGCCGAGGAATTTTATTTTCCCAATTTCATCCCAATGGAGTGGAGATCGACACTTGCGACCATAGAGAGCTTCGTATGGTGCCATTCCGATAGATGATTGGAAGTTATTGTTGTAGGCGAATTCGATTAGTGGAAGTCGTGATTCCCAATTTCCTCTGAAATCGAGAATACATGCGCGGAGTAGATCTTCTAGGGTTTTGATGGTTCGTTCGGATTGACCGTCGGTTTGCGGGTGAAAAGCGGTACTAAAATTGAGGCGAGTTCCCAGGCTTCCGTGTAAGTTTTTCCAGAATTTAGACGTGAATCGAGGGTCTCGGTCGGAAATGATAGAGACTGGAACACCGTGGAGTCGGACAATTTCTCGGACGTAGAGGCCAGTTTCTCTAGGCTAAAGGTCATTCGGACGGGAAGAAAATGAGGGACTTGGTTAATCGGTCGAGAATTACCCAAATGGCGTCGGATCCTCTTTGGGTCTTTGGAAACCCTTGAACGAAATCCATTGTGACAACTTGCCACTTCCATTCTGGAATTAGATTGGACTGCAGTAGACCTCCGGGTCTTTGGTGTTCTGCTTTGACTTGCTGGCAAACTAGACATTCGGCGACGAATTGGGCAATCTCTCTTTTCATTCCGGGCCACCAGTAGAGTTTCTTCAGATCTTGGTACATCTTGGTTGCTCCAGGATGGCAAGTGTACACGGTCTGATGGGCTTCGGTTAGGATTAGTCGGCGAATCTTAGGGTCGTTAGGTACATAGATTCGACTTTGGAATCGGACAATTCCTTCATCAGAGATTCGGAAATTCGGATTGGATTCGAGGTTGTCGCGAACTTTGAGAATTTGAGGATCAGTTTGTTGAGCGGTCTTGATTGCTTCTGTCAGATTTGGCTGAACGACAAGGGTGTTGATTGATTTGCGGCTAAGAGCGTCTGCCACGACATTTGCTTTGCCAGGGTGATAGAGTATTTCACAGTCATAGTCCTTGACTAGTTCGAGCCATCTTTTTTGCCTCATATTTAATTCCTTCTGAGTGAAAAAGTACTAAAGGCTCATGTGATCGGTGTAGATGGTGCACTTTTCGCCGTAAAGGTAGTGTCGCCAGATTTTGAGTGCGAAGACGACGGCGGCTAATTCGAGATCATGGGTCGGGTAGTTCCGTTCGTACTCCTTGAGTTGACGAGAAGCGTAGGCTATAACTTTTCCATTCTGCATGAGTACGGCTCCTAACCCTAGCTTCGAGGCGTCGCTGTAGACTATGAATTCTCCAGTTCTTTCCGGTAGTGCTAGAATTGGGGCAGAGGTGAGTTGATTCTTGAGTTCGGTGGCGTCGCTGTAGACTATGAATTCTCCAGTTCTTTCCGGTAGTGCTAGAATTGGGGCAGAGGTGAGTTGATTCTTGAGTTCGGTGAAGCTAGCGTCGCATTCTAGGGTCCATTGGTATTTGACGTCCTTTCAAGTGAGCCGAGTGAGCGGCGAGGCGAGTTTCGAGAAATCTTGTATGAATTTGCGGTAGTAACCGGCTAGACCGAGGAAACTCCTTATCTCCTTTGCATTCTTCGGTATTGACCAGGTGAAAACTGCTTCTATCTTGCTGGGGTCGACGGAGATACCACTTGCTGAGACGATGTGACCAAGAAAAGAGACACTTGATAGCCAGAACTCACATTTCCTGAATTTGCCGTACATCCGATGAGATCGAAGAGTTTGGAGAACGGTGCGGGGGTGAGAGTAATGATCTTCTTCGCTCTTGGAGTAAATGAGAATATCATCGATGAAGACAATTACGAATTGGTCTAAATACGGGTGAAAGACTCGGTTCATGAGGTCCATAAATGCGGCGGGGGCATTAGTTAGACCGAAAGGCATGACAATGAATTCGTAGTGGCCGTATCTCGTTCGGAAGGCTATTTTTGGAATGTCAGACTCTTTGATCTTGAGTTGGTGATATCCGGATCGAAGATCAATCTTGGAAAAGACAGAAGAACCTTGGAGTTGGTCGAACATATTGTCAATTCGAGGAAGATGGTACTTATTCTTGATAGTGATTTTATTGAGCTCTCGGTAATCGATACAAAGACGAAGGGATCCGTCTTTCTTCTTGACAAACAACATTGGGGCTCCCCATGGTGAGTGAATAGGTCGAACGTAACCTTTGTCGAGCAGCTCTTGGATCTGATCTTTAAACTCTTTCAATTCAAGTGGGGCCATGCGATATGGGGCTTTGGAAATTGGTGCGGCTCCGGGAATTAGATCGATTTCGAATTCAATTTCTCGGTCGGGTGGAAGTCCGGGAATTTGGTCGGGAAATACGTCTGGAAATTCTTGCACTGTTCGGACATCGGATAGTTGAGGTTTGGCGTCGGGTTCAGGATTCACGACATCTACTAGATAACCGAAATGTCCTTTATGAATGAGTTTGGCGGCTTTTATGGCTGAGATAATTGGAATCAAAGTTTTGGTTTGGCTTTGGAATTCTAGGGTTTGGCCGTTTGGAAGAGGAAAGATAACTGTTTTCGGGGCACAGTCAATTTGGGCTTTATATTCGGTTAACCAATCCATTCCTAGAATGATATTAAAATTGCAGATCGATAGGACGATAAGGTCGAAATTCATAGGTTGTGAATGAACTCGGATTGATCAGTTGATTATCACTAGGTTTCAGATCATTTCTTCGCCAGAGGGAATGAGTATACTATAGTCGTGATTCAAGTGACTAGGTCTGATATTAAGGTTTCTAATCATATTATCTGATATGAGAGAGTGAGTAGAACCGGAATCAATTAAGGCATAGACGGGTTCGTCGAAAATGTATATAGTACCTGTTATCATTGAGGGATCTTGCTCAATCTGCTCCTTTGTCATAGCGAACACACGGCCTTGAGCACGATTATGAGCTTTCGGACAATCCCTTGCAATGTGTCCGGTCTTTCTACATCTGAAGTACGTGTTCGTCCCTTGTACACAAGCTCCAAAGTGTGATTTCCCGCATTGTGAGCAAGTTGGTTTGGGAGGCTGTGGGAGTCCAGATTGATTCGATGGTTGGCTTCGGTTACCCTTGAATTTGTGGTTGCCGAAGTTAGCCTTCTTCCTTGGGCGTTGACTCGTGCCTTGGGATCGACGATTCTGTTGGATCTCCTTTTCGCCTTGGGCTGCCATCAGGGCTTTGTCCATCAGTTGTCTGAAAGTCGAGGCGTCGAACATACGGATATCTCGTCGGATTTCAGGTTGTAGGCCACGGATGAAGTGATTCTTTTTCTCTCCGGGTCTCGAGCGACGAATGGGGCGTAGAGACATCCACGTTCGAAGTGACGGATGTATTCGAGCATTGGCAATTCACCTTGACGAAGTTCTAGAAATTCCTTCAGTTTGTGGGCACGTACATCTTTGGAGAAATATTTTTCGAAAATTTGTAGTTTGAAGTTGGTCCATTGTATAGTGTCGAGGTCGACTCCTTCTTTAACTCCTTCCCACCAGTGACGATCTTCGTTTCGAAGTAGGAATAGAGCGCAATGCACACGATCACGATCGGTCATTTGCATGTAGTCGTAGATCACTTCTAGGGATTTGACCCATTCTTCGGCTATTGTCGGATCGGTTCCACCATGAAATTCGGAGGGGTTCATTTTTAGGAATCGTTCGTAAATGGTGTGAGGTGCTGCTTGAGGAGGAGGCGGAGGAGGATGGTTTCGTCGGAGAAGTTGGTCAATTTGTCTTTGGTGGGTTTGGGCTTGTTCTCGAATAAGGTTCGAGAGGTTATGAATGGTTTGGTTAAGGTCGATTGGTTCATTAGTGGGAGTGCCTTGAGAACTCCGGGTTAGTCCTCTTGCCATAATTTCTATAACCTATTATGCAATTTATAATTAAAGCACATAAATAAATAAAACATAAAATACACATAACGTTACCGAATGGACGAGTCATCGTGTCTTGTTAGTCTTCAGCCCAACTTTCGGTTCGTACGAGTTTTCTATAAATAATGCTCTGATACCACTCTTGTAGCACCCCCCTCGGGTCGGGCGATAAATCGAACCGGTTTATCGGAAAACTTTATTTAGATAGCGGAAGCAAAAGGGATCTCTTTGTAATTTTAGAACTTTCGAGTAGGACCAAAATGTAATTTCTAAAAATCTCTTTTTGGGTCATTGGAAATCTTTTGGAAAACCTTGAGAATTTCGAAAACTTAATGGGTGATTTTGGTCGTTTAGATTTTTCGTTTCAAAATAACTTTGGAAAGGGAGATTTATTATTCGAGTGCTACGTTTATCTAACTATAGGTTTAATTTTTCGTTCGAGAAGAAATCAGAGATAAAAAAGCATTTGGTGAGTAAGGATTTTCGGGTAAGAAATGCAATTATTAGAATAGGCGGACCAACTATATTAATATCAAAATAAGGCCCATACTAAATAAGAGTTTAATTCCCCTAACGAGGAAATACTAGAGTTTAGAGAAACGAAAATACGAGAATTGGTTCTAGTTTACATCACCAAAATAAAATTAGCATAATTTATAGACCCTTCGTACGACCATCCAAAAGCTCCGGCCAAGACTCCGATCCACTACTCGGTCCATTCCGGCGAGGGATTTCTACTACTACCTGCAATCAAAGAAGTATATGTATGAGCTATTAAGCCGAGTAAGAAATGCGAATGGATAACGAGATTTTAAAATATGGTTCTACGTACTTATATTAATATATACACATAAGCATCACATCTTGCCATTCGTCGGCAAACGAACACACACACAAATACTTAATTTCATGTAAGCACGTAAATCGACTCAAATACGGGAAATTGCCAAATTACCCTTTTCGTGCAAATGCATGAATGAAAACATTTTCTGTTGTTCGGATCCGTGAAAAATTAACTACTTTACTTTGATGATAAGCATATTATTCTGAGCCCGTTCTTTTGGTGCAATCAAACCACCCATTTATCTATACTAACTATGGTTGGAATACCGGACCCCAGTATCCCGACTTATCCAACCCAAGCATTCCATTAACCTTTCCTTTCGTAAAAATGAAATCTCTTTTTATGCAAGACCATGAGACGAATGGGACTCTAATACAAAAATGACCACTTTACGACATTACAAATATCAATCAACCAACATACAAAAAAAATTCAACTATCCACATAATACACACATACACACGGCAATCGCACACATATCATACACATATATATACATAACCACTTAAGTATAGCACATATATAATTCACCAAATGATTATAGCATCATGTTATATATTTATATATAATAAATTACACACACACACACAACAGCACACACACACGGCACACACATATATATGACATGCAGCCCCCAAAACACACTTTAATTAGCATTCAATTATCACTCCATGCCCTTAAAGCACCAACATTTTTATCTTTTCATTAATGGGATTTCTCCCACTTTTATTCATTAAATGAATTAAAATTCTTACAGCCCCTTAATATAGTTTAGTTGCATATTTTTAACCATCAATTCACATTCTCACAATTAATACACAAGGCATAATGATTAAAACACAAAAGTTCCATTTATGACACATGCACAACCAATATTTCGAAATAATAGCAACTGACATCTAAGAATTATCAAATTTAATTATAGGCTACCTAACTTACTAAATGAACAGATGAAAAAAGAATTTTGCAGTTTCTTCAAAAATCGGATTTATAAAAATTAAAATGCTCGGCAAGTAGTGTTGAAGCCAAAAAGTGATTTTTCCAACAATTATTAATCCCAAAATATGGCCAAATAGAAAATAACAAAATTTAACTTACTCCTACTGAGATTTTAAAGGTCAAAACATTTTTCATGCTGAAACTTCAAGAAATTGCAGATTAGTCCTAAAGATTCATAGATCTACACATGCAACCCTAAAAATCTTGAAAACTCGTTTTCTTTTACCAAAATTCCCAAAAATTCGAAATATTAAATCTTTAAACATAAAATGCTTAGATTCACAGATTATAACATGGATTAGACATGTAAGAACACAAATACCAAGATTAGCACAAGATTTCGAATTTTACACAAAAAGCCCTAATTTTCGAAAAGTGAGGAAATCTTTTAAGTAGTTTTGAAAATCATTTTCCATACTATGATACCCTTTAATTGAAGCAAGAAATTCGAGATTTCTTACCTATCAAAGAGTGTTGGCCGAAGAAAGAAAAACCTTCAAAAGAAAAGGGGGTTTTTTAGAGGAAGAAAAGGAGGATGAAGAGAAATGAAGAAAACGAAGATACAATGTTACCTCCTTCAAGAAGTGGCTCCAAGATTGAACCAAGCTAGTTGAATGGAGAACGTAAGAGTTTTGATATCAAGTTGGGAGGAGTTTAGATCTCCCGTAAGAGGGCAAGTGTTTTTTATGGTGTTCTTGGCATATTCAAGGGTGAAGCTTATATAGGGGATTTGCATTTTGATTTCTATATTTTTTTCTTGAAGAAATTTGAGGTGGTGGCCGATGGAGGAGGTGGTGCTTCGGTGGTGATGGTGAAGAGAGGACAAGTGGGAGTGTAGGTGTAAAGAAAAGAAGAAGGAAGAGTGTCTCTTCACATTACTAATCCACATTGAGTGTTGGATTAGTGTCAATCATCACATTTTGACATGTGGACAACCATGCATCTCTTTTCTAATTTTTTATTTCTTAATTAATAAAATTATTAATCTCTCTCGTACATAAAACCTAACACACACATATACACATGTACATGTACCTATATTACCTATAGTCTAGAGTAGGTTATAGCATATGCATATATGTATGCGTATATGTATGTGTATATGCATGTATTACGCATGTAATTAAGATTAAATCATGAAATCACATAAATAAATTCATTATACACATAAGTCACATAAATTAATCTAACACATAATTATCAATAATTAATCCATAAGCACATAATTATCGAAATAAAGTTGGCATATAATTATTCAATAAATTCCTAGCACATACGGCACATAATTATCTAATCGGCGTATAATGATTATTAATCTAAGCAAATAAGGCACTTATAGATTTGAAGTTAGTAAAATTCCTAACGGTTTCTATGTGAGAATTTTCGGGTTATGGAATTTTTGTTAGGGATTAGGGTTTCGAAAATGTGGGGTGTTACAAGAATCAAAAAACAACATATGAATAAGTTCAAAGCTAAATTGAAGGAAGGAAGGAAAAACATACATGTTATGCAATTTCATGGTTGGTCCAAATAGTGGGAACGCTCGAATCACTACCATCAGTATATTACGAGCATTGGAACAACCACCATCACATCATTTGGTGCTGAAGAAATTCCTACCGTCAACTTTGACTATATGGAGTTTAAATATATTCCGAACAACAACAATGAAGATTGGTTAATCGGTAAAATATTTATTTTCAACCTCTTATTTATTTATTTACTCAATTGACTATTTCTTAGATGTAATTGGGCATGTGATCGTAACAAATCCAACAAAGGAGATAACCATGAAAAGAAGGACTAGTAAACTACTGGATGTAGTTCTTCAAGACTTGAAGTAAGAATGATTGTGGTTTCTAATTCATTTTAATTACTAAAGTTTTACCTAAAAGAAAATTTTCTAATCAATTTTCCTCATTCGTCTTTTAACTATATGTTGAATGTTTTTATTTTGTTCTTTATTTTTAAATGGGCAATGGCAACATAATCAATTGTGCTTTGTGAAAACTCATATACTGATAATTTGGATGGGTTCTTGGTCAACCACGACCCACAAAATCGATTATCGTTAATTTGCAAATTTGCAAAATAAAGAGTTTTAAAGGAAGATATCTTTTTTTGGTCAAACGTACGTTTCGTGTTTACGTCTTACTTATTTCCATATTAAACATGTCAATATAATATATATTAAATTATATCACATGTAAAAAGAAATATCTCACTATCACGGATCAAATTTGCTCATAAATCCAAACTTAAAGGAGACTCTTAACTATAAGGACATGTAGTCCGTTAGGTTCCGAAAGATGAAAGAGTCTATCTGAGTTTCAATAGTCCATGCATGGAGAATGAGAATGTCGACTCACATCATGGCATTCATACTCCAGAGTTTTTGAATACTTTTTGAAACACGTTGTTATATTTTACAAAAGTGTTTTTTAACTCTCTTACTTTCAAACTAAATTTTAGTTATTACTTAGTGGGCTAAGTGTTATGACTTAGTGGGTTAAGTTGTGATTAGTGGGTTTAATTGTGGGTTTTATTTTAACTTCCTAACTAACCCACTAACCCATTATCTTGAGTGCTCTTGTGGTTGGTTTTCTTGCAGATCATGGGCTGAGGAGTGGAAGCTTGGCAAGTCTATAAATACCAAACTCAAGACTCAAGAACTACACAGATTTCGAGGAAACAATATAGAGCTGAAGTTTTAATCTCGAGAATTTTAGTGTGTTTTCTAGGATCTGTTGTACGTACTCCTTATGAGTACATTCTTTGAAATCTAGAATTTTTAATATTTTTCTTTTAGTATCTAGATTTGATTGTAAGAGTGATCTTGAAAAAGATTCATTCATAAGGAAGAAGTTTTCGCACCTCTTCTGTGTGTATTCTTAGAATACTAATTTTAATATATTTTTCCGTCCTGTAAATGGCAAGTTCACAAGTATTTACTTGTGAACATTTTTCAATTCTGAGCATTGGTTTTTAATCTTTATATTTCCGCTGCATGTTGTCTCAAGTGTCATAACATCTTAGATAACATCTCTGTATAATACGAATTCGGGACCATAAATTCTTTCAATTGGTATCAGAGCCAACACTTGACGTATACTAAGTGTTTGTTCTTATATTCTTTACAGAAAATAATTCGTAATGGATACTCAGATGACTGCTTCTATGCGACCTCCTGTACTTGATGGCACGAACTACACCTACTGGAAAGTCAAGATGAGGGCATACATCAAAGCCATTGATGAGAGAGCATGGAGATCTATTCTCACTGGATGGAAGCCACCAACTATCACAGATGTGGACGGAGATGTTTTTCCAACTCCAGAATTACGGTGGACACCAGATGATCTTGCAAATGCTAACCAAAATTCAAAGGCGTTAAATGCAATTTTCAATTCAGTAGATTTAACAATGTTTAAATTAATCTCTGTATGCACTTCTGCGAAGGATGCTTGGGAAGTTCTTCAGCTACATTGTGAGGGATCAGATAGTGTCAGAAGAACCAAGCTCAGACTACTCTCTTCCAAATTTGAGAGACTGAGAATGGAGGAAACTGAAACAATTTCTCAGTACAATGAGAAATTGATTGATTTGGCTAATGAATTTCAATCCTTAGGTGGTCCTTTGAGCAACGAGACACTGGTGAATAAGGTATTGAGAACTCTTCCAGAAAGGTTCAGCATGACGGTTACTGCTATTGAGGAGGCTAAAGATACATCATCTCTACGGCTGGACGAATTAATTGGTAGTCTCAAGTCCAGAGAGATGAACTTCGAAGATCAAAGAAAGGAGAAAGGAAAGGCTATCTCAAATGCACTCCAGGCAGAATTAGAAAAGGAAGATGTTGCTCTGGAATATGATGATGATGCAGAAGAATGTCTCAAGCATTTCAAATTCAGATATTCAATAGGGCGTACAGACGAAGTGGAATCAAGCCCAGACAGTTATTTCCAGAAGGCTCTCCACAAAACAGACAAACTCAGCCCCGGAACAGATCTATTCCACATAAAACATTTCCTCAAACATCTTCTCAAAACACTTTAAAAAATTCTTCATTTATTCGTTCAAATTCTGAACCACCTAACTTGGATCATATTAAATGCAGGGCTTGTTCAGGGTTTGGACATTATGCTAATGAATGTGCAAACACCTTGAGAAGAAGAGGAATGAGTTTGATTTGTGCTGTCAGTGATGAGGAGGAAGAACAACCTGAACAGACAGAGGAACAACAATCCTCTAAACAAGCTCTTTCTGTCAGATATCTTACTGGAAGTTTCTCTGAAACAGAATCCCAAGGAGTCTCTCTGGATGCTGCAACACTTTCTGAAACACTTTCAGTTTGTGAGTTAAGTACTGATCATTATACATGTTTAAACTCTATTTCTGTGAATACAGCAGAATCCAGTAATGAAGCAGTCAGTGATGATGAAGAAATATGTAAGAAGCTGATCAGAAACCTGGAGAAGACGACTCAAGCTCTAGATGCAGCCAACAGGGAAAATTCTTCCCTTAAAGAAACAATCACACATTTGGAGGTTGGTATCACCAAAAAGGATCTTGAACTGGCAAAGGTGAAAGATGAACTCAAAGAAGCAACTCTAGCAATCAAGAGGATGAATATCGGCACAACTAAACTCGAAGAGATTGTGTCACTGGAAAAGTACAACAAAAAGGAAGGTCTAGGGTTCAAGAAACAAGTGAAGAAACACAAGCCAGTAAAGAAGAAAGAGATTGTCTTTGTCAAAGAGAAGGGTTCAAATGACAAGGAATCCAAGAATCTCACTGTCACCACTTCAGAATCCAGAACAAGGGGATACATTTGTCATTACTGTTTCTCACCAGGACATATTCGTCCATTTTGTGAAAAACTCAGCAGTGACAAGATGTTGTACAAAATAAGGCACATCACTCCAGGGAACACTTCAAAGAAAAAGGTAGAATGTACCAAAAGGGAGTGTAAAATATGGACTCCCAAAGGTAAACTTTTGTGCAAAGCAGTATACACCTCTTTAAATGCTAACATTTCAGGTTCATGGTACTTTGATAGTGGATGCTCTAGGCACATGACTAGAACAAAGGAATTTCTATCAAACTACCACACACTTAATGGAGGACGTGTAACCTATGGAGGAGGAGCTAAAGGCAAAGTGGTTGGACGTGGAACACTCAGTATTGAGGGACTCCCAAAACTTTCAAATGTCTTACATGTTGAAGGATTGGGGTCAAACCTCATCAGTATCAGTCAATTGTGTGATGATGATCTACGTGTAGAGTTTGATAAATACTGTTGTTCAGTGTTTGATAACCAAAATCATTGTGTATTGACAGGTTCCAGATCAATGGATAATTGCTATCAAACTGGTGACACCATATCTTGCAAGAGCTCAAGAGTAAGTGAAGTAGAGCTATGGCACCAGAAGCTAGGACACACAAACTTCAAAAATCTGAAGCTGCTCAACAAATACAATGCCATAAGAGGAGTACCAGACCTCAAGATCAAGGATATTCCTATATGTGGAATGTGCCAGAAGGGAAAGCAAACCAGAGTACCACACAAAGTGCTGCAACACGTTGGTACCACTATGTGTTTTGAACTTGTACATATGGACCTTATGGGTCCTATAGAGGTAGAAAGTCTAGGTGGTAAAAAATATGTCTTTGTATGTGTTGATGATTTTTCAAGGTATACTTGGGTGTATTTTTTAAGAGAAAAATCAGACACTTTTGAAGTGTTCAGAAATCTGTACAGGTTTATGAAAACTCAATTTCAAGCTTCTGTTCATAGAATTAGATCTGATCATGGAAAAGAATTTGAGAATGCTTTATTTCTTGCATTTTGTAATAAAAAGGGTATAAAGCATGAATTTTCTGCTCCAAAACCTCCTCAGCAAAATGGCATTGCTGAAAGAAAAAACCGAACCATCCAAGAAATGGCTAGGGTGATGATGAGTGCAAAAAATATGTCTAAGAGGTTTTGGGCTGAGGCTGTCAACACAGCTTGTCACATCTCAAATCGTGTGTATCTAAGATTAGGATCTATGATGACTTCATATGAAATTCTTTATGGTAAGAAACCTAATCTAGAATACATGCATGTGTTTGGATGTGTCTGCTATGTTCTAAATGATAGAGATCATCTAGCTAAATTTGATTCAAAAAGTGATTTGAGTTTGTTTATGGGATACTCTAACAACAGTCATGCTTATAGAGTATATAATCTAAGAACTCGAACCATTATTGAATCTGTAAATGTGGTATTTGATGATTTTGCTGATCTTCGCAGTAAAACAGCTGAAGATGAAGTTGATGATTTAATTGCTGAAAGAGAAACAACCGAAGAAGTCATTTCTACCACAGATGATCCAGATACAGACAGTCCAGGTCCGAGAGAAGAAGGTGCTGAGCCAAGTGTTACCACATCGGACTCAGTACACCATCCAGAAACTGAATTGCAGCCAACCCTTGATGTCTGCAGAAAGGAACCCTCAAGTAGAATTCAGAAAAATCACCCATCTACTCAAGTAGTGGGAGATATCTTTGATGGAATGAGGACCAGAAGAAAAGAGAGAGTAAACTACAGAGATATGGTAAGATTTGCAAATTTATCTTCTGAATGTGCACTAACTGGAACCACTTGTTTTGTGTCCTCAGTAGAAGCAAGAAATATTGCAGAAGCTCTGAAGGATGAATTCTGGGTAAACGCAATGCATGAAGAGTTGAATCAGTTCATCAGAAATGATGTTTGGTACTTAGTTCCCAGACCAAATCATGTAAATGTGATAGGAACTAAGTGGATCTTCAAAAACAAAACTGATGAAAAAGGTACAGTGGTTAGAAATAAGGCTAGGTTAGTAGCACAAGGATATACCCAAATTGAGGGTATAGACTTTGATGAGACTTTTGCTCCAGTAGCTAGAATTGAATCTATTAGATTACTTCTTGCTATAGCCTGCTTTCTTAAAATCAAACTGTATCAGATGGGTATCAAAAGTGCATTTCTGAATGGGGTTCTGAACGAGGAAGCATATGTAGAACAACCCAAGGGTTTTGAAGATTCTGCCAAGCCTAATCATGTTTTCAAGCTTAAGAAGGCACTGTATGGTCTTAAACAAGCTCCTAGAGCTTGGTATCAAAGACTCACTGACTTCTTACTTGACATACAATTCAATAGAGGAGAGGCAGATAGAACTCTATTTATTAGAAGAACAAATAATCATATCATTATTGTTCAGATATATGTTGATGATATTGTTTTTGGATCTACTTGTGCTAATCTTTTACAGTCTTTTGTAGATTCTATGTCTCACACTTTTGAAATGAGCATGGTAGGGGAGTTGAATTACTTCTTAGGACTCCAAATCAAACAAACAGGTGAAGGAATGTTTGTAAATCAAAAGAAGTATGCTCTCAATCTGGTCAAAAGATTTGAGTTGGAGTCAGCCAAGCACATGAAAACTCCAATGGGTTCCAGTCAAAAGCTGTCCAAGGATGATGTTGCAGAAGATGTTGACAGCACTCTATACAGAAGCATGATTGGAAGCCTTATGTATCTAACAGCAAGCAGGCCTGACATTATGTTTAGTGTTTGTGTGTGTGCCAGGTATCAAGCTAATCCCAAAGTCACTCATCTTAAAGTTGTGAAGAGGATTATTAGGTATGTTGCAGGTACAGTAGATTTAGGGATTCAGTTTTTCAAAGACACAAACACAAACTTGATAGGTTTTAGTGATTCTGATTGGGCTGGGGATATTAGTGACAGAAAAAGCACTTCAGGTGCATGTTTCTTTGTGGGGAATAATCTGGTTTCTTGGTTTAGTAGAAAGCAAAATTGTGTATCTCTATCAACAGCTGAATCAGAATATGTAGCTGCTGGAGGGTGTTGTGGTCAACTAATTTGGATGAAACAAATGTTGGGAGATTACGTGTTGACCAGTGATACCCTGACCATATATTGTGATAATTCAAGTGCTATTGACATTTCAAAAAATCCTGTTCAACACTCACGAACTAAACACATAGATATTAAACATCATTTTATTTGTGATATAGTTGAGAAAAATATAGTGTGCTTAAAGTACATTCCTACAGAAGATCAGCTGGCTGATATCTTTACAAAGGCATTAGATTATGAGAGGTTTTCTAAACTCAGAAAATCTCTCGGGATGTGTACTCAATAAACATGTCCTGAACAATGTTGCAGCACCTCATCAAATATCTTAAGCTGCAACATAATTTATTGAAGCTTAGCTTCTTTAAATAATGACTTCACTGTGATGAATTATTTTTCTAAATAAGTAACTGGAAGTCTTTCACCTTGAAACGTGATCATGCTTCATGTAAACATTTAGGGAATAATTACACTCACATAAGTCAAACTCCTCTATTTTGATAGTCATATCTTAGTACCTGAGGAACCTTCAAACTGAACACTTGATCATGTTCCATGTGAATTGTTTGACTTGAAAATAAGAGTTTATATATATATATTTAAAAAAATATATATATATATATATATATATATATATATATATATATATATATATATATATATATATATATATACACAATACAATCTATGCCAGTTAGCCAATTTTTCTCATACTATTAATCATTAATAAATCGGTTTTTCTATTTTTGTGAATATTTCGTGAGTGATAAATATTATTTTTATTATTTATATTGAATTATCACTATTTATATGGGTCATGGGGTTCATGGGTTAGTCTTTTATTTTCCACTAAGTCCACTCCTTATTGTGCCATGTGTCACGTTTTGCTTTAAACTGCCAAAGGAAGTGTTATTCTCCTTAATCACACTTTCTCCAAGAAAAACGCACCCCACTTCTTCATCTTCTCCACTTCGATTTTTCTCAGCAAAAATTAGGGCTTATAAATTTCGTGCTTAATCTTTCAAAAATTCACACCTTCAAATCAAAAGCACAAAGAAGAAATTTTTATCTACTGTATCATGGCATCTCCACCTAGAAATCCCCTTCCAGCCGAAGATGATGTCCACAACGATGCTGCAGCACCTGAACCGGCAGACCCAAATCTGGCCATCATTGTTCATCCGGTCAACCTTGATGCTCTTCCTATCAGCTACATTGAACCGGGAGACGAGCTGAATCCGATTGACCCAGACAACTTCGATTTCGTGGGTCCCTCTTCCACTGCCGGAAGATTTCCAACTCGCCGGTCCAAGCGCATGAACCCCTTCCCAGATCTGAATACAGCTGGACCACAACGCCGGAGGGGAGAAAACTCTCCCAGAAGAGGAGGCAGAGGTGGAAGAAGAGGAGGCAGAGGTGGCCGCACTCCAGTTCGGCCAAATCCACGACGAGGCCTCCATTTGGTAGATGAAGAAACTGATGATGAAGCAGGGGATCCTACTTTTGCAGCACCAGAGGCTCAAGCTCTATCCTCCAGCTCCTCCGAGTCATCATCCAACATTTCACCTCCCCTAGCATCAACTCAGGGGGAGACATCTCAGCCCAGCATGGCAACAGCAGCCTCTCAACATCCTGTTCCAGAAGGTGTTGCTGCACCTGTTTCTGAAGGTGTTGCTGCACCTGTTCCAGAAGATGCTGCTGCACCCACTCTTTCAGCAAATGTTCCTCAGAATGCTGCTGAGGGTGCTGCTCCTTATCAGGATGAAGAAATGCCTGATTTCTCTGGGATGTCTTCTGCAGAGCATGTTGACATTCCCATTGTTGATGCTCAGGAGTTCACTACTACTGAAGAAACTCCATCAGTCCCTCATGCAGACCCTCTGGAAAATCTGGCAGAAGCAGCAGTTCAAGCAGATACATCTCCTCCTCAAGCTGAAGAACCAGAGAAGAGTGATGACAGCTGGGAGGTTCCTCTAGCTGCATTTCGCAAAAATTTGCCATCTTCAGATTCAGACAGTGAATCTTCTGAAGACTCTTCTCAGCAAGAAGAAGATGTTGTCCCACCTTCTGCATCACCTGAACCAGCATACATTCCAGATGAACTGGAAGATTCAGAAGATGAAGACACCTCAGAAGAAGAAGAACCAGACTTGGATGGGAAGAACTTGTCAACCCTTTTTGAGGTAAACAATGCCTTCAGTCCTAATTTTTATTTTGAATCTGATTCCATTTTGAGTCCTCAAGTCATGAATCGTCAATTCATTGAGGAAAAGAAAATTTCTAAGGAAGAGTTTGATAGGCATAGAATCACAGCTTTTCTTCATCAAAGAAATATTCTTAGCCTAATTGAAATTGCCTGCTCCTATGATCCCACTGTTGTGAAGGAGTTTTATGCCAACTTGCAAACCTCTTTTTTAAAGAAAAACTCTCCAAACTTTGGCAAAGTTTTTGTTAGAAATTCAATCTTCTCTTTCTCTCCCAAAATTATCAACTCTCATTTACAAACTCCTACTGTGATAGATGAGGATAATTATGGTGATTTTAATGAGGTTTGTAAAGTTATCTCTGGAAACCGTTTAAGAAATTGGCCTGCACACCCCAGAAAATTTAAGGTTTCCCAACTCACTGCTTTTTACTCTGTCCTGTTTAGACTCACATTGACTAATTGGATTCCATCCAAAAATGTCTCTGTGGTAACTAAACCTCATGCAGTACTAATGTACAAATTGGGGATGGGATTACCAGTTGATTTTGGCAAACTCTTCTTCAATACTATAGGTCATCTTGCCCAGAAAATCTCACCCTCTACTCATCTTCCTTATCCTTCTCTCATCTATTCCATTTTACTCTCTCAAAACTTGGGCCAAGATGACTCTGAGTATCTTCACACTCCACAAGGCATGATCACTGTATCTCAAAACTTTCTAAGAGCTCCTCATGTCCAAGACCTTCCCTGGAATGGAGATAATTTTCTCTCAAGTGAATCAGGTCAAAATAATCTGGGTACTGAAGGTGTTGCTCCCAATGTTGACAACACTTCTAACCTTCTTGTGTCTGTTCCTAGAGATTTTCTGTTACAGCAGCTTACTCACTCTCTAGCTCAGATTACCTATCACCAGACCATGGTGGACATGCTCCAAAAGGCTCTTTCTGATCAAAAAGGGGGAGAAAAAGGTCATGAGGCTGAAGCTGGAACTTCTCACCCTTTGGATGCCAGAGGCAGAGGGCAAGGAGGAGTCAATGAAGGGGGAGCAAAGAATGAGGGTGAAGATCAAGAAGCAGAGGAGAGCAGTGGATCCAGTGCTGGTGATGGAGGAGCAGCAGCTGACACTGAAGAGACTTTGGAGATTCTACTTTAAATGTTTTCATGAACAATATTTTGATTCTGTTCTGTTGTTCCCCTGAACCTTTAATTAGGATTGCACTTTGATTAATTCTTGTTTAAGTTTTTTTGTTGGACTATCTTACTGAATTTGTGTTGAATTTATCTTTCTATATTATTTTTGATATTTTCAAATTCAGGGGGAGTTCTAGCAATATCTCAGGGGGAGTTCTAGCTAAAATTTAGTTTTGATCAGAAAGTTAAAAAGGGGGAGTTTGAAACACGTTGTTATATTTTACAAAAGTGTTTTTTAACTCTCTTACTTTCAAACTAAATTTTAGTTATTACTTAGTGGGCTAAGTGTTATGACTTAGTGGGTTAAGTTGTGATTAGTGGGTTTAATTGTGGGTTTTATTTTAACTTCCTAACTAACCCACTAACCCATTATCTTGAGTGCTCTTGTGGTTGGTTTTCTTGCAAATCATGGGCTGAGGAGTGGAAGCTTGGCAAGTCTATAAATACCAAACTCAAGACTCAAGAACTACACAGATTTCGAGGAAACAATATAGAGCTGAAGTTTTAATCTCGAGAATTTTAGTGTGTTTTCTAGGATCTGTTGTACGTACTCCTTATGAGTACATTCTTTGAAATCTAGAATTTTTAATATTTTTCTTTTAGTATCTAGATTTGATTGTAAGAGTGATCTTGAAAAAGATTCATTCATAAGGAAGAAGTTTTCGCACCTCTTCTGTTTGTATTCTTAGAATACTAATTTTAATATATTTTTCCGTCCTGTAAAGGGCAAGTTCACAAGTATTTACTTGTGAAAATTTTTCAATTCTGAGCATTGGTTTTTAATCTTTATATTTCCGCTGCATGTTGTCTCAAGTGTCATAACATCTTAGATAACATCTCTGTATAATACGAATTCGGGACCATAAATTCTTTCATGTTACATCTTTAGGTCGACAAAACCATGGATTAAAGCTGAAGAGAGATGTTCCTGTTATGTTGTTGAGAAATATAGAATAGTGCAATAGATTGTGTAATGGTACATAATTGACCATTACTCAGGTTGGCAAATCGCGTTTTGGAAGCAAAAATAATATCAGGCTCTAATGTCGGACATAAGGTCTTCATTCCAAAATTGTCATTAACACCATCAGACAATATAATTTCGTTTCACTTTCAGAAGAGGCAATTTCCCATTGTTCTTACGTTCGCTATGACAATAGATAAAAGGCAAGGTCAATCTCTCCAAAATGTTTGTTTATATCTTGAAAAGTCTGTTTTCTCTACGTAGCTATTTCGAGGGTTACGAGTCTAAAATGTTTGAAGATACTTATAGTTGACAAAGAAGGAAATACTTCAAAAAACACAACAAACTTTGTTTATAAAGAAGTATTTCAAAATTTAAAGTAATTGTTTATTCACAATTTTTCACATTACTTATGCAAGGCTTATATTCAACTATGCATAACATGTTCTTATTTTTTTGCAGAAATTGAAGATGCAATATCATTAAAATAAATGTATTGTCTTTCAGTTTGAATTGCTACACAATATCAAACCTTATTGTTTTCCACGATTTTGTTTCATATTTTTCCTTTCAATAACATTTCTTTGTATTATTTGAACTCATATCTAATGCTATCTTGAATTGTTAACTTGCAGTATATCTTAGGCACTGATAAATACATGTATTTTTTTAGTAGTTAAAGTGAGATCTTTAAGTGTTAGAATCAGCAAATATGCATTCAAAGCGTAATAATTTATAATTTATTCCTCCAATCTAATGAGTGTGTTTATTATTGTATGATTTCATTGGAATATGTAACCCCGTGCAACACACGAGTACAATTACTAGTATAAATATTGGGATATGCCTCAAGCGTTTGGGAATAAAAAGTTTGAGAACTGATCCAAATATAAAGGATTAAATTGCAAAATTAGTGAGACCTAGGAGTCGAACCTCCCCCTGCAGCTGGATAGTGTATTTAATAAAATAATATTTTATTATTTTAGGAGAATCTGCATTAAAATATTATATGAATTTATTTGTTAAATGCATCGTCTTATGTTTAAATTTTTAACTCTAAGAATAAAATCAATAATTTGGGTACATGATCGTGTAAAAGTATTGAGAGGTTGTATTGAAAAATCCTTTTTTTTTTTAAATAATTTAGGGTACATGTACAAAAACTCCTTCCCAAAATTTCAATTTTTGGTAAAAAGAATCATAATTTTAATTCGTAATCAAAATCGTAATAAATTTTGGAATCGTTAATATTATTATTTGAAAAAAAAAACTTCAAAAAATAGATTAAACTTCTTTGCATTTATGAAAAGTGATCCGGCCAGTGCCATCCAGACGGCCCAATAAGGAGCAGAGGCTCATCAAGGTGGCTCTAGTCCGTTACCGTTTGACAGATCCAGTAAGACCAAAGGCCCAAGCAAGGTCAAAAGGGCACCATTAAGCCCACTAAGAGAAGAAGGCCCATTAAACTGGTGCTCGTTAGACGGGAGGGACCAAGCAGCGGGTCGCGAGTAACCCGCGAGAGCGAGAAGCCTCTCGCTGACTCACCCTCCCGCCAAGCTCCTCGCCAGGCCTGCCGGAGATAATTCTAGCTGCACATGGGGGTATTTAATGCACGTCCAATCCACTGACAAGGCGCAGAGGAATGTCGTTTCAGCCCCTACTTTTTGCACCTGCAGCCGCCAGTGAAATGACGGATTAAACTACATTGAAGGTAATTTGGGGTCCGGATGCCTAATTATCGCGATTGGACAGGTAAATTAAATTGAAGAATATTTGACGTCCGTCCCTTTCTTTAGTATAAATAGGGGCAGTAAATACATGTATCGACACACGAAATCTTGCACATCAATTACATAAAAAAGCCTAAATATCTTCTTCAGGAAGTTACTGACTTGGCCGTCGGAGTGCTAACTCCGGTTCTTTTCTTTCTTGTAGGTCTATTGTGGGCTCCGGTCCAAGTTCAGGCCTATACAACTCTCTAAATCAACCCACCACGAATCCAGCCGGATCAAAAAGGATGACTAAAACTAATATCAAATATTTCTCACTTCAATACCAACAAAATAAAAATTATAAAATAAATAGGTAATGGCATAAATAGCCTTAATAAAAATCATTGTCACATAAACATTAAAATTTCATTTTTCTTTCTTCAATACTAAACACATAAAACCCCTCTCCTTCTTCACAAACCCCTCAACAAACCCTCATAAAAAATCTCAAAACTAAAGAAATCAAAACCCCACACAACTTACAAAATTGAGTTAAATGACAACAAAATGGTAGTTTGCGACCAAGGAGAACCCATTAAGATATGTATCCGTGTCTTTTTTGAGCTTCATAGTTAATTTCGAAGTTTTTTTTAACCCGCCTACATTTTTAGATATATACAGGTTGATTTTTTTGTCAATTTTCGATACCAACTTGTCGAAAACAAAAAAAGAAACCCCCCCCCCCCCCCAAATTTCGACATGTATGTGTCGAAAAATCATTGTTGCTTTTTTTTTTAAGGCAGTGATTTTTCGACACATACTTGTCAAAATTTGTTTTTCTTTCTTTTAATATTTTTCGACATGGTGGTGTCGAAAATTGACAATAATCGACATGTATGTGTCGAAAACTGTCGACGGGGTTTAAAAAAAAACTTCAAATAGACTTTTAAACATAAAAAATTACATTAATACATACTTTAATGGGTTCTCCTATCATGTAAAGTGTAAACTACCATTTTGTTGTCTTGTGACTCCATTTTATATGTTTTGTGAGATTTTGATTTTTTTGAATTTGAGATTTTTTGGAGGGTTATTAAGAAGATGAAGAAGAGAGGGTTTAATGAGTTTGAGTTTGGGGGAGAAGAAGAAAGTTTTTTATCTTTGGTATTGAAATGAGTAAAAAAAAAATTACTTGTATAAATTGTATTTTGTTTGACGAGGGGTATTTTAGTACTTTGTTAATAAAAAAATTATTTGTGGCATCAATCTAAGAAAAAAATGTAAAAAAATTATGTAAAACATAGTATTAAATTTGATGGTATTGAATTGAGAAAAAATATGATATTAAGAGCAACTCCAATGGAGTTATCAAACATGAGATTCAAACCACGAGCCACTATTTAGACACACAAAAATAGAAATTTTTAAGTCCCAATGGGGTTATCAAATTAATGTTCTATTTTGATAATTCAACTTTTTGGATGCAAAAATACTTGTTGGTGAGTTATCAAAAGTGTAACCATTTAGACATCCAATCATAAGTGACATGTGATAATTACAAATAAGGGGCTATATGACAAACACCCCTCATTCAATTTTGACTTAATGATAAATCCATTTTTATTAATTGATATTTGTTATAAATCCAATGGACATGAATTATCCAAAATACCCCCATTTATTATTAAGGAAAATTAATTATTTTTTTAAAATATGCCAATTCCCTTAATATCTCCCATATTACGGCATTTCAAATTCTATTTTTTTCTTTTCTTTTCTTTTCTTTTTAATGGTTTTCTTTTATTTTATATTTTTTTTATTTTGGTTTTTTTAATATATTATTTTTTCTTATTTATATTTCATGTTTTCCAGTTTGATTTTTTTTAAATAGTTTTATTTTTATTTTCAGTTTTAATAGTTTTTTTCCTTAATTCCGGTTTTTTTTTTTAAATGATTTTTTTTTATTTTTTTTCCCATTTTTCTTGAATAAAAAATATTTTGTTTAATTATTTTTTTATTATTATTTTTTAATTCGATGAGTTTTTATTATTTTAATATTTAAAAAAACATCCAGCAAATTTATCAAAGTGGAATCCACTATAAACTTCGAAATCCGCTATAACTTTGAAAACCACTCTATGAAAACATCTATATAAACATGAAAACCACTATGCATAAAACAACTATATAAACATGAAAACCACTATGTATAAATAATTATATAAACATCGAAAACCACTATGAATTCTAACAAGAAAACATTAAAATTATGCGAAAAAAGAAGCTATAAACCCACTATAAAAGACACCATCTTCTCTCCAATCAACCCTAGAGCATAGTCCGTGTAATCATCTTCTTCCCGTTATTTGAAACGTAAACCACTATTAGAAACGCCACTACTATGCCCAAGAAAAAAGTGCAAGACCAATTACAAAAAGTTAACGTAATCCACTTTAATAATAACATAATCAACAACAAAGTTATTGAAATCCACTAAAAACATACATCAATCCACTCTACTAACACAACTAAAAAAAACATAAATTCACTATTCAAAAATCCGCTATTTAAAATGTAAGTCACTACTATATCCAGGAAAAAGTGCAAGATCAGTACACCACCACCAACAAGGCCGACGAGGGTCACTGTATCAATCTGATCAAGAAAAAAAAATTAATTTATAAGAATTAATAGTCTTTTTCACAAATATCGTTATCAAATAGGAACCTTCCCTACAAACCCTAAAACCACTGAAAGATGAGTGAAGCGAAAAAAAATAATTACCTTTTTCTACCGACCATAGATATCGTTCGGCGACGGTGAAGAGAGAGGAAATAGGGGTGGGCGTTGGAGCGGCACCGGGCGGGGGTTGAGGCGGCGCGGAGCGGGGACTGTGGCGGCGTCGGGCGAGTGGTTGGGCGGGGGTGGGCGGCGCTAGGGCGGGGGGTGGGGGGGTGCTGGGGGGCGCTGGGGCAGGGGGTGGGGCGGTGCTGGGCGGCGCTGGGGCGGGGGGTGGGGCGGTGCTGGGCAGCGCTGGGGCGGGGGGTGGGGCGGCGCGGGGCGGCTGGGCAGCGCTGGGGCTTCGCCGGATGGGAGTTGGGGCAGCGCCGGTGGGGAGAGAAGAAGAGGTGTACGGAAGGAGATCTGCAACGGTGAATAGAAAAGAAAAGAAAAGGAAAAGAAAATCGGGAGAGAAAAAAACGTTATGTTAAGGGCGAGATTTATGGGCGAGATTTGTGAGTGAGATTGAAAACGTGATATTAATGGAACAAATATTACATTTATTTATATTCAACCCTAATACATTATAAATAAGGTAAGGGGTTTAATTGTGATAATTAATTAATTTTTATTAATAAAAGGTGTTTTGGATTTATCTTAAAAATAAGAAATAAATTTGGGTTCATTGTAATTGGACTCTTGTGATGAGGGGGTTTTGTGAAATAATCCCTACAAATAAAATCACCCATAAACATCCAATGATAACTAATTTGATAACCATGGTTGAAGTAGATGAATTTTAATCAATACTAAAATAGTATCTCAAATATCAAATAAATATTTGATAATTCAATTTTGGTATTTAGCATTGAAGTTGCTCTAATTCCGTCCCACTATGAAATTTAGAGTGTATTGTTAGGAATATAGGAAATTTAGAGAAATAAGTTGAAAAAGAAAAGGCATTGGCATATATGACCCCTTTGGATTAGGTTAATTGGTCGGGACATCACACGTGGCAGTGAGTAACTGGGCGGTTGACAGCGAAGTTTAGCTATGCTTAACCTCCCCAGGTGCATTTCTGGAACCAGTGTTGGCACTCCCCATCTTCTCCACCCGGAATTTATTTGTTATTTCCCCCTTCCCCCTGAAAATCAATTTCTCTCCCCAAAACCCAAATTCAACAAATTGGGTAATTTTTCCTCTTATTCTCCTTTCCATATCCATCTTTAGGGTTTCTATTTCAATTGCAAATTTGTTTTCCGTCCTCAACTTGGATTTGATACCCATCCCTTTTCTCACCCCACCACAAATTCCTGTTTTTTTTTTTTTTTTTAATTTTGACCTTTTGTTTGGATGCAATTTCTACTGTATAAATGGCTTCGATTCGGAGAACTCTGTCGCCCTTCAACGATCGATCGTACCAGAACGGATCCAACAATCCATTTGCAGCGCAATCGCCATCGCAGAAGCTGCTTTCCCATGGCAGAACAACTTTCTCCCCAATCCACAGATTTATAACTGGAATTTTCCTCCAGAAGCATTACTCTCGAAAAAGCAATCAGTTTTCCTGGAAAAAGTCGCTTCTCCGATGCTTTCTGTTCTTTTTCCTTGGGTTTTTGCTTGGCATGGCGCCATTTAATAATGACATTAACGAATTGAAGCGCGAAGATTTGAGAAACAGAGATTTCTCGTTCGAAAGGAAGTCAGGGGTGGTGAATGCTGAGAAGAGTGATGGGGATTTAGGTTTTGTAGAGATACCCAAGGATAATACTAATAATAATAATAATATTGTGGTGGATTCTGTTGAACTGGGTGTTGTTGAGAGCAGTGGCAGAAATGAAATTAAGTTGAATTTGGATTTTGTGCCGCCTCTTAAGCAATTGATTTTGGTGACACCAACTTACAACAGGGCTATGCAGGCGTACTATTTGAATAGGTTAGGGCAGGTTTTGAGACTGGTCAGACCGCCACTATTGTGGATTGTGGTGGAGACGAACACCGCAACAATGGAGACTGCAGATATCTTGAGGAATATGGGTATTATGTACAGACATCTTGTGTGTAAGAAAAATTCCACAAGTGCAAAAGACAGGGGAGTGCACCAGAGGAATACTGCAATCGAGCATATTGAGAGGCATAAACTTGATGGCATTGTGTATTTTGCAGATGATGATAATATCTACTCGCTGGAGCTATTCGAGAGTTTAAGAGAAATCAGGTTGGTTTTTCATGAATCAGTTGTTTCATGGAGTATCATCTACTATTTCAATTTGCTTGCTTAAAATGACTTTATATAGTAGTGTTGCGTGAAAATGTTTGTTTTATTGCATTTATGTGATTCAAAGTAATATCATGTAATATTTTCATGTCACTGGGCTGTATTTTAGACACATAACATAAATCGAGGAGGGTGAGTGCAAGTGTTTAGCTTTTGGAGATTTTTGTTTCAGATAATTATGTGGATGTTTAACAGGATGGGCTATCTTTATCTTTATTTGACCTTCTAAGCCTTTATTATGCACTGAGGTGATGTAGTAACTGTTCTTTGCCACGTGAATTCTCCAGTTAAAACTTGACCTTCTACTTACAGTTGATCTTTCATGTCAATATTTGCTTTACTTATGGGAACTGTATATAAAGTTTGAGGTGAATTACTATTGTTATCATTGCTTCTGTGTGCTTCGAGGGAGAGAGTAGGTCTATGTAGAGAACTAATCCTTATGTCAATCTGTTGGTTTCTAAATCCCTGCGTTGCTGTTCCAAAGAGTCAAGTCTCGACAGATGTTAGTTTTGGAGATTTGACCTAATACAAGACGGTATGAGTTACTGTCCTGTAATTCCAGTATGTTATTTTTGGATTTGCTGAAGCATAGACCATCCTTGCAAAACTGATTGGAATGGAACTGAATGACTACTCTGTCCCATGTTCACTTTGTTTCCGTATTCCTTTTGATTGTGCCTTTGTGCTGGAGTTGCTGTTTTAACATTGGAGAATGTATTCAACAATTTTGCGAAAAAGAACCTGACTAAATCTGATTTTAGAACAAATAACTAGACATTCGCATTCAAATCTCATTTTTCTTTTCATTTTTTTTTATGAATCTCGGGATTTTGGAATGTGGCAAAAGTTTTATTTGTTAGAATACTTTTTCACAATTAAATGTCATGAAATTGCTAAAAAGGCTGATATGATTTTCCATCCAGCTATCCTTTCTAAAGTTGTTCTTTGTCTATTCTTTTTAATGAACTTAAAGCTGTTTAACATATAGTTCAATCTTCCGGGTCATTTCTTGATCTCTAAAGATTTAGTAAAAGAGTTTGTAAGCCCTAAACCGTTAAGTTTTTTGGTGGTGTTTATTGGGGAAAGACAGAGCTCAATCTTGTTATGTTTGTTACTCAAGTCCCCAGTTATCTTTTTATGTAGAGAGACATTAAAGCATATTTCTAATGCAAGAGTACTCTTCCAAAAAAATTCATGCAGATTGCACAACTAACCATACTCGGTATTTGTGAATATACATTTCCAATGGTACAAGACACCTTGAGATGCATCTTTTCTAGAAAGTTTGCAATATCGAGAGTGCTTACAACAGATTTAAACCTGGACTAGATTGTCGCACTTTTAGAAACTCGGAAAATATACTTTATAGCTTTAAAAAATATTAGTGCAATTTACCTGTCTTCTTTGCATTACTTGTAGACTTGTAGTTTACTAGATAGAGAGTGCTCATTACTTGAGGTCAAAATTTTTCCACTAGTACTATATACTGATCTTAGCTCCTTGTAAGATATTTATTCTTCTAAATCACTAGTTCCCACCTAGTTATCTATTTCATCGTCTTTCTGTATTTACATGAAAACAAGATTATATGCCTTTCTGCAAATTTATAGGATGTAATTTTGTTCTCATATACTTCTCCCACTTGCTTATAAACATAATTGATGGATGATCCAACTAAGTTACAATATTATGCTCTGCTATGATGTCTCATGGCTTAAACACACTCTCAGTCTTGTGTGTTTGGCTACTTTTGTAGATGCCATCTCCATTGTGGACATGCGATGCAAACATTATTGGGATATTTTAGTTTATGAATACCCGTCTTTCAGTCAATTTATATATATATTTTTAGCATCAACCTATAACATATGATTTAGGAAATCAGAACTTCTGAACGACTTCTCTAGCGGGATTATTTGTTTATATAAGAACATAGCAGGATTGAGTCCTTCCCCTTGATTGCGATGAATTATATGTTTTTTTTATGATCAGAGTGACATATGAATTTAAGATTGCACTATATCAATCTCTTGGTGGACTCTTGACCGATTACTCAATCTCGTTACATTAAGAAATAGCTCTCTCAATATCTTTTCTAGCTTGAGACTGCCTGGACTTTATGACTTCTGATTTTGTTATTGTCGTTGTTGTATTCAGTCGTTTTGGCACTTGGCCTGTCGCGATGCTTGCTCAAAGCAAAAATAAAGCGACATTGGAAGGCCCTGTATGCAATGGAAGCAGAGTAGTAGGATGGCACACAAATGAGAAGAGTAAAAGACTTCGTCGATTCCACGTTGATATGTCTGGCTTTGCCTTTAATAGCACCATACTGTGGGACCCCAAGAGATGGCACCGCCCAACTTCAGAACCAATTCGTCAATTGGACACAGTGAAGGAAGGATTCCAGGTATGCACTTATGTCGTGCATATTTACTGCAATAAATTTGTAGATATGTTTTTATTGAGCTTAAACTATTATTTAATCCAATCTGGACATTATTCGTTTTTCAGGAGACAACTTTCATAGAGCAGATTGTGGAAGATGAGAGTCAAATGGAAGGCATTCCTCAAAGTTGTTATAGGATAATGAACTGGCACCTCCATCTAGAAGCTTCTGAACTTATATATCCCACAGGCTGGTTGCTTCAAAAGAATCTCGATGTAGTTATCCCTGCAAAGTGATGTATTTTGATCTTATCAGATTGCTTAATATCATGTTGGATCCGTGAGGTATGTTTTTTTTTTTTTTTAGTTTTTTTTGTTTTTGGTTTTATACTTTTATTTTGGAGTGGTTTGAACTCAGCGTGAAAGAGCTTAAGGTAGATGTCTTAAGCAATCACTGATAAGTACGATAAAACCTTGTAATACATATTCGTGTATAATTCTTAGATAAGGAGATGTAACACTTGTTCGTTCTGAGATTTTATCCTGCCAATTGAAAATTAATCTAATGATAAAAATGGGCAGAAGTGCATTCTTTGGAAGAGACGATTATTGAGTTGAGACCAAAAGATTCGAGCATGTTGCCAGTTTTATGTAGAGAGCTTGTAGGGCAGCATCGGAAAGAGAGGGAGGGAGCAATCATCAGCAGAAGCAGTTACTATTTGAATTTTTCTTTTTTAGATTTTTATTTTATTTTGCAGAATCGAAGTTGAGTTTTTGTGGTATAGTTTAAATATTTTGTGGGTAAGAGGTCAGGTTTAGAGTTACCAGTACCCCTTCAACTGTTGAGAGAGGATTTTTCATCCATCCCTATAAAATTGGGGATTTACTTTTGTGGGTATGTATGAATTTCACTTGTTTACAACTGCAGCATACTCTACTATAGGAATATCCTCAAATATAATGAGGTAACCAAAGTTGCCTGTTCATATTGTTGTAGCCCCCTTTATTATTATTATTCATATTTTATTATAATAGCAGATCAGAAATTTTACAGAAACTAGCTTCTTTTATTCTTTGAAATAGTAAAACGAATAAAATCTTTTATTGTTTCTGCTTGATGCTTGCTAGCCTTTCTCTAATTGTATTAACAGTAGCCTTGTTCTCTCATTGTTTCAAGTTGTTAGCATGGAGATTCGGCTGAAAAAATTTACGGACTGTTTTTTTTGACAAACCACAAAATAAGAAAAAAAAAAAAGAAAATTGAGTGGTACAGGGATAATTTTTCAATCGAGGGTGGGGTTGAGTCTGCCCTTGCCCAATCATGGGGGGTATAATAACCATTATGCGGCATGAATCAGCATAATGTTTGAGAGCATTGCAACATTGATCGGATGTCGCATACTTAATAGGTGATAGATAAGTTTGTTATGCAGTGTAGGTGAATACAAATATATATATGTACAGTGGCCTGGTACAAATTCAAATATATGAAAACGGGTTCGGTTACCAATTTGTTTTTAGTCCACCCACAATTTGATTCGACATTATTGGAGTTACTTATGTTTTGTATTTATACAAGAACATTATATAATATATACCAAAAAAGTAAGGCAAATAAATGCATATGGATGGATTGGATAGTTTCCCTCAAAAAAGAATAAGACAAAGGCCATTAATGAAAGAATGGTTTGATGATTTTGGCTTCAACATAAATGGTTCCCACCAATTAATATTATTAGTTTTTATATTTCCTCTTTCTTCCAGTTTTCAGTTTTTTGACTTCTGAGATTGCCAAAACCAAATTTTCTATTATTACTTCATATAACACTAATAACAGAAAACACTTCCTTTGCGTTTCCCATAATTAATTCTTTCAGAAACCATCTCTCACAGGTCGGTAACATCCCCTCTCCCTCCCTCCCTCTCTCTCTCTCTCTCTCTCTCTCTCTCTCTCTCTCTCTCTCTCTCTCTCTCTCTCTCTCTCTCTCTCTCTCTCTCTCTCTCTCTCTCTCTCTCTCTCTCTCTCTCTCTCTCTCTCTCTCTCTCTCTCTCTCTCTCTCTCTCTCTCTCTCTCTCTCTCTCTCTCTATATATATATATATATATATATATATATATGCCTGTGAATTGTGATGTTTTTATGCATGGTCGTCTCTATTTCAGTATCGCTGTTTGGTTGTGCGTTTTTTTTAAATGCTGATTTGATTTCCATTTAAATATACCTACCTTACGTATGGGGATAAGTAATCTTAGCTGGTTAATTATATTATAATTTCATGGAGGGCGTCCAATTTTCCTTTTAATATCTTTTTGTAAATATGAATATGATTGTTCATAAGAGAAAGAGTCTGAATTTCCGGTTTTAAGCTTATAGAAAAAGGTATTGATTCTGCACAAATTTAGCTTCTGAAATGATGTTGCTATGCTTATGTTCTTTTATTTATTTATTTACGTATTTTTTTTTTTCCTTTTTCTGTACGTAATTGTTGCAGATATATATGGATCCTCCACGAGGCGTAGGCTTGTACCCTCTGCACAGCTGCAAAACAATTCACTTGGTTGATGTTTTTCCAATTCCTGTTTCGGATATTAAATTTAACAAACATAAATAAATTAACAAAATAAAGATAATGTAATATGTAGGTGAGACATGCTCAGGGATTCCACAATGTGGCTGGAGTAAAGGACCACAGATCTCCACATTTTTTTGACTCTCAAATTACCCCTCTTGGCTGGGACCAGGTCATCATTATTTTTTTATTATTTCTTAATTTTTTTTGTATTATTTCTTAATTATTTTCTAAGCTTTGTAACCATATATACAAATTAAGAAGAAATTTATGCGTTGGATTTAGTTTACCTTTTCTTGTCGTTAGAGAAAGAAAAAAGAATGACAGCTTCATTATGTCAACAGGTAGATAATCTTCGTAAGCATGTTCATTCGTCAGGTCTTTCGACAAGTATTGAACTAGTCGTTGTTTCCCCTTTGTTAAGGTAACTATACTCAACCTTCGAACTGAAACTATGTTTATTCTTTATTTCTTTAAGTTATCTATAAAACAAGGACCTGCAAGATGTAATTTTCACACAACACTTAAATTTTGAAGATCGAAAGTTCAAACAGTACTATGGCTAAACTGAATTGCAGGACAATGCAAACAGCTGTTGGGGTGTTTGGTGGAGAAGGTTATGTGGATGGAATTATTGATGTACCTCCGTTAATGGCCGAAAACACTAACCGTCCACCTATTTCAAGTTTAAATTCTCCTCCTTTTGTCGCAATGGAACTCTGTCGAGAACGTTTGGTATGAGATGATTAAATCTAAATACTGCATTCGTTTGATTTTCACTTTTCCTCATTATTTTCATCTGTTGACAATGTTCATATGCATTCTCGGCCAATTTTAATAAATCGCCAATCGTGTTTATGTTCTCGCTTTTAGAATTTTGATGCACTAGTTTCGCCTTCCCATATTGAATATTTGCAGGGAGTTAATTGGTGTGATAAGAGAAGGAGCATAAGCGAGTACATGACACTTTTTCCTGCAATCGATTTTTCACTGGCGAGTAAAATGTTCTTTTTATGTTTCTTCTTCATACATAGAGAAAACCAATTTTTTTTATTGAACAAGAAAAGAAACTAAAATTTATACTTTTGTAAGATGGATTAACAAGATCTTGTATTCAGATAGAAAGTGATGTTGACACTCTCTGGGAACTTGACGTGAGAGAGACGGACGGAGATCTTGCCAAGAGGGGTTTGAACTTTTTGAAATGGTGTGAACTTTTTTTTTTTTCATCCTATCAACTAATAAGTTACCGCTGTTAATTTTATGTTTAATCGAATTTTATATGATGTATGCTTATATTTTGTATGAAGTGCAGGTTGTGGGCTAGGGAGGAGAGAGAAATAGCAGTTGTTACTCATAGTGCATTATTAATGCACACACTTGCTGCATTTGGAGATGATTGTCATCCTTGCGTGAAGAACGAAATATGCAAACCGTAAGTTTGTTTCCTTATTTATTTACAACTTACAAAGCTTTTCGGGTGATGAATATGATTTCACATAGAGATGTGAACGAATTAACATTTACAAAGTTTTCACTTGCAGATTCAACAATTGCGAACTTCGACCACTTGTTACTGTTGATAGAAGGTACACAAACCATTGAAATCTTGACTAATGATTCATCTCGCATTATTTAACAAGCGATCTCACCCGCCATTATATGTTCTTTGCAATTGAAGTATGATTGCTTCAACTTCTTCGAAAACTAATTATCGAGGAATAATACTCTGTGACACTGATGCCCCCAAGTGTTGGTGGTGATGACAAGAAGCGAGTGATGGTTTCTCTGCATGATTAATTTCGGTTTCGGAACTTGATTATTAGTGTGTTCCTACAACTTGGTCAACTAATTTATTGAGTTAGTTTCTGATCCGGGGTAAAAGAATTAGTGTAACTAATATCGTACACGTACGATGCACGAATGTCAAATTCAGGAAAAAAAAAATACTATTCAACAATATAGGATCGAGAAAAAAAAATTCCAACATATATAAAATGCAATTCTAAATAGAAGGTATATTTAATACGTATTATCAAACAACAGGCATAACACAACATATAACAAACCGATGAGCATTATATAGAAGTTTTGGCAAAAGGTGCCCATGGAGCTACTTAAGTACTTATGGATTACATTTACCCTTAATAAAAAGGAGGTAATCATAATCCTAATTATTATTAAATATAATGTTCTTACTAATAAGAGTCCCCAAGGGGTGAAAGAGTACGATAATAGATACCTAAGACGGTATCGAAAGTCTTTAAAATTAAACTATATAAGTGGAACCACATGGCTAATTAAGAGGACACAAGATCCACACGCATTCCATATGAACATTCCCCCTAGATCCTCGAACTCGACTCCAACTTTACGACTCGTGCTCTGGAATGAAAGTACCTACAAGCATTTCAACACCTATATGAGTCTTTTGGACAAAATGAGAATTTTCAAAGAAGTATCGAATACACATAGGCAAACAAACATATATTTATGCTATATATGTATATATGTATACCATCTCAAATCACACATATACACAATATAAACATTTCGATTGTATCTCAATCGTTATTTCATTAAGAAACTTTACCAATTTACCTTTACCTCCTCGGTTTACCTCTTAGACCTTCTCCTTTTACCTTTTAGATCTTCTTTTCATCATTTCATAAGGAATAAGAGTAGATCCCTTACAAGGGAGCTTTTACACATACACACATTTCAAGTAAGTTCACTTGGTGTGTGAGAAAAAAATATTTTTGTTCGGATATCCTTTGAAAAATCAAGCAAAACATTAGACAATAAGCCTTCATTTATTTGGAGCCCGTTTCATAAGTGGAATCAAAGCACACACTCTTCATCTCATTTTTTGGGTACTGACCTCTCATACCCCTTGCTTATTCGATATAAGTTTTACAAGATTTTTCAGCTTTAAAAAAAAAATTATTTTTTAAAAAATATTATTTTTTAAATAAGAAATAAATAAATAACAAAAATTAAAATTAAAATAAAATAATAAAATAAAAAGTGCATCAAAGTAGTGTATAATAGGTAGTGAATAAATGAATGGTAAATTTGAGAATAAAAAAAGGATGGGTCTCCCACTAATAAAGAAAAAGGAGCTGGACCCATCCTCATTGAAATAATGCTAGAAGGGGGTTCTCACTAATAGACCCATTATTTTAAGGGTAAAATTCATTCTGCACCCTTGTAAAGGTATGATTTACCCCCTTGGTGTATCAAAAATATCAAACACCCCCTATTTTTAACGGTCAATTGTCAAACTTTTAACGGTGTTAAATTTGAGTGCGCAATAATTTGTTTACCCTGCTTTATGTCTGATATAATCCCTAATTTTTTGAAGTGTATTTTTTTGCGGATTGTTAACGATTTTTAGCGTTGATTCAAATTATGGCTTTTTGTTGATTTTATTATTTGATTTTAGGGATTTTCAGTTTTCTTTTTTGGGGGATTTTCCCATTGTAATATGAAAAGCTTTGTTTTTAATTTGCAATTCCTTCAAATGGTTTTATTCCAATTTTAGGGTTTTTTTTTTAGATTTCAGGACTTTTAGTTTTCCTTTTTGTGGGTTTTACATTCATAATCTGCAAAACTTCATTCTTATTTATTCAACTTTTCCGTTTTTTTATAAGAAAAATGGCTGAAAATATCAAAATAGTAAAAAAAATGATTGAATAAAGTGAAAAAAAGGGCTTTAAAAAGTGAAAAATCTGGTGAATATTTATCAAAATTAAGCAACTTATTAATTTAGATTTTTTTTTGGGGGAATTTTCATGAAAAAAAAACTAACGGAAATTAGGAAAAAGGCTAACGGCAGGGGGTTATTGGATGTTTTCTACACTTCAGGTGGACTAAATGATACTAATGATATGCATAATTGGGTCAACCCAATGGGCCTACAAATTACTTACCTACTGGGCCACGAGCCCAATATCGAAGACCACTATCACCGAGACCCAATCACCTTCAAGCAAGGTTTGGGCCCGACAATCTCAACTAAACTATAAATAAAGGTTTGAATTCATTCCTTAAGGTACATCCGATTATCTGAGCAATACTATTAATTGTATTCTCTGGACTATTTCTATGATCAGCACGTCTGACTTGAGCGTCGGAGGGGTTTCCGCCGGATCAACCCCCGGCTTAGTTCATGTGTTCTATGATCGCAGGTACCTCAGGATCATCAAGTTGTCAAGCCACTGATCTGCTTTGCTCTCCCAGTTCATTTTCTACACTACCCTAGGTGAGCTATATTTTAGCATCATCATTTTGGCGCCGTATGTGGGAACGATGCAAACCAGATCACGTAGCCAACAAGATCCTCCTGAAGCGTCTGCTCAGAGAGAAAATGACACAGCTAACGACCTCCCACCTCGTGGAGGCTCTGGCTTGCCACCTCCTCCACATCCTATGGATCCGCCTCGCGAGGTTCAGGTGATCCCCCCTCGGGACCCACCACTCGCCGATCCACCACTCCCTACTCCTCTCGAATGGTTCAAATAACCGAGGATGCGCTTCAACGCATGATAGCAGAAGTTTCAACTTGCGCTGCCACAGAGGCCGTGACCCAATATATCGCCACGATGGGAGCAAATTGTCACGGCCCGCGAGTTTTGACCCAACCCCTTGCCGATTTCCCTTGGGTTGGGGAGGTTACAAAGAGTCCAAGTTGTAGCCCAAGTAGGGTTAGGCCCAAGTTGGCCCAATTGTATAGTGGTAGGTAGGGCCATTTTTGGTAGGTAGAGGTAGGTGGTGGTAGGTAGAGACAATCAAGGGATTGTTCCACTCCTATCCGTTAGATCATATCGATCTCCACCGTCCGTTGAGGAGGTGGTCTTGTATAAATAGAGGTAGGGTCCTCATTTGTAATCATCCAACACATATTCAAGAAATCCAACTATAAAGCACTCTTCTACCAACTCTCTTGTCTTCTTACTTTCTTTCTTCGTTTCCATCACTTAGCATTCGGGCAACACAATTCGGGAGAGGCTGACTTAGCTATCGCGAGGGGCGAGAAGGAGCTAAGGCCGCAAGGTTCTTTGTTAAGGGAACAAGTCCGTGACAAGTGGTATCAAAGCCCGGCTAAGGGCTTTGTGTTGATCGAATTCTCAACGATGGCGAACATTGAAGATATCTCGTACGTGACCGAGGGACGTGGCAGGGAGGCCCACGTAAACAACAAGAAGAAGAGGGACCACAGCAAGGCTCGTGGGGAGAGTACCAGTACCGAGGCCGTGCTAACGGATCATGGCGAAAGACTCGAGAGGCTCGAGAATAACATCGCCATAGCGGAGCTTAGCGAAAGATTCGAGAAGCTCGAGCACGATACGGGAGTGTTGGAGAATCACGTCGCCGAGCAACTCGATTTGTCTAGGGACAATGAGGCGTTGCGGGAGGAACGGTTGGATCGATTGGAGGCCATCATCCAATCCCTCCAAGAGAGCATCGAGGGGATGCGCGACGACTTGGCCTTGTGCAAAAAGGCCGCCGCTAACGGTAGCGTTGGCGCTACTTCGAGTCCAAGGGTGGACTGCCCGAAGCCAACGGGATTCAACGGCGTAAGGGACGCCAAGGAAGTCGAGAACTTCCTATGGAGGATGGAGCAATACTTCAAGGGTATCGGTCTGGTCGACGAGACGACTAAGGTAAGAACTTCTTCCCTTTACCTTTCCGATACGGCAATGTTGTGGTGGCGTAGGAAGCACGCCGATATCGAGAAAGGCATTTGCCGAATCGATACTTGGGAAGAGTTCAAGAGGGAACTCAAGCGACACTTCTACCCGGAGAACGTCGTCTATGAGGCTCGAAGGAAGTTGAGGGAACTCAAGCAACGAAGTTCAATCCGCGAGTACGTGACGGAGTTCACCACCCTCACCCTTCAAATTCCCAACCTTTCCGAGGAGGATCTCCTTTTCCACTTCACTGATGGGTTACAAGGCTGGGCCAAGCAAGAACTCCACCGACGAGACATCAAATCCGTCGATGAAGCTATTGCCGCCGACGAGTCTTTAACCGAGTATCAACCGAGAGAGCCGTTGCGAAAAGAGAAGTGGAGCCCGAATAAAGGCGGAGGAGAGAGACGGGACAATCATGGACGGGAACATCGAGATAACCGAGACCCAAGGCGAGCGTCAACCTCGAGGGGAGGAGACAAGCCATCCTCACGCCAACAACTTGAAGAGAAGAAGAGATCGTTTGTGCCTAAGGGAGGATGCTTCGTGTGCAAGGGGCCGCACGCGATGAGTCAATGTCCCAAGATGGGGTCATTGTCGGCACTTTTACAACAAGAGGCCGAGCAAGACACAAACGAGGAGCTAGGCAACATGGGATCACTCCAACTTCTCAACGCCTTAAAGGCTAATCCGATGCCGGCAACATCAAGCAAGGGGCTGATGTACGTGGAAGCCCGCATCAACGATACCCCAACAAAGGTGATGGTGGACACGGGAGCGACCCACAACTTCATCACCGAAGACGAGGCCAAGAGGGTTGGCCTACGGTGGACTAGACGAGACGGTTGGCTCAAGGCCGTTAACGCTAAGGCACAACGTCTCAACGGTGTAGCCCGAGACGCGGAGCTACACTTAGGCACTTGGAAGGGCCAAGTGGACTTTTCGGTAGCACCGATGGATGACTTCAAGGTGGTGCTAGGCATGGACTTCTTCCGCAAGGTAATGGCTATCCCGATGCCTTGTTTCAATTCGGTTTGCATATTAGAAAAGGGAACACCTTGCATGGTGCCGGCCATCAACGGCATCACTAAGGAAGAAAGCACGCAACCAAGGCAACTGTCGACCACGCAAGTTGCCAAGGAAGTTCGACGGGGCGAGCCAACATTCTTAGCCGCTTTAAAGGAGTACAAACCGAGAAAGGTGAATGTTGTGGCCGACGCATTACTCGCAGCCATTAGCTCGACAAGGGGGAACTTGGCCGACATGATCCGAGAAGGGCTCGAACATGATCCCATGGCCAAGGAGCTAATCCGACTCATCAAGGAGGGCAAGACGAGGCAATTTTGGGTAGAGGACGGCCTACTCTACACAAAGGGGCAGCGACTCTACGTTCCGAAGTGGGGCAGCTTGAGGAAGGACCTCATAAGGGAATGCCACGACACCAAGTGGGCGGGGCATCCGGGCCAAAGGCGGACAATGGCGTTGCTCGAGACGGCCTACTTTTGGCCTCACATGCGGGACAGTGTCGATGCATACGTGAAGACTTGTCTTGTGTGCCAACAAGACAAGGTGGAGAATAAACAACCGGCAGGGTTACTTGAGCCACTCCCAATCCCCGAGCGACCATGGGAGTCGATCTCATTGGATTTCATTAGTGCCTTGCCGAAGTCCGAGGGGGCCGGATCTATCATGGTGGTGATAGATCGCTTTTCAAAATATGGGACGTTCGTAGCTTGCCCGAGGGATTGCACCGCGGAGGAGGCAGCCCGGTTCTTTTTCAAGAACGTCGTCAAGTATTGGGGACTACCGAGGAACATCATAAGCGACCGAGACCCACGCTTCACGGGACGATTATGGACGGAGCTTTTCAAGCTTTTGGGGTCCGAGCTTTGCTTCTCGACGAGTTTTCACCCCCAAACCGACGGGCAAACGGAAAGAGTGAACGCCCTACTCGAGTGCTACTTACGGCACTTCGTGGGAGCCAATCAAAAAGATTGGGCGAAGCTCCTCGACGTGGCTCAATTCTCTTACAATTTGCAGCGGAGTGAAGCCACGGGGAGGAGTCCATTTGAGCTTGCAACGGGACAACAGCCACTTACGCCACACACTCTGGCTACGGCAACCGACGGACGGAGTCCCGGAGCATTGAAGATGGCTAAGTCGTGGGAGGACCAAGCCGACTTAGCCCGGGCGTGCCTTGAGAAGGCTAGGCGACGAATGAAGAAATGGGCGGACGACAAACGGCGACCACAGGAGTTCGACGTTGGGGCCCAAGTTATGGTGAAACTATTGCCCCAACAATTCAAGGCATTGCGGAGCATGCACAAGGGACTTGTGCGAAGGTACGAAGGGCCATTCCCGGTGATCGCCAAGGTCGGTAAAGTTTCATATCGCCTAGAACTTCCAAGTTCTTTGAAAATCCATCCGGTCTTCCATGTGAGTATGTTGAAGCCTTATCACGAAGACAAGGAAGACCCGAGACGAGGAGAGTCGCACCGAGCACCACCCATCATGACTAAGTCATACGATAAGGAGATCGAGGAAGTGCTCGGCCGACAATTGAAGCGACGTAGGGGAGTTCCACCGAGTATTCAATACCTCATCAAATGGAAGGGATTACCCGAGTCCGAGGCAACGTGGGAGACGAAGGAAGACTTGTGGCAGTTTCAAGATCGTCTCCACTTGTTCGAGGCAACGAGGACGTCGCCGGATTAGGCGGGGGAGGATGTCACGGCCCGCGAGTTTTGACCCAACCCCTTGCCGATTTCCCTTGGGTTGGGGAGGTTACAAAGAGTCCAAGTTGTAGCCCAAGTAGGGTTAGGCCCAAGTTGGCCCAATTGTATAGTGGTAGGTAGGGCCATTTTTGGTAGGTAGAGGTAGGTGGTGGTAGGTAGAGACAATCAAGGGATTGTTCCACTCCCATCCGTTAGATCATATCGATCTCCACCGTCCGTTGAGGAGGTGGTCTTGTATAAATAGAGGTAGGGTCCTCATTTGTAATCATCCAACACATATTCAAGAAATCCAACTATAAAGCACTCTTCTACCAACTCTCTTGTCTTCTTACTTTCTTTCTTCGTTTCCATCACTTAGCATTCGGGCAACACAATTCGGGAGAGGCTGACTTAGCTATCGCGAGGGGCGAGAAGGAGCTAAGGCCGCACGGTTCTTTGTTAAGGGAACAAGTCCATGACAAAATGCTCCCAACGCGATATCAGCACCTGCTCCACATGTGGAGCCACCTATGGCGCCACCGCCATCGACTCCCTGGGGGCTTACATCTGCCCCCAAAATATTTCGCTCGCCAAGGGTTATCGACTCCCTGGGGGCTTACATCTGCCCCCAAAATATTTCGCTCGCAAAGGGTTATCGACTCCCTGGGGGCTTACATCTGCCCCCAAAATATTTCGCTCGCCAAGGGTTATCGACTCCCTGGGGCTTACATCTGCCCCCAAAATATTTCGTTTGCCAAGGGTTATCGACTCCCTGGGGGTTCACAGTGCCCCCAAAACATTTCATTCGCCATGGGTCATCGACTCTCTGGGGTCTACTTCCGCCCCCCTCTAACGGTTCAGATAACCGATAAGGACCTTCAGCGTATAATCGCGGAGCTTCAACTTGTGCTACCACTGAAGCAGTGACACCATACATCGTCATAGAAGGAGCCAACGCTCCTCCTTGTGAGGCCCCACTGGGTCCTCAACATGATCAATTTCTACTTAATTCTCGAACGGTTCAGATAACCGAAGAAGACCTTCAGCGTATGATCACGGAAGATTCAACTCGTGCTGCCACTGAATCAGTGGCACCATATATCGCCAAGGTTGGGCATCTCACCCTAGTGGTTCGTGATCGCCTCATCCTAAATGGGGGGCTATCCCATCCTAAAGTTGGGCATCTCATCTCAAGGGTGGTACATCCACTTACCTTTCAACCCCAAGGGGTTTCACATCCCATCAAGTGTTTCACGTCCCTACTTCAAAAACAAAAAAAAGGGTCTGACGCGCACGCGCGAACCAATGGCACAACCGTGCGCATCTACCTCAGACCATAGGTCTCGAGCGCCTCATCCTACAGTGGGCAGTTATCCCCATCCTAAGGTTGGGCATCACCCTTACCTTTCAACCCCAAGTGGGTTCACATCACATCTCAAGAGACGAGTATAATCTCCCTACTCAAAAAATAGAACATCCCCAAGTGGGTGCACATCCTATCTCAAGGAACGAGGATAATCTCCCTACTCAAAAAATAGAACATCCCCAAGTGGGTGCACATCTCATCTCAAGGGACGAGGATAATCTCCCTACTCAAAAAATAGAACATCCCCAAGGGGGTGAACATCAACCAACCAAAAAAATAAAAAGATGAAAGAAGAAAAAAGAAGAAGTTGAAGAAAAAAGAAAAAAAAAAGAAGACGAAGAAAAAAGAAACAAGAAAAAAAGAAGAAGATGAAAAAATAGAAGAAAAAAGAAGAAGATGAAAAAATAGAAGAAAAAAGAAGATGATGAAAAAACAGAAGAAGAAAGAAGAAGAAAAAAGAAGATGAAAAAATACAAGAACAAGAAAAAGAAAAAAGTGAGTAAAAGAAGAAGAAAGAAAGAAAAAAGAAGAAGAAGAAAAAGAAAAAGAAAAAAAAAAAAAAAAAAAAAAAATTGCCAAGCCGCGCGCCCCTGAGCCGGCCAAGCCGCCACGCGCGCGCCATCCAAGCCAGCTGCGCGCGCGCGCCCCGAGACGCAAAATAAAAAAAAAAAAAAAAAAAAAACAGAAGACACGCGCGTGCACAGCACGCGCGCGTCAGCAAAAAAAAAAAAAAAAAAGAAAGAGACGCGCGTGCACAGCACGCGCGCGTGGCGAACACGCGCCTGACGCGCGCGCGTGCACAGCACGCGCGCGTCAAAAAAAAAAAAAAAAAAAAAAAAAAAAAAAATCTCACACGCGCGCGCGGCCTCCCATGCACGCGCGCGTACCTCCCAATCCTTCCTTGGAGTGCGCGCTCCCATCCAATTGATCGCAACTTTTGCTACTCTCCACCAAATTGCGCATAGATTTTGACTCGCTTCACCAAATCGCACGAGAATTTCAACGCACTTCACCAAATTGCGCGAGCTTTTCAACGCGCCTACCAGATCGCGCTCGCTATCAAACGGATAAATAAAAAATATTATTTCTCCACATCACGCCAGCAATTAACGATTAAAGAAACACTACAACACCGATCTACTCTCGACACGATCCGGTCCCCTTTTCGACGTGGCTCCCACATCGTCTCGAGAGTGGGGGGCTTGCGAGACAACTCCCACGAGGAGCCAACTCGCTCAGTACTACCACCCGCAGCGAGACAACTCCCACGAGGAGCAAACTCCCTCGAGTCTACGAAACCATAGCGAGATAACTCCCACGAGGAGACCACTCGCTCCGTCCTATAACCCGTTGCGAAGTAACTCCCACGAGGAGCCAACTCCCTTGGGTCTCATAACCACAGCGAGATAACTCCCACGAGGAGACCACTCGCTCCGTCCTATAACCCGTTGCGAGGTAACTCCCACGATGAGCCAACTCCCTCGGGTCTCATAACCATAGCGAGATAACTCCCACGAGGAGACCACTCGCTCCGTCCCACAATTCGCAGCGAGATAACTCCCACGAGGAGAAAACTCGCTCCGTCCTACAACCTGCAACGAGACAACTCCCACGAGGAGCCAACTCGCTCGACACTACAAATCCGTTGCAAGGCAACTCCCACGTGCAGCCACCTCGTTCGATAATAAGACTCGATGCGAGACAACTCCCACGAGGAGAGAAATCGCTCAGAGCGACATCAATCCGCACACTCGTCAGTCGCGCGTCATCCAATGATTCTACAACTTCGCTGCGAGACAACTCCCATGAGGAGACAACTCGCCCGAAACTCACTATATAATCGCAAGCTCAAGTTATCACGATTACAACCCTAGAAACACTTAGAAATATTATGGGAATCTATATAGCCTGGCCAGCTTGATTACTCAAATTTATCTACTTGTTTTCGATGGGTCCTTCATTAAAACGTGGCCACGGTCCAAACATACTTACGACCCACGAGGTCTAACAAAGGGCACGATCCCCATATAAAAATCTTGAGAGCCTGATCCCCTCCTCAAGTACATCACGCGCAAGGCTATATGTAAACACATACAAGCAACGCGTCACAACATTGACAATGTCGATAAATAACAACTCCCACGAGGAGAATACTCGCTCTGTGCTACTACATTATCGCGAGACAACTCCCGCGAGGAGATAACTCGATCAACTCTATTACCTCGCGACGAGTCAACTCCCACGAGGAGATAACTTGATCCGAGCTATTACATCGTCGCGGGAAAACACCAACGACTCAAGTAACTTACATCGCGACAACTTGGTTGCGCTACGCGCCAACGCGCCTTCACGCCCCTCCGACACACGCTCCGATGCGTTTTCGCACACCATTAGGCCATACGCCAACGATCGACTTCTACAAATTTTACTCTCGACACGATCCGACACCCATTTCAACATGGCCCCCACATCGAATCGAGAGTGGGGGGCTTAATGATATGCATAATTGGGTCAACCCAATGGGCCTACAAATTACTTACCTACTGGGCCACGAGCCCAATATCGAAGACCACTATCACCGAGACCCAATCACCTTCAAGCAAGGTTTGGGCCCGACAATCTCAACTAAACTATAAATAAAGGTTTGAATTCATTCCTTAAGGTACGTCCTATTATCTGAGCAATACTATTAATTGTATTCTCTGGACTATTTCTATGATCAGCACGTCTGACTTGAGCGTCAGAGGGGTTTCCGCCGGATCAACCCCCGGCTTAGTTCATGTGTTCTATGATCGCAGGTACCTCAGGATCATCAAGTTGTCAAGCCACTGATCTGCTTTGCTCTCCCAGTTCATTTTCTACACTACCCTAGGTGAGCTATATTTTAGCATCATCAGATACATTTCGCATAGTACATGAGTGCAAAATGAATTTTACCCTTATTTTAATCACATATCAAATCATCAAACATCTTAATATTTGTTCTTTCTAAAATATCAACATTGGTAAAATTCAAATAGATGGTTGAATCAGGAGTTTAATGATGTTGCACTTTCCCGTATAATATAAGTATTTTAGCAGGAACGTAAGTGGGTTAATACGGCAGCAAATTGTTGTTAGTTTCTCTATATTTGATGTATAAATAAATATTTACCCTACTCTTTTGAAAGTGTAAAAGAGCGGCTTCTGAAATCGGCATGACAACTTTGTATGCATGAATATGTTAATGGACAGTTGTAGTCAATGGAAATTAGTCTTCGACCATTCATATGCCCTAGTCGTTTAATTAGTTGATTAGTTAAGTAGTTAATAGTTAATGACAAGTTAAAACATTACAACTTGTAGGGATGGCTATGCAACGGATATACACAAAACCGCACTCGCCCAGAACCCGTTTTCGGGGAAAAAAATAGAACCCGCACCATCTCCATTTATTTGCGGAGAGGGCATTACCCGTAAATTTCAAGGCGGGTACCCAATGGCGGCACTTCGGGGGGTGGAGAGGGGGGGGGGGGTGTGGAGGGGTCGGGGGTTTAAGCCAATGGAGATTTGATTGGCTGATATACTGTACTTGGATCGACTTTGTTAGCGTCGATTAAATATTACTGGACGATAGCAAAGTCAAATCAGGTACAGTTATATCGGCCAATCAGGAAAAAAGAGCTAGCCCACCCAAGATTAATATTAGTATTATTATTATTCTTATCAGTACCAAAATCAGTATATTAAAGAAAAAAATATCCAGATCTAAAAGTGCCTCGAAATCTAAAAGCCTCACTCATGCTTCATCCATACAAGTTTACAATTTTGTGTGTTCTGCGACCTCATTCATCTTAGGGACATCTTTCACTGGCACCGCAGGACTGAACATAATTTCGGCGGTGAAAAACCATAAACTGTCTTCAAATACACCACGGCATCAAGTTGGAATCCAAATGGATCTTTTTATCCATCAATGCATTTGCCACACTACAGGCATTCGACCACTCCTTCTGTATGGTTTTGTCGCCAGGAGGAGACGGCTTACTGTCAGCCGTCAGCCGCATAAACTCATACAAATTTTTCTTCACGATATCCTTCTCATTTAAGTACGCCAATCTCTTACTTCTTTTACCCATGACAACGAAATGAAACGTGAAATTTATCAGAGCTGCGTGATTTAAGAGAGAAGTATTTATTATTTATGAACATAGGACGTGATTTAATAGAGGGTTATTTATCATGCCGTAAGCAAAGGGAGATTTGATTGGCGGATATAACAGTACTTGGATCGAATTTTTACCGTCGGTCAAATATTATTCGACGGTAGCAAAGTCCATCCAGGTACAGTTATATCGACATTCAAGAAAAAAAGAGTTGGCCCACCCAGATCAACTAAAAAAGAAATACAAGGTATTGGATGATACCCACCGTCGAATAGTATTTAATCGACGGTAACAAAGTCGATCCAAGTACAGTTATATCGGCAATCAGGAAGAGAGCAGGCCCACCCAAGATTAATATTAGTATTATTATTAGTACCAGTATCAGTATTAAGTTTTTGTTCAATTACAGAAAAAATATCCAGATCTAAAAGCGCCTCCAAATCTAGAAGCCTCACTCATGCCTCATCCATCCAATTTTGCGCGTTTTGTGACCTCGTTCAACTTAAGGACATCTTTCACTGGCACCGCAGGACTGAACATAATTTCGCCAGTGAAACTATAAAACGTCTTCAAATACACCACGTCATCAATTTCATCACTAGAATCCAAATGGATCTTGTTATCCATCAACGCATTTGCCACACTACAGGCATTCGACCACTCCTTTTGTATGGTTTTGTCGCTAGGAGGGGACGACTTGCCGTCAGCCGTCAGCCGCATAAACTCATACAATTTTTTGTTCACGATATCCTTCTCATTTAAGTATGTCAATCTCTTGCTGCTTTTACCTATGACGATGAAATGAAACGTGAAATTTATCAGAGCTGCATAATTTAAGTAATTTAAGAGAGGAGTATTTATTATTTATGAACAGAGGACGTGATATAATAGAGGGGTATTTATAATGCCGTAAGCCAAGGGAGATTTGATTGGCCGTTATAACTGTACTTGGATCGACTTTGTTACCGTCGATTAAATATTATTGGACGGAAGCAAAGTCGATCCAGGTACGGTTATATCGACAATCAAGAAAAAAAGAGCTGGCCCCCCCAGATCCACTAAAAAATAAATACAAAGTATTGGATGATATCCACCGTCAAATAATATTTAATCGACGGTAACAAAGTCGATCCAAGTACAATTATATCATCCAATCAGGAAAAAGAGTTGTCCCATCCAAGATTAATATGATTATTATTATTATTATCCGTACTGGTATCAGTATTATGTTTTTGTTTAATTACCGAAATAAATATCCAGATCTAAAAGCGCCTTCAAATCTAGAAGTTTCACTCATGCCTCATCCATCCAATTTTGCGGGTTTCGCGACCTCCTTCATCTTAGGGATATCTTTCACTGGCACCGTAGGACTGAACACAATTTCGCCAGTGAAACCATAAAACATCTTCAAATACACCACTTCATCAAGTTCATCGCTGGAATCCGAATGGATCTTCTTATCCATCAACGCCTTATCCACACTACAGGCATTCGACCACTCCTTATGTATGGTTTTGTAGCCAGGAGGCGACGGCTTGCCGTTAGCCGTCAGCCGCGTAAACTTATATAGGTTTTTTCTTCACGATATCCTTCTCATTTAAGTACGCCAATCTCTTGCTGCTTTACCCATGACGACGAAATAAAACGAGAAATTTATAAGAGCTTCGTGATTTTAAGAGAGTATTTCTTATTTATGAACAGAGGACGTGATTTAATAGAGGGCTATTTATAATGTCGTAAGCCAAGGGAGATATGATTGGCCGATATAATTGTACTTGGGTCGACTTTGTTACAGTCGATTAAATTTTATTCAACGGTAGCTAAGTCGATCCAGGTACAGTTATATCGGCCAATCAAGAAAAAGAGCTGGCCCACCCAGATCCACTAGAAAAAAAATACAAGGTATTGGGTGATATCCACCGTCGAATGATATTTAATCGACGCTAACAAAGTCGATCCAAGTACAGTTATATCTAGACATGGCCATGGGCCGGTTCACGGTTAAATTTTTCTGAAAACGGAACCGGCCCGTACTACACACGGTTCAACGGGCCATGCCGGCCCGCCGGTTCACTCCGGTTTCAGGCCTATCCTAGCCGGTTCCGGGTCAGCCCGAAAATTTATATATATATATATATATATATATATATATATATATAAATTAAAATAATTACTTTTGAATAGGAAAAAAATGTGGTGTGAGGGTATTTATAGGAAAAAAAATGGGGGGGGGGGGGGGGGGGAGCGTCAAAAAAGAACAAATAACGGCCGGTTCACCGGGCCGGTTCAACATTTTAAAGCTTTTTTCAGCTTTTATTAAATTTGTTTTTTGTGTTCTCAATTCGGGTGAACCGCCGGGCCGGCCTGGCGGTTCACGACTCACCTATTTCTAGAACCAGGCCCGACCCGAGGTACACGGGCCAGTTCACAGTCCTGGGCCCGGTTCACCGGTCAAAGGCCCGGGCCAGTTCCTCAACGGGGCGGTTCCGGGGCGAAAACTGGCCCACGACCATGTCTAGTTATATCGGCCAATCAGGAAATAGAGCTGGCCCACCCAAGATCAATATTAGTATTATTATTATTATCGGTACTAGTATCAGTATAAAGTTTTTGTTCAATTACCGAAAAAAATATCCAGATCTCAAAGTGCCTCGAAATCTAAAAGCCTCACTCATGCTTCATCCATCCAATTTTGCGCGTTTTGCGATCTCATTCATCTTAGGGGACATCTTTCACTGGCACCGCAGGACTGAACACAATTTCGCCAGTGAAACCATAAAACGTCTTCAAATACACCACGGTACCATGTTAGAATCCAAATGGTTCTTCTTATCCATCAACGCATTTGCCACACTACAGGCATTTGACCACTCTTGTATGGTTTTTTCGCCACGAGGGGACGGCGGCTTGCCGTCAGCCGTCAGCCGCATAAACTCATACAAATTTTTCTTCACGATATCCTTCTCATTTAAGTACGCCAATCTCTTGCTGCTTTTACCCATGACGACGAAATAACACGTGAAATTTATCAGTTTTGCGTGATTTAAGAGAGGAGTATTTATTATTTATGAACAGAGGACGTGATTTAATAGAGGGGTATTTATAATGCCGTAAGCCAAGGGAGATTTTATAACTGTACTTGGATCGACTTTGTTACCGTCGATTAAATATTATTCGACGGTAGCAAAGTTGATCTAGGTACTGTTATATCGACAATCATGAAAAAAAGAGCTGGCCCACCCAAATCCACCAAAAAAGAAATACAAAGTATAGGATGATATCTGCCGTCGAATAATATTTAATCGACGGTAACAAAGTCGATCCAAGTACATTTATATCGGCCAATCAGGAAAAAGAGTTGGCCCACCCAAGATTAATGTGAGTACTATATTATTATTACCCGTACCAATTTTAGTATTAAGTTTTTGTTCAATTACCGAAATAAATATCCAGATCTAAAAGCGCCTCCAAATTTAGAAGTCTCACTCATGCCTCATTCATCAAATTTTGCACGTTTTGCGACCTCCTTCATCTTAGGGACATCTTTCACTGGCACCGCACGACTAAAAACAATTTCGCCAGTGAAACCATAAAACGTCTTCATATACACCACAACATCAAGTTCATCGCTGGAATCCAAATGAATCTTCTTATCCATCAACGCATTTTCCACACTATACAATATATTATTACTGATACTGAAACTGATACCGATACTGATACTCATACTGATATTGATATTGATACCGATATTGACACTTATACTGATACTGGTACTCATATCGATACTAATATTGATACGGATACTTATACTGATATTAGTACTAATATTAGTACTAATACTAATACTATTACTAATAGTAATATTAATACTACTATTGAGACTAATACTATTACTAATACTATGCTAAAACTAATTTTAATGCTAATGATCTAATGCTAATGATACATAACACATATACATATATTGATACTAATATTGATACTGATACCGATACCGATACCGATATTGATATGGATACTTATAATGATACCGATACCGATATTGATACTGATACTATTGATACTTATACTGATACTGAACCATAAAAATATGATCTAACATAATGATCTATTCTTTAGTATAAAAATATGATCATTGCTAATCCCAATCCTAATGCTAATCATAATCTTATGTGTGGTAGTTGAACCATAAAAAAACACATATTAAATATATTAGAAATTAATATTTAATTATATTATCAAACTGACATTAAAATAATTTAAAATATTATAAGGGTATAAGCAAACGTTAAGACGTAAAAGAACAATAATCATTGTTAATAAGATAAATTATGAAAATCCTCATGAACTTAGGCTAAATTACAGAAAACAACCCCATTTATCGGTGATTACCAAAATCCCCCTGATGTTTGTTTCTGTCTTACACGACCCCCTTATGGTGTGATTTTTTTACGGAATCTTTTTTATTGCATGTAATGTCCCAAAAAAATATGGAGTTTACCCTTGGAGACATGACCTTTCTTTTATCGTACTTTATAAACTCAAAAATTAACCTTAAGGGTGGTCATGGTAATAATAAAAATTTGTGAAGGTGTAATTTAAGAAGAATAAAGATTTCGTGTAAAGTTCACATGAGGGTAATTTTTGTCTTTAAAAAGTACCATAAAGTAACGTCGTGTGTGCAGGGTATAATAAGCATTATTGGAATATTCCACGTAATAAAAAAAATCCTTGAAATTTAATACCATAAGGGGGTCGATGTAAGACGGAAACAAACATTAGGGGAATTATTAATATAAACTATTTACGGCAAGAGAACTTCGAGTGGGATTATTAAATGAGCTATCAAAACATTTACCCACCATTTTTATACTCCAATATAGTAATTTTTAATTCTAATAGAGGTATGAAATGAGGTATTTTGATATTTCATCTTTCAGAATGTAAAAATACATTATACTATCATGCAGAATAAAATATCAAACATGAGTTATGAATTTAATCACCTCAGTGTCCATTTAGAAACTAACATGTGGCAATTAGATATATTTAATTAACAACTATTTAATATCTATGGTTGTAGCAAATACATTTAAATAAATATCAAATTAAACATTAAATAGCACATAAATATTTGCAAACTCATTTTGATACTTTTGGGTTGGAGTTGCTGTAGATATTTACTTAATTATATACATTAGAGTTATAATGAAATACTTATTAGTGGAATACAATATATAGTATATACGATCAGTATACATTTTAAACAAAATAATTGATATTCTTAATGTTAACCATTAAATAAAGTGGATAAACGAATTTAATACCAAAAATTTAGAATTATTATATTTTGAAATATATAAAATCAATTCTTTTATTTATCACTTGATTAAACTTAACTTAGGTTATTCAATTTATTAGTATAATCATGATAAGATTTGTATTTTAATTAGTATATAATTTAAAAAGTTAAATCAATCGTAAAATTTATTGTCACTGTATTCAGTGAAGAAAAAATAATTATTTGAATAATAACATGATATTCATGTAGTATAATTTTCAATATGATAAATAATTGGGAGTACATTAATCTACACATGGCATAACAAAGAGTGTCAATTTCCGCAAGATAGTAAATTCAAACATATATCTTTTTTTTTACAGATAATATTAATATATAATATTAAATTAGTAAAAAAATACATATTCTCTAGTCATGTTCATGTAAAATAAAATGTATAATATCAAATAATTTATTCTGCAATATTTTTTTTAATAAATCCTAGTTTATTAATTAAAATAAAAAAAAATTCGTAACACCACCAATCATGCAATTATAATAAGGGAAGATTTTAAATCAAATTTAACTAAATTCAATTAAATTAATTATAAAATTAAATTAATAAATAAATTTATTTAGGATTTCCAAGAAAGTTGATATATTTAGAGCATTTTATAAATGGTAGGATATAAATATATTAATAAAATAATTAAATATATTTAATTACTTTTAATTTTGGAAAATGATGACATGTTTTTTTATGATTTATTTCCACCAATCAATTCGCCACTTGGGATGAAATTGAAGACATGTCATCAATTGAAATTGTCAAGTGTCAATCAATTAGCTATGGAATTCAACTTTTATATATTATATAGATTAATAATAAAAATACTAACTATCTACTAACTAAACGATATATATTAATATATCGTATCATATACAACTATAAAACATTGGATTGACGAATAGAGTTCGAGTTATACTTAAAATCGTTGTCGGATTGCTCGTTTATTTCGCAGAAATTCAAAGAGTGTCGGAGAGAGTTTGGAAGGATTTTGAATTTTTTCGAAAAAAGTTGCAAAATGAACAAAAAGGCACTGCAAGGTATTAAAAGTTAGCACTATATATGAATATTTGAGATAATGTATGAAGCATCAACCTTGCCTAAATATAATATGTAAAAAAGAAGTAAATATCTATGTTAGAAACGCATAGAGTAAGTAACGTAGCACGTGATATTGGGCAGAGGCCAAGAAAATAATACTGAACTTCGATTATTAATGCCAAAAAGGGAAGAGAGAAAGAGAGAAAGAGAGAAAGAGAGAAGAATACGTCACTCATACCTTTGGCTTCATACATATTTAAATGAGTCCAACCAATTATAATAATTCTTCTACAACTGCTATTCCTCTTTCGTACAGTTTTCAGATTAACAACACTAACACAAAGCATCACCGTTCCTCTTCCTTTGCGTTTCCCATTCTTTCAGCATCGTCTCTCTCCCTTGGTACCCTAATCTCTCTCTCTCTCTCTCTCTCTCTCTGATGTTTTCATTTCACATATGGCGATTTCTTTTTTTTTTTCTCAAATGTTTGGTTGTATTTCTTTTTATCTATATGGCAGATTCGATTTCTTTTCGATTTCCGTGTTCGAATTTGTTTCAGAGACGACGGATATGAATATCAATCTCATACCAATATATGTGTTTTCTTACATCGGATTTCCTATTTTTCAGTTGCACAGCAGAAACTCCAAAAAAATGCACAAAATTAGGGAATCTTTTAGAATATTACAGTCTACATAGAATTTTAATTTGAATAAAATCAAGGTTGGTGAATGGTGAAAAAGGGTATATACCTGGAATATGCCATTTGTTTCTATATTTTCAATTGAGTGTGAATGATTGATTGTCTAAATTGCAAACTTGATATTAGTTTGACAAAAAACAAACCCCCCTTGAGGTATTTGCAATACTTTGTATTACAAGACACAAACAAAGAGGTTTGTTTTTGTAAATCTGCCAAATTCAATTTACGTCTCCGAATCTTCATAGCATCTTATTTCTACACATCTCTTTTAATATCACATTATTTTGATTCTCATGATTTAATTGCTTTAGATCTAATCCAAAAGACATTTTGATTTTCTGTTTCCTATTGATGTTTACGTGTTCATTAATTGGACACGGTCTACCTAATTAATCTGCTGTCGTCCAAGTTTCATTTTAATAAGCTAAAACAGACACATCTTAATCCAACTTTCTGAGATCTTAAGCATGCACAATTAATTCTGCATAAATTTAGGTATTGAAAATGTTGCTGGTACGCTCGTCTTCTTTTATTTATGTTTTCTTTTCTTTCTCTATAAATGTTGCAGATATGGATGCTGCACCGACCGTAGGATTGTACCCTCTGCACCGTTGCAAAACTATTCACTTGGTTGATGTTTTTCCCAATTCCCGTTTCTTATATTAATAAATATTAGATAAATATTTTGTAGAATTGAAAGAGAAAGATGCGTAAATTTTAGATAAATGGATGTAGGTAAGACATGCTCAGGGATTCCACAATGTGGCTGGAGAAAAAGACCACAGTGCATACATGTCTCCTGATCTTTTTGACGCACAGCTTACGCCTCTCGGTTGGGACCAGGTCATTTTTTCATTCTGTTTTTTAACCAACTGTGATCATCACTTATATATGGTTATTGAAATGTGTGCATTAGGTTTATGTTTAGTAACCATCAAGACAAATCTTTGTCCAGTAACTCACCTTTTCTTTTTGTTAGAAGAAAAGAATGACGTGCGCTTCATATTATAACAGGTAGATAATCTGCGAAAGCATGTTCATTCGTCAGGTCTTTCGAGGAATATTGAACTTGTTGTTGTTTCCCCTTTGTTAAGGTAAGTAAGCTTATCTTCTCATTTTTCTCCAAACCTCTGTTATTTGAAACTATGTTCACTCTTTATTTTTCGAAAAATGGTTCTAATGTATAATTATCGAGCCCTTTTGTGTGATTTTAATCTTTTATTTTAATTTTTGTAATATAAAAAAGTGAAAAAAAAAAAAAAAGGAACCGGACAAAATATCGACTATAAACAAGTGATTTTTTCCAACTAGCGGTAAACTGAGAAAGTTGAATTGCAGGACAATGCAAACAGCTGTTGGGGTGTTCGGTGGAGAAGGTTATGCGGATGGAATTGATGTACCTCCTCTAATGGCTGAAAACACTGGTGACAGTAACCGTCCAGCTATTTCAAGTTTAAATTCTCCTCCTTTTGTCGCAATGGAACTTTGTCGAGAACATTTGGTAATTGTGTTTATGTTGTCACTTTTAGTGTTGCGCTTAACTCAACGTTACATATTAGTCATCTCAAGTATTATTAAGATTTAAACCGAAAAAAGTTGTGTTGGTTTATTGAATATTGCAGGGAGTTCATTGGTGTGATAAGAGAAGGAGCGTAACCGAGTACAAGCCACTTTTTCCCGCAATTGATTTTTCACTTGTAAGTCGAATGTTCATTTCCGGTTCTTCTTCGTGTATAGACAAACCTAAAAACCAAATTTTGGATCCTCATATTGAACAAACAAAAAAAAACGGAAATGAACGACAAGATCTTGTCACTTATTCTTTCAATGTTTTATTCTTGTATTCAGATAGAAAATGATGCTGACACTCTCTGGGAACTTGAAGTGAGAGAGGCAAATGAACATCTTGCTCAGAGGGGTCTCAAGTTTTTGAATTGGTCAACTTTTTTAATCCTCTCGACTAATTAGTTACCGTTTGTTAATTTTATTTGGTAATAAGATTGTTGTATAAGGTGCAGGTTGTGGACGAGGGAGGAGACGGAGATAGCGGTTGTTACACACAGTGGGTTCTTAATTCACACACTTGCTGCATTTGGAAATGATTGCCATCCATCCGTCAAGGCTGAAATATGCAGACCGTAAGTTGATCATTATTTATTTCATAACTTGTAAAGCTTTTTAGGTGATGAATATGAATTTGGCTGGCAAACACAGAGGAACGAACGAATTAAACATTTGCAATGTCTTCACTTGCAGATTCAGCAATTGTGAACTCCGATCAGTGGTTATTGTTGACAAAAGGTAACATAAATCTTGACTATTGATTCCTCTTACGTTATTTAACAAGGTGATTTATGTTCTTTCTAATTGCAGTATGATCGGTTCAAGTTCGTCAAAAACCGATTATCCGGGAAAAGTTCCTAGCGGGCCTGATGCCCCGAGTGATGATGCTGATGAGAAGAAGTAGAGTGAAGGATTCTCTATATGATTAATTTAGAGCCAATAGGAATTTGATTATCAGAGTTTCCTTCAAACTTGGTCTATTTATTTACTGATAATTAGGGTTCATCCATTATTTATTATTACTCTTTCTCTATCAAGGAAGTTTAATTAGGGTTCATTGGGTGAGGCTATGAACAGAGTAGTTCAAGATATTTATTGTTACTTGGGACAACTTTTGAAGCAAATAATTTTAGCCACAAATAAACTCAATTTTATATGTGGGTGAGATTACTTTACACGGACAATTTCGATACACGAATATCCTAGCAAACGAGGTAAAGACTAATTTGTCAGTTAATTTAAAGTCCTATAGCGCTCAATGAAGCAGCATTTATTTTGCCCAAAATAGGAGGTGATACGATGGTGAACATCATCTTTTTGAGAAATATCCCAACTTTTTCTATGATACGTGTTTGCAAATGATTATTTAAAAGTAGGAGTTAGTGATTGTGAGTTAAGTCAGTTTTAAGTACTTATTTTTAAAAGTTGAGGGTGTTTGCAAATATTCCGGAAAATGAACTTCAATAGAAACATCCCTGCCGCAGAAAGGGGTTTTTGAAGTAATAATAATATCTATGTTTTATGTTTAAAACAAAAAAAAAAGTTATATAATTTTGGGTCTTTTGCACTTTCTACTCCATGTGTAATTTGTAATTTCTAGTTGCCGAAAAAAGTTGGGTTGAAAATGTTAGCAATTAGGAACCCCATGAAAATTACTCAAAGTCAGTGAAGTTATTCCTCCGAGCACTAGACTCGCCATATATATGCTAATGGGAGTATGTGTTATGACATGAAAAGACCAAAATGTCCTTTACATTATAACTTTGAAAATTACAAGTTCACCTAAAAATATTTATAGGGCAAATGGCAAAAAGGCCCATCACATGGGACTTAAATGCATTTTAGTCCACAAAAAAAACAGTCTCTCAATTAAGCTCATCCCTATGTCTTTAGTCTAAAATACCCTCAATAATATAATTCTTATCAATTCCACCCATTGTGCTCTAACTTCCTTAATATTACACATTGACCCCGGATTTAAACAAATATATCACATTAACCCCCAAAACTTTTTTTTTTCAGAAAATAATTTTTTTTCTAAAATGTTTTTTTTCCGGCCAGATTCCGGCGTTGACCGCCGGAGACCGCCGACTTTTTTTTTTTTTTTGAAATTTTTTTTTGCCTGAAATTTTTTTCCGGCCGGTCAACCACCGTTGACCGCCGGTCTCCGGCGTTGACTTTTTTTTTTTCTTAAATTTTGTTTCTTAGAAAAAAAATATTTTAATTAATATTACTGTCTTGGCTACTAAATTACTGCCTCACACAGTAATATTACTGTTTGGGACATTAATATTATGAATATTATTTTTCCGAACAGTAATATTATTAATATTATTGTCTAAGACAGTTAAATTACTGTTGGAGACAGTAATTTAACATCCAAAGCAGTAATATTAATTAAAATAATTTTTTTTAAGGATAAAATTTAAAAAAAAAAAAAAAAGTCAATTAACAGTTAAATTACTGTCTCAAACAGTTAAATAACTGTCGGAGATAGTAATTTAGCAACGAATACAGTAATATTAATTAAAAATATTTTTTTTAAGAATAAAAAAGTCAATTAACAATTAAATTACTGTCTCCGACAGTTAAATAACTGTTGGAGACAGTAATTTAGCAACGAATACAATAATATTAATTAAAATATTTTTGAAGAAAAAAAAAACAAAAGAGTCGATTAACAGTTAAATTACTGTCTCCGACAGTTAAATAACTGCCGGAGACAGTAATTTAGCAGCCAAGACAGTAATATTAATTAAAATATTATTTTTAAGAAAAAACAAAATTATAAATAAAATAAAAAAAGTCAACGCCGGAGACCCGGCGGTCAACGGCAGTTGACCGGCCGGAAAAAAATTTCAGGAAAAAAAAATTTCAAAAAAAAAAAAAAAAGTCAACGCCGGAGACCGGCGGTCTCCGGTGGTGGCGGGTCAAAATTGAAATTAGGGTTAAAATTGGTTAATTGATGAAATTGGGCTAAATTGGGGTGTAAATCATGAAATTGGAGTTAAATTGGGTTTCAATGAATTGGGGGTAATTTTGGTATCTATAAAAGGATTTTCCTTATTTGCAAATAAGTTTGAATGAGCTGGATTTATTTGAAAGACAAAAAAGTTGGATGTCCCTCTTTTAATTAAATGCCCTTGTCATGGGCCTATTTGTCATTACCCCATATTTATAAGCCCAAAATGAAGTTTACAAAATTTTTAATTCAATCCTTGATATTTTCAAAAAAGCCCTCTACAACCTAAAGACCATAGCTTACTTTTTTCGCCCCTAAAAAATAATTTTCGCCCCCCTTATCCGCTTCCTCCGCCAGTAACAACTCTCTTTCCAAAATCATTTTCTTTATCTCCACTGTCAGCCTCCTCCGATTCATCGGCCTCCTCCCTCATCCTACTTATAATTAAATTATTAATAATATTAAGTATAAATGAAATTTCTAATTGTTTTTCAGCCTCAAAATATTTTCATTATTTTTTTTTCAGTTTGGGATTTGTTTTTCCCTTTTTTTATGTGGTTTGGTTTTAAGGAGTTTTAAGGTTGGGTATTTTTTTTATGCTATCAGAGAGAGTTTCTAATTATTAAAAATAACTTGTTTTAGTTAATTTTTTTATTATTAAAAATTTAATTATAAGTAGTATATTTGTAATTTTTTTATTATTTTCCAACACTAAAAAATTTAAAATGTCAATTTTGGCCACAAAATAGTGTTTTCTGTTACATGCTAATGGGCATGTGACGGCGGGGTCGAAAGTGTTAAAAATTAAATTTTGGAGGTGAACTTTGTTCACTTTAGAACAACGAGGACCAAAAGTGGAATCGGAGCAAACACGAGGGACCAAAAGTGTAATTCTCCCATACATGAAGCTTCGAATAATTAATTAGCAAGCATTGCACTTAACCGGTAAACTTCGAGCCTCAAATTTATAAAATGACTCCATACCAAACCAAGTGATATTAATTATCTTAACAACGAGCATCAACAATAAGCAACTGCTTCGCTGCACCGTGGGATATCTTATTCAGACTTGGCATTCAAATCGCGCAACAATCCTCAATTTTAAACTTGATCAGAACGTAACCCCATGGACTTTATAATTGATTAATGTAGCGAGTTGTGGACCAATGACTCCCACTGTTTGACCAAAAGTTTTGATCAAATTAAGGGAGGTGATAAAAGTTACGTTGTTTCGTTTTTACGATAACCATTTTCAATAATTCACTATCTTTCCTCTCTCTAAAAAAGTTACTCTCAACCTTTTTTATTTAATAAAAAATCTTCAAAAATATCCATCTTCTTGAAATGATGCTTAAATGAAAATAAGTTCATCAAATGTGGACCGGGATCCACTTTACATGAAGGTAAAAGTTTACACGCTTTCAAGCGATCAATATTAGAAATGAAATTTACATAGGTCGAATACTAGTGTTGGAAGTTGGGCTTCACTGTCAATTTGGAGCTGGAAAATGGGTTTCACATCCAATTTGAGCATGAAGCCCATTTTCCAGCATCCAAATCGGGCGTCAAGTCCAACTTCTAGTGCATGTTTTGGGCAGGAATTCCATTGTCCATTTTATTTTATTTAATATATTTTTTTATTTATTTTCTTTCTCCAGTCACTTCTTGAGACTTTTGAAGAAGTTGATTATAGTGAGTATTTTCTAGTAATGGATTAGTTTAACTCGAGAGATGTGTTATATGTCGTAGTCCAAGAAATAAAATATATCTCAATTGTGATCGATTCAGGAAAAACAAAATGAAAAAAGTGAACAAATTTAAATGTTGAAATTACGATATGAACTGATATAAAAAAAAGGCTATTGTTATTTTTAGGTGGTAGGAGTCCATCATTAATGGGATAGATGGAAAACGTAATCATGCTCCCACATATAGGCTTGGGCATTTAATGATTAGTAATTATTCGTAACAACAATATGCGGTTATTGACATATTGACGAAAAAATATGTCAATTCGAAGATGATTTAAGATCACTTGTTGCATGAGAGCATTGTAACATCGTTGAGAATGCAAAGGTGAAATTTAAAAGTCAAAACTTGAAAGTCAACATATGGGTGGCAATAGAATTATCCACTATTTGATGGTGTTAGTTGAGGAACACAACTATGTGCAGTTGAATCGTACTGATCAAACTACCCACGAAGTTACTGATCAGACATTTACTAACCCTCAATCCATTGAAATGTTAAACTTGTTTCCATGCGTTCTATTGATGTACTCTATAAGACAAGTTGGTATCCAATATATTTGTTTGAGATTAGCGGTGTTACCTAAGTGGCAAAAATAAATACCATAGAAGTGCATGCAACATGAAAACGAAGAACATTTTACATGGGTATTGAACCAAGTGAGAAGGCTTTTCCCTCAAGGTAGTGGACCAAACTCATTTGTGATAGTTAGGGAGTTAGGACTTCATAATACGATAAAACTTGTGTTTCCAAACACATATAATCTATTATATCTATTCCATAACGATAGGAATGTGAGACTACATGGTGCAATACATTGCTATAAGAGAAAGTTGCGAGGAATTGCATTTATGGGTCATGGCAAATGCTTGTTGCTTCAGTTTGTGGTGATTCGATAGTAACTATGTGGCGATGATAGATGAATACAAACATTATCCCAATTTATTAGAGTATATACAGACCACTTGGCTCACATACAAGGAAAAATTTGTGCGTGCAAGAACGGACAAATTGGATGTTACAGTTAAGAAATATGACGACTAACAAGTAATTAATGTTATTTTTCAACTATAAGTATGTATCTATTTCGTGCATTGAATTATCTCATTGTCATTAATTTGTGGCGGGGGGATGCTGACATATGTTTGACACGTTTCTTAGACACCCCTACATAGAGAGATCTGTTGGCACCATATTCTCGAAATAAGTTTACAGAATCATCTTGCTTTGTGCAGAAGATTGTCATTGATTTTATTCCATGTTTTTTGTTAGGAAATTATATGTAGTCCGAATTTATATAGATTTATTTAAGTAGGACTTATTTATTTCCATGTATTTGTATTAGATTATGAAAGAAATTGTAAAGATTTTCCCTTATATAGTTTAGGTTGTAGAGATCATGAAGGATTATATTTCTTATGATTGATTTCCTTCAAGTTAGGTTTAGGGAGCACAAATTTGTGTGTGTATACCCTCAGTAATCCAAACGAACAACTTTGGAGATAAAATCGAAAAATCCCAGCTTGAAGGCTTTGGAGGATGCAGCTTGTGTTGCAGTCCAATCGTGTCGTCTGGTGTTGCAACAATCCGAGTTTCTTCTACCAGGTCATAAAGAAGATCAGCATTTTAGGAGAAGTGCTTAAAATATCTCGGAGAGGACGATCCATCCAAGAGGGCGGATGGAGGAACTAAGCAGGAGATCTACAAGTTCGAGTCATGTGCAAGAATGGCGTATAACATAAAGATGGAGTCTTTAGTGCTTTTATTAAGTGCAATAATTGTACATATAATTATGAACTAGTGAAATCTTGTTTGCAGGTCCTCGTGGATGTAGGGTACATTTGTATCCGAACCACATTAAATTCTTGTGTTTTGTATTCTGCTTTTAGTAGTTTAATTTTGTATCCACACAAGAATTATGTTACAACATCAAATGTCTTAACAACTAATTTGTCTCAAAAGAACGATTAGATTTCTATAAGTAAATAAACTAACAAGATCCATTACTTGGGAGTATCCAGTCTATTCTAGTACCGGATCATCCAGTGCACCAGAGGACGAGCCAATAGATGCGATAGACTTACTATAGGTCATGGGACATCATCCTATTCATCCAGTAAATGTCTTGACCATTCATCGAATGTGAGTGGACCAACACCGGTACGTATTGTTATGCCAGACTTTTTTCATAGTTGACACTTTGCTCATGTGCTTGAGGTCTTGACGTGGACGAACATTAGAGGTGATGGTAATTAATATTGTGGCTATGCAAGTGTAGCATGCGCGGTTAAGGGACACAAGGATTATTGGTGGAGGTTAGAAATTATGTTTATTCACTCATATCTTAGAGATTTAAACAAATAATATTGTGATGGTGCCATAAACTTAATGTGGATGGATCGTCTAAGGATGGTATTTACTCGAGAGACGGTGTGATTCAAGATTATTCTGGTAGTTTTATAGCGGCTTTGTCTTTTTATTATGGGTTTGGCATCAATAATAAGGGTGCGCTTGTGGCTACGGTTGAAGGTCTTAAAATGTGTTATTCTTTGGATATCACTCGTGTTCAAGTGCAAAGCGATTCGCTCTTGGTTATTAACGTAATCAATCACAACATTCACATTCCTCGGGTGTTTAGAATACTTAGCTCGGGATTGTAAGGATCTTGTCCATCCCACTTGCTCATTCAACCATGTTGTCCGGCAACAAAACACGGTTGCAGATTGGCTGGCGACGGTGGCTCATATTCATCATGTTCATAGGAGTTTTTTAGGTAGGAGGATCTTCCTCGCCCAATGTGGGCCGCTCTTCAGTCCAACTATCTAGGGATATGTGAGTTTCTTCATTAGCTCTTGCATGTCTTCATTTTATACGGTTTATAGCCTCTTAGATAGTTTTTTTTTCTATTTTTTCTCTCTTTTGGAGTTTTGTAACATTTATGCGCTAGATAGACAACTCAGTTTTCATTCCTATTCTTAGGGGTAATCTTTTCCTTATGCAGAGCCACAAGGTTTTTAATGAGGCCCCTATATATTTTTTTTTTCTAATGGAATAAGAGTTTCTTTCGCCCAAAAAAAAAAAAAAGTTCCGCTGAATCCTAGAGAATTTGAAACGTATCACAACAGGATACAGTTACCCCCTTAGAAACACCAGAAAAACCAATATTTTCTTCAAACTCTCAAAAGCCCCTCGCAAAAAGTCTTACCGAAATTCCCAGTTTGTTCACACATATGACACCTTTCAGTACTCAACTACGTTCGTTTTAAAAAAAAACATTATTCCAAAATATCATAATTGTCGAAAATGGATTCCACGAGTAAGACCTGTTCCAAACATTACAAAAATAAATTTGGTAAAGAATGATACTTCAAACCTTGGGACACCCGTAAACCACCCAACTTCTAGCAAGCCGTTCTTGAAAAAATGGGTTCTACATATTTCAAAAATTTCTTCTTAGAAGAACAACACAATAATCCTGTTTTTCTACTTGCTATTCTTTTCAAAATCATTGCCCCAACTAACTGGGAATATGAACTTTCTCAATCCCTCTCAACTATCCAGATTATTATCAAAACTAATCAATTTTTTGAAATAAAATTCAATTATTTGGATTACCAACAAGCTTGCTACAATGCATTCTTGATACAAAACCACAAACATAAACACACCAGGTGGCTTTTCTATTTTGACAAAATATGTGACTCTACCATTTTCCCATCATGGTTTGATCAATGGCGGAACTTGTTTGGCTCAACTCCCGAAATTCACACAACATATTCAGGACAAAATTCAAGTCATTTGAATTTGACGAAAGGTTCCACCCCTTATGTTTATTTTGTTCAAAATTCATTTTACCGTGGATCCTTGGTTGGACTGTTCAATATACGAGTGATAAAACACCGGTCATCAAAGGAAAGTTCAAAGTACAATCTGGAGCAAATTCAAGATCCGAGCAAGCCTTTTCAAGACAAATGTCCATAAATGGACAACGGACAATGGATCCGCTCCAACTTGGATACCTACAAAAATTCATCATCAGCAGTCTGAATTCCTCAACAAAAAATCTAAAATGACGCCCCTCCTTGCAGCAACCACTAGTCATGAAGAAATACAGGCAATATTATTAAAGTTCACTGCACGACAACAAGCATCTTCCTGCTTAGACAATGACTCGATAGACATAGAGAACACTGAACTAGTTGTTTTCTGAAATTTTTTTTTTTTTTTTAATGTCTACTACTCCAAAACAACTAGATCCGTGTTGGCCATGTTAATCGAGTCATTATCTGATCTCGAAGATGCTTGGTGTCGTGGATTGAACATTAATAATATTGTCTGCATTTCTTCAGGCTTGTGGTTGTTGCAAGTAGGCCCGTCATTTTGGATTTGTTGTTGAGGAATTCAGACTGTTGATGATGATTTTTTTTTAAGTTATCTAAGTTGGAGCGGATCCATTGTTAGTTACCCATTTATGGAAATTTGTCTCGAAAAGGCTTGGTGGGGTTTTACACTTACTCCACCATTTTACGTTGAACTTCCTTTTGGATCACCAGTATCTTATCACTCGTAACTTTTTTGTTTGGGATTATAACATATACCTTTTCCTTCACTTTGAGGCTTTTCCTTTTCACCTATTTTATTACATCAAAATTTAAAACATAAATATAAATGACATAAATTAAAAAGACATCATTTAAATGCAGGAATATAAATTCAAAAATCGAGTAAACTCGAGTTTAGAGTTTCCACTGATCTTAGGCAGTATAACCCTATATATATATATATATATATATATATATATATATATATATATATATATATATATATATATATACAGTTAGATGGTAGAACCAACCATAAATGTTTAGTTTAAAACAATCTATTAGAAAACTAACCTTAACAATATATTTTGTAAAAGTAGAGCAGATGCAATCTTCCCCGGAATTGTTAGGTGGTAGAAGGCATGAACATAATGGTAAGATAGCCGCCGGTATTCAGGCAGTACACTAAACAAAGGGTTAACAAAGTATTGACAAGAATTAAAATTACTAGTCTAAGAGAGTATAGGAAACCAGAATTACAAAAAAAACTTAAATTTAGCTAATGGATGGTATGTTTTTGTTCAAGCTATCCAACACCGCCTTTTATAGGGGCCTTTGAGTAATTCTTTTTGAATTCTCCATCATGTCTTATGCAAATGTTTTGTTAGTGCACCGAGCACTACATTCTCTTACAACGCAACGCAACACGAAATGCATAACATAAGTCAAAATTCGAAGAAAAAAATGTGTTTTTAAACCTCAAAATCAAATCTTATTGATAATTGTTGTGGTCGAACCGCTATTATAAGAGAAAAAAATACGATTTGGAAAGTTTTAAGATCTAGAGGTTGAGACTATTGGAAAAAAGTTCAAAAAAAAATTGGGAAAAAACAAATTATTTCAAACTGCAACTGGAAAAAATCGCTCAAATAATAGCAAACCACAACTTTTATCAAAGTTTTCCTAACGAGATATTTGAGGAATCACATGTCCCAGTAGAAAGTGAACTAAAAAAGCAATAAACTATAATGACTAAATAAATAAGTTATAACTGTTGCTGGATTGAGTAAATAAAAGTGGACAGCTAAAATAAAAACACTGTGGAACAACTAAATTGTAACTTTAAAGTTTAGAGCTGAATATGAGATCTATAATTGTTTGAGATGCTCTTAAAATGATGTCGTAAAAAGAAAATCGAAACCCTAACATTTCATCTTTTTAACAAATAAAAACCGAAAATTGCCAAGTTAGACCTCCAAATGAGACCAAAACTGGTTTTTAGGGCCAAAAATAACATCATCATCATCCACCCCTTTGACACTTGAGACTACCAAGTGTCTACGAGTCTCTCTGATTCAAACAGTTTTTTTCCAATCGAACATTGTGCTACATATAAAAAAATTTACGAAAATGAAAAAAATCTTTGAATCTTTCGTCTAAAATTCCCTGCAAATGTTGGCTCAATAAGGAAACCAAAATACTAGTCATATCCCAATAACGTAACAGACTAGCCCAATTATAACAGAAAAGACGATAACCAAAACCGGTAACATCGATTTAAAGTCGGTCGCATGGGCGGGATTGTTTCCATTTCCAAATTTGTTGGCCTTTGAGATTGAGTTAGATGATGACTTAGCTGCAGATGAGTAGTCAGTTGCAATCCCCCAAAAGGTTTTGGTAGTTGAAGAAGCTATCACAGAGGGCGCTTCAGATTCAGGCTCCAAAATTTCGGAACCATCCGTTGGAACTTCTATCGACATCAGTTCGACACAATGATCTTTCAGAACCTGAAGCCATAAAAAGAGGCCAGGCTTTTTTAGCCATTCAAGCATGTTCGAAGAAAATCATAGTAGGTAAACAGAATATCATCTGCTGCAATAATGAAGCAAGAAAAAATCTTTTATATGATGCATGATAGGTAAACAGTAGCGGACCTCCATTGTCTCGGATGACTGGATATAATCACAGATGTATGTACCCTCCAGCCATGGAACAAACACTCTTCGAGGAAATGATAGGTTGCATTGCTTTCTGTTACAGACATAATTTGAAGATTCTAGTCAGTTAAAGGTGTTGGGCTAGTATTTTTGATAATTCTGTGTGCAAAAAGTGAAAATGCACATCTTCAGCGAGGGACAATTTATCATACCGTTGCACTTGAAGGTCAATGTACGGAACAGGTTTGTCAGATGATATAAGGTTGTCTCTTTCCTGACGACCATCAGTAACAGGTTCTAAGTCCCTGTCACCCTCATCACACATAATATCCAGCCTACTTTGCAAACTCCTTGTGATGTCCTCCTAATCACAACAAGATTCAAGATCAGAACAGTGAAGAGAAAAAGAAAAGGCCAATCAGAAAATAACTTAGTAAACCATTAAATCCATTTGAGCTATAAAATGTTACAGAACCCAATGGAGTTCCAAATTTTTAACAGAACCAATTGAGCTATAAACTCAATTTTATTAGTTAAAATATTCTTAAACTTAGTAGCAACCGTCCATATGAATAAATCATCGGTGGGACAAGGAATGCATAATGCAAAAACTTTAAGAAATGACGCAAGTCCACCTGACAATATTTAACATTAATACAGTACACATACTCCCTCCATTTCATAACAGTTTTAAGCACAGGTATTCAGAGAGTTAATAAATATGAAAGAACTTTAGGAAAGAACGCATAAACTAAACTACCCTTCCCACTAATTATATCTCCACTAATATTTGAGAGACTTTTAAGTGTAGTAAGGGAAAAAAATCAGAACAAGGTAAGCAATGCATCATTGAAACCCTACAGTCGCAGATAATATGGAACCAAAAAAGTTATCCAGAACACAACTTTTGAGGCCTTTCAAGCAGAGAACTATATGGAATCACCTTTATATCCACCAAAGCTTGTGATACAGGTTCCTTTGAATTCAAGTATGCAAGAGAACATATGGAGCCTCGGAAGAGAAGAATACCAAGAACCTCTTTTTGGTTGCACGCTTCACGTACAAAAAAGAAAACTATATTATTAGGGAACCTGAGCAACATAAATACAGAGAATTGAAAAATTCGACTTAGAAGTAAAACCAAATAATACCTTCTAAATATTTATCTTGCAGTAAAGGTAGAAGAAATTCAACTTCATGAAAGTCATCTGATACACATAGATCATCATCAGCCACCTGAAGGAAAGAAAATAAAGAATCTTTAACATATGTATGTACTAGGTGGAGACTTTAATTAAATAATCAATAATATCAGAAGCAAACCCATTTGTCTCATTAAACTGTCGAGCAAAAAAGATTTACAAGTCCCAAGATACATGATAAACCTATAAATGGTAGTACTACTGAACCAAGACAATAATCTCTTTACTAACTTCATAAATGACTTGTCAAGAAATGGTAAGCAATTTTAAGTTTTAACCAGTTGGAAAGACTTGGGTTTTGTTAGGCTTCCATCAGATTAGCAAAGACGATATGAATAAAGCATCTGGACTAGCGATCACGAATATAGATATATGCAGCAAATCATTTCTTGTTTTCTTTATTTACATTTAAATTTGGGTGATGGGGAAAGAATTTGAAGTAGTTCATCATTTGTCATGTAGAACTATAATCAGGCTGAAAACAAGTCAAAAAAAGATATAAGAATCTATATATTAATAGTTACTCGGGAGATAATCAGTCAGATAAGCATGATGGTATCCGATAAAAGAAAGTTCCAACGAAGTCAATGAACGTCCAATTGCTGGCTTGCTTCATATTCAAAAACAAACATTTGAAAGGGCTAATGTGTTGTAATTTAGATTATCAAAACCATAATTTATTTTGCCAGTTGACTATTAGTGATACCCTGAAGTTGTGACATATTTTAAGAATTCAAGGTCAAAGGTATTGATATAGGCTTTCTATTACATTTTCCGATTTCTTTTTTTCCTGTAAAAATGGACGTCAAATTTACCCAATCAGTAGACTGAATTAGGTGAAAATAGAGACAGATTATAGAACACTTTAGATTTCAAGTATGATTGAGAAGGAACAGTAAGACAAGACATGATACTCTAAGAGAAAAACAAAATATTGAAATATAAAAGTTGAAATGCATGTATTAGTATGCAAATGCAGTAAAGAAGATGGGATTTTATAAAGAGTTTTTGGTTAGTTAAGCTCAATTAATCATGGCTATACTATCTTCAGATTTGAGTAAACCTGCTTTATTTGAACATATATAACTTGTATCAATCTAGTTCATGTTACGGAGGGAGGTTCATAATATCATTTACATTATTCAATTGTATTTGCATATCTGACACACTACAAGATCAAAGGAATAAGAGAAGAAAAGATATGGTGGGCATATGTAATAGCATAACTCAGACTTGCATCTAAAGTTCCATTTCCATCCAAGAATTAAGAGGAAAGAGAAAAGAAGAAGAAAATCCACGAAAACTGGAGTTTCTTATTGTTCTTCAGGGCTCCATAACATTACAGTTCATAACCACCACATGAATTAGCAAGTTTCAACGGTCTTACCAGTTTGCCATTGATCAAAGCCTTTGCCCCCGATAGTTCCTTAGCATGGACCGCAATTTCATCACGAAGAGAATCAGAAAAAGATTTAATATCCAGTCCATTCTCGTGAGGTATAGGCAGCCTGGAAGGAGAGAGCTCAAAATAATTAAGACAACCAGATATAAGTAAATGTATGAAGCTTAATTGAAGATTTAGCTGGGTTAACTATATCCCCAGTTCAAAACATCAACCAATAAGATGCGACTTTGTTATCAAAAAAAAAAAAAAAGTTTTCCAAGAAGATTTTTGAACTTTATACCCATTTTCTCAGACCATAGTTAACGAAACTTAATTATGCTGGAAAGGGAATACATTATACAACTCAAAAGTCAGGATACTGTTCAAAAAGTGTCTGAAGCTGAATTTATCGTGGCATAATAATACACGACATATTAGGAACACCTCTGGCTAAGATAACTGCTACATATCAAATTATAAATGACGGAATAGATAATGATTTAAAAAAAGTACTATACGAAATTTAATGACTTCATTTAACCTTCGCATTTACAGGTAAAGTGCAGGAAAAAAGAACAAAAACGTAAACACGGATGTGATTCAGGTATTGGGATGGAAAGCATGTCTTACAATGATTTATAAGAAATTAGGAGGAAAAAGAGAACAATAGATATTATGAAGTGATGAATGAGAAAGATATGAAAATAAGGCAACTGCGCTCTCTCCCTAGAAAATACATGAGATTTCCATTTGATATACATTTCTAATGCTACATCCATAAAGGAAGAAATTATCAAAGATAACTTAGTATGAAACATAATAACAGAGGTTTAGGAAAGATAAAAGTTAAGAAACAAGAAATCACCTTACATCAAAATTGTATGTGCATCTGAATGTTTGAAGGGAACCAAAAACTTTTCCCATTTTAAAATCACACGGTCGTAGGCTGCTTGAAGTAACATTTGCTGCCAGCGAGCAATTGCGGGATGTCCATCTAAAATACAAGTGTTAGCTACTTTATCATATATCAATAATGCAAACAATTAAATGAAGAATAGCAGAATCTGGAGGCTACCTCAAAGGACTGTAACTAATGTGAACTAGAAGTCTCTCATTCCCATCACTAATCATTGGGGAAGCTGCTTCTGCAACAGCTTTTACAGTCTGTAAGCAACATAAAAACGTTACAGAAAACGAATTGCAGATGCATACAATTTTGTAAGCAATGATAACACTGGTACTCAAATGCTTTATTAGTCTCCAACATTTCAACAAATATCATATTCAGGAATTATTTGGCATCATTAAAAAATCACAAGTAGGGTTTTCTTCGGGAACAATAAATAGGTCATTGAAAAAATATTGTTGTATAGACCAAACTCAGGATAAGTTTGGGGTATATATCAGGATTTGTTAAGACTATATGATTTGACATTTACCCAAGTTTTACTCTCTATGAAAATTCTGATTTGTGGTCTTCTAGTAATAGTAATATTCATTGATCGCTGGCATTAACAACCTAATACAAGATATATATTATAGTGCGACTTGTCAGCTTTTTACAGTTCAAATTTTCATTATAAATATATTAGCTATGTTTGTTAAGCTTCCAAAATCATTTCCACTCTTTTATTTTTCAAAAAGATTTGGGAATCCTTAAAACTCGTGCTTTTTACTGTTATTACTGTTACAGTAAAAATTGTCTCCACTAAAATACAAATAAATATTACTTTATTTCAAATTGGTCTTCTAAAAGACCAAATACCCTTCCAAGATATTATTTGACTGCTATAGTACAGTTGTCCAAAATACTCAACTCCATAAACAAATTGGAAATAAATCTTCTCAAAGATAACCTTAGTCATTCCCATTTCTTACTTTATAGTTTATTTACTTCTCCCCTAAATGAAGAGTTAAAATAAAAATGTGCAAAGAGAAAAAGCCAAGAGTTCCACTAAAAATACTAAAACATTAAACTCGAATTGTACGTAAGTTACATAACCCAAATGGCAAATACATGTAAAAATCAGCCGATGAGCATGTCTAGGATATTACGGACTTAAATTAGAAAAATAAAAATGAATAAAACTCATTAAAAGTGAGTGGAATCAACTTCTGCTGTATAACTTAAAAGTCTATTGGAACTTTACAGCTCGTGGATGCTATGCAAATGGCAACACATGATAAGTCCAGTAGAGATTAAGAGAAAGTGTGTTTGGCTACTGTGGTTGACTGTTTGTCTCTTGTGAGAGACCAAAAGAAGGTGTAGGCATATATTGTGTATCTGGGTTAGAGAAAGAAGCAAATGCTAAAATTGTGGTGGTGAGGTCTCAAATGATATTAACTATTCTTAGACATTTTGCAAAGAAGCATCAAGCAACTATGATACAGATGGGATTTATTCACAGTCCTCACAACACAACGAAGTGCATATTATCAGTAACAAATATGTATGTCTACAAAAGAAAATTAGAGAGTCGAAGTTCTGATCATTATTGACTCGTCTGATATAATAAAGATGATAGGGAATAGATAATTGCACTGAATACTCTTTATAGTTCAAGGGAATGAATAAAATTCAAGTAAGAAGGAGAAAAGACCTGGCATAATGTCATTGTTGAATTCTTGAACAAGCTTTCATTGACCCATATGTAAATACCGACCACCTTCATGCCACCCAATAGCATTCTTGTGACCTAACAGATCAAATTTGCACAAGGGCATAATTAAGGTCAAATAGATTTGTCTACGAACTGCAGTCAGAGATATATCTGATTAATTTACTGTCCATCCCAGTCATGCAACAATAATTCATTATGAGACCCATAATAACACCATCACCCAATTAGTTTGAGATTTTACTAAGATAAGGTAAGGGCATTTATACAGCGCGATCATGATCAGAGTCAACATTTCAGCGACCGACATTTTTAATGCCTTCACAAGAAAGAAGGAAATTAAGAAAACTAAACAATTGAGAGAGCTGCAGATTTCCTGATCACAGAACAGCAGCAAATGAAAACAAGTCAAATAAGAGAAACAATTTAAATTCACAAATCATGAAACGCTGTTCTCAATCCCTTTCTACAAGTTCATGTCTGTTGTTACTAAGAACTTATGGAAGTCATAAAACTTAAGCATAAAGGTTAACCATAAAAGTTTTAGAACAGAAGTGCCTAATTAATATAAAGCAAAATATAATAATGCAGATGTAATAGCGCCTAATTCTCAGTATTTCCAATTTACTACTTGGTAAACCACATTTATCCAATTCCAGTAAAAAAAAACATACCCAAATGATGCTTTCAGAAAATGAAATAGTCATCCTCAAATTACAACAAACAGTGAACATATACATACTTACATAGACATTGAGCTGCACCAATAATTATAATTTCATAATGATAAAATTGAACCTGGCGAGCATGCTCGGAGACCCATTCGGTATCGATGAAGAGAGATGAAGAATCAGGCTGAGATTTAGGTTTGGATGGATTCTTCTTCTTACTTTTGTCATCAATTATCGAACACGGCGGTTCTCCGGCGTCATTTGGTGGCGTAGGAATCAAATCATACACGAATCCTCTATCTAACTTGGAACTCAATTTCCCAATCACAAGACCTACCTGCCAAAATTAAATGGAAAATTAAAATCACCAAGTTTGAATCCATAATAAGATCATAAGGTAGCAGACCTGAGATTGGAGGGCGGAGCGAGTGAGGCGATCTTCGATCAATTTGAGATGGGTTTCATCTCCAATTACGGTTTTCACCATCACTCCCTCACCCAGATCTTGACCAGGGTTTTAAAGCGGGTAAACTAAATGGAACAAATTGTAGATTGTCAAGACTAGAGAGAAACTCAAATTTCTTGAGTTTTTAGAAAGTTTAATTGTCGGAATTGTTCATACGTTAAAAACACGGGACAAGACCAAAAACTTTTTTACCAATAAGTCCACACATGGTCCAGATTTTTGCAAATGACTAAAATAACCCATCATACTTTAATATGCTCCAATTTCATCTTTAACTTTATTTAACCTCAATTTGACCCCAAATTTTACAAATTATTCAATTTTGACCCAAAACTTTTTTTTCAAAAACTTTTTTTTTCCCGCCGGATTCCGGCGTTGACTTTTTCAACTTTTTTTTTTCTTTCTTGCTTCCGGATTTTTTCGCCGAATTCCGGTGTTGACTTTTTCAAAAAAAAAAAAATTCTTCTTTTTTTTTTTTCTGTAACTTTTTTTTTCCCGTTTAAACAACAATATTGCTGTGATTGACAGTAATATTAACTATCTTATTGTTAAACACAGTAAAATTAACTAAACTATAGTTTAACACAACAAAACTCATTATTATTGTGTAATAAAGTAATATTACTATGCTGACCGTTCAACAAATGTAAACATAATAAAAAAAACCAAAAGAATTAATATTACTGTGAGTGACAATAATATTACTATAGCAACAGTAATATTACCGTCAACCACAGTAATATTACAATAATAGACAGTAATATTATTACGTTACTCCGTGAATAACTCAAACAAACAAAAAATCCAAACAAAATAATAATATTGATGTGGTTGACAACAATATTACTATAACAACAGTAATATTACCGTCAACCACAGTAATATTATTGTGTTTACAGTAATATTACAATAATAGACAGTAATATTATTACGTTACTCCGTCAATAACTTAAACAAAACGAAAAACCCAAAAAATAATAATATTGATGTTGTTGACAGTAATATTATTGTGTTTACAGTTATTTTACTGTCAACGACAGTAATATAATTACGTTGACTGGTCAACAAATCAAACAAAAAAAAAAAAAACAAAAAAACAAAAAAAAAATAATAATATTACATTAATATAATGCCAACGGCAGCACAATTACATAAATGTATTGTCAACGGCAGTACAATTACGTTAATTTACAGTCATTGACAGTATAATTACGATAATTTACTGTCAGTGACAGCACAATTACAGTCAATGTTTAGCGGCGGACATAAAAAAAAAAAAAAAACAAACAAAAAAAAACTCAAAAAAACTCTAAAAAAAGTTAACGCCGGAGATCGCCGGAAACCGGCGAAAAAATACGGAAGAAAATAAAAGAAAAAAGCAAAAAAAAAAAAAAAAAAGTCAACGCCTGAAACCGGCGAAAAAATCTGAAAGAAAAAGTCAACGCCGGAGACCGGCGGCAAAAAAAAAAAATTTTGAAAAAAAAAATGTTTGTGAAAAAAAAAGTTTTGGGTCAAAATTAAATAATTTGTGAAATTTGGGGTCAAATTGAGATTAAATTAAGTTAAAGGATGATATTGGAGCATATTAAAGTATGCTCCAAAAAAAAGTCAAAATTGAATTTTTGTGGTCAAAATTGGATTTTTGTGGACAAAATTGACTAAATTGGGGTTATAATTAATAATTGGGTATAAATGGTTGAGGGTAATATTGGGATATACATGAGTGTTTCCTTTATTTATAATAAATATTAAAAGGATGGGCTTATTGGTGAAAGAGATATAGCCCCTAAACCTAGAATAATAAACATGCTTGGTTGGGAACTTTATCACAAAAACTCCTCATAATAATACTAATAATAATACTAATAGTGATAATAATAGTAGTAATAGAAATAATAATAGTTCTAAGAGCTCGTTCGGCTACCTATATTAGATTAGATTGGATTACATGAGATTGGATTAACTCCCTACTGACTAATTAATTTTTTAGTTAGTAGCATGTTCGGTTTGTTAGATTAGATTTTCTATTAAATTTGTTAAAATCAGTAATTACAAATGAATTGTCTATAAAATCACTTAGTTTATAATAATAAAATATAATTTTAAGGATAAAATTGTATTTTTCCTTTTTAGTCACCCCTGTTAAATTAATCCCAAGGGAAGGGTGCTACTAATTTAATGAAATAGTAGAATTTAATAGCGGGCTTTGAATTTAGTAGCAGGTTTGAAAAAGTGTGAATCTTACCAACCGGACATGTTATTAGCCCCTACTATTTAGTCAGTAGAACCTTATAGCGGTAACCGAACGAGCCCTAATAATAGTAGTAATAGTATAATATTAGTACTAATAATAATAGTAGTAATAGTAGTAGTAATAATAATAATAATAATAACAATAGTAGTAATAATAATAATAATAATAATAATAATAATAATAATAATAATAATAATAATAATAATAATAATAATAATAATAATAATAATAATAATAATAATAATAATAATAATAATAATAATAATAATAATAATAATAATAATAATAATAATAATAATAATAATAATAATAATAATAATAATAATAATAATAATAATAATAATAATAATAATAATAATAATAATAATAATAATATTAATAATAATAGTACTAATAATAATAGTACTAATAATAATAATAATAATAATAATAATAATAATAATAATAATAATAATAATAATAATAATAATAATAATAATAATAATAATAATAATAATAATAAAATAATAATAATAATAATAATAATAATAGTAATAATAATAATAATAATAATAATAATAATAATAATAATAATAAATAATAATAATAATAATAATAATAATAATAGTAATAACAATAATAATAAGAATAATGATAATAATAATAATAACAATAATAACAATAATAATAATAATAATAATAACAATAATAATAATAATAATAATAATAATAATAATAATAATAATAATAATAATAATAATAATAATAATAATAATAATAATAATAATAATAATAATAATAATAATAATAATAATAATAATAATAATAATAATAATAATAATAATAATAATAATAATAATAATAATAATAATAATAATAATAATAATAATAATAATAATAATAATAATAATAATAATAATAATAATAATAATAATAATAATAATAATAATAATAATAATAATAATAATAATAATAATAATAATAATAATAATAATAATAATAATAATAATAATAATAATAATAATAATAATAATAATAATAATAATAATAATAATAATAAATAATAATAATAATAATAATAATAATAATAATAATAATAATAATAATAATAATAATAATAATAATAATAATAATAATAATAATAATAATAATAATAATAATAATAATAATAATAATAATAATAATAATAATAATAATAATAATAATAATAATAATAATTAATAATTAACAACAAATACGTATAAACATGTTTAGGACATTGTAAAAAGCATTGTTTACACCCATGAAAAGAAAATAGAAAGAAAATAAATAATTGGAGCATATAGAAACGCGTTTTTACTCAAATTAGCAACTTTGACCGTTTTTCACTTGCCCTTTCAGTTGGTCCACATAAAATTATTGTCCAATTCATCCCTATCGAATAAGGATTTCAATTTTTGTGATAATTTGAATTTGATATTTGCTTAGCTGAAATTATAATTCTATTGGCATAACTGTAATTATGGAATAAATGAGTTCTTATCATACAATTTTTTTTATAGGGGTGAAAGGAAAAATGGGGGAAAATAATATTTATTATTATTATTCCTCAAAATGGGATAAAATTTATTGAGTATGTTAGGGGAAAATTATATTTAGTACCGGTTCACACGAATTTACTATTAGTTTCCTCAAAAGAAAAATTGGATATTTTTATAATTAAAGAATTAAATAGTGAATAAAAAGTTCGTATATTTCAATTTAATTCAAAAATAATCCCACTCATGCTAGTGTGCCACTTTACAAAGCATACTAGTAATTCCAATTTAAAAGAGGGAAAACCAAAACAAGAAATCTCAACTTAGCACAAAATTCTTACAAATGACACCTCGTTTCTTATTTCCTATTTTTTTTCTTTTTTTTTGCATTATTAATTATTTGGTCTTGCGTGATAAAACAAAAGCCATTTTAATTTATGGGTATATATGTCATTTCATCTTAATAAAATAAAATTTTGTGGAATATTTCTTTAATAGTCTTGCACAAGTGAAATTAGTATTGCATATAGCGGCAGGAAAAAACAAATAAATAATAACGTATTAAGGAATTAGAAAGAAAAAAAAATCTAGTAAATTGTAGAATATAAGTCAAGTCAATGAATTGATTTGTAGAATATAAGTCAAGTCAATGAATTGAAATAAACTAAAATGCTAATAAATCTATCCAGGATTATACGAAAAAAGTAATAATTAGGCAATCTATAGGATTTTATGGGACCAGAAGAAATTTTCATTACCAGATATGTGTCCTCATAATTGAGACATGATTTTGTGTTAATCCCACTTTTCATATAATCAAATTATGGGGTTAATTACAATAACTCGTAATATCTATTGGTCAATCAGAGATTTACTCAACAATTGTTTGGAAAAAAAAACATTGTACTAAATTTAATCATAATATTTTTATTAAAGTTTATTCGGACACTTTTATTTCATTTTATTATTATTTTTTACAAAAAATAAAAAAAAACAGAAAGTGAGAAAATGGAAGAGAAGAAGAATTAAGTTGTCCGTGTAATAGAAGGAACATCAAAACACATGCCTTTTCTATGTATGCCCACCATTAAGACCATATCTCTCTCTCTCTCTCTCTCTCTCTCTCTCTCTCTCTCTCTCTCTCTCTCTCTCTCTCTCTCTCTCTCTCTCTCTCTCTCTCTCTCTCTTCTCTCTCTCTCTCTCTCTCTCTCTCTCTCTCTCTCTCTCTCTCTCTCTCATATTTATTGACTCTCCCGTCATCCTTTACTCATTCACCACTATTGTCACCATTTAACCCTTAACCGCCAAAAGTTGTCACCAAACATCCTACTCACCTTTTGTCCATTTCTCTTTGCTAACTCAATCCCACCTGTTTTCTTCTTCTTTGTGTCTTTTTAAGGCCAGTTCATAATTATTCCTCTGTATTTATCTTCTGCCTTGTGTTCTCTTTTTTCTTAGCTTTGCCATTCTTGGAATTCTCGCATCATACCCTTTAAGGTTGGTTCTCGTGTGTTTGCTTTGATCAGTTGTTTCCTGTTTGTGAGTGTTGGTCGTAGGTTCAACTAAATTGGTTAACTAAGGCAAAACCTATTTTCATTTTCTGACAAAGATACAATTTCTATTTATTTTTGTATTTTTGGTTGTGTATTTAATCTCTATGTTAAGCAGAAACCCGAATTTCCTTAGGATTTTGGCTTTTTTTTTATTTATCAATTTCATTATATATATGTGGTCTCATAATTGCAAGAATTCTTGATAATCATATCTTGATTTGCTTACTGCATCAAAGGGGTTGACCTACTGTGGTGATGTGGTGAAATGCATGTTATGTTCTTGACACTTATAAAACTCTGTGTTTCTTGAAGACTACGGAATTACTTAGCTTATTTCATGCAAAGGGCCAATGGTTAAATGCATGTTTTGTTTATCAATTTGCTTCATTCTTGATATATACCTAAAAAGTCGAATTTTGAATCGATTACTCCACCAAAAAGGGGTTGTCTCGTTGTTAAAATGCATGTTTTTTTTTTATCTTCAACATTTATAAATTCTCTTATATTTTGCTTGATCAGGATGTCGAACAATCAGGTCCAGAGGGGGTGGGAAGAGCGTGTTATTTGTCCTGAAAAGGGAAGCCGCGTAGTTCACTATATCTTAAGGGACTCAACTGCAAATTCTCTACTTGTTGTGGTGGGAATTGAAAGAAGTTATAACCACATGTTCTACACAGTCACAGAGGACTACCTACGAGTCTTTGGGTCAACGGCAGCAGTCAATGCTAGAACGGCATGGAAAGCTCGGAAATACGTTGTCGAATTTCTCATTTCAATAACCTCGGGAGGAGGCTCGCTATTCGCTAATTCAAGTACGTTGTGCTCTTATAGAATAATAAATTCTTTCAGTATATGAATCTAGAGTGTATTGTATGATTTCAGCTGTTGTTTGAGAATTTTGCATATTCCCTAACAATGTCGTTCGTACGCATGCATTGGATTAGTTATTTCCCGTCTCACGTCAATTCTTTCGCGCGCTCCTAATTTTGGAATGTCGATTGGATTCCGTGAATCTCTTCCAAGACTTATTTATCCATAACGGGCTTCATCGACCTCGCTTGGATTATACTAGGCTATTTAATGTTCAGATACGAATCCATGTTTTTTTTCCAAAATTAATTTTGAAAATCTGCAAGTTGTTGAAAAAACAAAAAGAGGAAAAGAACTTTAAATACGTGCTTTTCTTGAAACGTATGGAAAACAAACACGTGTTTTGTGCTGACGTCGGACTGAGGTACCACAATTTAGTGTTTTGTGCTATAAAAAGGGGTTCTTGTGTGTGTCATTTTTCATATATGCATTCTTTGCAAAACCTCCTCTTCTCGAGCTTTGGCATCTCCGCTTCACTCGTTATCGAGTTCAAGGTAAAATTGTAGATGCCTCGAGCTTTTTACAGTCGAGAGTTATGTTTATATAATAGCTTCTTGTCAAGTCATACAAGTTAAATGTTTTTCATCTCGTTCGGATTCTTTTTTTATTTTATTTTTTAGAAGAAATGAATGATGAATTCAGCCTTTTGTGTGGCGAAAACCTAACATGATAGTCCTATTTGAGTTTTCGACCAATTTATTCTTGAATTTGCATTCATCATTTGATTCAATTCCAAGTTCATTTACGGTATGATTGACGATCGAGCTTTTAAACAAGCAATCCTCAGTCTCGTTAGAAGAATTACTTTCGCTCTTTCGGAGATCTGTAAATTGACGGTCGCGTCTTTTCTGTAAATAATTAATTACTAAAATAAAGGTAAAGTATTCGATTTGAAATAGTCGGTGTCGATGCTTAATCTCGTAATTCCCTGAATTTCATTTTGTTGATATAAGAACATACATTCTAACGTTTCCCTTTTAATGTTGCATTCGAGATCTACTCATTTTACTAAAATCTTCTTTCTGCTAATTTATTTTATGCCAGATCAGCAGCAGATTGAGGCAACAGCGCCACGTCAGCAACATCCCATGGCCATAACCGATGGTGGTGCAGAGCACATCGAGGTTCTTTGTCAAGACAGCGGCATGCGTGGCTGCTGGTTCAGGTGCAAGGTTCTCAATTCATCTCAAAGACGTCTCAAAGTTCAGTACTGCGACGTAAACGACTGTGATGGATATGCAAAACTCGAGGTATATGCATACACACGCACACACATATATATTATATAGAAAAACATAATCTTGACTTTAATATATGTGAATTTTGTAGGAGTGGATCCCGGCAGCCAGAGTGGCAGCTCCGGATAAATTCGGTGCAAGATGTGGGGGCCGCCTCACGGTGAGGCCTTGGCCTAATTCAGAATATTCTTCGACCAATAATTTTAGGGTAGGTGCTGCAGTCGACTCATGGTGGTCAGACGGTTGGTGGGAAGGTTTTCTAATTGGATGCGACATGGATGCACCGAACAATCTTCAGGTTTATTTTCCCGGTACGACGATGACTATACTCCTAAATATTTTATATATATGATAATCAATAAATAAATAGCGCATACGATATGTATATATTTATGCTGATTATTCATATAATGAATCACTTGTGGCAGGTGAGGATAGATTTGCGACAGTGGATAGGAAGCACGTAAGGGCTTCAAGAGATTGGGTGGATAGCAGATGGGTTGATATCGAAACGAAGCCCAATATTATTTCATTGATAAATTCATACCGCAACCCGATGCCCAAAATCACGCTGAATCCACTGCCGGGCACCTCTGCGCCCGGGAATAGCAATTTTACGGCAGCAAGGGAATATTCCTCCAAAAGTGTGGACGACTCGCACTTGAAATAGTTGCTCCTGATTAAGGAGAAGGAAGACTGGAGTGTTAAAGGTTCAGGTAATGCTACTGGAAGAGGCAACATAGGCCAATCAGATAGGAAGAAAATGAACTAGATTATTTGTCATTTTTTATTTATTACAAAAAAAAAAAAAAAAGAATTATGTATGTATATTTAGTTAGTCCAGAAATACATACAAGGAAAAAAAGGAAGTTAAAGAGAGAAAAAGTTCATAGTGGTTTTGCATTTGGTTTATTATGAAATTAATCAAAGGTTTAACTAAATTATAAGGTGGTGTTCATGTTTTTGTGGTAGTGTTGTTATTTGGTGAGCTGCTTCTTTAATAAACAACGGATACCTATAAACGTGTTAATAACTTTGTAAGAAGCGTTGTTTACACCAATTAAAAGAAAATAGAAAGAAGAGAAACAATTGGAGCATATTGACATACGCTTTTACTCAGATTAGTAACTTTGACCGTTTGTCACCTACCCTTTCAGTTGGTCCACATCAAATTAGGGTCGAATTCTTACCTATCGAATAAGGATTTCAATTTTTGTGATAATTTGAATTTGATATTTGCTTAGCTGAAATTCGATAATTCTGCTGGCATAGCAGAAATTATGCAATAAATGAGTTCTTATCTTGTAATTATTTTTTTAGGGGTGAAGGGAAAAGGGGGGAGAAGAATATTTATTATTGTTATTCCTAAAAATGGGATAACATTTATTGAGTATGTTATGGGAAAACTACATTTAGTACCGGTTTACACGAATTTACTGTTAGTTTCCTCAAAAGAAAAATTGGATATTTTTATAATTAGAGAATTAAATAGTCAATAAGAAGTTCGTATATTTCAATTTAATTCAAAAATAACCCATCTCATGCTAGTGTGCCACTATACAAAGCCTAATAGTAATTCCAATTTAAAAGAGGGAAAACCAAAACAAGAATCTCAACTTAGCACAAAATTCTTACAAATGGCACGTGGTTTCTTTTTTCTTTTCTTTTTTTTTTCCTTTTCTTTTGCATTATTTATTATTTGGTCTTGCGTGAGCTAATAAAGCCATTTTAATTTATTGGTATATTTGTCATTTCATCTTAATAAAATAGAATTTTGTGGAATATTTCTTTAATAGTCGTGCACAAGTGAAATTAGTAATGCATACAACGGCGGCAAAAAAACAAATAAATAATAACATATTCAGAAATTAGAAAAAGAAAAAAGAAAATCTACTAAATTGTAGAATATAAGTCAAGTCAATGAATTGAAATAAACTAAAATGCTAATAAATCTGTCCAGGATTATATGAAAAAAACAATAATTAGGCAATCTATAGTATTTTATGGGACCAGAAGAAATTTTCATTAGCAAATATGTGTCCTCATAATTGAGACAGGATTTTGTGTTAATCCCACTTTTACAATAATCAAAATATGGGTTAATTACAATAACTCGTAATATCTATTGGTCAGTCAGAGATTTACTCAACAATTGTTTGAAGAAAAAAAAAACTATTGCACTAAATTAAATCATATTATTTTTATTAAATGTTTATTCGGATACTTTTATTACATTTTATTATTTTTTTTTTACAAAAAATAAAAAAAAATAGAAAGTGAGAAAATGGAGGAGACGAAGAATTAAGCTGCCCATGTAATAGAAAAAACATCAAAATACCTGCCTTTTCTGTCGTTGCCCACCATTAATACCATCTCTCTCTCTCTCTCTCTCTCTCTCTCTCTCTCTCTCTCTCTCTCTCTCTCTCTCTCTCTCTCTCTCTCTCTCTCTCTCTCTCTCCTCTCTCTCTCTCTCATATTTATTTGACTCTCCCCTCATCCTTTACTCATTAACCACTACCGTCACCATTTAACCCTTAACCTCCAAAAGCTGTCACCAAACATCCTACTCACCTTTTGTCTATTTCTCTTCCCTTAACTCAATCCCACCTGTTTTTTTCTTCTTTTTTTTTTCTTTTTAAGGCCAGTTCATAATTATTACTCTGTATTTATCTTCTGCCTTGTGTTCTCTTTTTTCTTAGCTTTGCCATTATTGGAATTCTCGCATCATAACCTTTAAGGTTGGTTCGTGTGTGTTTGTTTTGATAAGTTGTTTCGTGTTTGTGAGTGCTGGTCGTAGGTTCAACTAAATTGGTTAACTCAAGCAAAACCCATGTTCATTTTCTAACAAAGATACAATTTCTATTTTTTTTTTTTTGGTTGTGGATTTAATCTCTATGTTAAGCAGAAACCCGAATTTCCTTAGGATTTTGGGGTTTTTTTTATTTATCAATTTCAGTATATATATGTGGTCCCAAAATTGCATGAATTCTTGATAATCCTATCTTGATTTGCTTACTGCATGAAAGGGGTTGACCTACTGTGGTGATGTGGTGAAATGCATGTTATGTTCTTGACCCTTATAAAACTCTGTGTTTCTTGAAGACTATGGAATTACTTAGCATATTTCATGCAAAGGGCCAATGGTTAAATGCATGTTTTGTTTATCAATGTGCTTCATTCTTTATATATACCTAAAAAGTCGAATTTTGAATCGATTATTCAACCGAAGAGGGGTTGTCTCATTGTTAAAATGCATGTTTTTTTTTTATCTACAACATTTATAAATTCTCTTATGTTCTGCTTGATCAGGATGTCGAACAATCAGGTGCAGAGGGGGTGGGAAGAGCGTGTTATTTGTCCTGATTTCACGCGCTCCTAATTTTGGAATGTTGATTGGATTCCGTGAATCTCTTCCAAGACTTATTTATTCATTGACTTCGGCTTGGATTATACTCTATTTAATATTCTGATACGAATCCATGTTTTTTTTTCCAAAATTAATTGCGAAAATCTTCAAGTTGTTGAAAAAAAAAAGATGAAAAGAACTTTAAATACGTGCTTTTCTTGAAACGTATGGAAAACATACACGTGTTTTGTGCTGACGTCGGACTCGGACTAAGGTAGCACAATTTAGTGTTTTGTGCTATAAAAAGGGGTTCTTTTGTGAGTCATGTTTCATATATGCATTCTTTGCAAAACCTCCTCTTCTCGAGCTTTGGAATCTCCGCTTCACTCGTTATCGAGTTCAAGGTAAAATTGTAGATTCCTCGAGCTTTTTACAGTCGAGAGTTATGTTTATATAATAGCTTATTGTCAAGTAATACAAGTAAAATGTTTTTCATCTCCTTCGGATTCTTTTTTTTTATCATATTTTTTAGACGAAATGAATGATGAATTCAAGCTTTTGTGTGGCGAAAACCTAACATGAGTGTTCTATTTGAGTTTTCGACCAATTTATTCTTGAATTTGCATTCATCATTTGATTCAATTCCTAGTTCATTTACGGTATGATTGACGATCGAGCTTTTAAACAAGCAATCCTCAGTCTCGTTCGAAGAATTACTTTCGCTCTTTCGGAGATTTGTAAATTGACGGTCGCGTCTTTTCTGAAAATCATTAATTACTAAAATAAGGGTAAAGTATTCGATTTGAAATAGTCGGAGTCGATGCTTAATCTCGTAATTCCCTGAATTTCATTTTGCTGATATAAGAACATACATTCTAACGTTTCCCTTTTAATGTTGCATTCGAGATCTACTCATTTTACTAAAATCTTCTTTCTGCTAATTTATTTTATGCCAGATCAGCAGCAGATTGAGGCAACAGCGCCACGTCAGCAACATCCCATGGCCATAACCGATGGTGGTGCAGAGCACATCGAGGTTCTTTGTCAAGACAGCGGCATGCGTGGCTGCTGGTTCAGGTGCAAGGTTCTCAATTCATCTCAAAGACGTCTCAAAGTTCAGTACTGCGACGTAAACGACTGTGATGGATATGCAAAACTCGAGGTATATGCATACACACGCACACACATATATATTATATAGAAAAACATAATCTTGACTTTAATATATGTGAATTTTGTAGGAGTGGATCCCGGCAGCCAGAGTGGCAGCTCCGGATAAATTCGGTGCAAGATGTGGGGGCCGCCTCACGGTGAGGCCTTGGCCTAATTCAGAATATTCTTCGACCAATAATTTTAGGGTAGGTGCTGCAGTCGACTCATGGTGGTCAGACGGTTGGTGGGAAGGTTTTCTAATTGGATGCGACATGGATGCACCGAACAATCTTCAGGTTTATTTTCCCGGTACGACGATGACTATACTCCTAAATATTTTATATATATGATAATCAATAAATAAATAGCGCATACGATATGTATATATTTATGCTGATTATTCATATAATGAATCACTTGTGGCAGGTGAGGATAGATTTGCGACAGTGGATAGGAAGCACGTAAGGGCTTCAAGAGATTGGGTGGATAGCAGATGGGTTGATATCGAAACGAAGCCCAACATTGTTTCATTGATAAATTCATACCGCAAATCGATGCCCAAAATCACGCTGAATCCACTGTCGGGCACCTCTGTGCCCTGGAATAGCAATTTTACGGCAGCAAGGGAATATTCCTCCAAAAGTGTGGAAGATTCGCACTTGAAGGAGCTGCTTCTGATTAAGGAGAAGGAAGACTGGACTGTTACAGGTTCATGTAATGCTGATGGAAGAGGCAAGATAGGCCAATCAGATGGGAAGAAAAGGCACTAGATTATTTGCCATTTTTTATTTACTACCAAAAAAAAAAGAATTATGTATGTATATTTAGTTAGTTCATAAATACATACACGGAAAAAAAAGGAATGGAAAGAGAGAAAAAGTTCATAGTGGTTTTGTATTTGGTTTATTATGAAATTAATCAAATGTTTAATTAAATTATAAGGATAATAATAATAATAATAATAATAATAATAATAATAATAATAAATAATAATTAACAACAAATACGTATAAACATGTTTAGGACATTGTAAAAAGCATTGTTTACACCCATGAAAAGAAAATAGAAAGAAAATAAATAATTGGAGCATATAGAAACGCGTTTTTACTCAAATTAGCAACTTTGACCGTTTTTCACTTGCCCTTTCAGTTGGTCCACATAAAATTATTGTCCAATTCATCCCTATCGAATAAGGATTTCAATTTTTGTGATAATTTGAATTTGATATTTGCTTAGCTGAAATTATAATTCTATTGGCATAACTGTAATTATGGAATAAATGAGTTCTTATCATACAATTTTTTTTATAGGGGTGAAGGGAAAAATGGGGGAAAATAATATTTATTATTATTATTCCTCAAAATGGGATAAAATTTATTGAGTATGTTAGGGGAAAATTATATTTAGTACCGGTTCACACGAATTTACTATTAGTTTCCTCAAAAGAAAAATTGGATATTTTTATAATTAAAGAATTAAATAGTGAATAAAAAGTTCGTATATTTCAATTTAATTCAAAAATAATCCCACTCATGCTAGTGTGCCACTTTACAAAGCATACTAGTAATTCCAATTTAAAAGAGGGAAAACCAAAACAAGAAATCTCAACTTAGCACAAAATTCTTACAAATGACACCTCGTTTCTTATTTCCTATTTTTTTTCTTTTTTTTTGCATTATTAATTATTTGGTCTTGCGTGATAAAACAAAAGCCATTTTAATTTATGGGTATATATGTCATTTCATCTTAATAAAATAAAATTTTGTGGAATATTTCTTTAATAGTCTTGCACAAGTGAAATTAGTATTGCATATAGCGGCAGGAAAAAACAAATAAATAATAACGTATTAAGGAATTAGAAAGAAAAAAAAATCTAGTAAATTGTAGAATATAAGTCAAGTCAATGAATTGATTTGTAGAATATAAGTCAAGTCAATGAATTGAAATAAACTAAAATGCTAATAAATCTATCCAGGATTATACGAAAAAAGTAATAATTAGGCAATCTATAGGATTTTATGGGACCAGAAGAAATTTTCATTACCAGATATGTGTCCTCATAATTGAGACATGATTTTGTGTTAATCCCACTTTTCATATAATCAAATTATGGGGTTAATTACAATAACTCGTAATATCTATTGGTCAATCAGAGATTTACTCAACAATTGTTTGGAAAAAAAAACATTGTACTAAATTTAATCATAATATTTTTATTAAAGTTTATTCGGACACTTTTATTTCATTTTATTATTATTTTTTACAAAAAATAAAAAAAAACAGAAAGTGAGAAAATGGAAGAGAAGAAGAATTAAGTTGTCCGTGTAATAGAAGGAACATCAAAACACATGCCTTTTCTATGTATGCCCACCATTAAGACCATATCTCTCTCTCTCTCTCTCTCTCTCTCTCTCTCTCTCTCTCTCTCTCTCTCTCTCTCTCTCTCTCTCTCTCTCTCTCTCTCTCTCTCTCTCTCTCTCTCTCTCTCTCTCTCTCTCTCTCTCTCTCTCTCTCTCTCTCTCTCTCTCTCTCTCTCTCTCTCTCTCTCTCTCTCATATTTATTGACTCTCCCGTCATCCTTTACTCATTCACCACTATTGTCACCATTTAACCCTTAACCGCCAAAAGTTGTCACCAAACATCCTACTCACCTTTTGTCCATTTCTCTTTGCTAACTCAATCCCACCTGTTTTCTTCTTCTTTGTGTCTTTTTAAGGCCAGTTCATAATTATTCCTCTGTATTTATCTTCTGCCTTGTGTTCTCTTTTTTCTTAGCTTTGCCATTCTTGGAATTCTCGCATCATACCCTTTAAGGTTGGTTCTCGTGTGTTTGCTTTGATCAGTTGTTTCCTGTTTGTGAGTGTTGGTCGTAGGTTCAACTAAATTGGTTAACTAAGGCAAAACCTATTTTCATTTTCTGACAAAGATACAATTTCTATTTATTTTTGTATTTTTGGTTGTGTATTTAATCTCTATGTTAAGCAGAAACCCGAATTTCCTTAGGATTTTGGCTTTTTTTTTATTTATCAATTTCATTATATATATGTGGTCTCATAATTGCAAGAATTCTTGATAATCATATCTTGATTTGCTTACTGCATCAAAGGGGTTGACCTACTGTGGTGATGTGGTGAAATGCATGTTATGTTCTTGACACTTATAAAACTCTGTGTTTCTTGAAGACTACGGAATTACTTAGCTTATTTCATGCAAAGGGCCAATGGTTAAATGCATGTTTTGTTTATCAATTTGCTTCATTCTTGATATATACCTAAAAAGTCGAATTTTGAATCGATTACTCCACCAAAAAGGGGTTGTCTCGTTGTTAAAATGCATGTTTTTTTTTTATCTTCAACATTTATAAATTCTCTTATATTTTGCTTGATCAGGATGTCGAACAATCAGGTCCAGAGGGGGTGGGAAGAGCGTGTTATTTGTCCTGAAAAGGGAAGCCGCGTAGTTCACTATATCTTAAGGGACTCAACTGCAAATTCTCTACTTGTTGTGGTGGGAATTGAAAGAAGTTATAACCACATGTTCTACACAGTCACAGAGGACTACCTACGAGTCTTTGGGTCAACGGCAGCAGTCAATGCTAGAACGGCATGGAAAGCTCGGAAATACGTTGTCGAATTTCTCATTTCAATAACCTCGGGAGGAGGCTCGCTATTCGCTAATTCAAGTACGTTGTGCTCTTATAGAATAATAAATTCTTTCAGTATATGAATCTAGAGTGTATTGTATGATTTCAGCTGTTGTTTGAGAATTTTGCATATTCCCTAACAATGTCGTTCGTACGCATGCATTGGATTAGTTATTTCCCGTCTCACGTCAATTCTTTCGCGCGCTCCTAATTTTGGAATGTCGATTGGATTCCGTGAATCTCTTCCAAGACTTATTTATCCATAACGGGCTTCATCGACCTCGCTTGGATTATACTAGGCTATTTAATGTTCAGATACGAATCCATGTTTTTTTTCCAAAATTAATTTTGAAAATCTGCAAGTTGTTGAAAAAACAAAAAGAGGAAAAGAACTTTAAATACGTGCTTTTCTTGAAACGTATGGAAAACAAACACGTGTTTTGTGCTGACGTCGGACTGAGGTACCACAATTTAGTGTTTTGTGCTATAAAAAGGGGTTCTTGTGTGTGTCATTTTTCATATATGCATTCTTTGCAAAACCTCCTCTTCTCGAGCTTTGTCATCTCCGCTTCACTCGTTATCGAGTTCAAGGTAAAATTGTAGATGCCTCGAGCTTTTTACAGTCGAGAGTTATGTTTATATAATAGCTTCTTGTCAAGTCATACAAGTTAAATGTTTTTCATCTCGTTCGGATTCTTTTTTTATTTTATTTTTTAGAAGAAATGAATGATGAATTCAGCCTTTTGTGTGGCGAAAACCTAACATGATAGTCCTATTTGAGTTTTCGACCAATTTATTCTTGAATTTGCATTCATCATTTGATTCAATTCCAAGTTCATTTACGGTATGATTGACGATCGAGCTTTTAAACAAGCAATCCTCAGTCTCGTTAGAAGAATTACTTTCGCTCTTTCGGAGATCTGTAAATTGACGGTCGCGTCTTTTCTGTAAATAATTAATTACTAAAATAAAGGTAAAGTATTCGATTTGAAATAGTCGGTGTCGATGCTTAATCTCGTAATTCCCTGAATTTCATTTTGCTGATATAAGAACATACATTCTAACGTTTCCCTTTTAATGTTGCATTCGAGATCTACTCATTTTACTAAAATCTTCTTTCTGCTAATTTATTTTATGCCAGATCAGCAGCAGATTGAGGCAACAGCGCCACGTCAGCAACATCCCATGGCCATAACCGATGGTGGTGCAGAGCACATCGAGGTTCTTTGTCAAGACAGCGGCATGCGTGGCTGCTGGTTCAGGTGCAAGGTTCTCAATTCATCTCAAAGACGTCTCAAAGTTCAGTACTGCGACGTAAACGACTGTGATGGATATGCAAAACTCGAGGTATATGCATACACACGCACACACATATATATTATATAGAAAAACATAATCTTGACTTTAATATATGTGAATTTTGTAGGAGTGGATCCCGGCAGCCAGAGTGGCAGCTCCGGATAAATTCGGTGCAAGATGTGGGGGCCGCCTCACGGTGAGGCCTTGGCCTAATTCAGAATATTCTTCGACCAATAATTTTAGGGTAGGTGCTGCAGTCGACTCATGGTGGTCAGACGGTTGGTGGGAAGGTTTTCTAATTGGATGCGACATGGATGCACCGAACAATCTTCAGGTTTATTTTCCCGGTACGACGATGACTATACTCCTAAATATTTTATATATATGATAATCAATAAATAAATAGCGCATACGATATGTATATATTTATGCTGATTATTCATATAATGAATCACTTGTGGCAGGTGAGGATAGATTTGCGACAGTGGATAGGAAGCACGTAAGGGCTTCAAGAGATTGGGTGGATAGCAGATGGGTTGATATCGAAACGAAGCCCAACATTGTTTCATTGATAAATTCATACCGCAAATCGATGCCCAAAATCACGCTGAATCCACTGTCGGGCACCTCTGTGCCCTGGAATAGCAATTTTACGGCAGCAAGGGAATATTCCTCCAAAAGTGTGGAAGATTCGCACTTGAAGGAGCTGCTTCTGATTAAGGAGAAGGAAGACTGGACTGTTACAGGTTCATGTAATGCTGATGGAAGAGGCAAGATAGGCCAATCAGATGGGAAGAAAAGGCACTAGATTATTTGCCATTTTTTATTTACTACCAAAAAAAAAAAGAATTATGTATGTATATTTAGTTAGTTCATAAATACATACACGGAAAAAAAAGGAATGGAAAGAGAGAAAAAGTTCATAGTGGTTTTGTATTTGGTTTATTATGAAATTAATCAAATGTTTAATTAAATTATAAGGTGGTGTTCATATTTTTGTGCTAGTGTTGTTATTTGGTGAGCTGCTTCTTTAATAAACAACGGATACTTATAAACGTGTTTAGGACTTTGTAAAAAGCGTTGTTTACACCCATTAAAAGAAAATATAAATAAAAGAAACAATTGGAGTATATAGAAACGCGGTTTTACTCAGATTAGCAACTTTGACCGTTTGTCACCTACTCTTTCAGGTTGTCCACATCAAATTAGGCTCCAATTATTCCCTATCGAATAAGGATTTCAATTTTTGTGATAATTTGAATTTGATATTTGCTTAGCTGAAATTCGATAATTTTGTTTGGCATAGTGTAATTATGGAATAAATGAGTTCTTATCTTGCAATTATTTCTTTAGGGGTGAAGGGAAAAGGGGGGAAATAAAATTTATTATTATTATTCCTAAAAATGGGATAAAATTTATTGCGTATGTTATGAGAAAACTACATTTAGTACCACCGGTTCACACGAATTTACTGTTAGTTTCCTCAAAAGAAGAATTTTATATTTTTATAATTAGAGAATTAAATAGTCAATAAAAAGTTCGTATATTTCAATTTAATTCAAAAATAATCTCACTCATGCCAGTGTGCCACTATACAAAGCCTAATAGTAATTCCAAATTAAAAGAGGGAAAACCAAAACAAGAAATCTCAACTTGGCACAAAATTCTTACAAATGGCACATGGTTTCTTACAAAATTCTTAGTACTAATACTTATACTAATACTAATACTAATACGAATACAAATACAAATACGAATACGAATACGAATACTAATACTAATAATAATACTAATACTAATACTAATACTAATACTAATACTAATACTAATACTAATACTAATACTAATACTAAAACTAATACGAATACTAATACTAATACTAATACTAATACTAATACTAATACTAATACTAATACTAATACTAATACTAATACTAATACTAATACTAATATTAATACTAATACTAATACTAATACTAATACCAATACTAATACTAATACTAATACTAATTAATGCTAATGCTAATGCTACTGCTAATGCTGATGTTAATGCTAATGCTAATGTTACTACTAATACTAATACTAATACTGATACGAATGGTAACACTAATACGAATGGTAACACTAATACTAATACTTATACTTGAAGGCACAGACTTAACATGAAAACAATGTGTCAATTGTAAGTCACTTCAAGAATAGGAGGGATCACGTCCGAGTGGCTGATCATCTTCCCTTGTATCATCTTGGTTGCCATCTCAGAGTATGTCTCAATATACATTTTAAACATTTAAAGCTGGATTCCCAATTTTTATAAAAAAAAAGCAAATACAAATACTAATATTAATATTCATATGGTAATGTGCTAATGTTAATGCTAATATTAATCTAATAATAATTCGGGCAAAATACACTTTACCCCCTTGTACTATGTCCTATGTAACACTTACCCCCCTTACTATGAAAAATACACTTACCCCCCTATTTTAATGGTCAACCTATTTGACTCTTAACGGTGTTAGTAGTAAAATAAATTTAATATATTTTTATTCTTACTAAACGACACATTTTCTTTACTTCAAAAAATATTACATGTATAACGAAAATATTAAATAAATATTTAAGATAGCAATTCTTTTTTAAAATTCGGATTAAATATAATTTACTTGTTAAATATTTATTTTAAAAAATTAATATTTAAACAATATAATTTTTCATGTATTATTTTATACAACCAAGTAGCAAGTATATTTTTTCATATTCTGAGTTAAATTATTTAACTCGTTAAACATTGTGTACATTGAATTTTAACATTTATTTGTAACATTAAATTTCGTATAGTTAATCCTAAATGTAAAAGGCTTAAATGAAATTTGATGTTACAAATAAATAAAATAAATTATTAGCATATATCGTTAAAAAAACACTACCGTAGTATTACAATTTTTAATATAAATATCTAATGATTAAATATTTTAATCCTATATGTAAAATTTTATATATGTTAAATACTTATTTAATATAATTATCCACAATGAAAAAATATTTTTTTAATAAAAATTAGGTGTCCTTTCTTATGAATTATTAAAAAATATATTGAATTGAAAAAGTAATAATATTTTTCTTATTTAAATTTAAAAAATATTATTATCTTAAATATTTATTTAATTTATTCATAGTACATATATTATGTTTTTAAATAACAAAATTGTTATTTAGTAAGAATTATTAAAAATATATTAAATTTATTTTACTACTAACACCGTTAAGAGTCAAATAGGTTGACCATTAAAATAGGGGGGTAAGTGTATTTTCCATAGTTCAAGGGGGTTAGTGTTACATAAGGTATAGTACAAGGGGGTAAAGTGTATTTTGCCCTAATAATTCTAATGATTCAAAAAAAAAAAGTAATAATGATTCTAATGCTAATGCAAATGTTAAGGCTAATGCTAGTAGTAATGCTAATGCTAATACTAATGCCAATGTTAATGCTAATTATGCTAATCCTAATAATAATCCTAATCGTAAACTAATTTCCATTAAAAGAATTTATTAGGTTTTATTTTTCTAAATTTGTTCATTATATTTTTTTATGATTGGTTGTAATTAAATATTGCAATTTATCATAAATCAAGTTTTTAGCGTAATACTAATTAAATAGTGAGAATGTTCGTTGCTTATATCATTATCGGAATTGATATGCAATCGATTTTAGTTGAATGATTAAATAAATAAAAAAAAATAGCATTTAAAACATCGATCTAATATAATGCGTGGAAGTATTACGTTTATGTTTCAATCTATTATATGACAAAATACTTGCCATATTATAATAGAATATACATGTGATGATCCGAAAAAAAAAAAAGGGATAATTAGCAATACCCCTCATCTAGGTAAATGAGCTAAGAAACCCTCCTCCTAAAAATAATTAGAGAAAACCCCATTAGCTAATATTCTACCCAAATATTATTTAATAATTCTCAAACCATCCTTATTACCCCTAAATTATAGCCATTGACTAAGTTGCCCCATTGTGGCCTCTTCCCCCAACCAACCCACGTCACATTCTCACTCTTATCTCTTCTCTCTCTCTCTATCTCTCTCCTCTTTCTCTCACACACACAAACACACACACACACACACAAATTACACACACAAATTACACACATATATACTTGCTGTATCGTTCAGGAGGCAAGGCTCGTCGGGATCGGTGTGGGACGATAAATTCCTCGCCGGATTGCAGCAGCTCGCCAATCAGCAGAAGCTGGAGAAGGAAATCAGTGAGAAAGCTCAACAGGAGAGTAAGGAGGATTCCGCCGCCGCCGCCGTCGTCCCAGCGGACGCATCAGCTGTCGGAGTGAGGAATCCATCGCCGCTGCCGGTGTTGCGATGGGTCTGTTGGTGGCGGCGGTTTTGGGTGGAGGATTGCGATGGGTCTTCTGGCGGCGGCGGTTTTGGGTGGAAGATTGCGATGGGTCTGCTGGCGGTGGCGTATGTGTGTGTGGTAGTGATGGTTATGGCGGCGTTTTTTGGATGTTGGGTTGGTGGGAGCGTGGCAGAAGAGCATTAAGGCTTAATCGACTATGTTTAGTAGTCGATTAAGGCTTGATCGACTATGTTCAATAGTCGATTAAGGCTTAATCGACTCAGTAGTCGATTAAGGTTAACCGACTCTAGTTGTTAAATTTTCTTTATTTTTTTTGATTTTTTGTTTTATTGATTCCAATGTATAAATCAATACAATGTTTGTATTTTTTTTAAATATAATTGATTTTGTATTTTTTTTTAATTGTGATTTGTTATTTTTAGTAGTTAAATTTTTAATCGACTATCCATTAATGAACCTGATAGAGAAAAAAATTAAAAAAATAAAAAAAATTTAAAAACAAAATTAGAAACAAAAAAGAAGTTAAAAAATAAAGAATTTCCTTAATCGACTATGAAGCATAGTCGATTTAAGACTAATCGACTATGCTTCATAGTCGATTAAAAAAACGGAAAAAAAATAAAATCGCTGGAGCGCGTGACCCAGCTGTGATGAGGTGGCGGGCGGAGGTAAAGCTGGGAAACACAATGGCTGAAATTGGATCATGGGCTTTTCTCAAATGGTCTAAAATATTTTGGACCTATCCCCATCAGAAAATGTAATGGGAGGTTATGTCAAAGAGCCCAAAAAAAATGATGTGAGTTGATAACATTACAAAAACAATATGGATTTACATTTCGATTTTGACTAACAATATTTAAGTGGAGTTATTAAAAAAGGAAAATGAATTTGACACATTGAATAACATAAACTCAGGTTTTTATATTTTGGGGCAATTTGTTATAAGTCCCTCTATATTATAATTTATGTGTGTAAATCCAAGTCAAAATTTAATGTATTAATAAATTAAAAATATTTATTATGGCAAAAATACCCTTAATTAAATCAAATAAAATCCCCAAAAATCTCTCTATCATAACAAATTCTCAAACATCTCTCTTCCAAATATTAACTAAAACAAATAAACTAATTCATAACAAAAATATACAATTTATTTTACAAACTCATACTCTAAAAACGTCACCGCAGCCCCACCACCGCCTATGATTCGGGAAATGCGACGTCTGTGACTCCCCGAACTGCAAATAGCAAACTGAAAATTAGATTTTATATTATTGAATTGCAAACAACAAAAATACCTATGATTTCGCTAAATGCAAACAGCAAACTGAAAAAACAAAATTCATAATTTGTATTACTAAATTACAAACAAAAAATTACCTCTGACTTCGCCAAATGCAAACAGCAAACTGAAGAAAAACATTCAGCAAAACTTGCATTATTGAATTGCAAGCAATAAACTACCTATGACTTGGCCAAATGCAAACAGCAAACTGAAAAAAAAAAATAAAAAAAAATCCGCATCATTAAAAATATCAACCAAAAAATTGTTTATAGAACAATTTGCAAACAACAAAAATATTAAACAAAATGTTTGTAAAATGTAACTTTAGACATACCTTGCAAATTGTAAACCAGAGGAATCGAATCTCAACATCAAACGCAATTCTTCAAACAACAAACGAAATTAAACCAACTGTAAACGAAAATTGCTAACAACGAACGATGGGAGGTTCTACATACGGAAAACACACTGCGAATTTGGCTAGGATTTTGGATTTCTAATTTTGTTTGGGAGGGGATGTTTGTCGTCCTCTTTAATTCTTTCACAAAGAAATCCTCTCATAATCTAAAAAGATCCTTGTTTTTTTCATCTCTATAATATTTCTTCATTAAAAAAAAAAGAAAACGAAAAAGAAAAAAAAAAGAGAGAAGCACGAGAGAGAGAGAGAGAGAGAGAGAGAGAGAGAGAGAGAGAGAGAGAGAGAGAGAGAGAGAGAGAGAGAGAGAGAGAGAGAGGCGTGAGAATTGAGATGGAGAAGGAGAGAGATGAGGAATTATATAGGGGGAAAGTAACGTGAAATTGGAGAGAGAATATATATATGATCTGTTTTCTTATTAATTGAGGGTGTTATGCTCTATATACTAATTATTTAAATTTATTTATAATAATTTATTGGGTCAAAGGACCTATACCTATATTCATCTAACAACTAAGATCACTAGCTAAAATATGGCAAAAAACCTATTCATATGGGTCCATGCAACATCTCCTTAAAACTTGGGCGGGTGAGGGGTCGATTAACTCGCAAGAAGGCCTAATCTCGCTGGGAATATTATTCTTCGGTTGTTGGGAAATATGGAAAAGTCGTTGCCTAGCCATTTTCAAAGGCAAACCTATGAACTCCGTCTCTATAATTCATCATATTCATTTATACCTTACTGCATTAAACGACGCATTGGTGCCCACAAGTAAGACGACAACTGTGGGAACATCATTTTTTCAGCATTTACACCTCCGCCTCAAGGAGCCTTTTTTTTAAGCGAGGGCAGTGGATTCGATAGCTTCCTCCTAGCTATCCTAGATGTAAACTTAACGTTGATGGCTCTCATAAAGGGGAGTATTCCTCAGTAGGTGGTATTTTGGAGGGCATTTCTATGAGTAGGGCAATTATTGTGTTTGGGTCAGGTGGATTTGGAGTCGGACTCCAAACTCGTAGTGGATATGATTAATGGCAAGGCTTCGATTGCTTGGGAAATCCAGTACTCATTAATAAAATCAGGCAACTCCTACCGAATTGTTGGTATGTTCAACATGTTTTAAGAGAGGGGAACAAAGTGGCGGATGGTCTAGCTAAATTGGCTCATGATCACAAAGAGATGAAGCAATATCGAGAGATCGGTGATTTTCCTCGGCATATCCAATCCTTATTGACATTAGATAAAATTGGAATCCCTCAATTTCGTAGACGATCTAGAACCACATGAATCACATTTATTATACTCTTTTTGTTTGGTGGAGTAGGGGCGTCGCATGTTTGATCATTTTCGATCCTGCTGCATGGAGCCAAGTGGAGAAGTTTGTCTATTTCGCGGATTTACGTTTTAACCTCTGCTGGGGCCTTTTTGCAATTTTCGTAGTTGTTGCCACCATAGGAGTAGATATTCTATCTTATTTCCTTTCTATCTTCAGATTTTTTTATTGGGGCTTTTTGAGAAAACCCCCTCACTAATTTTTTAATTGAGGGAGACCCAAAATATTTTAGTCCATTTGAGAAAAGTCCACACCCATTTTCAGCTATTATATTTTCCAGCTTTACCCCCGCCCGCCACCTCATCACTGGGTCAGCGCTCCAGGATTTTTTTTTTTTTTTTTCCGTTTTTTTAATCGACTATGAAGCATAGTCGATTAGTCTTAATTCGACTATGCTTCATAGTCGATTAAGGAAAATCTTTAATTTTTTAATTTTTTTTTTGTTTTTTTAATATTTTTTCTATATCAGGTATATTAATCGACTATGATGAAGCATAGTCGATTAAGAAATATGCTACTAAAAATAATAACTTACAACTACGAAAAAATGCAAAATCAACTATATTTTACAAAAAACGAAAAATATACAAACGTTGTAAATGATTTATACAATTGAAATCAATAAACAAGAAATCCAAAAAAAATAAAAAAACTGGAGTCGATCAACCTTAAATCAAATACCAGAACATAGTCGATTTAGGTTTCAGCCTACGCGAAATTCTCTACACGCGCTGTCCTCCGTTCATCCACTAAAAAACCCAAAAACAACCTCCCCATCGTCCCCACACCACCCAGAGCTCCTGCCATGGCCGAACCCATCGGATTTTGAGCATGTTCAGCTCCACCAATTAAGAAAACTAATTTAAATTAATTTAATTTAATCCCAAAAGCAACACGCATGATTCCTCTTTCCCGCAGCTCCGGCACATCCTGCTGCTCGCCGCCGCTGAAATGCATTCGTCTCCGACGATGTTTGCGTCGTCCGATGCAGCGCTCTCCATAACCGCCGCCGCCAGCAGACCCATCGCAATCTTCCACCCAAAACCGCCGCCACCAGCAAACCCATCGCAATCCTCCACCCAAAACCGCCGCCACCAACAGACCCATCGCAACACCGGCGACGGCGATGGATTCCTCACTCCGGCAGCTGACGCGTCCGCGGGGACGACGGCGGCGGCGGCGGCGGAATCCTCCTTACTCTCCTGTTGAGCTTTCTCCTGTTGAGCTTTCTCGCTAATTTGTGTGTGTGTGTGTTTTTGTGTGTGCGAGAGAAAGAGAGAGAGAGAGAGAGAGAGAGAGAGAGAGAGAGAGAGAGAGAGAGAGAGAGAGAGAGAGAGAGAGAGAGAGAGAGAGAGAGAGAGAGAGAGAGAGATAAGAGTGAGAATGTGATGTGGGTTGGTTGGGGAAATAGGCTATAATTTAGGGATAATAAGGGTGGTTTGGGAATTATTAAATAATATTTGGGTAGAATATTAGGTAAGGGGGTTTTCTCTAATTATTTTTGGGGGGGGTTTTCTTAACTCATTTACCTAGATGAGGGGTATTGCTAATTATCCATTTTTTATTACCATTGTAGGGGTACTCTTTTTCCTTGTCTTAGGCCCACAAGATTTTAACGAGACCCCAAAACACTTTATCATAATGGAATAATATTTGTTTTTTGGCCAAAGAAAAACGTTAAAAGAAAGATTGCCAAGATTTGTGTTTTGAATTTGAATTGTAAAATAAAAGTTCACATGTATAGAATGATTTGCATGAATTTGTATTTAAATCAATGATATGCATGAATTTTGGGAAATTAATTATGTTTTAATTAAACAATATTAACGCCTTATATAAACAGAATAATAAGAAGGGATAAATAAATTGAAAAGTAAATAACAACAAATAAACGTAAGTAAAAAATATAAATAAAACGAAAAAATGAAACAACAATGAAAAATGTCAATAAAAAAATATACGTGATTTATATAATGAAGGGGTAATGGCAAATAGGCCCATGACAAGGGCACTTAATTAAAAGGGGGACATCCAACTTTTTTGTCTTTCAAATAAATCCACCTCATTCAAACTTATTTGCAAATAAGGAAAATTCCTTTATATATACCAAAATTACCCCCAATTCATTGAAACCCAATTTAACTCCAATTTCATGATTTACACCCCAATTTAACCCAATTTCATCAATTAACCAATTTTAACCATAATTTTAATTTTGACCCCAATTTTGACCCGCCACCACCGGAGACCGCCGGTCGCCGCCGTTGACCGGCGTTGACTTTTTTTTTTTTTTTGAATTTTTTTTTTCTTAAAAAAAATATTTTTATTAATATTACTGTCTAGGCTGCTAAAATACTGTCTCCGACAGTTATTTAACTGTCGGAGACAGTAATTTAACTGTTAATTGACTCTTTTGTTTTTTTTTTCTTCAAAAATATTTTAATTAATATTACTTTATTTGTTGCTAAATTACTGTCTCCAGCAGTTATTTAACTGTCGGAGACAGTAATTTAACTGTTAATTGACTTTTTTATTCTTAAATTTTTTTTTAAGAAATATTACTGTATTCGTTGCTAAATTACTGTCTCAGGCAGTTATTTAACTATCGGAGACAGTAATTTAACTGTTAATAGACTTTTTTATTTTTTCGTTCAAAAAAATTATTTAATTAATATTACTGCCTTGGATATTAAATTACTGTCTCCAACAGTAATTTAACTGTCTTAGACAATAATATTAATAATATTACTATTCGGAAAATTAATATTTATAATATTACTGTCCTAAACAGTAATATTACTATCTGAGACAGTAATTTAGTAGCCAAGACAGTAATATTAATTAAAATATTTTTTCTAAGAAAAACAATTCCAAAAAAAAAAAAAACGTCAACGCCGGAGACCGGCGGTCAACGGTGGTTGACCGGCCAGAAAAAAATTTAAGGAAAAAAAAAGTTTCAAAAAAAAAAAAAAAAAAAGTCAACGCCGGAGACCGGCGGCTTACCCCGGAATCTGGCCGGAAAAAAAAATATTTCAGAAAAAAATTATTTTCTGTAAAAAAAAAAGTTTTGGTGGTTAATGTGAAATATTTGTTTAAATTCGGGGTCAATGTGTAATATTAAGGAAGTTAGAGTATAATGGGTGGAATTGATAAGAATTATATTATTGAGGGTATTTTAGACTAAAGACATGGGGATGGGTTTAATTGAGAGACTGTTTTTTTTGTGGACCAAAATGCATTTAAGTCCCATGTGATGGGCCTTTTTGCCATTTGCCCTATTTGCGGTTTTTAACAAAAACCCCCAGAACTTTTAAAAATATCCAACCCCCCCCCCCCCCCCCCCCCCCCCCAAAAACTGCAAATAGCAAAAAAAAATCGAAAATTCGAAATCAAGCTTGAAGAAGGGTTGGGCTTCGATTTTTTGATGTAATTTCGACTCTTTTATGTGTAATATGCATTGGGTAGGTTGATTATGGAACCAATTTCATGTTAAAAAATCTTACAAATCGATTTGTATAGCTTTTTTTTCGCAAAAAAATGTTCGAACGCCCCTTGGGCGCCCATTTTGGGCGTTCAATTAAAAAAAAAGAAAAAAAAATTGCACTGGACGCCCAACTCGGCGCCCAAATGCAGCTTGCACGCCCAACTTGGTGGGCGCCCAAGTTGGGGTTTTACGCGTTTTGGGAGGGGGGGGGGGGGGGGTTGATATTTTTTGAGAAGTTTTAGGGTTTTAGAGAGATAAAATATTTTTTTGGGGGTTTTGTTATAAATCGTAAATAGCAATTCCCTTTATATATATGATCCAATGACGTGTATGGGGAACAAATATTTCAAAATAATGATTTTCAAAAACAAAAAATTGAAATGTTAAAATCAGTTTAAAACTGAACAGAAAATCAAATACAAAAGAATGGTAAACTGGATTTTCTTTTCAAAATAATGAAAATAAACAAATAAAAATATGATCCAAAATTATTGAAAAAAAATCATAAGAAAACATAAAATCAGAAATTTAAAAAAATATAAAATACAGATTTAGTGGAAGTATAATCTTTATAATATAAAGAATCGTGTATTTAAATATAAAAAAAAATGAACTATAAAATGTAAAGTTTGAAAATTCAAAATAACAAATTATAAAATATAAGGAAAAATATCCGATTTTTAACATAAATTGTTATATTTATATTTTGTAAATGTAAAATATTAGAAAAAACAATATTTTATCAAATTATATTAAAATTGAGGGGCAATTTGCTATAGGTCCTTTTATATTAGATTTTATAGCGATAAATCCACCTCATAAATAGGATTTTAAAATAAATTTATTATATACTTTGTGGCAAAAATACCTTTAATAATATATGGAAAATCACCAAATAATTAATCCACTTGGTATGAAGCGTTATCCCACAAATTTCTCCTCAAACTGAAATTCCAACAATTTCTCCCCAAAATAATTATGTAATCTACTATTTTTAATCCCTCTCAGAAAATCGGTGTAAACGCAGAAACATGGCTACCAAACTGCAGTTCGTCTTCCATAGAAATTATCTTGAACCCTTTCGTTGTTAGAAATATTTTGTTTGCTCTTTGAATTCATTTGCTATTTGCAAAGTTTCGGTTGATGTTTGAGGTTCGGCTACCTAGACGTCTATGAACAGCCACATCGAAATACCTCAAGAAAGCCAAAAGATGGTTCAAAGACCTAAAAATCTTGGTAAGTAACATTCTTACAACCTAAAAGTTCATATATTTTTAGAAATTTTGGTAATGATTTAACAACCAATATCTATGGGGATTTCTTTTCGCATCGGAGAAAGAGGATGAATTCGAAACACCACTGACATGTAAAAACATTCAGCAATTTCTAAAAGTATTGATGTTATGGGTCTTTTCTCTTTGTTTTCTTTTTGTTTTTTCGTGTGGTATGCATTATGAGTGTCTTTTTCTGCAAAGTATTTGAAATTTACATATTTTGGTATTTCGCCTCGTTGCTGTGGAAGTTGCAAGACTTACTTATTTGCAATATGTTATCATTGTGTTGGTTGTATTTTCTATTGTATGCAATTACTAGATTTCACTTTAAAATTTCTCATTTCTTGTTCGATTTTGGTTTCGTTTTGAAGTTTCTTGTTTGCAATTTTTTGTTTGAAATCTTGTTTGTAGTTTCATGTTGTTTTTGTATCCTGGATTTTGTTGATTTTCAGATGATTTGTATAGTGTGTGCATTCTCTTGTTTGTTTGCAATTTGTTGCTTGTTTGAATTGAGCCATCATGTTCTTGTTTGAGCTTTAAAATTTCTTGTTTGTCATTTATTATTTTCAGTTTCTTGATTGCACTTTGAATTTTTTTGTTTGCAACTACACTTATTATTTCGGTAATTAATAATTATAGTCTTACAATACATGATTGTATTTCGGTAATTGCATTTTGAAAGTTGAATCTTACACTCTTTGTTTGCATTTGCATATAATATTTGCTATTTTCAAGTACCATTTTTGTTTGGCTAAATCTCGTGTTACTTACATATGATGCTTTTTGTTTGCAGTTTATATTTTGCAAGTCTTGTATGCACTTGCATAAATTGTTGATGTTTGATATTTGCAATAATATTCTTTAGCTAATTCCTTCGTTCTGAATTATTTTTCTTTATTTGCTCTTCAAACAACCAAGCCAAAAAAAAGAAGGAGAAATCGCTAAATGACTGTTCAACATCATCCAAAAGGAAGAAAACAAAATCAACTCCGACTACAGTCGAGGCCCAAGAACCACTAATCGTTACATAAAGAAACACCAGTTCACATTATCGTTCTAATCTCGTTTTGTTGTCCATGTATTGCAGTTTGCAGTTTCAGTTGATAAAATGATTTCATGTATTTGCATTCACCTTGTAAATTCCAAGTTCAAATTGCAAATGAAAATGTTTGTTTTTCTATTGCATTATGTAATATTGTTTTTCTCAAACTAATGCAAATAACAAATTTATATTTGTTGTTTTAATATCTGCATTATTTGGGATGGACTTTGCTATTTATAATATACCAATAACATACTGAAATAATTTATGGTCCCGAATTCGTTTAATACAGAGGTGTTATCTTAAGTGTTATGACACTTGAACAAACATGCAGCGGAAATATAAAGATAAAAGAACAATACTCAGAATTAAAAATGTTCACAAGTAAAGACTTGTGAACTTGCCCTTTACAGGACGAAAAAATATATTAAAATCAGTATTCCAAGAATACAAACAGAAGAGGTGCGAAAACTTCTTCCTTATGAATGAATCTTTTTCAAGATCATTCTTACAATCAAATCTAGATACTAAAAGAAAAATATTAAAAATTCTAGATTTCAAAGATGTACTCGTGAGGAGTACGTAAAGAACTTATGAATGAATCACTATCTTGATCATTCTTACAACCAAGCCTAGAAACATATATACTAAACAATCTAGACTACAAAGAATGTACTTAAGATAAGTACGTAAAGAATGTACTCATGAAGAGTACAAACAACCGATTCTAAAACCACACTAAAACACTCATGTATTCTTTTCAGCTCTCGGTTTTTTATTTTGTAGAATCGATTAATATCATTGAGTATTGAAATCGGTATTTATAGACATTTCAAGCTTCCACTCCTCAGCCCATGATCTGCAAGAAAACCAACCACAAGAGCACTCAAGAAAATGAGTTAGTGGGTTAGTTAGGAAGTTAGAATAAAATCCACAATTAAATCCACTAAGCACTACTTAGCCCACTAAGCACTATACTTAACCCACTAAGCACTACTTATTCCATAACTAAAATTTAGTTTAAAAAATAAGAAAGATAAAAACACCATGTGGAAATAATCCACGTGTTTCAAACTCCCCCTTTTTAACTTTCTGATCAAAACTAAATTTTAGCTTAACTCCCCCTGAGTCATTGCTTGAACTCCCCCTGAATTTGACAACCAACATTAACATGAACGTTCAGAGGAAAAAACAGAACAAAGTCAACAATGTTCATAAAAATAATTAAAGTAGAATATCCAAAGTCTCCTCAGTATCAGCTGCTGCTCCTCCATCATCAGCACTGGATCCACTGCTTTCCTCTGCTCCTTGAGCTTCTCCTTCATTCTTTGCTCCTTCTTCACTGTCTTCATGACTAACTTTTTCTCCCCCTTTTTGATCAGAAAGAGCTTTTCGAAGCATTTCCACCATGGACTGGTGATAAGTGATCTGAGCTAAAGAGTGAGTAAGCTGCTGTAATAGAAGATCTCTAGGAACAGACACAAGATTGTTAGGAGTGTTGTCAACATTAGGAGCAACACCTTCAGTACCCAGATTATTTTGACCTGATTCAGTTGAGAGAAAAATTATCTCCATTCCAGGGAAGATCTTGGACATGAGGAGTTTTGAGAAAATTTTGAGAAACAGTTTTCATGCCAAATGGAATGTGAAGATATTATGATTCATCTTGGCCCAATTTTTGAGAAAAAAGAATGGAGTAGATGAGAGAAGGATACGAAAGATGAGTGGAAGATGAAATTTTCTGGGCAAGATGACCTATATCATTAAAGAAAAGTTTGCCAAAATCAACTTGTAATCCCATCCCCAATTTGTACATGAGTACTGCATGAGGTTTAGTAATCACAGAGACATTTTTTGGATGAAATCCAATTCATCACTGTGAGTCTGAACAAGACAGAATAAAATTGAGAAACTTTGAATTTTCTGGGGTGAGCAGCCCAACATTTTAAACGATTGCCAGAAAGAGTCTTACAAACCTCAGTAAAATCACCATAATTATCCTCATCAATCACAGTAGGAATTCGTAAATGAGAGTTGATAATTTTGGGAGAAAAAAAATATGGAATTTCGCACAAAAACTTTGCCAAAGTTTGGAGAATTTTTCTTTAAAAAGGAGGTTTGTAACAGAGGGATCATAAGGACAGACAATCTCAACTAGACTAAGGATTTTTCTTTGATCACGAAAATCAGTAATCCTATTATGTCTATTAAACTCATCCTTGGAAATTTTCTTCTCCTCAATGAATTGGCAATTCATGATTTGAGGACTCAAATTTGAATCAGATTCAAAATAAAAGGTTGTACTGAAAGCATTGTTTACCTCAAAAGAGTTGACAGATCATTCCCATCCAATTTCAGCTCTTCTTCTTCAAAAGATTCCTCTTCTTCTGAGTCTTCAAGTTCATCTGGGATGTATGTTGGCTCAGGTGATGCAACACGTGGGGCAACATCTTCCTGCATCTGAGAGGATTCCTCAGAAGAGTCACTGTCTGACTCTGAGGGTGGCAATTTTTTGCGAAATGAGGCAAGGAGAACTTCCCAGCTATCATCACTTTTCTCTTCTTCTTCAGCATGGGAAGGTGATGCATCCACTTGAACAGCTGCCTCGGCCAGAGTTTCCAGTGGATCTTCATGTGGAGCTGAGGGTGTTTCTTCAGTGGTAGTGAAATCCTGAGCATCAACAGAGGGAATGTCAACATGCTTGACAGAGGACATCCCTGAAGAATCAGGCATTTCTTCATCCTGGTAGGGAGCAACATCCTCCGCAGCACTCTGAGAAACATTGGCTGAGACAGTGGGTGCAACAACATCTTCTGGAACATGTGCAACAACATCTTCAGAAAGAGAATGTTGTGAAGGTGCTGCTGCCATGTTAGGGTGAGATGTCTCCCCCTGAGTTGATGCTGGTGGAATCGAGTCTTTGGAAGATGACTCAGTGGAGCTTGAGGAGAGAGCTTGGGCTTGGTTCTGCAAAAGTAGGATCTCCTTCTTCATCATCAGTTTCTTCATCAACCAAATGAAGGCATCTTGGTGGGTTTGGCCTAACTGGAGTGCGACCGACTCTGCTGCCTCTTCTTCTACCTCTGCCGCCTCTGCTGGGAGAATGTCTTACCTTCGGCGTTGTGACCCAGTAGCATTCAGATCTGGGAAAGGATTCATGCGCTTGGACCGGCGAGTTGGAGATCTTCCTGCAGTGAAAGAGGGACCCACGTACTCGAAGTTGTCTGGGTCAATCGGATTCAGCTCGTCTCCGGGCTCAATAAAGCTGATCGGCATAGCTTCAAGGTTGACAGGATGAACGATGATGGCTAGATTCTGGTCTGCTGGTTCAGGTGCTGCAGCATCTTTGTGGACATCACCAACAGCTGGAAGAGGATTTCTAGGAGGAGATGCCATGATACAGTAGATAAAAATTGCTTCTTGTGCTTTTTATTTTTGAGTGTGAATTTTCGAAAAAGAAGCACGAAATTTATAAGCCCTAATTTTTGCAAAAAAAAATCGAAGTGGAGAAGGTGAAGAAGTGGTGTGCGTTTTTCTTGGAGAAGGTGTGATTAAGGAGAATAAAGGTTTATTTGGCAGTTTAAAACAAAACGTGACACATGGCATAATAAGAGTGGAATTAGTGGAAAATAAAAGACTAACCCATGTACCCCATGACCCATATAAATAGTGATAATTCAATATAAATAAAATAAAATTAGTAGCACTCACGAAATTTTCACAAAAATAAGAAACACATTTATTAATGATTAATAGTGTGAGAAAAATAAATTGGCTAACAGGCATAGATTTTATTATATATATATATATATATATATATATATATATATATATATATATATATATATATATATATATATATATATATATATATATATATATATATATATATATATATATATATATATATATATATATATATATATATATATATATATATATATATATATATATCTAATAATTTTTTTTTTTTTTTTTTTAAACTCTTATTTTCAAGTCAAACAATTCACATGGAACATGATCAAGTGTTCAGTTTGAAGGTTCCTCAGTTACTAAGATATGACTATCAAAATAGAGGAGTTTGACTTATGTGAGTGTAATTATTTCCCAAATGTTTACATGAAGCATGATCACGTTTCAAGGTGAAAGACTTCCAGTTACTGATTTAGAAAAATAATTCATCACAGTGAAGTCATTATTTAAAGAAGCTAAGCTTCAATAAATTATGTTGCAGCTTAAGATATTTAATGAGGTGCTGCAACATTTTTCAGGACATGTTTATTGAGTACACATCCCGAGAGATTTTCTAAGTTCAGAAAACCTCTCATAATCTAATGCCTTTGTAAAGATGTCAGCCAGCTGATCTTCTGTAGGAATGTACTTTAAGCACACTATATTTTTCTCAACTATATAACGAATAAAATGATGTTGAATATCTATGTGTTTAGTTCGTGAGTGTTGAACAGAATTTTTTGAAATATCAATAGCACTTGAATTATCACAATATATGGTCAGGGTGTCACTGGTTAACCCATAATCCCCCAACATTTGTTTCATCCAAATTAGTTGACCACAACATCCTCCAGCAGCTACATATTTTGATTCAGCTGTTGAAAGTGATACACAATTTTGTTTTCTACTAAACCAAGAAATCAAATTATTCCCCAAAAAGAAACATGCACCTGATGTGCTTTTTCTGTCACTAATATCCCCAGCCCAATCAGAATCACTAAAACCTATCAAGTTTGTGTTTGTGTATTTGAAAAACTGAATCCCTAAATCTACTGTACCTGCAACATACCTAATAATCCTCTTCACAGTTTTAAGATGAGTGACTTTGGGATTAGCTTGATACCTGGCACACACACAAACACTAAACATAATGTCAAGCCTGCTTGCTGTTAGATACAGAAGGCTTCCAATCATGCTTCTGTATAGAGTGCTGTCAACATCTTCTGCAACATCATCCTTGGACAGTTTTTGGCTAGAACCCATTGGAGTTTTCATGTGCTTGGCTGACTCCAACTCAAATCTTTTGACCAGATTGAGAGCATACTTCTTTTGATTTACAAAAATTCCTTCACCTGACTGTTTGATTTGGAGTCCTATGAAGTAATTCAACTCCCCTACCATGCTCATTTCAAAAGTGTGAGACATAGAATCTACAAAAGACTGTAAAAGGTTAGCACAAGTAGAGCCAAAAACAATATCATCAACATATATCTGTACAATAATGATATGGTTATTTGTTCTTCTAACAAATAGAGTTCTGTCTGCTTTTCCTCTAGAAAATTGTATTTCAAGTAAGAAGTCAGTGAGTCTTTGATACCAAGTTCTAGGAGCTTGTTTAAGACCATACAAAGCCTTCTTAAGCTTGAACACATGATCAGGTTTGGCAGAATCTTCAAAACCCTTGGGCTGCTCTACATATGCTTCTTCATTTAAAAAAACATTTAGAAATGCACTTTTGATATCCATCTGATACAATTTGATTTTAAGAAAACAGGCTATAGCAAGAAGTAACCTAATAGATTCAATTCTAGCTACTGGAGCAAAGGTTTCATCAAAATCTATACCTTCAGTATGAGTATAACCTTGTGCTACTAACCTAGCCTTATTTCTAACAACTGTACCTTTTTCATCAGTTTTGTTTTTGAAAATCCACTTAGTTCCTATCACATTTATACGACTTGGTCTGGGAACTAAGTACCAAACATCATTCCTGATGAACTGATTCAGCTCTTCATGCATTGCATTAATCCAAAACTCATCCTTCAGTGCTTCTGCAATATTCCTTGGTTCTACTGAAGATACAAAACAAGTAGTTCCAGTTAGTGCACATTCAGAAGATAAATTTGCAAATCTTACCATATCTCTGTAATTCACTCTCTCTTTTCTTCTGGTCCTTATTCCATCAAAGATATCTCCCACAACTTGAGTAGAGGGTTGATTTTTCTGGATTCTACTTGATGGTTCCTTTCTGCAGACATCATGAATTAGCTGCACTTCAGCTTTTGTGCTCTCTGTAGGCTGTATTGAGTCAGGTGTGGTAACACTTGGTTCAACACCCTCTTTTCTTGAGACTGGACTGTCTATATCTGGAGCATCTGTGGCAGTAGTGTCTTCTTTAGTTGTTCCTCCTTCAGCAATCAGGTCATCAACTTCATCTTCAGCTGTTTTACTGCGGGGATCAGCAAAATCATCAAATACTACATTTACAGATTCAATAATGGTTCGAGTTCTTAAGTTATATACTCTATAAGCATGACTGTTATTAGAGTATCCCTTAAATAAACTCAAATCACTTTTGGAATCAAATTTAGCTAGATGATCTCTATCATTGAGGACATAGCAAACACATCCAAACACATGCATGTATTCTAGATCAGATTTTTCTCTTAAAAAATACACCAAAGTATATCTCGAAAAATCATCAACACACACAAATACATATTTTTTACCACCTAGGCTTTCTACCTCTATAGGACCCATAAGATCCATATGTACAAGTTCAAAACAAATGGTGGTACCAACGGGTTGTAACACATTGTGTGATACTCTAGTTTGCTTTCCCTTCTGGCACATTCCGCATATAGGAATGTCCTTGATCTTGAGATCAGGAATTCCTCTTATGGCATTGTACTTGTTGAGCAGCTTCAGATTTTTGAAGTTTGTGTGATCTAGTTTCTGGTGCCACAGCTCTAGTTCACTTACTCTTGAGCTCTTGCTTGAGATGGTGTCACCTGTTTGATAACAATTATCCATTGATATGGAACCTGTCAGTACACAATGATTTTGATTATCAAACACACAACAACAGTATTTATCAAATTGAGCCCGTAGATCATCATCACACAATTGACTAATACTGATGAGGTTTGACCCCAATCCTTCAACATGTAAGACATTTGAAAGTTTTGGAAGTCCCTCAATACTGAGTGTTCCACGTCCAACCACTTTGCCTTTAGCTCCTCCTCCATAGGTTACACGTCCTCCATTGAGTGTATGGTAGTTTGATAGAAATTCTTTAGTTCCAGTCATGTGCCTAGAGAATCCACTATCAAAGTACCATGAACCTGAAATGTTAGCATTTAAAGAAGTGTATACTGCTTTGTACATAAGTTTACCTTTGGGAGTCCATATTCTACACTCCTTTTTGGTAAATTCTACCTTTTTCTTGGAGGTGTTCCCTGGAGTGCTGTGGCTCATTTTGTACAACATTTTGTCACTACTGAGTTTTTCACAAAATGGACGAATATGTCCTGGTGAGAAACAATAATGACAAATGCATCTCCTTATTCTGGACTCTGAAGTGGTGACTGTGAAATTCCTGGATTCCTTGCCATCTGAACTCTTCTCTTTGACAACGACAACTTCTTTCTTCTTCACTGGCTTGTGTTTCTTCACTTGTTTCTTGAACCCTAGACCTTCCTTTTTGTTGTACTTTTCCAGTGACACAATCTCTTTGAGTTTAGTTGTGTCGGTATTCATCCTCTTGATTGCTAGAGTCGCTTCTTTGAGTTCATCTTTCACCTTTGCCAGTTCAAGATCCTTCTTGGTGATACCAACCTCCAAATGAGTGATTGTTTCTTTGAGAGAAGGATTTTCCTTGTTGACTGCATCTAGAGCATGAGTCTTCTTCTCCAAGTCACTGAACAATTTCTTGTACATTTCTTCCTCATCACTAACTGCTTCATTACTGGATTCTGCTGCATTCAAAGAAATAGAGTTTAAACATGTATAATGATCAGTATTTAACTCAGAAATTTCAGTTACTGAAAGTGTTTCAGAAGGTGTTGCAGCATCCAGAGAGACTCCTTGTGATTCTGTTTCAGAAGCATTTCCAGTGATATATCTGACTGAGAGGGCTTGTTTAGTGGATTGTTGTTCATCTGTCTGTTCAGGTTGCTCTTCCTCCTCATCACTGACTGCACAAATCAGACTCATTCCTCTTCTTCTCAAGGTATTTGCACATTCATTAGCATAATGTCCAAATCCTGAACATGCCCTGCATTTAATATGATCCAAGTTAGGTGGTTCAGAATTTGAACGAATAAATGAAGAATTTTTTGAAGTGTTTTGAGAAGATGTTTGAGGAAATGTTCTCTGTGGAATAGATCTGTTCCGAGGCTGAGTTTGTCGATTTTGTGGAGAGCTTTCTGGAAATAACTGTCTGGGCTTGATTCCACTTCGTCTGTACGCCCTATTGAATTTCTGAATTTGAAATGCCACATTGTTGTGACATTCATCTGCATCATCATCATATGCCGTAGCAACTTCTTCCTTTTCTAGTTCTGCCTGGAGTGCATTTGATAGATCGTCTGCTGTCCACTGTAATTCTGGTGTTGGAAATACATCCCCATCCGTATCTGTGATAGTTGGTGGCTTCCATCCAGTAAGAATAGATCTCCAGGCTTTCTCATCAATGGCTTTGATGTACGCCCATTTCCAGTAGGTGTAGTTTGTGCCATCAAGTACAGGAGGTCGCATAGAAGCACTCATCTGAGTATCTATCACGAATTCGTTTCTGAAAAAATAGGAACAAACACTTAGTATACGTCAAGTGTTGGCTCTTGATGCCAATTGAAATAATTTATGGTCCCGAATTCGTTTAATACAGAGGTGTTATCTTAAGTGTTATGACACTTGAACAAACATGCAGCGGAAATATAAAGATAAAAGAACAATACTCAGAATTAAAAATGTTCACAAGTAAAGACTTGTGAACTTGCCCTTTACATGACGAAAAAATATATTAAAATCAGTATTCCAAGAATACAAACAGAAGAGGTGCGAAAACTTCTTCCTTATGAATGAATCTTTTTCAAGATCATTCTTACAATCAAATCTAGATACTAAAAGAAAAATATTAAAAATTCTAGATTTCAAAGATGTACTCGTGAGGAGTACGTAAAGAACTTATGAATGAATCACTATCTTGATCATTCTTACAACCAAGCCTAGAAACATATATACTAAACAATCTAGACTACAAAGAATGTACTTAAGATAAGTACGTAAAGAATGTACTCATGAAGAGTACAAACAACCGATTCTAAAACCACACTAAAACACTCATGTATTCTTTTCAGCTCTCGGTTTTTTATTTTGTAGAATCGATTAATATCATTGAGTATTGAAATCGGTATTTATAGACATTTCAAGCTTCCACTCCTCAGCCCATGATCTGCAAGAAAACCAACCACAAGAGCACTCAAGAAAATGAGTTAGTGGGTTAGTTAGGAAGTTAGAATAAAATCCACAATTAAATCCACTAAGCACTACTTAGCCCACTAAGCACTATACTTAACCCACTAAGCACTACTTATTCCATAACTAAAATTTAGTTTAAAAAATAAGAAAGATAAAAACACCATGTGGAAATAATCCACGTGTTTCACATACAATCAACAAAGAAAAATATAAAAAATAAAATCCCAAAAATACAACATAAAAGCGATCATGGGATTTGAAAGAGAGAGCGTGAGGAGAGAGAGAGGGAGGAGAGAGAGATGTGAGAGAGAAAAGAAAGAGGAGAGAGAGGAGAGAAAAAATAAGGAGAGAGGAAAGATAAGATAGAAAAGACCCTGAGAGGAATGAGAGAGAGAGAAGTGAGAGAGATAAGAGAGAGTGATATGGGAGATTTGTTTCCTTATTTTAATTATTCCATATAAGTATTAATTAAGAGTATTTAGGTCCATATAGTAATAATTTAAACAAATTTATACGAGTTTTTGTTCAAAATACCTACACCTATATTCATCTAATGAAATGGACTTCCATCTATATAAGTTCCAAGTAAGGGTGTCTAGCCAATTTACCCTAAAATAAATAATTGTATTGTTATCATACTAGTTTCCATGTAAATTATAATTTTAAATAATTTTATTTTATACATAAATGTTTTGAAATAAGGTAAACAAAAAAAGAATAAAATCTATAATAAGGATTAATTAAGGGAAGAAGTCCAAAAATGAAATAAATGTCGGGTCAAAATTGGAGATGTGAAAACACCAATTGTGTACCTTGACTTTATATATTATATAGATAGATCATAATTGTAAATAATTTTATTTTATACATAAATGTTTTCAAATAAAGTAAACAAATAAAGAATACAAAATGTAATAAGAATTAATTAAGGGAAGAAGTCCAACAATGAAATAAATGAAACAAATGTCGGGTTAAAATTGGAGATGTGAAAACATCAATTGTGTACCTTGACTTTATATATTATATAGATTAACAAAAATTATATTAGATTATTTATAGAATGTCCATAATATCTCTAAATTCCAAATTAACTATCATAATTATTTTTCAAAATATAGTGTTACATATAGATCAATATAAAAGACTTTAAGAGAACATAATTGGATTATATTATGTAGCCCACAAGAGGTCTTTAGTTGGTGGCGAACAAGAGAAAAAAGTGTCAAATGATTAAGTTCAAATTTCCATTAAGTAGAATATAGCTATATGGTTAGCTATGGATTCTTCGTTACCAAAAAAATTAAAGAAATTATCTTGTATAATAAATTAATAATAAGGTTTAATTGTCCTATTTTTTACAATGGCCAAAACATGAAAACATAAAATTTAAAAAAACAACTAAATTAAAACAATGTTATGAAATATTTATGTAGATGTCCAAATGAACAGACACCATCACATGAAGGGTCAACAACATTTAGTGTGTACATCAAAAGAGTTTTAAGTCCATTTAATTTTCTTGAAGTTTATGACCTTATAGTGGTCTTCCTTGTATATTACACTATGTAATGTGTGTTGTACACACTTGAAGATACGAATAAGATATTACATATTCTCCCTGCTTATTTTGTAACTTATAAGTTTTGAGGTACAAGAAAGAGACATAGACATCGACAACAATACACATTTGCTCTACCTATTCGTACTGACCCTTTTTTCAAGATTCCGACTAATTTGATCGTTGGAGTGCTAACGTCGGGAGACTCCTCCCGATACTCCTTTTTTGTAGATCCCCAGGGCTTGGTTTGGCTTCAACAACGGCCCTTATCCATTATATTTTCTTATTCTCTTATTCCGATTAGGGGTTTTGTGCATAAGTCTCCCACCAAGCATCTTTATTATTCTAGGTTTATGGGCTATATATTTTTCACCAATAAGCTCATCCCTTTAATATTTATTATAAATAAAGGAAACATTCATGTATATGACAATATTACCCCCAACCATTTATACCCAATTCTTAATTATAACCCCAATTTAATCAATGTTGTCCACAAAATTTGACTTTTTTTTTAAAAACTTTTGTTTTTTCAATATTTTTTTGCTGCCGAATTCTGGCGTTGACTGGCGGGTCAACGCGTGTATTCGGCGTTGACTTTTCGATTTTTTTTTTCTTCTTCCGGATTTTTTCGCCGGTTTGCGTCGTTGACTTTTTTTTTTATGTTTTATGTTTTTTTTTTACTTCCGCCGCTAAACGTTGACCGTAATTGTGCTGTCACTGATAGTAAATTAACGTAATTATACTGTCAATGATAGTTAATTAACGTAATCGTACTGCCGTTGACAATACATTTATGTAATTGTTCTGCCGTTGACAATTATAAATTAACGTAATATTATTATTTTTATTTTTTGTTATTTTTTTTATTTTGTTTGATTTGTTGACAAGTCAACGTAATTATATTACTGTCGTTGATAGTAAAATAACTGTAAACACAATAATATTACTGTCAACAACATCAATATTATTATTTTTTTGGGTTTTTTGTTTTGTTTGAGTTATTCACGAAGTAACGTAATAAAATTACTGTCTATTACTATAGTATTACTGTAAACACAATAATATTACTGTGGTTGACGGTAATATTACTGTTGTTATAATAAATATTGTTGTTAACCACATCAATATTATTATTTTGTTTGGATTTTTTTGTTTGTTTGAGTTATTCACGGAGTAACGTAATAATATTACTGTCTATTATTGTAATATTACTGTGGTTGACGGTAATATTACTGTTGTTATAGTAATATTACCATTGTTATAGTAATATTACTGTCACTCACAGTAATATTAATTCTTTTGGCTTTTTTTTTTATGTTTACATTTGTTGAACGGTCAACATAGTAATATTACTCTATTACACAATAATAATGAGTATTGTTGTGTTAATACTACTGTGCTAGAGGTTAATATAACAATATTACTGTGTTAAACTGTAGTATAGTTAATTTTACTGTGTTTAACAGTAATATAGTTAATATTACTGTCAATCACAGCAATATTGTTGTTTAAACGAAAAAAAAATGTTACAGAAAAAAAGAAAAAATAAATAAAATAAAAATCGAAAAGTCAACGCCGGAGATTGGCGTCGACCGCCAATCAACGCCGGAATCCGGCGGCAAAAAAATGTTTTTTGAAAAAAAAAAATTGGGTCAAAATTGAATAATTTGTGAAATTCGGGGTCAAATTGATGTTAAATTAAATTAAAGATGAAATTGGAGCATATTAAAGTATGATGGGCTATTTTAGTCTCTTACAAAAAATTGGACCATGTGTAGACTTATTTGTAAAGGAGTTTTTTGTCAGGATCTTTTTATGAATAAGTACCCACTGATGGGCTTATTTGTAATGACCCCTTCGGATTATTCCGGTCACATATGTTATTCCTCAATCTTATTATTTAAGAAAATAAGATTACAGATTACGTAAACTAAGGTAATCCATAATACTTTACCATAAGTTTCTCATATTTATTATGGTTGACCTCAAATTCAATTTTAAGTTTACAAATATTAATTATAGGTGTGATTTAAATAAAATTAAATAAATGTACAAATAACTATGAAATAAATTTATTAATTCCTTTTTTATCACAATTTTCTCATACGAACTCCATTTGAAATGATTTGCACTGGACATACCATACTAATACATTTTAATGTTTTGCAATTTTAGAGATTAATTTTGTATCATGCTCTAAAATCAATACAAAATTTTGTAAACAAGATGAATGTATTTTTGTCGAAACAACTTTGATATAAAACAAAAATATGGATCTTAGATACTTAAATTTTAAGAACCGTGGGTGTATGCACAATTCTAAAAACAATCACATACAATATCTTTGGAGCAAAAAATCCTAAAACAATAAACCTACATAATTTGAAGATGGAAGTAACTTACAAAGATAACTTCAACTTTTCAGCTAGCAAAGGTTACAAATCTTCTGGGTAAACAACATAAAACCCTTCCGTGTTAAGGAAAATTTGCACCAAACCATCATGTGTTTCTTTTCTTGCATAATACCCCTTATGTTTCATTTTTTCTTGCATGAAATTCCCATTTCCGTTAATAGTTAATATTGTTAACTATAGCTGAGATTTTATGCAAGTTGTTTGTAACATAGGGGAATTTGGTGCATGGTTTTGCAACACAAGGGGGGTTTACGCAAAATTAATTTATTCATTTAAATTCAAAATATTTTATTAAATTAAGTCGAATACATCTATTAATTTAAAATATGAAAATAAAAAATTTAACATTCGAAACGGAAGTTGGAACGAATTCTCAAATTAATACAGAATAATTTATAAACATATATAATCATTCTTATAAAATAATTTTATATTTTCAATAAATCAAAATTTTAAATACATTAATAAGTTATATCATATAAAAATTGATTTGTTTTGGAAAACATTCACGACACCTATTAAATTTTTATTTTTCATATTGTAAGTGAATAAATGTGTTCGATTTAATTTAAGGAAATAATATGAAATTTAAATGAATAAATTAATTTTGCATAAAATTTCCTTGTATTGTAGAAAATATGCACTAAATCCCCTTCTGTTATAATTTTGTTTTTTTGCATAAAATCCCCTCTATAGTTAACGGTGAAAAGGGAATTTCATGTAAATTAAAATGAAACACAAGGGAATTTTACGCAAAGAATAAAAATACAAATGGATTTGGCGCAGGTTATCATTAACACATGGGGGGTTTTATGCTGTTTACCCAAATCTTCTTGCTCGATCAACTCAAAGGCTTAAACACCGGAAGCAATTGCTAAGAAAAAATTGTTCATTTAAATGGTATGGATATTTTCTTAACGAGACCTCATTTCATAAAAAAAAATATAATATATTTTTTGGGGGTTGGGTGAAGTGACTGGTCCCGCCACATCCAAACGTTTATCGTTCATTTACAACTAAATTTTATCCAAACACAGCACACCAGATAACGGATACTCTCCAATATCTCAAGAAATAAAAAAACATGTACAACAGTTGATTCAGTTTTTTTCCATGGCATCTCTGCCTCCAGTTGCGTTTAGCAACACCGTCAAAATCGATCAAGAATTCAAGAAATTCTCCGCTCCTTCTCTTCCATTTGAAAAGGTAGACCGCTTTTGTATTTTGTTAATCCTCACATTATACGTGGGTGGGTTATATATATGTTATACTGAGTTATTCTCAATTTTTTCCCGAGTGTAGAAAAATCATGGCACGAAAGAGTTGGATAAAGATTTGGGCTCTTTCAGTTCGGAATTCAGAGAAGCACTTTCTTTGATAAGAGAAGGTAACAGAAAACTTGAATCATCTTCTTATGTTCCTCTTTTGCGAGAGTGTATGGAGAATAATTCTGTTAGAGGGGTAGCTTCCATTCACTCCCACATTTTTAAAACTGGGTTTTGTGAAGAACTATTCCTCATGACATTTCTTGTCAATGTTTATGCAAAATGTGGTGAGATGGCAAGTGCTCGTAAGGTGTTCGACAATTTGCCTAAAAGAAACGTTGTCACCTGGACTTCGTTGATGACTGGCTATATCCACAATTCGCAACCTGAGTTCGCTATTGATATTTTCAAGGAAATGGTGGAAGTCGGGGGTTACCCTACGAATTACACATTAGGAATTATCTTAAATGCTTGCTCTTCTTTGTTCGATATTGAATTTGGGAAGCAGATTCACGCATACATCATAAAGTATGATATTGAGTACGATGCAAGCATCGGGAATGCACTCTGTAGCTTTTACTCCAAATGCCGCTGCCTCGATATGGCAATTAGGGCATTTCAGAGGATCGAGGAAAAGAATGTGATTTCATGGACAGCTGTAATATCTGCTTGTGGGGACAATGGAAATTCTGCTATGGGATTGGATATGTTTGTTCAAATGCTTGCCGAGGGTGTCGAGCCAAATGAGATAACTTTGACGAGTGTATCGAGTTTATGTTGCACAATGCAAGCCCTGGATGCAGGATCTCAGGTCCATTCTTTGAGTATAAAACTTGGGTACGAATCAGATTTACCCGTAGCAAATTCTATTATGTATTTGTACTTGAAAAGTGGGTGCATTAGCGGGGCAAAGAAGTTATTCGATGGCATGAACACTGTCAGCTTAATTACATGGAATGCCATGATTGCGGGCCATGCAGAAATGACTAGTCATGCAGATGACGGTCTTTCAGCCTACATTTGTGGGATTGAGGCCCTTAAAATATTCCATCGAATGCAGAAATCAGGGTTGAAACCCGATTTATATACCTTCTCAAGTGTGTTATCTATCTGCAGTAGTTTAGTGGCTTTAGAGCAGGGGGAACAAGTTCATGCTCAGACAATAAAGACTGGATTTTTGTCTGACATGGTTGTCGGAACTGCCCTCCTTAACATGTACAATAAATGCGGGAGTATTAATCGAGCAACCAAAGCTTTTCTAGAGATGTCTACAAGAACATTAATTTCATGGACTTCAATGATAACAGCATTCGCACAAAACGGGCACTCACAACAAGCCCTAGAGATTTTCGAGGATATGAGATTTGTAGGGATTAGGCCGAACAAGATTACATTTGTAGCTGTGCTCTCAGCTTGTAGTCAAGCTGGAATGGTTGACCAGGGTTTAGCCTACTACGAAATGATGAAAAACGAGTACAAAATAATTCCTGTGATGGACCATAATGCGTGCATGATTGATATGTTTGTGAGGTTAGGTCGGGTCGACGAAGCCTTTGACTTTATCAAGAAGATGGATTTAGCGCCAAACGAATTCATATGGTCAATCTTGATTGCGGGCTGTAAAAGTCAGGGGAAATTGGAGTTGGCGTTTTATGCTGCGGAGCAATTGCTTGAACTTAAACCAAAAGATCCGGAGATATATTTCCTACTGTTAAACATGTACCTATCTGCAGAAAGATGGAAGGATGTTTCTAGAGTGAGAAAAATGATGAAAGAAGAGAAGGTGAACAAAGTAGTGGACTGGAGCTGGATTAGCATCCGGAACAAAGTGTACGCATTCAAGGCTGACACGAAGAAACATCAAAACGATGAAATTGCTAAGCTTTTGGTGGATTTGCTTGATAGAGCAAAGGCCATTGGATATAAAGTCGAGACAAATTTGGAGATGACGGTGCATGACGAAAACGAGGAAGCAATAATTGCCTTAGAGCCTCTTCATGCCCATCACAGTGAAAAGTTGGCAGTTGCGTTTGGTTTACTCAACACTTCGAACGAGGCACAAATTCGGGTTATCAAGAGTATTAGCATGTGTAGCGACTGCCATAATTTTATTAAATTTGTCTCGATACTGACGTCAAGAACTATAATAATTCGGGATAGTAAGAAACTGCACAAATTTGACAATGGACAGTGTTCATGTAAGGATTTTGGTAATCTTGTTTGATGACTTACTTTCGGGTGTCGTGATCATTTATTTAATAAATGATTGTGCAATTTCATCTAGATTTCTCGTTCTACTTTGTTCATCATTTCTTGCATAAAATTTCTCATTTAGCAATTTCTGTTATGAAGAGATCTTGATCTGGGTATTTGCTTGGATGGTTCTCTGTTGCAGGGAACTATTTTATATCTTTCTTCCTGTTCTTTTCTCTTCCTGTGTTTAGTGTTTTCTTTTGTCTTAATTCTACTTTAAAAAAATAAAAAAAGTTATTAAAAAAAATAGAAAATAAAAAACGAAAACTACTTTTTAAAAGAAAAGGAAAAACAAAAAATGGGGATGTGAGTAGTGGGAAGAAGCTAATGGAAGGATAATTTTGAAGGATAATTTTGAATTTAGAGAAAAGGTGAAAGGAGTATGAGTTTATCTCAAAGAGTGAAATATGAATTGAGCCTCTCTCTATTAATGAAAGGTTTGAGGGAGTTTTCTCAAAAAACATCTTATTTCTAAGCCTTTCACGACATTCACGATAAAATTCAATATGCAATGCGTCCTTTTTGGACATTTTTACTTGCACTCATTTGCAACATATGTATTAATTTCAAGTTGCCATTTTATCAATAAATGCATCTAGCGTTTTACTCATTAAAATTGTTGCGAATGAATTCCTTTTCATTTGCGCTCAATCTTTCTAGGGATTATTTGAGAAAACCCCCTCATATGCATTTTATCATTAGACTAGATCCATTTTTTTTACTCCCTTTTTAGATAAATCCAATTGTATTTTATTAAGCAAATTATATTATTAATAACCTATTTTACCCTTTCTCAATTTCTTTAACCTAACCACATTTCTCATATAGCCGTGTCTCTCGTTTCTCTTCTCTCTTCCTTCTCTGAAATTTGCACAACTCACGCTCGCACCTCGTCGCCCCATCATCTCCAGCCTCCTCTTCCTCCTCCTCCTAAGCGAGATCTCCCACCGGCCGTCCCTCTCTTTTCCCTCCAACACCGGCACCGCAAATTATCTCTATGAATCTCCTTCTCTCTCTCAATAACTATCCATAATCTCTCTTCGATTCCCTCTTTCGTCTCTTTCCTATGCAATGTTTCTTCCATCACGGCGGCGGAAGTTGGGGCAATTTCCAGCCCCTGGAATTCTCTATTTCAATACAGTGTTTTTTGCTGGGAGCGCATCATCAACTTTCAAGGTTAAAATTTAATTGTATTCGCAACAGTTGTAGAATCCATATAGAATTTAAGAAGTTTGGAAATGAAATCAAGAGTTTTTGTATAAAAGCAATTCAGATTTTTTAATGGAAGGTGGTGGTGATGTAGTAGCAGGAACCAATTAAACACATATTTGGCCCCTCTCTTGTTAAGACAAGATGACTTTTTTTTATATAATTATTTTTTGGTACGGTGATGAATGGTAATTAGAATTTGTGTGTGAATTAGATTATGGTGTGACAGGGGTAAAGAAAGATGTGAGCATAGAGAATTTGAATGATGGTTTTGTATCTTTTGGTAAAAGATCAGTGCAATGGGCCATTACATTAATATTTTTCTAATTGTTTTGTAGTGGAATATGTTAATAATTTGGTGGATTTTAATATTTTTTTGTAATGGGTTTGGATGAGATTGTAGTAGATTTAAAATTCTTGCTTTGTAAACTGATTTTTTGTTTTGAATGAATTAAATTTACACGTTGTTGTCTTCTTTTTTTTCGGTTCAAGTTCTTGCACAAGTGGAGTGATGGCAACAAGTGGGACGAGGTTGGGTGATGCTCGGGTGACTCTACTATTGCCTGTAATGACATTTTTTATTAAATGGGATTTTCGTAGTGGATTTAGGCAAGTTTTTAGTGGATTTTCTCATTGTAAAGGGGATCTTTTGTAGTTGATTTCTATATTTTTGTAGTGGTTTTTGATGAACTTGTAGTGGATTTCAGACAAAGTATACTTGATGCAGGCGCGAGCAATAGAGAAGGGGATGTCGATGCGCTTATAGTAAATAGTGGTTTTCGAATTCTCAAGCGACATTAAATAGTGGATTACGTTAGAGAGATAGGGGTTGCAGTGAATAGTGGATTTCAAACAGTGAATAGTGTATTTCGAATAATGGATTTTAAATTCAGGCAGTGAAACAGTGAATAGTGGATTTCGAATAGTGGATTTTAAATTCAGGCAGTTAAACAGTGAATAGTGGATTTCGAATAGTGATTTTAAATTCACGGAGTTAAACAGTGAATAGTGGATTACGAATAGTGAATATTAAGCTTATAATGGATTTTCGTAACGAACTACGTTAATACATAGTGGTTTTCGATAAGTTTATAATGAATTTTTGTAATGAAATACATTAATTACATAACGATTTTCGTTAATTACATAGTGGTTTTCGATAAATTTATAATGATTTTTTTGTAATGGAATAAATACATTAATTACATAATGATTTTTGTTAATTACATAGTGGGTTTCGATAAGTTTATAGTGGATTTCAATTGTTAAAAACTTTGTTTTTTAAATCAAAATGTCAAAAGAGAATTTTAAAAAAAATCAAAATTAAAAATTAATTTTTAAAAACGAAAATATTTTTTTTTTAAAGAAAATCAAAATTTTATAATTTTTTTATAAAAAACGCTTCAGAATAAAAAAAAGCAAAAAAAAAACACACAGTTTAATCAAAATTTTAAAAAATAATTTCTGCAAAAAAAAAAAAAGTCAACTAAAAACAGAATTAAAAAAACGTAATTTGTTTTAATTGAAATGGCATAAGATTTTTTGAGAGATTTTGGGGATTAGGCGGATTTTTAGGGGAGTTATTTTGGGAAAATAAATTAAACATTAAAATTAAAAAATACACTACAAGGGTAATATAAGTATTTTGCTATGGGAGGGGGTTATCTCAAAAATGGAATTATTAATTGGACTTATCCCTCTTAGGAAATTGAGTGAGGGGTTTATCTCATATAACCCCATCTTTCTAAGCACAAACCAAGATGAAAACAAATATTATTTCATATGATTTTACGCAATTTACAAGAATCGGCTTCTTATCCCTCCTTAACGGCGGAAAAAATATCTCATCAAAATGACAATTGACTACATATGTCATAGAAATATCTCTCATTATGGGCTCAAAATAAATCATTGTAGAAGTAACAAACAAACCATGTAATATAGCATGACATCTAAAATAACTGCGTTTGAGTATTTAATTATTTTATAACAGATTCTGAAAATCAAAATGATAAAATTTCAAATTTTGAAAACTTAGGGACCAAATTGTAAATTTTCAAAAAATTAGGAACAATGCTGCAATTTAAAAATCTCAGTGAAAACTTGAAATTATGAATATATATATAATTGCAGATGCTAAAGGGAATAGGCTGCAAATTCTAAGACTTATTTGGACTGAATCATATAATTTTCAAACTCAAGTGACTAAAATGAAATTTTTGAAAATTTGAAGGAGTGAACAGTAAATTTCGAAAATTAGAATATGCAGCAGGTTCGTGATTTTAGCAAAAAAAGTTGATCTTCTTTTCTTTCTCATTTGGTTTGAAATTTTATCTCCTAAACAAGTTGTATGAAAAAACTTCACTTATATACCTCCTGGATTGGAAATGAAATTTGAATCATTAAACTCTTGTGCTTCAAAATCTTTTAATTGATTCGTAACTCCATAAAACGACGTAATTTCTTGACATTTTCTATTAGTGCTCGATAAAGCTTATCAAAATGCTTTATTGTAAAATGGATGCATGACCAATCATTTTTCATATTTCTCATTTCTCTTCCACTTTTAATGATGAGATACAATTTATAGTGAATAAGATTGAGCACCATTATAGCTATTCATGCCAATATATCTCTTCGGGTTTTTAATATAGTTGTTTTCACTTTCAAAGAATAACAACAATTGAATGAGCTTTGTATTAGCTCATAACTCGTACTATAGTACAATATGCTATCAAAATTATTTATTTTGCTAGTACGAGTGCAACTTGAATTTTTATGTTGCCACTTCATGATCATAATATAGATCCAAAATATTGCTAGCTACTACGGTAGCCTTTCAAGTCACAAACTTGTAGAGTATTTTCTTTTATATATTTCCATAAATAACTTTATTTTAAGTTACTTTTACTTAGGTGTTCAAGACACATATATACCTCCATTCTTTATACTTGTATCTCCAAGATACAAAAATAGTTTGCTCATGTCTTGTAGACACATATCAACAACATGAAACAATTTGTCCTTCGGACATGCAAATAGATCTCAATTTCAATGATCCAAGTCGGATATTTTCTTTTGGAAAGAGCAAAAAATATATTCAAACTTAGTGATTTTTGCTATATCATCGAATCACAAAATATTATTATCGAGTACAAAAATATATTACTCATATCCTCGAGTTTGAGTTTTATGTAATCGATATCGGGCCTCAAACCTCTATAATTGATACTTAATTAAAAATTAAATAGTATCATAATTGAGAAATACCCATTAACTCAAAACTTGGTGTTTTATATCATTTAGACTGAGTCTAACGTATTCGATCGATATTCAACAAAAGCCTTTTTAGAACTTCAAGTTCAAAGTGACCATAATAATATTTGAGCCATTCCACAAATGAGTTAGAGCCACATATTTGGCCTCACAGTCCAAATGTTCTTTATGTAAAATTGCACTTTACCTATTCCATTTAGGACTTTAATCTCACAAACCACCAGAAAAACTTAAGATGGAATTGAATCAAAGTAGTAATCGGGAGATAGTTATTAATTTTGTCAATAAATGACGGTAAGCAGCATAATGTAACACTGAAAATAATTTTCATACAGAATCATGGTTCGCCGAAACGGAACAGTGCATTGTCGCGGACACTGCCGTTCCAGTTCCGTTGCAACGTCGCGGCTGCGTCGAGGCCGGAACGGACACATTTTGATTAAATTGTTATAAAAATACAATATATTTCATATATGTTTTTAATAATAATATTACAATTCAATAATATGCAAAATATTATTACAATTTAAAAAATAAATATTACAACGAATATTATGAAAATACAAGCAATATTAATACCAAGTAGAATACCGAACTGGAATTGTGTAGAATATAATTGAAAAGTGAGGCCAAAGATCTGTGAGATTCAGGGGAATCTTCCTAGACTTCATTATCTAACGTGGCCACCATCATCATATTACTTATTTATTTATTTTTTTATATTTTTTTCCTTATTTTTTTTAGTCAAATTAGTTTTTTTTTTTCAAAATCTTTTTTCCCGTTCCGGCACCGTTCCGGCCGCGTCGGGGCCGTTCCGTGGCTCCGTCTCGCCCATCCCACCGATTTCTCGGCGTTCCGACGAGTCACGGTGCAAACACCGTTCTGGTACGGATTCCGGAACGCAGGGCACCGTTCCCGTTCCGGAACGGCCGTTCCGACCGTTCCGATGCCGTTCCGGCGAACCATGTACATAATATATAGTTCCGAACGTATACTATTCATATAAATGAAATCAAACATCAAACATGATGATGTCAAAATATTAGATTATCATGGGTAGTGGAATAAAATGAGCTGGGAGAGCAAAGTGAATCACGAGCTAGATGGTCCTGAGATTCCTGTGAATAGAACGCAAGTAAATTAAGGTTGATCCGGCAGAAACCCCTCCGACACTCAAGTCAGATGTACGGATCGTGGAGATTGTAGAGAGAATATAAACACTTGAATTGCTTTGGATTATAGAACGTACCTTTTACAAATGAATTACGTCTTTATTTATACCTTGTCGATTGGGCTGAGGTTAATTAGTCAGGCCCAAACCTTATTTAAAGGTGGTTGGGTTTTCGTAGTAGTGGTCTACTCAATTGGGCTCGTGGCCCAATAGACAACTAAATTATAGGCCCATTGGGCTGGCCTAATTAGCCATATCATTAAGCCCCCCACTCATGAGTACATGTGGGGGCCAAGTCGACAGGTGCCGGATCGTGTTGAGAGTAAATTGTGTTGTAATTTGGCATTTTTCGTTGTCGTGGATTAATAATATAAAAATATTATTTGGCAGGAGGATATATATTTAAGGTTTTTAAATATAATATATTTGCCAAATAAATTGAGTACTTCTGAGAGGTGAACATGAGGAATTCACAACTCTTGCGCGGAATAATTATGGGTAAGAAATTTAATTGTTGTTTACTACTTTGTGTTCTTCATTTTATACTTTGTGGTAGAGTAGAATTTATTCCCCGGCTGAGTGTTTCGTCAGAAAAGTATATTTATCATGAGCCACCCGGGTAAATCGAAATCCTTGCGAATCAAATTTCGAGATCCGGTGAGAAAGAACGAGATGCCGTTTGGTACTGTGGGTATGGAGCACGAGATGTTTGTCTCACCAGAGGTGGAAACTGTACAGCCGGCGGCTGGCGCACAGAACGAGAAGAGGGGTAGGGTGGCTGGGCACGGGGTCGGCTTAGCAGGCGCCGTCGGCTCAGAGCGCGCCGCCAGCTTGGAGGTGAGTGGCGCGCTGTTTGAAGCATGTGTGGCAGACGAGTGGGGTGCATGTAGGAGAAGGCGCGCGCGCGTCAGGAACGTGGATCGACTGACGCGGCCGCGCGTTGGGCGTGGAGATAGGGGGATACGCGCGCGCGTCGGGCGCACTGCCGAGTGGACGCGCAAGTGGCACTCATTTGGGGGGACGCACGGGTGCGTTTGGGTCGCTGGGCGGCATGTTGTCACGCGCGCGTGGAGGGTTGCTGGTGGGGTGCGCGCGCACGTTTGGTTTTCCGAATTGGGGGAGTGACCGCGCGTGGTGCACGCTTGAGGAGGGTTTCGAGGATTGTTTGGGCGCGTGGAGCGAGACGGACACACAAATCGAGGTGGGCCGTGATTTTCACACGGTCAATCGCGGATGGGGAGAAACGGTAGGTGCTTGGAACGATGATTTGGGACCGAGTGCTAATTTTTGTCAAACCACTGACGGGGTTGGTTCTGGTAGACTTCGTTATGGGCGTCAAGTGGTGGATTTTGGGAGTTATAGTGACGAGTCATTCCAATTGGGTTCGTCGGATGAGTTGTCGGGATTTGGGAGTGAAGCTGAAGTAAGGGTTGAAGTGGAAGAAGAAGATGATATTGCGCTTGGGGATGTGAAGATAGACACTAGGAGGCAGAAGAAGGTTAAGCTGATCAATCTTGATCTAGTTGAGGTTGATGGTACATTGACCGAAGAGCATTTGCGGACTATTCGTCAGTTGGTTGGAGCTCCGAGAATATCGAGACTCTTTTGCCTAAAAACGGCGAACGATTATATTCGCCACTCGTCGGGTTTCACTCGGTGTATCTGTCGTACTTGACGTGTACTTCACAGATTACTCCGCATCTGACCTTGTTGAAAATATGTGAGGAGTTTAAGATAGGGTATAGTAAGTTGTCTCCGACTGTGGTTCGCACGTTCGAGGCGTTTCACCATAGGATGGCGGAAGTGGGATTGCCAAGTAGCCTCAATATGTTCAAGGCGTTGTTCATGTTACATCGGCCGAGTAGCCTACCTTTCTTCTTTGCTCATCCTGAGTTCCTTACATGTTTTTGAAGAGTGTTAAGTTGTCGTGGGGGGATTGGGAGTCCCGTTTCTTTTATGTGAAAGCGCCTTCTTTCCATGTTCCCCTAACCTGGAATCCCACCTGCAAGAATTTCAAGATCACGGAGAACATGGTCAAGAGAATCAGAGATTCTAGGTTGTGTGATGTGGAGTTTAATCCGGAGCATCTGATTTTTGACGGTCAGCGATGCATATCCTTTTGTTTAGTTGAATGCTATTATGTTGTTCTTATGTGTGTATTCAAAGTTAATGTTGCTTGATGTGCTATTCTTCAGTGTTAGTAATTTTTCAATTATCTTGTGTAGGTGATTGCATTGATTTCGCGGCGCTTAGAGCTAAGGCGAATGGGGATTTGAAGAAGCCGTTGAAGAAGGCTCCCGTGAAGTCGGGGAGTTCTTCAGGTAGTAGACCTCGGGAGGTGGCTCGCGTTGAGACTCCTCGAGTGAGTGAAGATGATCGTAGCTATTATGGTGAGCGAGAGATGTGTGATCCCGTGATTTATAATGGGAAGGGCAAGATGGTGGATGCTGAGTATGTGGTTGTTCCGAAGCGTCCCCGAGTAGATCCGGAGGTACCTTATGCGTTTCACGGTGGGGCAAGATATTTCTTGCCACGTCTGGCGATGGGAAAGAGTCCTTTTGGGACGTGTAGGATCGTAGCCTGGCGATGAAGAGGACCGCGGGTCTTGTCACGTCTGAGAAGGCGACGGGAAAGATATTTCTTGCCACGTCTGGAGGGGCCGCTTATAGGGAGTCTGTCGTGGAGGAAGCTGAGCGTTGCTTCCGGGAAAGTGAAGCTTGTCGAGCTATGATTGAGGACCTTGCATTAGCGGCGGTGTACACGCCGTTAGTTCGGACATGTCGCAAATACCTTCGCGATCTAGGTGGGATCAGTGAGAAGGTTATTTGAGAGATGGAGCTAGATATTTCCGATGAGGGAGAGGAGGTGGAGGAGGTTGATGAGACGAACACTGAGTTTTTGGATGATACTGTTGCTGATGACGCCACTACTGGAGCGTCTTCCGGTCATGATAGGGAAGCATACAGTAGTATAGGTTAGCTTGGTAGGATAGTTAACCCCCCCGTGGGTAGAAGATTTGGTTTATTTTTATCTTTGATGTAGATGGGTATGTCCACTACTATTTCGTTTGATTTTCGTTTGCGTTTGAAACTTGAAGTTTGATATTTTATTTTCTTAACTTTGACATTGTTAATGGTTGACACGTTGCTTGTATGTGTTTACATTTAGCAATGTGCGTGATGTACTTGATGAGAAGATCAGTCTTTCAAGATTTTTTATGGGGGTCGTGCCCCTTACTTAGACCTCGTAGGTCGTAAGTGCGTTAGGACCGTGGCCAAATTTTAAATGGAGTACCCGTTGAAAGTACGTAGAGAGACTTTGGTATTCATGCTGGCCAGGATGTATAGAATACCATAATTTCTCTACGTGTTCCTAGGGTCTTCATGATACTAATTCGAGATAGTAGTTATGCAGTAAACTAACCATAACCTTGAGATTGAATAAACAGACTTGTTCGATTCATGTAATCAAAGTGTAAATGTTACAAGCCTATTAGAGGCAAAGGAGAGAATCATATAAAAAACGAATTGTTGGAGATGACTAGAAAATATACTTAGTAAAAATGACAAATGCTTCTTCCTAGCCTTTCTTCTGCTTGTCTATATTTGATTTGTTGGCGATGTATAGGGAACCCTTGATGTCTTTATGCCTGAAAAACATGGTAGAGAATTTTGAAGTACTTGAAATGAATACTTAGTAATTTTGTGAGTTTATTGTAATTATTACCCCTGTGAAAATCGCAACTGTGCATTTTCCCCCTGTCATAAAAAAATTAGCAAATACCCCCCTATACTTATGTTTAGATAGCATACCCGATTCTGCTACGAGGGTGCTATGAGAGAGTGGTGTATTTTGCAGAGTGGTGGTGGTTGGGTGTCCCCCGTTGTGGACGGTGGTTGAGAACGGAGATGGTAAAGTTTGAGAAAATTAAATATTATTTCGGTTTTTTTTTTGTCTATGCTTAATACTTAAGAAAAAAAAAACAGAAAAAGAGAGAAAAGAAGTTGGGGGCAGTTTTGTCATTTCACACAACAAAAGGAAGAAAAATCGCAGAAATCGCGAGTGACGCACACGATTTGCGATAAGGGGTTTTTTTGCCTTCGACTAATAAATATAGGGGGGTATTTACTAATTTTTTTATGACAGGGGGGAAACCCACAGTTGCGATTTTCACAGGGGTAGTAATTGCAATAAGCTCGTAATTTTGTAGACTGATGTAATGTAGAGGGAGGGTTTACGTACTCAATATGGGGATTGAGTAAGTCTCTCGCACCTTGAGATATGAAATCAATTCGTGATTCGTAGTGTTTTGATGCATGGTCTTACCTGTCAAATTAGATGGCATTAATATATTAGGAGATATGTCAAATATATGTTGAGATGATATCAATAGCATACGTGGAATCACCCTTCGTAAGAGGATGCGAAGTATCTTCCCACTTTGGGCAATTGATTGGAGGAATATTCCACATCTTAATTGATCCTCAATCTGTAAGAAGATGTACGAAGGATAGGGAATGTTGAGGTGGGTAATGTTAGTAGCCCCCCAGTTAGGGTGAGGCATTCACGCACCTCGTCATGGATTAGAAAGTTCCCGAATATCATTGACATCCTTGCAAGCCAAGGGACGTGAAAGATTGCGAAGCCTGCAAGGGTGGTTGTTCTTAAGCGACTGTTGTAATATAAACGTTGTGGATGTTAAATTAGAGTAATTTGATGTAATTTGCGAGTATACCTCAAGCGTGGAACCTTTTGAGTTTCTATATATTCCAGATACTGGGTATAGGGTGTCCGTCAAGGTTCTCGAGGCGATATGCTCTGGTGTTGACCACTTGCGTTATTTTATATGGTCCTTCTCACTCGGGGTCGAGTTTGCCAATGGGGTGCGAGGCTTCGGCTCTTCGGGGGACTAAATCTCCCACTTGGAAAGAACGAGGGTGGACTTTTGAGTTATAGGCCTTTGTCATGCGCATTTTGTACATCAGTTGACGGATACACGCGATCTCTCTTAGTTCATCCACAAGGTCGAGGTTGGATCGCATTGATTCTTCATTAGCTTCTAGAGTATAGTTGGCGACTCTCCCAGAGGGTTTACCGATTTCGACGGGTGCGATAGCCTCTGCTCCGAAAGCTAAGTTAAACGGAGATTCAATGGTTGCCGTTCATGGGGTTGTTCGATATGCCCAAAAGGCGCTGGACAATTCTTCAACCCACTTCCCGTTGGCACTTTCGAGCCTTGTTTTGAGGTGCTGGAGTATAGTTCGATTGGTGACCTCAGTTTGGCCATTTTCTTAGGGGTTGGCAACGGAGGTGAAGAATTTCTTGATGGATAAGCCAAGACACTAACTCTTTACCTTATCACCACAGAACTGAGTTCCACTGTATGAAATAATGGAACGTGGGATCCTGAAACGGCATACAATGTTCTTCCAAAGGAATTGGATGAATTCTTCTCCTCTGATGCGAGCAAAGGGTTCGGCCTCCACCCACTTGGTAAAGTAGTCCACGACTACAATGAGGAACTTGCATCCTCCTGTGGCGGGCGGGAAAGAGCCGACCAAGTCTACTCCCCATTGGGCGAAAGGAATGGGACTGTCAATCAGTTGCATCAGCGCTGCTGGCTTATGGAGGATGTTGGCATGCTCTTGGCAGGGCTTACACCGCTGCACTAGTGTCTTCGCATCTTCATGCATTGTGGGCCAATAGTAACCTTGTCTCAATAACTTGAGCCCAAGATTCTTCCACTCAAATGGTTTCCACAAATGCCTTCATGTACCTCTCGAATTACGTAGTTTGTTGTAGTCGGGTGAGGCATTTGAGGTAGAGGAAAGAGAAACCTCGTTTGTAGAGCACTTCATGTACTATTACGAAGCGAGCGACTCTCGTTTTTAATTTTCGTGCTTGGGTGGGTTCAGTTGGAAGATCCCCCTTCTTGAGATAGTTCATGATATGAGTGATCCAACAGGGTTCGTCCTCCTCAGCGCAATGTATTTTCATCGGTGGGTGCTATCTCTGGTTGAGGTGAGGTGAGGAGAGTAACTTTTAGACTTCCGATGTTAGCCATGGATATTCCAAGTCTCGCTAACTTATCCGCGTGGACGTTGTTAGAGCGAGGTACTTGTTTAATTTTGTAGCCATCGAGCTTGGACAATAGAGTGTGCGCGAGGGCAAGATATTAAGCCATGGAGTCTTCTTTGGCTTCATAGGTACCAAGGACTTGGTTGACGATGAGCTGGGAGTCGGTTTGCATCAGGAGCTTACGTGCTCCGGCTGATAGAGCGATTCAGATCCCATCAATCAATGCTTCATATTCAGCTACATTGTTTGAGGCTGTAAATTCGAATCGTTGAGCGTACTCGAATTCGTGTTCGCTGGGGGTTGTTAGTACGATACCCGTTCCACCTCCCGTGGCCGTGGAGGATCCGTCAACACAAACGTACCAAGTGGGTAGGGAGGTGTTTTCATCTGTAGCGGTCCTCTCTATCAAAAAACTGGCTAGTACTTGAGCCTTGATGGCGGGGCGTGGTTTGGACTTTACCCCGTACTCACTCAGTTCTATGGCCAATGTATCTAGACGTCTGGATGTCTTGGGCTCCTCAATATTTTCTTGAGGGGATAGTTGGTGAGAACTACCACTTGATGTGATTGGAAGTAAGGTCGGAGCATCCTAGCTGCATTGATTAGTGCGAGGGTTAGCTTCTCCATGTTGGTGTAGCGTTTCTCAGCTCCTTAAAGAGCTTGGCTTGTATAATATATCGGTTGGTGACCTCTCTCCCCATCTCGAATGAGGACCACGCTATTGGCATCAACAGAGATCGCGAAGTAAAGGATGAGGGTATCTCCTGGTTGAGGCTTCGTAAATAGTGGTGGAGATGCGAGGTACGCCTTCAATTCGGCAAAAGCTTTTTGGCTTGCCTTATCCCACTCAAATTTTTTTCCACCCCTTATAATTTTGAAGAAGGGGAGACCTTTATCTACTGACTGGGAGATAAATCGGTTCAAGGATGCCAAACACTTGTTAAGCTGTTGGACTTCTTAATCGATGTTGGTGGAGCCTTGGAGGTGATGGCTTCGATTTTTGCGGGGTTAGGTTCGATTCCCCGCGGTGATATCACGTGTCCTAACAATTTTCCTCCTCGAAATCCTAATGAACAATTGAGGGGGTTGAGTTTCATCTTATACTCTGGTAGGATGGCGAAGAATTGACCTAAACCAGTTTGGTGATCCAAGACCTTGAAACTTTTGAGGAGCATGTCGTCGATGTATACTTCCATATTTTTTCCAATCCGGTCTGCGAACATCGTGTTCACCAGACATTGGTAAGTAGCTCCCGCATTCTTGAGACCGAACGACATGACTTGATAGCAGTAGATTCCTTGGTCTGTAATAAATCTGGCTCTCTCTTTATCTTCTGGGGTGAGCAGTATTTGGTTGTATCCTTGATAGCATCAAGGAAACTGAGAAGTTCTCATCCAGAGGTCGAGTCGATGAGTTGATCGATCCTTGGTAAAGGAAAATGATCCTTGGGACAAGCTTTGTTGAGGTCGGTGAAGTCCACACACAGTCTCCACTTGCTTCGGGGCTTGGGAATGAGTACCACGCTGGATAACCATTTGGGGTACTAAACCGGTCGGATATGGATTGCTTCTAAGAGTTTTGCAAATTCTGCTTTGATGTGTTTGTTGTGTTCAGGACCAAAGGTTCGCTTACGTTGCTTGACTAGCTTTAGTCTCTTGTCGACGTTGAGTTGATGCAGAGCCACCTTGGGGGGATCCCTGTCAAATCTTGGGCCTTCCAAGCAAACACGTCCTCATTGTGTCGAGGGAAGTTAACTAGCTGATTCTCCATCACTTAATCTAGATCAGAGCCGATGCGTAGGAGTTTAAAATTATCTCCAGGTGTGAGTTTTATGAGCTTTAGTTCTTCGACAGCTGCTAGCTTGGTGATGTCGTCATGTACGCTGATGAAGATTTCTTTGCTAGCCTCGATGACCGCGTTGACCCAGTTTTGTTTGTCATGCTTTGGTGTGTCGTCTCCCCTTCTTGATGGCTTAGGCTTCTTAGATGGCTCGCGTAGAGCCCTTGCATATCATTCTCGACCGAGGCGTCTATCTCTAAGTACTTCTCCCATCCCGTAGGAGGTGGGGAATTTCAGCTTTTGGTGAAAAGAGAAAGAGACTGTCTCGAATGAATGGACCGTTGGTCTTCCTAAGATGATGTTGTAGGGAGATGGTTTATCAACTACAAGGAATTTTACCATCTTCTTCACTCGACATGGGCTCTCTCCCAGTGAGATGGGTAATTCTACTTCACCCTTGGAGAAAACATCTTCTTACGTGAATCCTTTCAGCGGTGTGCCCACGGGACTGAATCAGGCGTTGTCGATAGCCAGTTGCATAAACGTGTGGGTGTACAAGATGTCGGCCGAGCTCCCGTTGTCGACTAGTATTTTCTTGCCCAAGAAGTTGGCCACTAAGGCTGTGATTACTAGGGCGTCGTTGTGAGCTTCGGCCGGACAACCTAAGTCAGAGGAATTGAAGATGATGCTTGTATCAGTCTTTTGTATCTGGTTAGGGGTGAAAGTCGGATGGATTAGATCGGAATCAGCCAATTTCCAAAAAAAATCGGAAGTAAAAAATCAATTCCAATTCCAATTCCAAAATTTTCGGAATCTAAAAATTCATTCCAATTCCAAAAGGCCCGCAAATTTCGGAATTTCGGAAAAAAATGGAAATCACATAAGCTTTAAAATAACAAAATTTAGCCGAAATTTTCTAAAATGTTCATAATATTTCAAAAATAAGAATATCCACGGGATAAAAATAAAACTAATAACTATTAAATTAAGTTAAGAAAATAAAATAAAAAATAAACACATAATATCCAATAAAACTTCTAACAACAATTCATTATGCCAAAAATCCTAAAACAAAACTTACAGGTGTATTTTTCGGAAAAATAAGTATTATATAATATATATTATTTATAGGTGTGTTTTTCGGAAAAGAATTGGATTTTTTCGGAATTAATTTCGGAATTAAATCGGATTGGAAATTGGAAATTCCGAATTTATTTTATATAATTCCATTCCAATCTAAAAAAATCGAAAAAATTCGGAAATCGGAATTTCGGAAGTCGGAATGACAAAAGTTATTCCAAAATAAGAACTTTTCGGATCGGAACAGGCGGAAATTGGAAATTGCGTTCCAACTTGCACCCCTATATCTGGTAGATAGATGCATAAGAATATGTCTGCTCATGGTTCCCGCGTGCTGATCGGGCAAGGTTGCGCATCGAATTTTGCGAATCGCCACTTGCTGGTCCACCAGAGATAAAAGCAATGACTCCCCGAGTGGGTTGATTGTCATTGTTGTCTTGGTCGCATCGATGACACGATGACCTCCCTCATCTCGTCGTTGTTGCTGTTCTTGGTGGTTGTCACGACATGGGGGTTCATCTCGCCGTTTTTTTTGGGACTTGTCAATGTAATTGCCCAAGTGTTTCTGCTTGATTAGCCTCTAAATCGCTAATGTAAGTTGTGCGCACTCCTCGGTGTTGTGTCCTTTATCTTTATGTAAACGACCGTAACGGTGTGACTTCTCCCCTTTCACATTGGGTTGCATGGGGCGTGGAGGCTCCGCCAAACCTTTTTGTTCTTTGACATGAAGATTTCGGAGAGGCCGACATTCAGCGGAGTGAATCAAATACAAGAGGAAGATGGTTGGCCCTGAGGTGGAGGTGGAGGACGTCGATCATCTCATCACCTAGAGTATGGCGGTCATCCTCTCTCTTCCTTTTGGGAGGGGCATGGGTAGATGCCTCCTCTATGCGTATGTATTTCTCTGCTCGATTCAACAGTTCATCCAAATTGATTGGCAGTCTTCCGGCGATTGATTCCTTTAATCTACCCGGCTTTAGGTTCTGCTACATGATTCTTGAGAGCATTTCTTCTCCTACGCTGGTAACTTCATGAACAACTTGTTGGGAATCGGACACGTGTACGAAGAGGAAAACAAAAATTTTATGCGAATTAAACGAATTTAAAACACATAAACACATGCCCGATAATTGAAAACAATTAATTGCGTACCTTTGCGCTTCCAGCGAAATTAAAAACAACATACATGCTTAATTACTTAACCGAAATTAAATCAATTAGCATGCTCGCGTTTAAATCAAATAATCATGCTCGCCATAAGAAAAACAATTTCATGTAGACACATAAAATCATACAAGATTTTTATTAAAACGAACATGCATATATTAACTTAAACGAAAACGAATCGAACGACAATGGATTCGAAACTTTACCTCTTGAAGAGTGAGGTAGGCGCACTATGCAAAGATAGATTGCCACGGAAACCAATCCGTGCAATCCGGGGCAGCAACGGCGATGCAGCAGCGGCGATGATCTGAGCTACGGCGGCGCGTGTGGTTCACGTGCTGTCTTCGGGCGGCGCGTGGAGGCACGTGCGTCGTCGGCTCGGTGGCTGCTCCTCTGTTCTTCGATTCTTTGATCTTCCTCCTCTCAGATTTCACCTCGTATACTTTGATCTACTAAAACGTGGCACTAGACACGCAATAGTTAGAATAAACGGAAAGAAACAAAAAGAGAAAAGAGCTACCAATGTGAATCGGCCAAGAGATGGCCAATTCCGGCGAGATTCCGGCAACGGCGGCGGTGGTGGCCGCGGGGGGGAGAGTGGCTGAGAGAGAGGGAGCGGCTAGGGTTAGGGTTTTGAGTTGTATGTTAGTGTACGAACTATAAATCAAGTATTTATAGTGTCTTGCATAAAACCCTAACGGGCTTAAGTTGGACCGGGCCCAAAAGCTTAAGTTCGTTAGTTCTTTTACTTGCTCATCTCTCTCAATTCGATGATCGGAAAGTTGTAACAATTACATTTTCGGAATCATTATAATGTCCTCGTCATTACGAGTGCCAATTCTCAATTTCTAGCTTTCTAAAAGTGGAAACCCTAATTTAGTGCACTTTCTAAATTTGGAAACTTCCCGATTTAGAAAGTCCACTAAGATGTTTGCCTATTCTTTTCCTTTTCTTATTCTCATTCATAATTCTGAATTACAAATGTTGGACCCAATCATATTGACTTCCAATCATGCAAAGATAAACCACTTTTACCTTTGACCGTTCATTCAAAGATCATATGTGCACGAGCACTGTGACCCTCGATGGTTCAAGTGTAAGCTAGCCGTGGGCCCACAACCCTTTGTGGTCAAAGCTCATCCCTTAGAGTTACGATTAAGATGAAGCTCGTTTCACCTTAATCACCCAACGAATCAAGATTGGCGTCTAGCAACTACGCGTCATGATTCCCTAGATACAAATGAAGTGTCTGCAGGAAACTTTTGATATAGTTAGTATACAGTACGATCCCTTCGATTCATATGTCCCAATTGAACTATATGCATTGGTTCATCGAGACCTCTTTGTTTGTTCAATGACGGTGCAATCGTTCTAATTGTTGTAATCGTTACGTGCATGACTTAGAGAATCCCATTCTCTAATCATCACTTAGTCAGCTCTGGCCTGAGACTTAGAGAGATTACAAACTATAAAAACATACAGGACATCCAAGACTATTCTAGCAATCGAATCTCCGACTACAATGCACAGACCTCCCACTAGATTTCGGACTGCACGAACACTGGCCCTTGGGGTGGTCCTCGGTGGAACTCAGGGACAGGTCACGATACAGCTGGTCCTCTACTGAAGTCACGATGATGTCTAGGTCATAAGGACTAATGGTGTACAACTATACCATAGATATCTCTACTCGATTATTGGGAACCACTTAGAGATTTGTAGGGTGAGGGAGTTCAGTGAACTCGTCAACTTACGAGCACCCACTTATGCATGTTGATATCACAATACCGTTTACTAATGAGATGCAGTACACATACACTAAGTGCTAGTCTCTTAATGGGAAAGGCCGATATCCTCATTGGTGGCGTAACCCTTCGACTAGGGACAAAGATATAGAATGCCAAGGTGTTTTATTATTAATACGAAAAAAAGGTTCGTTTATTACCATAATAAATACGAAAGACCACATCCACATGTTGGCTTGTTGGTCACCTACTCTAACACAGCTTCCACAAAACGCTTGATGTAGCTGCGGAGTGTTTCATTTTCTCTCTGGATAACAAAGAAGAGGTGTGCTGGGGTTTTAGCGTATTGCTTGTTGATGGCGAATAACGTTCCGACAACCGAGAGAATGTTTGGATTGATCGTGTTGGAAAAGAGTTGAACCAGTTCATGGCTCTCTTGGAGAGAGTGGTGAGAACATCTTACACATAGTTGTATTCGTCGGGGCATATAAATCGGCCGTAGTGTGGAACTTCTCAATGTGTTCTCGAGGATCAGTGGTTCCATCGAACTGAGGTAGGCCCGAGACTTTTACTACTTGAGGCAGTACCTCATTGAGTATTTCCATAGCAAAAGGACTGCGCCTTATTGGAGCTGGTGTCCTTCCGCCAATAGGGTTGTTTAGTTGGGGGAGGGAATTCAGGTGAGATACCCTGCTGTTTAACTCATCCTCTCCGTCATTAAGTGGAGGAACTCGTCGAGGAGATGCATTACCCCGGATGTGAATGCGGGCGTCGATGCCTAGGTTGTGCCCCTCTGTGATTGGTGAATTGTTGCATTCGGAACCTTGGGTCCGAGGTGGATGTTGATGATACACTTATTCGGTGGTTGTTGTCTTGGGGCGGTGGCTGGGCCACAGGTGGGATGGCAGGAGGAGCGTTTGCTCTCGCTGTGGCGATGTATCGGGCCACTGCTTCAGCGGCAGCGTGAGCAGAAGCTTCTATAATCATACGTTGAAATGCCTCTTCGGTTATCTGAATCGTTCAAGGGGCAGCAAGTGGTGGATACCGAGGGGGACTTTCCTACACATCACGAGGTGTATCCGGAACACGTGGAGGAAGTGGCAAGCCATAGCTTCCGGGGGGTGTTGTTAGTTGTGTCACGCTCGTGATCTTGTATGCATTCCCACAGAAGGCGCCATAATGATGATGCTAAATATTAGATCACCTTGGGTAATGGAATAAAATGAGTTGGGAGAGCAAAGTGGATCACTGGGTCACGAGCTAGATGGTCCTGAGATTCGTGCGAATAGAACACACAATAAACTAAGCCGGGGGTTGATCCGGCAGAAACCCCTCCGACGCTCAAATCAGATGTACGGATCGTAGAGATTGTAGAGAGAATGTAAATATTTGGATTATAGAACGTACCTTTTACAAATGAATTACATCTTTATTTATACATTGTCTATTGGGCTAAGGTTAATTAGTCGGGCCCAATACTTATTTGAAGGTGGTTGGGTTTTCGTAGTAATGGTATTCTCAACTGGGCTCGTGGCCCAATAAACAACTAAATTGTAGGCCCATTGAATTGTCCTAATTAGGCATATCAAAACACTATTAAATAATGGAAGATAAAAAATTTACAATTTGATAACAAACATCATATAAAATAAGTTCTATTATTTTATAGGAATAATTATGTTATCTCGGCTAATCTTATCTTGGCAACCAAACGGGGCCTATTTTATTTTGATTATTATTATTTTTATTTATTTATTTCAAAAATAATAATTAATTTTTTTTCCAGTAATGGCCTGGGTGGTCGGAACCCTGGTTAGCTGACTCAGTAGTAGTTAACTTCAATTAGTTGACATTCATTCATTCATATATATATATATATATATATATATATATATATATATATATATATATATATATATATATATATATATATATATATATATATATATATATATATATATATATATATATATATATATATATATATATATATATATAATTTTTTTTTTTTTTTTTCCGGCGGCGGGGCGTTGGAACTCTTGTTAACTGACTCAGCATTAGTTAACTCCAATTAGTTGACATTCATTTTTTTTAATTTAATTTTATATTTATTGTCTGGCGGTGGATCATCGGAGCTCTGGTTAGCTGAGTCAACATTAGTAAACTTCAACATTAGTTGACATTTGACATTCCATTTTTTTTCGTTTATCATTTTATTTGTTTCCAGTGGTGGGTCACCAGAGCTCCGTTAGTTGACTCAACGTTAGTTAACTTCAACATCAGTTAACTTTAATATTAATTGACATCTCCATTTTTTTTTCTAGCAGCTTTTCGTCCGAGCTCTTGTTAGCTAACTCAGCATTAGTTAACTTCAATATTAGTTGACATATTTTTTTTTATTTTTTCTTCCGAGGCGGGTCATCGGAACTCTAATTAGTTGACTTGCATTAGCAAATTACGTATTAGCTGACTTCAACATTAATAGACGTCCTACTTTTTTGTTTCAACCTTTTTTTTTCCTGCAACGAGACGTCGAAGCCTGATTAGCTAAATATGCATTAGTTCACTTTGCATTAGCTAACATCCGTTTCATAAAGGGGTCCAGACAGAACTCTTTTACAAAAAAGTCCAGACATTATCCAGAGGTGTGTAAAAGACTAAAATACTCCGTCATATTTTAATATGCTCAAATTTCATTCTTTAATTAAATTTAAACTCCATTTGACCCCAAATCTTACAAATTATTCAATTTTGACCCAAAACTCAATTTTGAGTACAATTTCGCCCGTCGCCGCCGTTGACCGCTTGTCTCTAGCGTTGACGTTTTTTTTTCTTCCCTCTCCTGATTTTTTCGAAATATTACTCATCCACAGTAATATTGATGTACAAATAAATATGTCCTAATCTAACTTGCCAAAGTTGTGTTGGGTTACTTTCTATATTGAGTTCACGTTAGCCGAAGATCCATTGGGTTCTACTTTACATAGGTTCAATGAAAAACGCATCTTTTTCAGAACATGTCCGATCAACACTTCGTGCAATTTACAGAGCCCAATGGTATGTCTTTCCACATTGGAAACAATCATCACTTATATGGTTGTTTTCCTTAGCCTTGCGAATACTCGATTCATCCCTACTCTATTGTTTGCTCGACTGTAAATTATTTTCCTTTTACTCTTTTCTTCCGCTTTGAACTATTCTTAGTAAAAGATATAGAAGGTGCCGACGGCAAAACAAACTTTTCTTCCTTTATAACCGACAAGTATTTCAACATGTTGACCAACTCCTTCGAAATGAGATTCAACCATATTCTTGTTGAAATTAATTATGAACATTGCATAAGAGTTAGTGAGTGATGGAAGTATGAGATACACAGAGAACTCTGATGGGAGAACGACATCATGGTCACGCAACTTCTTTGGGAGCGAGTCATCTTAAACCATGCTCATGGACCAGAATCCTTTTGCATAGCCTAAGAGACATCAACTCCCAAGTCGTCACGAACCTCATTGCCATATGCTTTCACCACACACAAACTTGAGGTGAGCCTATATGTCAACAACATAAAGATGATTCTCATAGTTCGTTGCTAACTCGGGTAACTAGATGCTATCATATAGTATTTGGAGATAATGGACACATTATCCCACTTCTAATAAGTGGTGGTCTCCTAGTGAGTCGAGTTATCATGAAGTTTGGTTGGGGTATTTATTTGAGTATGCACAATTTCTCTTGGAGTAAAAAACACCAAACGAATATTTATTGACCCAGTCAAGGTAATTATTGCCATTAAGTTTTGTTGGTATCGAGAATGGAGGATAACGGATTCTTAGCATTTATAATGAAACACTTGAAGTAAACTTACATAAAAGATACTTTATTATTAATGATCACAATTAAATATTTGAACTTTTATTATTTAATTGTTCTCCCTCTAATTTTATCAAATTCTATTACCCTCTAGTAGACAAACGAGAAAACATATTTTTCTTTAATGGGCTTTAGGTCCAATAGGCAAATGTAATCCGTAGTTAATCTAGCCCGATTACATTTGTCCAAAGATAGATCTCCATTAATCATATCATTATATACCCTAAAGATTTAGTTACCTCACACTTGATAATAACCTAAGTTAATCTCGCGAATTCAATATCTTTGTGTGTCAAGTCTAACCTACCAATCAAATACTTTCGTAGAACTGATTCTACCAAACTAATGCAGCCCCGAGTTATCTAGCCGATCACGTTAATCTTGGTTGGGAATCGGGCACGTGTACGCAACGGAAAACAATTTTTTTACATGAAACAAACGATTTAAATCATATAATCACATGCTCGATTCGTATTAAGCAATTAATTACGTACCTTAACGCTTCCAGCGAAAATTAAAATTGCATCGTGCATATTAATTCGATAATTAAAACACATAGGATGCTCGCAACGAAACGAAGTAAACATGCATATAATTTCATGAAAAATGATCAAGTAAAACATACATATCAATTTCATGAAAAACATATAGCACATAATTTAATCGTATTAACTAACGGATCGGAAAGATTACCTCTTGAAGCATGAGGCGAACTAACGGATTGATGCAAAATGCCATGGAAACCAATCCGTGCAGTCGGGAGGAGCAGCGGCGGTGCGGTGGCGGCGGACGCGCTCTACGACGGCGGCGCGTGGAGTCTACGCGCTATCTTCGGGCGGCGCGTGGAGGCGCGTGTGGCGGTGGCTCGACAGCGGCTTCTCGGTTATTCGACTCCTTGATCTTCGTCTTCTCGGATTTCACCTCGTATACTTAGATCGACTAAATACGTGGCACTAGACTCGCAAAAGTAAGAATAGACTGAAGAAGGCCGAAAGGAAATAAAACTACCAAAACCGATCGGCGCGTGGGGCCGAATCCGGCGACGAACAACGACGGTGACGAAGGCCGTGGGTGAGAGTGGCCGTGGGTGTGAGATCCGAGCGGCTAGGTTTTTGTGTAATTTGTTGTGTGTTGTGCAAGACCTATAAATCATGTATTTATAGTGTCTTGTATAAAAGCCCTAACGGGCTTAAGTTGGACCGGGCCCAACAACTTAAATTCGTTAGTTCTTTACTCGCTCGTTTCTCACAACTCAATGATCGGAAGACTGTAACGATTACATTTTCGGAATCATTGTAATGTCCTCGTCATTACGAGTGCCAATTCTTGATTTCCAATTTCTAAAAGTGGAAACCCTAATTCAGTGGACTTTCTAAATTTGAAAACTTCCCAATTTAGAAAGCTCACTAAGATGTTCGTCTATTCTTTTCTTTTTCTTATTCTCATTCATAGTTCCATATTATGGATGTGAGACTCAATTACATTGAATTCCAATCATGCAAATATTAAACATTTTTATCGTTGACCGTTTATTCAAAGATCTCGAGTGCACGAGCAGTGTGACCCTCGATGGTTCAGGTGTAAGCTAGATGTGGGTCCACAACCCTTTGTAGTCTAAACTTGTCCCTTAGAGTTACGATTAATATGAAGCTCGTTTCACCTAAATCACCCAACGAATCAAGATTGAAAACGCCGATATCCTCATTGGTGGCGTAACCCTTCGACTAGGAACACGTTTAACAATTATAATACTAAAGTACTCACGATCCTAAAGATAAATTACTAGTAATTGTAATAAATTTAAGGATTGTATCTATGTTTGAGACAAAGGGACAAAGATATAGAATGCCAAGGTGTTTTATCGATTATTAATACGAAAAACAATTATTTATTACAAGAATAAAAGGGAAGACCACAACCACAAGTTGGCTTGTTGGTCACCTACTCTAACAATCTCCCACTTGACCTAAAGCCAACTACCCTTAAATCGCAATCCCATCGACTCTCGATGTTTCTCGTCGACCGACCTTGGTAAAGGCTTCGTGAAGGGGTCTGCAACGTTCACTTCCGAGGTGACTCGTTCTACTTTAACTTCACCTCTATCAATGATCTCTCGGATCACATGATACTTCCTTAGAATATGCTTGGACTTCTGATGAGATCTCGGCTCTTTAGCTTGCGCCACGACTTCGGTGTTATCACAGTACAACGGTACTGGATCATTAGCATTAGGAATGACACCCAACTCTTGGATGAATTTCCTTATCCAAGTCTCTTCTTTTGCAGCTTCGGACGCTGCAATGTATTTAGCTTCGGTAGTGGAATCGGCCGTCGTGCTTTGCTTGGAACTCTTCCAACACTTGACACCACCATTAATCGTGAATATAAATCCCGAATTTGACTTTGAGTCATCCACATCCGATTGAAAACTAGAGTCGGTGAAGCCCTCTAATTTCAACTCGGCACCCCCATAGACCAAAAATATATCCTTAGTTCTTCGTAAGTACTTGAGGATATCTTTCACAGCCTTCCAGTGAGCTGGACCGGGGTTAGACTGATATCGGCTTTTGACACTCACAACATATGCGATATCGGGTCTAGTACATAGCATGCCATACAGTATGCTTCCTATGGCAGAAGCATAAGGCGTCCTTTTCATCTCTTCGATTTCACTAGATGTCTGAGGACACATGTATTTCGAGAGACGAACCCCATGGGACATTGGCAAGAATCCCTTCTTGGATTCTTCCATGCTAAGCTGTTTCATAACGGTGTCTATGTACAAGCTTTGGGATAAGCCAAGCATCTTTCTTGCTCTATCTCTATAGATCCGTATTCATAATACGTAAGATCCTTCTCCCAAATCCTTCATTGAGAAACGTGTGGACATCCATGCTTTTGATATTTGCAACATTCCTACGTCATTCCCAATGAGTGGAATGTCATAAACATAAAGCACCAAAAATATCACTGCCCTCCCACTAACCTTCTTGTATACACAAGGTTCCTCCGGGTTCTTCTCAAAATCAAACTCTTAGATAGTTGAGTCGAACCTAATGTTCCAACTACGGGATGCCTGTTTCAATCCATAAATGGATCGCTGGAGTTTGCAAACCTTTTGCTCACTTCTAGAAGATATGAAGCCTTTCGGCTGCGCCATGTAAATTTCTTCCTCAATGTCTCCATTAAGGAAAACGGTCTTCACATCCATTTGCCATATCTCATAGTCGTACCACGCAGCTATGGCCAGCAAAATCCTAATGGACTTCAGCATCGCAACTGGTGAAAAGGTCTCCTCATAGTCAACACCTTGCCTTTGAGTATATCCTTTTGCTACCAATCTAGCTTTATAGGTCGACATCTTTCCATCCACTCCAATTTTCTTCTTATAGATCCCCTTGCAGCCTATGGGAACTATTCCCTTAGGTGATCTACCAAGGTCCACACGTTGTTCGGAATACATGGAGTCCATTTCGGAGTTCATGGCAGTTGGCCACTGTCCCATGTCCGCATCCGATACGGCCTCATTGTATGTTCTTGGATCTTGTCCAAGATCAACATAATCTTCATCATTTTCAAGGAGGAATAACCTATCAGGCATTTTCTGAACTCTTTCGGATCTACGTACTAAAGGTTCATGAGGTATATTAGTGGATTGTTGTATTGGTTCGATTACTTGTTCTTGTGCTTGAACTTCACTTTGCGGTTCTTGAACTACTTCAAGTTCTATCATGCCGCCTTTTCTATCGGATAGAAACTCCATTTCTAGAAAGGTGGCATTTCTCGAACAAATGTCTTTGCTTCCTCGACATAATAGAATTCGTATCTCATTGATTCCTCGGGATACCCCACACAGTAGCATAAGTAGGATTTACTATCCAACTTATCTCCCACTAGTCACTTCACATAAGCGGGACAACCCCATATCCTAATATGTTTGATGTTGGGTTTCCGGGAATGCTAAAGTTCGTATGGTGTGGATTTAACTGCTTTGGTGCTAACTCTATTCAGCAAATACGCGGCAGTGCAAAGTGCGTGACCCCACAAGTATGCCGGTAAGTTGGTGAACCCCATCATAGATCGAACCATGTCTAACAAGGTTTTATTCCGACGCTCGGAAACTCCATTAAGTTAAGGAGTTCCAGTTGGAGTCCATTGAGATTATATTCCATTCTCTTTTAGATAGTCAATGAACTTGATGCTCAAGTATTCTCCACCACGATCGGATTGTAGTTTCTTAATACTTCGTCCGAGTTGCTTTTCTACTTCGTGTCTAAAATTTTTGAACTTTTCAAATGTTTCGGACTTGTACTTCATTAAGTACACGTACCCATGCCTAGAGTAATTATCCACCCTTCGCACTAACACTTAGTGGACCACACACGTCTGTATGGATCAAATCCAAAAGACCTTTAGCCCGCTCCATTTTCCCTTTGTAGGGTGACTTGGTCATTTTCCCTTTGAGGCAGGATTCATAAGTTTGTAGTGATTTCACGTTTTCCAAAGTGAACAATCCTTCACTAACAAAATCGTTCATCCTTCTTAAAGAGACATGACCTAATCTAGCGTGCCAAAGTTGTGCGGGGTTTTGATCTATCTCCTTACGTTTTGCTGATATAACATTAATAGGTATTTCATTTGAGTTTAGTTCATATAAGTTGTTTAATATTCGTCCCTTGCAAATAAAATTTTCATCCTTTTGTATAATGCAAATCGAATTTCCAAAAACAAAAGTAAAACCTTCAATATCTAAAACATGAATAGAAATAAGGTTTCTAATGAGAGACGGAACAAATAAACAATCGTTCAAAACAATAGGAAAACTAGAATCCAAAACATTTAAGTAAATTGTGCCAATGGCTTCAGCAGCAACTCTTGCTCCATTCCCCATCCTTAGGTATGTCTCACCCGCTCTAAGCTTTCTACTTCTTGTCATTAGCTGCAAATCATTACATAAGTGTGAGCCACAACCCGTATCTAATACCAAAGAAGAAGAATTGAGAGACAAATTTACGTCAATGAAATACGTACCCCTTTCAGAACGTTTCTGCTTTAGGTAAGCCTTGCAGTTGCGGCGCCAATACCCTTTCTTTCCACAGTGATGGCAAGCATCATCAGCTTGCTTGCTGACTTTCGCCTTAGGGCCCCCACTACCTTCACCCACTTCGAACTTGCTGTTTGGGAAGGGAACTCTTTCCTTTCTTTTCTTTTGGGAAGAACTCTTCTTTCCAGAAGTAGCAGCAACGAGAACATATTTCTTTTTCTTAATGGTAGACTCGAAACTGACTAACATGTTCATTAACTCATCCAAGGGAGGATCAAGTTTGTTCATGTTGATGTTCACTATGAACAATTCATAGGAACTAGGAAGGGGCAACATGGTCAGATCCAACGAGATCTCGGCAGGGAGGGTGACGTCAAGGTTCACTAGCTTTTCAAGAAGAGTGATCATTTTGAGACAGTGCTTGTGGGCCGAAGCCCCTTCGCGCAGTCTTGCAGTGGTCAACTCCTTTGTAGCAGCGTACCTTGACGCCCTAATATTATCACTATACATGCTATCGAGATGAGCCTTGATATCGAAAGCATGTAAGTGAGACTCATATTTCCTCGCAAGCGCGGTCTCCATGGCGGCTATCATGTAGCACCTATCATGAGTGTCGTCTTTCTTCCATGCTTCATAAGTTTCTTTTTCTGCATCGGTCGCAGTGTCGGGTATAGTGGAAGGAAGTCTCTCGTTAAGGACATAGAGACGCCCCGCAACGGTTAGCACAAGTTTGAGACCACACAACCAATCTAGGTAATTAGGGCTATTGAGTTTATTGTCGAGGATTGACATTATGAGATTCTTAGACATGATTATTCTGAGAGGTTTAGAGAAGAGGATTATTAGAGATTCGTATTAAATGATTTTACAATTAAATGTTTGGACTTATGTTATTTAATTGTTCTCCCACTAATTTTATCGAGTTCCACTTCCCTCTAGTAGACAAACGAGAAAACCGATTTTTCTTACTGGGCTTTAGGTCCAATAGAAAAATATAACCCGTAGTTAATCTAGCCCGATTATATTGGCCCAAAGGTAGATCACAGTCAATCATATCCTTTATATGGCCCTAAAGTAATTTTCCTCACACTTGATAATGACCTAAGTTAATCTCGCGAATTCAAAATCTTCGTGTGTCAAGTCTAACCTGCCAATCAAAGATTCCCATATAACTTAATTATGCCAAACTAATGCAGTCCCTAGTTAATCTAGCCGACCACGTTAATCTAGCATAACCTTTTCTATGGCTACCTTCATCGTTATGGCAATTGAATTACAACTTACCTTACCATAGCACTCCCCGCTAACACGGCTTACTGCACTACAGTAAAGGGCTACACATAATTCAACCGTTGGCTGAAGGAAAGAAAAATTCAACAGATTGGTTTTTCTTTATAGCTTGAAATAATTCTTAATTAAATTTAAGAATGAGGGATTTTTAGAAAAAGTTTTATCTCATCAGAAGGTTTGGATTGGTCAATGTGATTCTTACATCTATGTTCTCTAAAGATATATGGAAACGCATATTGTCCTAAGAGGAACATATGACCTAACTATTTAATTAATTACATTAATTAATTATCGGGTTTTTCAAAATAATTATAGGACCTCAACTAGCATAAATAAATCAAATAATGTTGAGGCACTAGTAATTAAGTTGAAGAATCATCAATATTACATGTGTGTTCTATTAATTAAGATCAATTTAACAATTTAATTTAATTAATTAATCTAACACCTATTTACTAAAATAGATGATTGTTGAATCGATTATCTAATTGGTTTTAATTGAAAATAATTTTCCAAAAATTAAAATCAATTTGTTTTAAGTTTAATTTTAGAAATCTGTAATAGTTTTTGTTTTTATTTTTTCTTATTTTTCAGTGAATCGGTTCGGCCCGACTAGTCTAACCGATTCGGACCGAAACGGTCCGGTGCTGACCGGTCCAGCTGACCCAAATCAGTGGGCCAGGTCAGTCAGACTAAGAACCGGTCTGACCGACCCGAATCCACGTGGATTCGGTCAGTTGGACCGAATAGAACCATCGAACCGGTCGGTTCAAATAATGAAAAACTAATACTTTAAAATTAAATTCAGATCCGATTTTCCAATTTTTAACAATTTTAAAGCTGGAAAAAATTCTAAACAATATTTTGAAAATATTTTAAACTTTACAAAACACCCAATTAAATAATACAACAATCCCAAGTTTAAAAAATCGAACATGCATCAAAATTAAGCATATTAAAAACGCAATTAAATTGCGCAACGAGCTCTGATACCACTGTTGGGAATCGGGCACGTGTACGCAGCGAAAAAGAAAAAAATACATGAAATAAACGATTTAAATCATATAATCACATGCTCGATTCGTATTAAGCAATTAATTAGGTACCTTAACGCTTCTAGCGAAAATTAAAATTGCATCATGCATATTAATTCGATAATTAAAACACATAGCATGCTCACAACGAAACGAAATAAACATGCATATAATTTCATGAAAAACGATCAAGTAAAACATACAAGTAAAACATACATATCAATTTCATGAAAAACATATACCACATCATTTAATCTAACTAAATAGATCGTATTAACTAACGGATCGGAAAGATTACCTCTTGAAGCGTGAGGTGAACTAACAGACCGGAAAGATTACCCGTTGAAGCGTGAGGCGAACTAACGGATCGATGCAAACTGCCACGAAACCAATCCGTGCAGTCGGGAGGAGCAGCGGCGGTGCGGTGGCGGCGGACGCGCTCAATGACGGCGGCGCGTGGAGTCTACGCGCTATCTTTGGGCGGCGCGTGGAGGCGCGTGAGACGGTGGCTCGTCAACGGCTTCTCGGTTATTCGACTCCTTGATCTTCCGCTTCTCAGATTTCACCTCTTATACTTAGATCTACTAAATACGTGGCACTAGACACGCAAAAGTTAGAATAGACGGAAGAAAAGACGAAAAGAAAGAAAACTACCAAAACCGAGCGGCGTGTGGGGCTGATTCCAACGACGAACAATGGCGGTGGCGACGGGCGTGGGTCAGAGTGGCCGTGGGTGTGAGATCCGAGCGGCTAGGGTTTTTTTTAATGTGTTGTGTGTTGTGCAAGATCTATAAATCATGTATTTATAGTGTCTTGTATAAAAGCCCTAACGGGCTTAAGTTGGACCGGGTCCAACAACTTAAGTTCGTTAGTTCTTACTCGCTCGTTTCTCACAGCTCAATGATCGGAAAACTGTAACGATAACATTTTTGAAATCATTGTAATGTCCTCGTCATTACGAGTGCCAATTATCGATTTCCAATTTCTAAAAGTGGAAACCCTAATTCAGTGGACTTTCTAAATTTGGAAACTTCCCAATTTAGAAAGCTCACTAAGATGTTCGCCTTTTCTTTTAATTTTCTTATTCTCATTCATAATTCCAAATTACGGATGTTGGACTCAATTACATTGACTTCCAATCATGCAGAGATTAAACATTTTTTTCTTTGACCGTTTATTCAAAGATCTCGAGTGCACGAGCAGTGTGACCCTCGATGGTTCGGGTGTAAGCTAGCCGTGGGTCCACAACCCTTTGTAGTCTAAACTCTTCCATTAGAGTTATGATTAAGATGAAGCTCGTTTCACCTTAATCACACAATGAATCAAGATTGGCGTCTAGCAACTACGCGTCATGATTCCCTAGATACAAATGAAGTGCCTGCAAGAACCTTTTGATATAGGTAACGTACAATATGATCCCTTCGATTCATATGTCCCGATTGAACTAGAGGCATTGGTTCATCGAGACCATCTTAGTAGTTTAATAACCGTGCGATCGTTCTAAGTGTTGTAATCGGTACGTGCATGACTTAGAGAATCGAATTCTCTAATCATCACTTAGTCAGCTCTGGCCAGAGACTTAGAGATTACAAACTATGAGAACACAGAGGACATCCAAGACTATTCTAGAGATCGAATCCCCGACTACAATGCACAGACCTCCCACTAGATTTCGGACTGCGCGAACACTGGCCCTTGGGGCGGTCCTCGGTGGAACTTAGGGACATGTCACGATACAGCTGGTCATCTCGTGAAGTCACGGTGATGTCTAGGCCATAAGGACTAATGGTGTACAACTATACCATAGATATCTCTACTCGGTTATTGAGAACCACTTAGAGATTTCTAGGGTGAGGGAGTTCAGTGAACTCGTCAACTTACGAGCACCCACTTATGCATGGCGATATCACAATACCGTTTACTGATGAGATGCAGTACACATACACTAAGTGCTAGTCTCTTAATGGGAAAGGCCGATATCCTCATTGGTGGCGTAACCCTTCGATTAGGAATGCGTTTAATAGTTATAATACTAAAGTAATCACGATCCTAAAGATCAATTACCAGTACTTGTTATAACTGTAAGGACTATATCTATGTTAGAGACAACGGGACAAAGGTATAGAATGCCAAGGTGTTTTTATCATTAATACGAAAAATGATTATTTATTACAAGATGCCACAAGTTGACTTGTTGGTCACCTACTCTAACAAATCTAGTATAACACTTTCTATGACAATCTTCATCATTATGTCAATTAAATTACAGCTGACCCTACAATAACACTCCCCGTTAACACGACTTACGTTACCATTGCAAGGGGTTGCCCATAGTTTTAACTGGTGGTAGAAGGAAAGAAAAATTCAACAGATTGGTTTTTCTTTATAGTTTGAAATAATTATTAATAAATTAAGAATGAGGGAATTATAAAAAAGTTGTTATCTCATCAGAATTATTGGATAAGTCGATTGGATTCCTACAACTATCTTCTCTAAAGGTATATGGAAACGCATATTGGCCTAAAAGGAACATTCAACCTAAATTATAATTAATTACAATAATTAATTATGAAAATTTATATCAAAATAATTAAAGAACCTTAATTAACATAAATCAATCAAATAAGATTAAATTACAATTAAATTAAGTTGAAGTATAATCACCATTATACATGTATTCTACTAATGCAATTAATTTAACGTTTAAATTAATTCATCAAACACTCATTTATTGAACATTATTGATCAATGTATCAAATATTTGGATTGGGGTTTGATTGATAAATAATTTCAGAAAATTAAAAATAAATTTTGATTAATGTGTCAAATATTTGTTCTCATTCGTAATTAACAATTACGAATGTTGGACTAAATCACATTGACTTCCAATTATACTAAGATTATCTTATTAGTTTTAGTTCGTTGCATTGAAGGATCTGAAGTACAGGAGAAGTGTGACCCTCGATGGTTTAGGTGTAAGCTAGCTGTAGGCCCACAACACATTGTGGTTTAAACTCGCCCCTAGACATTGGCGCCTAACAACTACGCATCATGATTCTGTAAATATATATGATGTGCCTGCAAGAAACGTATGATATAGTTCACTTATCGTATGATCCCTTCCATTCATATATCCCGAATGAACTAGAGCCATTGGTTCACGGAGACCTCTTTATGAGTTCAATAACTGTGTGGACGTTCTTGATTATATAATATGTTCGTGTTAGAGAAACACATTCTTCTAATCACGACACTTTAGATGTGGCCACATAATTCATGGATTATAAATCGTAAGAACACACATGATATCCATGACTCATCAAGCGATCGAATCTCATACTATAATGCACATACCTCCCACTAGATTTCGGGCTGCACGAACACTGGCCCTTGGAGAGGTCCTCGATGGGACTCAGGGATAAGACACGATACAGCTAGTCCTCTAGTGAAGTCACGGTGATGTCTGGGTCATGAGGATTAATGGTGCACAACTATATCATAGAAACCTCTACTCGATTGTTGGGAACCACTTAGAGGTAATCAAATTGAGGGACTTCAGAGAACTCATAAATTTATGAGCACCCACTTATGGATGGCGATGTCACAACATCATTGACTGATGAGACGCAGTACACATACAATAAGTGCTAGTCTCAAACGGGAATGACCGATATGCTCATTAGTAGCGTAACCCATTGACTAGGAACTATTGTTTGACAGTTATTATACTTAAATTATCTCATGATTGACAACTACCATGAAGAACCCAACCATGATGAAGAAGCGGAGGTTGACGATGAAGATGCTAATGACGAAATGGACGAAGAATACAACCAAAATGAACTTAAGTTGGAGAAAAAGATGACATGTTCCAATAAATCAAGAATTGTAAATTCATGAGCTGATTAGTTATTATACATATGAATTAAACCATAGTCTTTCAATAATTTAACTCTTTACCGATTCTAACTATTCCAGTGGATTTTGCGAATGTGGAAGCTTTCACGAAAACAACACACGCAAGTGTGGTGTATGAAGGGCAAAAATCTGATGTGATGACTCTCTACGTTAGGGATAATAATGGCACCAGATGATTTGAACTGGCGACTGGTTGGCGAGCATTTTTCAATAAGCATAAGATGATTGCTGGAAAAAACGTATTCGCTTGAGTACATTGATGACAAAAATGTTAGGATAGTAGACTAAAAGTCTCGCTTTTAGCTACATTTTTGTTATTGAATTAATAAAATAGTTTATTATCATTTTATGAGAATCTGCACTAGGGTATTCAATGCATTTAATTTATTTATTTTCAATTAATTAAAAGAATAAGTCTAATATTCTAATAGTATTCGAAATGGTGTGCTACGGCGCACATAAAAATCATTTTGAAAGTTCGAATATAATAATAAACGTTCACAATCTAGATGGAAATGGACTATCCATTGGTAAAAGATTGTAGCACAATATTTAAGTGATTGGTCTTGATCACAGTAAACAGAGAATAACTTTTGTAGTTATTGTTTTAACATATTGTGCTAGCACACCCGGCATGTGTTGAACCCGACAAAGTTAAATAATTGTTTCATCACTGTTCATAAATGAAAGTGTATTATTTCTAGTTGACAGTATATTACTTACTCTCTTAATCCCTAGATAATTAACGTATACATTTAATTAATGTTCTCTACTTTGATGTCACAATGGGAGAGATTCCTATATTTAGTCAAATGGCCCCCGGTGCGTTGCGTAGAGACATTAAGAATTAATAGGTGTAAATTAATTATCGAAAGGAGTCCATGTGAATTTGTGGGAAAGAAATATGATTTCCCTCTTGCGAAGATGCCCTCTATGTCTCTCGGATGACTATCCCGATCGCAATTCCGACCTTAGAAATAAGAAATCAAATAAATTAATTAGAATGCATGCCTATGAAAATAAAAATAAAACATAAAATTAAATAAAAATATGAAAAACAGTAAAGCTCGGGTTGCCTCCCGAGAAGCGCTAAATTTTAAGTCTTCAACCAGACTTTGCTTCTTGAAATTGTTATGTCCAATCCAAAGCCTTGTAGATTGCGCATCCATCCATGAGCTCTATCACTTTAATTGCAACCAAGGCATGGATACCACTGCAATATGTCACGGTCCACCTTAGCTTGTAGTCTTTTTTGGTTGTAATCAATCGGTACGAAGCCAAGATGGGATCTTCATCACCCGCTCCCTCAAATCGGTACACAAAAATCTCCAGTCTGCGTATAACCTCCACCTCAAAAATATTAGTCTTCTCATCAACCACTATTGATGCCTTCAAATCCACATTTAGATCAACGACAGAGTCCACAACTAGAATATCTTCAATCATTACATCCATCTCCTTCTTCTCTTGTTCTGAGGCATCTTCGTGGTTTAGCTCGATTGCCTTCTCAGATTCATCATGCTCAAGTGTCTTCGTAATTTCTATTTCTCTCACATCGACACTATTTTCCAGACATAGAAGATTTTTCTCACCGCAGGCTTCACCCGAATTTTCTTTGATATAACCATTGCCGATTTCGTCTGGAATATTTTCAAGAGATTCACATTTTAATTTGAGTGTCATCTCTTCAAGTTGTATCGCCATGTTTTGAAATGATGCTTGAGTGGACTTCATGAATTCGACAATGAGGGATACCAAATCAACTTGTTCATCAGTGGTCTGCTGCTGCTGCAATGGATAATAATTTTGAAAATCATCAAATTGTGGCTCTCTATGTTGAAACTCGTTCAAATCTTGGTCTTGAAAGCTTTGCTCGTATGTGTTGTTGGTGTAAGTGTTCCAATAACCTCCGTTGGTAATTTCGTCGAAATTCGTCGTTGGTGATCCCCAACATTGATCGGAATAATGATTTTCACCACATGCTGAACAAAACGGAGGCATATCATATGTGTTTTGGAGGTATTCGTCAGATGGAAGCCATTCATATCCCGTTTGAGGTGCCCGGACATTGTAACCAGACATGAAACAAAAACAACAAAAAATAAAAATAAAAAATAAAAATAAAAATAAAAATTAAATGGCTGAAGTAAGAAAAATTGCTCAAATTTGATATTAGAATAAATGGATATTTTAGCCGTATTCCCCGGCAACGGCGCCAAAAACTTGTTGGATGCTAAATACCTTACACGCAAGTGCACGTATCGCAAACAAGTAGTAAAAGTGGACTCGTGAGAGTCGGATGTCGATCCCACAGGGAATACTCAAATTATCTAATCCTAAGTACCAAATTCTAACAATTATGATTTTTATCCAGCCTACGCAAGTTTGTCAATTTAAATCAATTAAAAAATTAAATTAATTAAGAAAGCAAATAAACACAAGAAAATATCAATAAAAATGGACCTAGGATTTTATCTTCCCCATATGCAAGAATTGCTCACCCAAAACCCCTAAATTATGCAATATATGATTCATGATTATTAACCCGAGACACTAATTTACTCATAACCCGCTGTCGCGTGTATTATGAGTCTATTAATCATAAACGGTTCACTATATGTCTATGCAAACCAATTATGAATAAAGCATTAACTAACAAGTCTCGTAAATGGCTACCTAAGGTGGTATCTGTATGTCTACGACACCACATGCAATTGACGCACTCATCCGGTGAAAACTACTCGAAGGCTCTTCTACTTACCGTCTAATTATCAAAATAGCTCTGTCGAGTCAATCCCAATAATCACAGATAAAGCACATAAATTGATCAAGTTCATGCACTAACAATCATAACAAATAGAAGAAATAATCATAAAATCATAATTGCATAATCTCAAGAAAACGGGTTCACCATCCCCACATAGGGTTCAAATAAAATCCTAGATTAAAAACTTAGCTACTCGTAATTCTTATGATAAACAAAATAAAATAAATAAGAAAAACTATGCTTGAGTCTTCGTCGATCTTCGTTCTTCGCGTTTTGTGGTGTAAAATTTCGTGCTTATGGTGTAGAGACTTGTTGCTTTTATAGGTTTTTCTTGATAAAGAAATAGTGGAAACCTAATAAGAATCAATTTCCGCCACTTTCCCCCATCAGGATTTGTTCGTCGAATTGTGCCATGTTGGAGTCCGAATTTTGGAATGTTGTGTAAATAAGAATTGTAGCCCTTGCAATTAGCTTTCCAATTCCGTCAAAATCACTTAATTCGGAGTTCGTATGAGAGAGATATGCTCTAAATGGTGGACACTGTCAAAGCTGTGGCGAGATTCCTTTTTCCAATTTGATTTGTTTCCTTATTTGCAATTTTTTCCTTTATTTTTGATCTTTTTTCCTTCATGGACACCTAATTCTCGTTTTTCACCTATAAAACACAAAACCAATCAATTAAAGCACAAATATAATTAAATCTAAACAAAAGATCCACTTAAAGTAAACGTATTGAGTGTAATATCTACACTCAACAGTCCACACCTTTGAAATATGCGATTGATAATAACCCTTGAGTAGCTTATAAGATTTGTTTATGCCAAGTCCTGGCCAGGTGGATTTCGTATCCGGCATACTCAAATAAGTTAAGCGGGTAAGACTCATGAAAAGAAACCATTTAATTTATTTAGCAGTGAATAAATTATTTGGTGGTTATAAGATATCTTAATGTGTGGAGAATTTAAGTAATGATCGACCGGAGCTCGAATGTAATATTTGAGAATATAAACGGGAGTTCAATAAATATTTGGTAGTGGAAAATAAATAATTATTTAATGATTAATTAAATGAATTCTTTTAAGAGTTTGGATTTAATTAATTATTAATTGCCTGATTTATATTTTCTCCTTTAGTCCCTATTGTAACCCAATGGATTTTCTAATTAATCGAGAAATAAAAGTTCAACCAATATGATATATTGGAATTAATATAGCCGAAAATTAAGTCCCCATTGGATTGTAATTTTCGACTATATAGAGTTGTAGGAGGAGTGGGATTTGTTTCCATGTAATCCTCTCTATGTGTCACTCTAATTCCTTGTGCTATTTATAATAGAGACTAGGTTGATGAAAGAGATGTTTTTTGGCTACACGCCTATTCACGTTCGGAGAAGAAAATATTTGTCTCTTCTTCTTTTCTCTCTAAGTTTCTCGATTATGGATTTAGATTTCTTCAAGTACAAGTGCACTCTTGTAGAAAAATTATTAATTCGGGATATGCAATAGAAGACTACAGGTTTTTAGACCAAACTATTATTCCCAAAATTTCTGAGCAGTCATGCAAAGAAATTCACCATAAATCAACCGTTTGTCCGATTGTCTTGAAATTTATACAGTAGCTTAATTAGATCAACCATCTCGGAGATATCGGTGCAAGAAGAGGGCTGTAAATTTTTGGAAAGAAGTTTTCCGAGTTGAGGGCTTGGTGTGGATTCTCGTTCGTGCTCCGAAGATAGAAACGAATCTGCTCGCGAAAACTGTAAGTTGCTAGATTAGATTTATTCTGCTTTAAACGAATCTAAACAAAGCATGTTACTAAAATTAAAACCGGTTAATCTAGAACCTCTTGCAAATTTTCATTGAATCTTGGGCTTCATATCCCAACAAAAAAAGACTGGTGAGGTGAAGTTGGTTGGTTGCAATTAACGTGTTTTGTTGGTATTTTAGTTTGAGAATTTCGCCAAACTGCTTTTTTTCTAATAAAAATATTAGTTCTTGTTTTTGAATACCATTAGTTGTTAGGTAAGATTATGAATTTTGCTTATTAGGTTGTCTCACAGTTGACATGAGTTGGTTTTTTATTAACGACTATTTAATTTGTCATTCATCATCATCATCATCATCATCATCATCATCATCATCATCATCATCATCATCATCATCATCATCATCATCATCATCATCATCATCATCATCATCATCATCATCATCATCATCATCATCATCATCATCATTATTATTATTATTATTATTATTATTATTATTATTATTATTATTATTATTATTATTATTATTATTATTATTATTATTATTATTTATTAGGTAATATTATGAGATTTGATTATTAGTTTATATCATAGTTGAGCATTAATTTCTCATTTTGCTAAATTATTTAAATAAACATAAAGCTAATATGCCAATTCTATAAGATGCAAGTTTGTATGTAATAGAGTAATGTTAAAAAAATAAAAAAATCAATTATTGAATGCAAAATCTATGGATATGTCCTTCTTGGAGCTGAATTCGACCAAAACAATGGTTGGAGTAGGGATCATGTATATCTAATACGCGTTATACTTATTTCAATTATTATGAGTTCGGACATATGTTTATGATTTAAAATTCCATAACTCCATACTATGACTTGAATATTTTGATTCGTACGTTTATTTTGTAATAATTGTCATTACGGATTGTATAATTATATCATTAAAATTTTATATACACTTTGTCAAAAAATATATTTATCATACACATCATAAAAAGCGTGTCAAATGTCGTCAGCACAAAATCCAGAAATATGGCATGGAGAATGCATTGTAAATCATTGGGGACCGGGGTCCAAACTTGTCATACAAAACACTATTTTATTCCGGATAATACATACTAAGTTAACCGATGGAATAAAGATATATTGTGTTGATGTAAACAGTAAAATGTTATAGAAAGAACAATAAAATGTAAACAATAGAAATATTTACACATGAAGAGGTGTAAAATTTACAATAATCTATACTATTTTTTTTTACTTATAAAAGTGTGAATGTTTGGGAAGGTTTCTTCCCTTTTTTGTACTTACAAAAATGCCCTCTAAACAAGTAAATTTTTAAGGGCAGTTGAGTAATACTCCTTATTAACAATTGACAAACAATTCTAATTGATTATTGCAACTACTACAAATACGTGTTTTATTGCAACTTTGTGTATTCCTCAAGCTTTATTCCATACATTTGTAACATAAAGTCTCATTAATTAGTCATTATTATTTAAGTCTCCTACTAATCAATACTATGACTTTATGATAATCAAGATATAGAAGATGTGGCAAGTAATGTTTTAGATATAGGAAGCAAAATATTTTGAAACAAAGAATATCATAATCAATTAATTGGATCACGAATTTCACAACAAGTTAAGTTTAGTCTTGCCAAAACTAACTCATCATTGTAGTTTTTTGGACTTTTTTTTAATTGATTAATGATGTCATTAATTAGTCATATTTAGGTTTTGATATACAATCTCGTGGAGCATTTCAATAATTTGAAAAGAATGTGAATTGGTATTATAAAACATGCAAAGATTCATTGTTATTTTATATTTAACAGGATTGTGGAATTCATTAGAAAATTCTTTGTATTGTTATGTATTTTTTGAGATTTGAATTTTTTTTTTTGGAGTAGAGAAGAATTTTGGGCACAATTTTCTTTCTCTTCAAAATATTTTAGAAAATATTTTTTACTAAACAGATAATAGAGGGAGAATTACACTTTTGGTCCCTCATGTTTGGTCCGATTTCACTTTGGTCCCCTTGTTCCAAAGTGAACAAAGTTCACCTCCAAGTTTCAATTTTAAACACTTTTGGTCCCCACCGTTACATATTTGTTAACAAGTAACCGGAAACACTATTTTGGGGGTGAAGATTGTAATTTTAAAAGTTTTTGGGGCTGAAAATAATTATAAATTCAAAATAGACTACTTATAATTTTTAATAATAATGAAACAAATTAATGAAACAAATTAATTTTTAATATACTTAATATTGTTATAATTATACTACTTATGATTATTTTTTTAATAATAAAAAAATTAACTAAACAAATTATTTTAATCATACTTAATATTATTTTTAATTATACTACTTATGATAAAAGAATTAATAACAAAAATAAATAAATTAACTAAACAAATTATTTTTAATTATACTTAATATTAATATTATTATAGTTGTACTACTATAATTATTTTTTTAATAATAAGAAAATAAGTTAACTAAACAAGTTAATTATACTTAATATTATTTTTAATTATACAACTTATAATAAAAAAAATCAATAATAAAAAAAAAAAGAAATTAGCTAAACAAGTCATTTATAATTATACTTAATATTATTATAATTATACTACCTATAATTAATTTTTTAATAATAAAAAATAAATTAACTAAATAAATTAGTGCATTATACTTAATATTAGTTTTCATTATACTACTTATGATTATTTTTTAATAATAAAAAAAGAAATTAACTAAATAAATTTCATTATACTTAATATTATTACAAATTTAATTATAAGTAGTCTATTTCAAATTTCTAACTATTTTTCAGCCTCAAAAAAAGAAAATTTTAATTTTTGCCCCAAAATAGTGTTTTCCGTTACTTGCTAACGGACATGTAACGGCGGTGACCAAAAGTGTTTAAAATTGAAACTTGGAGGTGAACTTTGTTCAGTTTCAATCAAGGGGGACCAAAAGTGAAATCGGGCCAAACATGGGGAACCAAAAGTATAATTCTCCCGATAATAGTTGTATGCACACTCTATAATTATATATTATATATTTTATTTTTATTAATAGATTTATAATATTATTATTTTTAATATGCAAAACAAAGATTTTTATAATTAAATTGTACAAAAATTAAAATATAACATAATTTATACATAATCTTTTATGAAATTATAAATTAATATAAAAAAAATATAATCGCTCCATTTTTTTCAAATTCCAATCACATGAAACTATATATAAATATTTTGATAATTAGAAAAGACAATATAATAATATATATTATTTACACACACAGTCATTCAACTGTTTTTTTTTTCTTTTTTTCTTTTTGCATTGGACTAAAACAATGTTGATATCAATGATAAAGAAAAGGATAACCACTGAAAAAAGAGTAAGTATAATCTAATGTTTTGTAACGAGAAAAATACATTTCATCCCTCAAGTTTGCACCGATTCCACATTTAGTCCCTCATATTGACAACAAACACATTTGGTCCCTCATATTTTCAAAATGAAACACTTTTAGTCATTTCTGCTAATTTTCAGTTAAAATTAACGGAATCAAGCATGTGCCCATCACTGCCTTAACTATCGGACTAACGGTAAATTGACGGAAATGACGAAAAGTGTTAAATTACTGAAACATGAGGTATCAAATGTGTTTTTTTTTTTTTTTTTTTTTTTTTTTTTTGTGAACATGGGAGACCAAATATGAAATCGGTGTAAACTTGAAGGATGAAAACTATAATCTACTTTTTCCATCAGAAATTTTGAAAACTAGAAATTCGTTTTGGAAACATAACCAAATTATTATTATTATTATTATTATTATTATTATTATTATTATTATTATTATTATTATTATTATTATTATTATTATTATTATTATTATTATTATTATTATTATTATTATTATATTATTATTATTATTATTATTATTTTATTATTATTATTATTATTATTATTTTATTATTATTATTATTATTATTATTATTATTATTGTTGTTGTTGTTGTTGTTTATATTCTTATATTATTATAATTATTATAATTATTATTATTTTATTATTTATTAGTATTATTATTATTATTATTATTATTATTATTATTATTATTATTATTATTATTATTATTATTATTATTATTATTATTATTATTATTATTATTATTATTATTATTATTATTATTATTATTATTATTATTATTTTATTTTTAGTAGTAGATAGAGAAATTGTGAGGAAAGAAAGTGTAGATATTAATGAGGAGAGAGGAGAGAGAGTGTGAATATTAATGAAGAGAGAGAATTGAGTTGTTGGAATAAAATATATAGGTTAGTAGTAGGTTTTAGTAGATTTGAAAATTGAAAAAAGTATGAATAGTGTATTTTCAATAGAAATTTGATAAGAAAAAATGGGAATTTCTGGATAAAATTGTGAAACAAACATGATCTCAGTTTTATGAATAGTATAAAACTGGAAAGTGGGTTTGGAAATGAAACCAAACATCCCCATAATTTTTCCCGTTTTATAAATATTAAATATGAGAAACGAGATAAGTACAACTTTGTCCCTTATATTAGTCACAACTTCGTATTTGGTCCCCATATTCACAAAAGACACATTTCAATCCCTTAAGTTACCATATTACTATGTTGTTGGTCATCTCGGTCAATTACGCATTAGTGGCTAACATAACCCCACACATGTTGGGCACGTGGGCGCCCCATTTCATCAAATTAAGGCAAAATCATCAATGGACTGAAAGTGTTTTTTTAGAACAAGAGGGACCAAATATATTTTAATTATGAATATGAGGACAAGAGTATATTTTTTATGTCCTATAATTTAAGGTCAAATTCCGTTAACTACTAACAACCTACAAAAAGAGATGACCAAATGTGTCATAATGTGGTAAACGGAGGGACCAAAAGTGTTCTTTTAGCAAGTGGGTCTAAAAGTATTTCAATGATAACCACGAGGGACCAAAAAAGTACTTTTTCTATTGAGAAATAATGAACATCATGGCAAAGAAAGGCGCAAAGCAATGTTGTCTAAAATAAAATAAAATCACACAAAAAAAGAAACAAAACTTATTAGTAAGATAGAAAATTAGTATGAATTTCTATATTTGTTTAATATTAAATAAAATTTGATTCTAATACGGACACAAAATTCAATGGAACAACATATCTACACATTCTGGATATATAATATTATTTCCATACAATACAAAATTTATAATGAATTGGAAATTTAATAAGACACGTGCAACGCACATGCACTTTTCTAGTTTTATAAAAGAGGTGAAGAATGTGGTAGTTACATAAAATTTATTGTAAACTAATGGCTTCTACCGTGAAGAATGTGGTAGTTACATAAAATTTATAAAAGAGGTGAAGAATGTGAAGAATGTGGTAGTTACACTAATGGCTTCTACCGTGTAATTAAAAATCATTAATTTTGATATATTTAGAATACTTTTTCTCACAATAAAGTTGATATATTTAGAGCATGTTATAAGTGGTAGGATATAAATTTATTAGTAAAATAATTAAACACATTTAATTTCCTTTGGAAAATGATGACATGTTTTTTGATGATTTATTCCCACCAGTCAATTTGCCACACGATTGAAATTAAAAACATGTCCCAATAAAAATTGCCAAATGTCAAGCAATTAGGTGTGTTCAACTTTTATGTATTATATAGATTATATAGACTTAAAAGTTTGTACCCGGGTTCGACAAAATACATAAATTTATTATTTATTCACTTACATTATAAAAAAACATAATAACGTTCATCTAGCTATAGTTATTTCTTTACTATCTATATAAAACTAGGAATACTAGGAAAGGTGCTTCTCTTTTAAACGAAGGCCAAAACAATCACCCATGCTGTAAGGTCTAATTATGAAAAAAAACTCATTCATTGTTTCATAATTACAAATACCCATTTGAAATTTGTAGATTTTTTATGTTAACACCCTTTTGTAGGCGGTTGGATGTAAGGAATTTACAAACTGCGGGAGCCGGATGCAATATCTAAAATAGAAGGTATTTTTTTTTCATAATTACACTTTACCTTAGCGAGGTAGTTGTAATTTAACCTAACATATTAAGTACATATAAGGATAATTGAGTAATAATATATTAATTCATAATAATAATAATATATAACTATAGCATATTTATTATATAAGCATGAATATTATAATGGAAGCTTATCAACGAAGAAAATATGCAGTTTTTATACATTTTATCTAACATAAAGAATCCAATAATAATTATTTTCATTTCTTATTATGTTTTACATTTTGCATGCTCTAAGTTTTACTTACAAAATAATTATTGAACAATAATAAAATATCACAAAGAAAATGGTAACATGTGACATCTTTTATATCTGCAAATGAATTTGAGTTTTTATGTATATTATATTCTTAAATCTTATTTGTTACAATAAAGTTACATTTAAAAGGTCGGGACATGTGTTCCTATTTGCTCCAATAGTAACTATTTATCGTCTTTCACGTTCAACAAGATATTTATCTAATTTCGATTATCCACATATATGTGTATACTTACACGAGTAATAAAAGTTGGTTTGTTTATACTCTACGACTAAAGAACTTCGCCACCATGCTACATTGTATGCATGTATATACTTACATATTTTACAAACCATTATTGTATGCATATATACACTTACATATTTTACAAACCATTATTTATAGGTACACGTGCATTGCATTGCACATATATGATTAAATTTTGTATGTATGTTGTATATTTTTTTTTTAGTTTTGCCTTGTGCCTAGTGTAGTTTATTCAAAATAATATTATATACTCAAAGTCTAAACAGTTATATATATTCAAGGCTTGTTAACCTGTGACAGTCAATTGCTACTTTACGTTCAAAATATTCAACCAATGATTTAGTGTAGTACCATATAACTTTGAAAATTTCCATTGTGAACATTTCCCTAAGCCGCAATTTGGATTATCATACTTGATCGGGGTACTTTGATCCGTATATACATGAAACATAACCAGAAAAAATAAAAAATAAATCTCCATGCCGGATTTTATTTGAATAAATAATAAAATTTGATAAAAATGTTTGACACACACACACACACACACACATATATATATATATATATATATATATATATATATATATATATATATATATATATATATATATATATATATATATATATATATATATATATATATATATATATATAATGTATACAAAATTTAAAACTCATAGAACAATAGTCATATAATTGTATAATAGAATGGACATTGAAAGCTCACATAATTTCTCTACAGTTATTATCTTAATGTTCATTCCAACTGCACTATCTCTATCTAAGAAGCATTGATGTTGATTTTAAAATTTATTAGAAAATATTGTTGGGCAGCCAACACATTAACTTTAATTTTTTCAACCAACCGTAATGTTAATGTGTTGACCAGTAATGTTAATGTGTTGACCGTTCAAACATCTAACAATACTTATTTTTTCGACAATGTTGTTGTGTTGACCGGTAATGTTATTATACTGACCTCCGTAAGCACAAGAACATCAAAACAAATCGATGTGGTTGTGTTGACGAATATAATAATGTTACCGTGTTGACCGCTCAATCGAACAAGACTAAAAAATTAATGTTGTTGTCTTCATTCACGGTGAACAGCACAGTAACATTCTCCGAAGAAAAAAATTGAAATAGTGATTAAAAATTAATATTACTTAACACAAGAAAAAAAGAAATAACAGAGATAAAATCAACGTTGTTGATCGGAGGTCAACATGGGCTAACGGTGTTGGGGTCAAAGTTGGGGCAATGGTCAAAATATGTTACTTAGTGAAATTAGGATTCAATCAGGCCTTAAGGAATGAAATTGATATAAATTAGAATGAGGGGTATTTTTATCTTTGATAGGATTGAGAATATTGTCTGTCCCGGCCCTTTGCTTAAAAGAGATTTCGGTCTGAACAGTTTCGCAAATAAGTAGGCCCCTATGGGCTTACACGAGGTTTGCGCTTAATAATAATAATACATGTAGGCATTTGTTTGCGCATAGACTATTGAATACAATAAACACATGCAACATATGTAAAAGTTCCCACAAAATATACTCTAATAAACTCATAAGTACTTCTTATTCATTTTCTTCTTCTCTTTAATGTTTTCAATGTTTAATAGGCACAAAGACAGACACCAATATAGCAGCTGTAGCTAGGACATTTATTAGGAAAGATTTTCACAGTTTCTAGTTTGGCAATGCTTTATTTCTTTCTCTTCGTCAACAACAACATCAACATGGGACCCTAAAACGTCACTGCAAGTGCAAATCCCATCCGAACAAATCGGGAAACCTATTTTGCATGTGATTCTGCAATCTTTCGTTGTCTGACATGTTTCTACTGATGGTCTTGCAGACACTTTCAACAATATAAATAAATAATTTAAAAATAACAACGATCACAATTGATTGATAGCTAGATATTATATACAAATTATAATGACTTTTTCATTGTTGACTATTGGATCACTCAACAATCAAAATATTAGTGAAGATAGAGTTTTCAACATTAGCACTCAAGGCATTAGTAAATGTAATGTTGAATATTTGGTAACAAAAATGTGGATTTATTGTAGAGTTTATTGCATTTAGTACCCATTTGTTATATCGAATTACTAAAAAGTTATATGTGTTATAAATATCAGCAAATCAACCTTTTATAATGTATATTTTTTCGCACACGACCTTCTGAATGATGAGTCCTTAGGGATAATTTTCAAAAACTAATTGCATTATGGGAGGTGTCTTGCTAATAATAAAACTATGGGAATTTTTTTAATACTTAGAGAAAACATAGAGGTGTGTAATGCAATATTTATATGACGATTTGAATAGTGTTCTATAATTAGCTATAAAATTCACCGAAGACAATTTAAGGAGAGAGATTGATGCTCACCAATGCTAATCACCGAGAGGGCGACCAACAAAATTAACTTTAGAGAAGCCATATTCTTGAATGGATAGCAATATACACGAACACAAAATTTGATAGTTTTGTTAGGGTATTTTTTTTTGTTAGCAGAATGTTGATTTCAGAATAATAAATATATAGATGACAAAATATCTTGTAATTCAATGAGAGTATTTAAATTTGATGTTGCGTAATAAATATGAATTAGAATCAAGATCAACAATCAAGATCGTCTAAGCTTATATATGATAATATATATTTTACTTTCATTTTCTAGTTTTTCCTTATTTACAAAGTATAATACCATTACTAACTTTGGATGTGAACGTATCCTTTTGATTTCAATGCACTTTATTTTATTGATTTATTCGATATTCTTAATCATAATCTTACCTAATGAGGTGTATTTTGTAAGGGGACTTAGCAAAACGTCCTTACAAAAATATAAAATTATAATAGGTACATCCCTTTTTTTTTCTTTTTTCTTTTTTTTCTTTTTCTTTTTTCTTACGGATAAGCATATAAAATCCTCATGTGTTGTAGAAAACTTGCACCAAACCCTTTTGTGTTAATTTTAGTGCTTAAAATCCCCCGGTGTTTTACTTTATCATGCATGAAATCCCATATTTCCTTAACAATTAATAAATACTATTGATTATTGAGGAGATTCGATACAAAATAATTCTTAACACAATGGGGTCCGGTGGTTGATTTCTACAATACAAATTTATGCGCAAATAATTTATTTATTTGAAATTCAATTTATGTTTTCAGATTAATTCAAACACACTTATTCAAGTTTTCAAAATCGAATTTTTGAAATTAATTATATAAATATTTATATCAAACCTAAATTCTAATTTTCATATATTTATTTATATTTATTAACATATAATACATCAAAGCTAAATTAGATAAATATAACAGTTTTGGCATTATAAATATATAGTTTTCAAAAAAAACATGTTTTTATGAAAAATAATAATAAACTAAAATTTTATGCAAAATTTTTAAAAAATATTTAGTTTCAATTTCGACGCAATTTTTTTTTAATAGAAAATGAAACCAAATTTTGGAAATGTAAATGAGAAAAAAATTGTTTTAAAAAAATCATTGGAAACGAAAAAATTTAGAAAGAAAAAAAACTCTTTCAAAATTCCATCCTTACCATTAGCCTTTAGTTTTCTATACTGCAATTGATTAAATATTTTTGACTTATTTAATAATTTGAATTTGAATATTTTGTTTTTTGCATAAATTCCCTTTGTATTGAAGTACACATGCTCCAAACACCCATGTATTACTACAAAATTGATCCAATCCCCTTAATAGTGAACAATATTAATTGTTAACGGAATACAAACTTCAAGTAAGATAGAATAAAACACATGTGAATTTGGGGTAGGTTTTCTATAACACATGGGAGGTTTTATGTTGTTTATCCATTTTTTACTCTTTTTCAAAATCTTATGACTTACCCAAATTATAATTAATGATAAAAGAATGTCAAAATTTTATGATACAATTAAGCGTAACCTTTTCAATATACCCAATTGAATAATTAGAAGCCCTAATTTAACAAACTTTCATCATTTTTACCATTTTATAGCTAGTTCTTCGGTCATTTACTAGCAACAACTTTAATTTATGGGTTTTTTTTAATTTTTTTTATCCAATGTAATTTTTTTATATTAAATCACAAGTGTTTACGGATTTTCGGGGCATACTCCAAATCTTTTACAAAATTCTAAAAAGAATCCCTAAACTTTCGAAAAACTATCAAAAGCACCCCTATATAGACAAACCTAAATAGGGGTTAAAAAACTAACTTTTAACAAATTTGCTATCTATCTATACAGTATTTTCAGCAATTATTTCCTAGTATGTTAATGTGTATACATTCAGTAGCTCACATAATCACAGTTTACCCCTAAGAGGGCGTACTTTACTGTGCTTGAGATCTCTCTTTCCATTGTAGCCCAAACATAACATCTTATTGGGGTCTTCAACACTTGTTTCAATATCATAGATCCATCTTGCCATATTCTGAGCCAAGAAATTCAATAGGTAGGACACTATTGAGGTCTTCTGTCCATTAGTATCAGTCCTCCATCAAAAACTAAAAACCTCTGGCCTTTAAGCATCACAACTGCTGAAAACTCCAAGAATTCCATAAAGAGCCAACTTTTGAATGGCTTTGTGTGCTGCTAGCTTAAGCCAGGACACTACACAAGTAGAAAATCTTGGTCTTCCATGCTTTCAAACAGCTAAACAGACCCAGCCTCACCACAATGAATTGAAGCTGTTCTGGACTGCACATGTGGATGGAAACAGAACTCAAGAGTAGAAAGTTCGAACCCTTCACAGTCATATCCATGTATTCAAGTCTCTGCCAACTACTAACGCATGGTATTGTTGTGGCCATCACCAGTTAGCCATGGGAAAAGCCCATACATCTGTCTACATACAAAGAATTTGATGTTGTTTATGATCTCTGGAGCATTTGAGGATGCGTTCTCAAAGACCAGTTTATTCCTTGCCTTCCAAGTGAGATAGGCTGTGCAAGCAATGCTCATCATTCTGCCTTTGCTACCAATTATCTTACCTCTTCCCTTCTTTTTCTCTGATTTTAGTGCCATCTGAATAGAAGTATGCTCTTTCCTCACCCCCATCCAAGCTCTGATTTGGTTCCAGACTTCTTTGCTAAAGTTGTATTCAAAGAAGAGGTGTTTCACACTATCTTCCATTGTATTGTACAGAGGGCATTGTGTATTACTTAGCATGAATGAGAGTCCACTTCTTGTTCTCATTTTCTCTTTGATGCACATCCACAACATAAAAGAAAGTTTTGGTGGTAAGAAGCTCTGCCATATCAGTTTGCCCCACCATATGGTTTCCCTCTTTGTTCTCCACCATTCATATGCTTGTTTGGTGCTAAATTTTCCTCCCTTACCCATTCTTCCAATACCACAATTACAGCTTCACTGAACCTGTTCTCTCCATCATTTGTTGCCTCATCCCAAATAGAGATTTCAAGAAAGCGTTTGAATCCCTTTTTGGTTGCCATTCCCAAAAGCTTTCAGCTGTGATGAAGTTTGTATTGAGCCATTGGATCCAATGTGAATCCTTTTTGGAATGGATATTTCATATTTCCTTCATGAGCATTGCACTATTCCAATCCTCCAAGTTTCTAACACCCAATCATCCTTCTCTTTTAGGGAAACAAACTTCTTTCCATTCAGTTGACCCCATCCTAGACTGCCATAGGTAGATGCTACACATTTTTTCAATTATGTGTATCTCCTCATTTGACAGTTTGAAAATACCAAGCCAATAGCATACCAAACCTTGTATCACAGTCCTAATCACCATTTTTATTTTAGGATTTATTATATTTTTATAATTTTAGAGTTTTTTATGGTTATGGTTTGCTTATTTATAAGTTTCCATATTATAGTTTAGATAGGAGTCCTTTTCCTTGTGGAAAAGAGGCTCTTTAATGCTAGAGTAGGTGACCAACAAGCCAACATGTGGCTGTGGTCTTTCGTATTTATTCTTGTAATAAACGAACCTTTATTCGTATTAATGATAAAGCAACTTGGCATTCTATATCTTTGTCCCTTTGTCACAAGCATAGATATAGTCCTTACAGTTATTACAAGTACGAGTAAATGATCGTTAGGATCGTGAAATATTTACTTTAGTATTATAATTGTTAAACATGTTCCTAGTCGAAGGGTTACGCCACCAATGAGGATATCGGCCTTTCCCATTAAGAGACTAGCACTTAGTGTATGTGTACTGCTTCTCATCAGTAAACGGTATTGTGATATCGGCATGCATAAGTGGGTGCTCGTAAGTTGACGAGTTCACTGAACTCCCTCACCCTAGAAATCTCTAAGTGGTTCCGAATAATCGAGTAGAGATATCTATGGTATAGTTGTACACCATTAGTCCTTATGACCTAGACATCACCGTGACTACACTAGAGGAGCAGCTGTATCGTGACTTGTCCCTAAGTTCCACCGAGGACCATCCCAAGGGCTAGTGTTCGTGCAGTCCGAAATCTAGTGGGAGGTCTGTGCATTGTAGTTTGGGATTCGATCGCTAGAATAGTCTTGGATGTCCTATGTGTTCTGAAAGTTTGTAATCATTCTAAGTCTCTGGCCAGAGCTGACTAAGTGATGATTAGAGAATTCGATTCTCTAAGTCATGCACGTAACGATTACAACACTTAGAACGATCGCACCGTCATTGAACATATAAAGAGGTCTCGACGAACCAATGCCTCTATTTCAATCGGGACATATGTATCGAAGGGACCGTACTGTACGTTAACTATATCTGAAGGTTCTTGCAGGCACTTCGTTTGTATCTAGGGAATCATGACGCGTAGTTGCTAGACGCCAATCTTGATTCGTTGGGTGATTAAGATGAAACGAGTTTCATCTTAATCGTAACTCTAAGGGACGGGTTTTGAGCACAAAGGGTTGTGGGCCCACGGCTAGCTTACACCTGAACCATCGATGGTCACACTGCTCGTGCACATGAGATCTTTGAATAAACGGTCAGAGATAAAATGGTTTATTTATCTTTGCAGGAGTGGAAGTCAATATGATTGGGTCCGACATTCGTAATTTGGAATTATGAATGAGAATAAGAAAAGGAAAAGAATAGGCAAACGTAATAGTGAACTTTCTAAATCGGGAAGTTTCCAAATTTAGAAAGTACACTTAATTAGGGTTTCCACTTTCGGAAAGTTGGAAATCGAGAGATGGCACTCGTAATGACGAGGACATTATAATGATTCCGAAAATGTCATTGTTACAATTTTCCGATCATTGAAATGAGAGAGACGAGCAAGTAAAAGAACAAACGAACTTAAGTTGTTGGGCCCGGTCCAACTTAAGCTCGTTAGGGTTTTATGCAAGACAGTATAAATACATGATTTATAGGTCTTGCACTAAAAACCACAAGACCTAACCCTAACCCTAGCCGTCCCTCTCTCTCTCGGCCACTCTCTCCCGCGGCCACCACCGCCGTCGCTGCCGCCGTCTCGCCGGAATCGGCCATCCGTTGGCCGATCCCTTTCGGTATTCCTTTCCTTCATTCTTTTCTTCCGTTTTTCTAACTATTACGTGTCTAGTGCCACGTGTTTAGTAGATTGAAGTATACGAGGTGAAATCCGAGGAGAGGAAGATCGAAGATCGAAAAATCGAGGAGCAGCGCACGAGCCGAAGCCGCACGCATCCCCACGCGCCGCCCGTAGACCGCGCGTGAGTCACACGCGCCGCCGTGGCCCGTCTCGCCGCTGTTGCCGCTCTACCACTGCTGCCCCGGATTGTACGGATTGGTTTCCGTAGCAATCTCGTCTTGCTTAGTGCGCCTACCTCACGCTTCAAGAGGTAAACTCACGAATTCATTGTTGTTGATTCCTTTACGTTTAAATACAATGTTCATGTTTGTTTTGTATGATTTTATGTGATTACATGAAATCGTTTTATTTGTTGCGAGCATGTTATTTGATTTAAACGCGAGCATGCTAATTGATTTAAATTCGGTTGAATAATTAAGCATGTATGTTGTTTTTAATTTCGCTGGAAGCGCAAAGGTACGCAATTAATTGTTTCAATTATCGGGCATGTGTTTATGTGTTTTTAAAGTTGTTTAAATCGCATAAAATTTTTGTTTTCCGCTGCGTACACGTGCCCGTCACCAACAGTGGTATCAGGGCTGGTTGCGCAATTAATTGCGTTCGTTTTAAAATGCTATGATTTTATGCATCTTCGATTTATTAAAGTAGCGATTGTTGTATTATGTAATTGGGAGTTTTCGTAAGTTTAAAATATTTTTGAAATATTGTTTAGAATTTTTCCAGCTTTAAAATTGGAAAATCGGATCTGAAATTATTTTTAAAACGTCGGTTTTTAATTTGTTCGGATCGAACCGGTTGGACCGGCCGGTTCGATTGTTATGCCCGATCCAATTGACCGAATCCACGTGGATTCGGGTCGGTCAGACTGGTTCTCGGTCCGACTGACCCGGCCCACTGATTCGGGTCAACTGAACCGGGCACAACCGGACCGCTTCGGTCCGAACCGGTCAGACCGGTTGGGCCGAACCGGTTCACTGAAAATAAAAAAAATAAAAAATAAAAATTATTTCAGATTTCTAAAATTAAACTTAAAAAATATTGATTTTAATTTTTGGAAAATTATTTTCAATTAATCCCAATTAGATTAATTAATTAATTTAAATTGTTAAATTTATTTCAATTAATAGAACACAAATATAATATTGATTATAGTTCAACTTAATTAGTAGTACATCAACATTATTTGAATGATTTATGCTAGTTGAGGTTCTATAATTATTTTGAAAAAACCCGATAATTAATTAATGTAATTAATTATGTAATTAGGTCCTATGTTCCCTATGTTCCTCTTAGGACAATATGCGTTTCCATATACCTTTAGAGAACATAGATGTAGGAATCACATAGACCAATCCGAACCTTCTGATGAGATAAAACTTTTAATAAAATCCCTCATTCTTAATCTAATTAAGAATCATATCAAGCTATAAAGAAAAACCCAATATGTTGAGTTATTTCTTTCCTTCTGCCAACGGTTGGATTATGTGTAGCCCTTTACTGTAGTGCAGTAAGCCGTGTTAGCGGGGAGTGCTATGGTAGAGTAAGATGTAGTTCAATTGACATAGCGATGATGGTAGCCATAGAAAAGGGTTATGTTGGATTAACGTGGTCGGCTAGATTAACTAGGGACTGCATTAGTGTGGCATAATCGAGTTCTATGAGCATCTTTGATTGGTAGGTTAGACTTGACACACGACGATTTTGATATTCGCGAGATTAACTTAGGTCATTATCAAGTGTGAGGAAAATTAATTTAGGGTCATATTGTGGATATGATTGATTGTGATCTACCTTTGGGCAAATATAACCGGGCTAGATTAACTACGGGTTATATTTGTCTATTCGACCTAAAGCCCATTAAGAAAAATCAGTTTTCTCGTTTGTCTACTAGAGGGAAGTGAAACTCGATAAAATTAGTGGGAGAACAATTAAATAACATAAGTCCAAACATTTAATTGTAACAATCATTTAACGCGAATCTCTAATAATCCTTTTCTCTATACCTCTCAGATAATCATGTCTAAGAATCCCATAATGTCAATCCTCGACAATAAACTCAATGGCCCTAATTACCTAGATTGGTTGCGTAGTCTTAAGCTTGTGCTAACCGTTGAGGGGCGTCTCTATGTTCTGAACGAGAGACTTCCCGCCACTATACCTGCCACAACGACTGATGCTGAAAAGGAAACTTATGAGGCATGGAAGAAATTAGATGATACACATGCTAGGTGCTATATGATAGCCGCCATAGAGCTCGCGCTTGCGAGGAAATATGAGTCTCACATGCATGCTTTCGATATAAAGGCTCATCTCGATAGTACGTATAGTGAGAATATTAGGGCATCGAGGTACGCTGCTACAAAGGAGTTGATCACGGCGAGACTGCACGAAGGGACTTCGGTCCACGAGCACTGTCTCAAAATGATCACGCTCCTTGAAAAGCTAGTGAATCTCGATGTCACCTGTTAAGTGTATATTTTTACACTTTATCGTATCTTTTTATTTGAGCTTTTGGTGTGTTTTAACGATAATTGGTGCTTAAAAAGTTGATTTATTGTATTTTAGGTACAAATTGAAGAATTGGAAAAGTATGGGGTCAAAACTGCAATTTTGGAGAAAATATGGGTCAAAAGTGAAAAAATCAAAATTCTGAAGATGTAAAGCTCGGATCCCCGTCCCAGTTTTAGTGCAAATTGTGGGACCCCCGTCCGAGACTCTGAAGTTGCGCAGTAAAGGGATTTTAATTGCACAAGGAAACTGCCTTCTTCCCCAAGTTCTTCACCCTATATAAGACCAACCCAAGCACACAATTAGGGATCATCTTGGAACGAAATTTTACACCACAAAACGCGAAGAACGAAGATCAACGAAGACTCAAGCATAGTTTTTCTTATTTCTTTTATTTTTATTTTGTTTATCATAAGAATTACGAGTAGCTAAGCTTTTAATCTAGGATTTTATTTGAACCATATGTGGTAATTCGAACCTATTTTTCTACTTTTATGCAAGTTTAATTCTTCGATTATTTCTTCTATCTTGATCTAATTTAGCGCATGAACGTAGCTAATTTATGTTGCTATTTGTTATTGTTAGAATTGATTGACAGATCGTTTTAATAATTAGAACAGGGATAGAAGAGCCTTCGAGTAGTTTTTCACCGAATGCGTGTGTTAATTGCATGTATTATCGTAGACATACAGATAATACCTTAGGTAGCCGTTTTCGAGACTTGTTATTTAATGTTTTATTCATACTAGGTTTGCATAGACATATAGTGAATCTTTTATGAATAATAGACTTATAATACAGCGACAGCTGGTTATGAGTAATTTCGTGTCTTGGGTTAATAATCGGGAATCATAACTTGCATGATAGGAGATTAATTGGGTGAAGAATTACCGCATAGGGGGAAGATAAAATCCTAGATCCGTTTTATATTGATATTTTCTCGTGTTTAATTGCTTTCTTAATTAGTTTATTTTATTTAGTTAATTAATTTGACAACCCTGCGTAGGCTGGATAAAAATCATAATTGTTAGGATTTGGTACTTAGGATTAGGTAATTTGCGTATTCCCAGTGGGGTCGACATCCGACTCTCACGAGTCTACTCTACTACTTGTTTGCGATACGTACACTTGCGTGTTGGTATTTAGCACCCAACATCACCCTCCCGGCCGAGCTCTCGTTGGATTTGATCCTGTTGTCTATTCCTAGTTCCTATGAATAATTCATAGTGAACTTCAACATGAACAAACTAGATCCTCCTTTGGATGAGTTAATGAACATGTTGGTCAGTTTCGAGTCCACCATTAAGAAATAGAAGTCTGTTCTCATTGCTGCTACTTCTGGAAAGAAGAGTTCTTCTCAATAGAAGAGAAAGGAAAGAGTTCCCTTCCCAAACAACAAGTTCGAAGTGGGTGAATGTAGTGGGGGCCCCAAGGAAAAGGTCAGCAAGCAAGTTCATGATGCTTGCCATCACTGTGGAAAGAAAGGATATTGGCGCCGCAACTGCAAGGCTTACCTAAAGCAAAAAAGTGTTGAAAAGGGTACGTATTTCATTAACGTAAATTTGTCTGTCATCTCTTCTTCTTGGGTATTGGATACGGGCTGTGGCTCAAATTTGTACAATGATTTGCAGCTAATGACAAGAAGTCGAAAGCTTAGAGCGGGTGAGACCTACCTAAGGATGGGGAATGGAGCAAGAGTTGCTGCTGAAGCCATTGGGACGGTTTACTTAAATGTTTTGGATTCTAGTTTTCCTATTGTTTTGAACGATTGTTTATTTGTTCCGTCCCTCATAAGAAACCTTATTTCTATTCCTGTATTAGATATTGAAGGGTTTACTTTTGTTTTTGGAAATTCGATTTGCATTATACAAAAGAATGAGAATTTGATTTGCAAAGGACGACTATTAAACAACTTGTATGAACTAAATCCAAATGAAATACCTATTAATGTTATATCAGCAAAACGTAAGGAGATAGATCAAAACCCCGCACAACTTTGGCATGCTAGATTAGGTCATGTCTCTTCAAGAAGGATGAACGATTTTGTTAGTGAAGGATTGTTCTCTTTGGAGGACGTGAAATTACTACAAACTTGTGAATCTTGCCTTAAAGGGAAAATGACCAAGTCACCCTACAAAGGGAAAATGGAACGAGCCAAGGGTCGTTTGGATTTGATCCATACACACGTATGTGGTCCACTAAGTGTTAGTGCGAAGGGTGGATACAACTACTTTGCTACCTTTACCGACGATTATTCTAGGTACGGTTATGTGTACTTGATGAAGTACAAGTCCGAAACATTTGAAAGGTTCAAAGATTTTAAACACGAAGTAGAGAAGCAACTCGGACGAAGTATTAAGAAGCTGCGATCCGATCGTGGTGGAGAATACTTGAGCATCGAGTTCATTGACTATCTAAAAGAGAATGGAATACAATCTCAATGGACTCCACCTGGAACTCATCAACATAATGGAGTCTCCGAACGTCGGAATCGAACTTTATTGGATATGGTTCGATGAATGATGGGGTTCACGAACTTACCGGCATACTTGTGGGGTCATGCACTTCGTACTGCCGCGTATTTGCTGAATAGAGTTAACACCAAAGCAGTTAAATCCACACCTTATGAACTTTGGCATTCCCGGAAACCCAACTACAAACATATTAGGATATGGGGTTGTCCCGCTTATGTGAAGCAATTAGTGGGAGATAAGTTGGATAGTAAATCCGAATTGTGCTATTTTGTGGGGTATCCCAAAGACTCGATGGGATACGAGTTCTATTATGTCAAGGAAGCAAAGACGTTTGTTTCGAGAAATGCCACCTTTTTGGAAATGGAGTTTCTATCTGATAGAAAAGGCAACATGATAGAACTTGAAGTAGTTCAAGAACCACAAAGTGAAGTTCAAGCGCAAGAACAAGTAATCGAACCAATACAACAACCCACTAATATACCTCCTGAACCTACGGTACATAGATCCGAAAGAGTTCGGAAAATGCCAGACAGGTTATTCCTCCTCGAGAATGATGAAGATCCTATTGATCTTGGACAAGATCCAAGAACATACAATGAGGCCGTATCGGATGCAGACATGGGACATTGGCTAACTCCCATGAAATCCGAGATGGACTCCATGTACTCCAACAAGGTGTGGAACTTGGTAGATCAACCTAAAGGAATTGTTCCTATAGGCTGCAAGTGGATCTATAAGAAGAAAATTGGAGTGGATGGAAAGGTATCGACCTATAAGGCTAGATTGGTAGCGAAAGGATACACTCAAAGGCAAGGTGTTGACTATGAGGAAACCTTTTCGCCAGTCGCGATGCTGAAGTCCATCAGGATTTTGCTAGCCATAGCTGCGTGGTACGACTACGAGATATGGCAAATGGATGTGAAGACCGCCTTCCTTAATGGAGATATTGAGGAAGAAATTTACATGGCGCAGCCGGAAGGCGTCATACCTTCTGGAAGTGAGCAAAAGGTTTGCAAGCTCCAGCGATCCATTTATGGATTGAAACAAGCATCCCGTAGTTGGAACATTAGGTTCGACTCAACTATCAAAGAGTTTGATTTTGAGAAGAATCCGGAGGAACCTTATGTATACAAGAAGGTTAGTGGGAGGGCAGTGATATTTTTAGTGCTTTACGTTGATGACATTCTACTCATTGGGAATGACGTAGGAATGTTGCAACAAACGAAAGCATGGCTGTCCACACGTTTCTCATTGAAGGATTTGGGAGAAACATCTTATGTATTAGGAATACGCATCTATAGAGATAGAGCAAGAAATATGCTTAGATTATCCCAAAGCCTGTACATAGACACCGTTATGAAACAGTTTAGCATGGAAGAATCCAAGAAAGGATTCTTGACAATGTCCCATGGGGTTCGTCTCTCAAAATCTATGTGTCCGCAAACACCTAGTGAAATCGAGGAGATGAAAATGACGCCTTATGCTTCTGCCATAGGAAGCATAATGTATGGCATGCTATGTACGAGACCCAATATTGCGTATGCTGTGAGTGTCACAAGCCGATATCAGTCTAACCCCGGCCCGGCTCACTAGAAGGCCGTGAAAGATATCCTCAAGTACTTGCGAAGGACTAGGGATATAATTTTGGTCTATGGGGGTGCCGAGTTGAAATTAGAGGGCTTTACCGACTCTAGTTTTCAATCGGATGTGGCCCACTCAAAGTCGAACTCGGGATTTATATTCACGCTTAATGGTGGTGCCGTGTGTTGGAAGAGTTCCAAGCAAAGCACGACGGCTGATTCCACTACTGAAGCGGAATACATTGCAGCGTCTGAAACTGCAAAGGAAGGGACTTGGATAAGGAAGTTCATCCAAGAGTTGGGCCTAGTGCTAGTGATCCAGTACCGTTGTACTGTGATAACACCAGAGCCTTGGTGCAAGCTAAGGAGCCGAGATCTCCTCAGAAGTCCAAGCATATTCAGAGAAAGTATCATGTGATCCGAGAGATCATTGATAGAGGTGAAGTAAAAGTAGAACGAGTCCCCTCGGAAGAGAACGTTGCAGACCCCTTCGTGAAGCCTTTACCGAGATCGGTCCATGAGAAACATCGAGAGTCGATGGGACTGCGATTCATGGGTAGTTGGCTTTAGGTCAAGTGGGAGATTGTTAGAGTAGGTGACCAACAAGCCAACATGTGGCTGTGGTCTTTCGTATTTATTATTGTAATAAACGAACCTTTATTCGTATTAATGATAAAACAACTTGGCATTCTATATCTTTGTCCCTTTGTCACAAGCATAGATATAGTCCTTACAGTTATTACAAGTACGAGTAAATGATCGTTAGGATCGTGAGATATTTACTTTAGTATTGTAACTGTTAAACATGTTCCTAGTCGAAGGGTTACGCCACCAATAAGGATATCGGCGTTTCCCATTAAGAGACTAGCACTTAGTGTATGTGTATTGCATCTCATCTAGTAAACGGTATTGTGATATCGGCATGCATAAGTGGGTGCTTGTAAGTTGACGAGTTCACTGAACTCCCTCACCTTAGAAATCTCTAAGTGGTTCCCAATAATCGAGTAGAGATATCTATGGTATAGTTGTACACCATTAGTCCTTATGACCTAGACATCACCGTGACTTCACTAGAGGACCAGCTGTATCGTGACATGTCCCTGACTTCCACTGAGGACCATCCCAAGGGCCAGTGTTTGTGAGGTCCGAAATCTAGTGGGAGGTCTGTGCATTGTAGTCGGGGATTCGATCGCTAGAATAGTCTTGGATGTCCTGTGTGTTCTGAATGTTTGTAATCATTCTAAGTCTCTGGCCAGAGCTGACTAAGTGATGATTAGAGAATTCGATTCTCTAAGTCATGCACGTAACGATTACAACACTTAGAATGATCGCACCGTCGTTGAACATATAAAGAGGTTTCGACGAACCAATGCCTCTAGTTCAATCGGGACATATGTATCGAAGGGACCGTACTGTACGTTAACTATATCTGAAGGTTCTTGCAGGCACTTCATTTGTATCTAGGGAATCATGACGCGTAGTTGCTAGACGCCAATCTTGATTCGTTGGGTGATTAAGATGAAACGAGTTTCATCTTAATCGTAACTCTAAGGGACGAGTTTTGACCACAAAGGGTTGTGGGCCCACGGCTAGCTTACACCTGAGCCTTCGAGGGTCACACTGCTCGTAAACGGTCAGAGATAAAATGGTTTATCTCTGCATGATTGGAAGTCAATATGATTGGGTCCAACATTCGTAATTTGGAATTATGAATGAGAATAAGAAAAGGAAAAGAATAGGCAAACGTATTAGTGAACTTTCTAAATCGGGAAGTTTCCAAATTTAGAAAGTGCACTTAATTAGGGTTTCCACTTTTGGAAAGTTGGAAATCGAGAGATGGCACTCGTAATGACGAGGACATTATAATGATTCCGAAGATGTAATTGTTACAATTTTCCGATCATTGAAATGAGAGAGCTGAGCAAGTAAAAGAACTAACGAACTTAAGCTGTTGGGCCCGGTCCAACTTAAGCCCGTTAGGGTTTTATGCAAGACAGTATAAATACATGATTTATAGGTCTTGCACAAAAAAACACAAAACCTAACCCTAACCCTAGCCGTCCCTCTCTCTCTCGGCCACTCTCTCACGCGGCCACCACCGCCGTCGCCGCCGCCGTCTCGCCGAAATCAGCCATCCGTTGGCCGATCCCTTTCGGTATTCCTTTCCTTCTTTCATTTCTTCCGTTTTTCTAACTATTACGTGTCTAGTGCCACGTGTTTAGTAGATTGAAGTATACGAGGTGAAATCCGAGAGGACGAAGATCGAAGATCGAAGAATCGAGGAGCAGCGCACTAGCCGAAGCCGCACGCATCCCCATGCGCCGCCCGAAGACCGCGCGTGAGTCACACGCGCCGCCATGGCCCGTCTCGCCGCTGCTGCCGCTCTACCACTGCTGCCCCGGATTGTACGGATTGGTTTCCGTAGCAATCTCGTCTTGCTTAGTGCGCCTACCTCACGCTTCAGGAGGTAATCTCACGAAATAATTGTTGTTGATTCCTTTACGTTTAAATAAAATGTTCATGTTTGTTTTGTATGATTTTATGTGATTACATGAAATCGTTTTATTTGTTGCGAGCATGTTATTTGATTTAAACGCGAGCATGCTAATTGATTTAAATTCGGTTGAATAATTAAGCATGTATGTTGTTTTTAATTTCGCTGGAAGCGCAAAGGTACGCAATTAATTGTTTCAATTATCGGGCATGTGTTTATGTGTTTTTAAAGTTGTTTAAATTCAGAAAATTTTTGTTTTCCGTTGCGTACACGTGCCCGTTACCCAACATTTAAGTCTTAGAAATAGGTTGTCAATTTGGCTTCTTTTAATGGACGAATTTTGATTAATAAATTGAGATTATTTTCTCTAGTTCTTTAAGAACTCTTCGAACATATCGGAGGATTCTGTGCATTCACCCCGACTTTGTTGGGGATCGTGCATGTATACGCAGCGGAATTTAATAATTTTAGATCGAACTAGTTTCGATTACATGCAAAACTAATCACATAGTCAACGTACCTTAACGCTTCCGCCATACATATGGTAATTATCGATTTAATTGAAAAATACATAAAACCGAAAATCACGAAACATGCTTACTCATCATTCAATGAAATCGAAACACGTAATCACATATTACTCATAATCATAAATTATAATTCGTACAAAACATGCTCGAATTAATTTACGAAAGTTCCGATTTAATTACCTCTTGTAGCGTGAGATTTCGACGAATCGAAATCCAAAACTCAAACACGTACAAGCTGCAAATTACCAATCCTCGGGGCTGCAACTCACGGCTGGACCAAGCTGATCCAGCAAGCGACGAACGGCGGTGAACGGCAGCAGCAGCGGCGGCGCGTGGCAGCGGCAGCGGCGGCGCGTGAGCGGCGTATCGGCGCGTGCGGCGGTGCGTGGATTCGTCGGGGCAGCAGCTCCTCTCCAATTAGGTTTCACCTCGTATTTTCGACCCACTCGAACTACAGCACTAGATGTAAACGAGTTAGATAACAACACGAATAAAACGAAGGAAAAAGAGGAGAAAACCGGCGGTGTTTCCGGCGATGGTCGGCGGTGGCGCGTCGGGGCAGCAACGGCCGAAGGGGGCTGAGCGGCTAGGGTTTTTGGTGCTGAAAATCTGATCTCAAACTCTTGTTTGAGGTCTATTTATACCTAGGGTTTTCAACCCTAGCGGGCTTAAGTCATTGGGCTTGACCCACTGATGCATTAAACCCATTCCCTCGTCAGCCTCGTTTCTAATAAACGATCGTTCACAAAATTATAACAAAATTATATTTGTGACGAGCTCAAAGTCCTCGTCGATACGAGTGCCTCTTCTAAATTTCCAATTTCCAAAATTGGAAACTTCCACTTCAGTGGACTTGCTAAATCGGGAAACTTCCCAATTTAGAAAGTTCACTTAATTCCGCATTTCTCTCTTTCTCCACGTTTATTCCAATTCGCAATTCACAATTACGAATCTTGGATTCAATCATATCGACATCCAATCGTTCAAAGATTAACACATTAATCTATGCTTGTTGTTATCAAGGATCTATATTACACGAGAAGTGTGACCCTCAATGGTTCAGGTGTATGCTAGCCGTGGGCTCACAACTCTTTGTGATTCGAACAACACATTGTTCTTATACGAACTCCTCCCAAGAGTCCCGATTAGAGTAAAACTCATTTTACCTAATCCCCGATCAAATCGGTGCCCAACGAATCAAGATTGGCGTCTAGCAACTACGCATCATGATTCCCTAGATACAAATGAAGTGCCTGCAAGAACCTTATGATATAGTTAGCGTACAGTACGATCCTTTCGTAGCACATGTCCCGATTGAACTAGAGGCATTGGTTCACCGAGACCTCTTATAAAGTTCAATAACCGTGCGAACGTTCTAGGTATTATAAATCCGTTCGTGTGCGACTTAGGGAAACACATTTCCCTAATCACCCCACTATCAACTCTGGCCAGAGATTCCATGGATTATAAACCGTCAGAACACACAGGACATCCATGACTACTCAAGCGCTCGAATCCCCTACTACAATGCACAGACTTCACACTAGATTTCGGATTGCACGAACGTTGGCCCTTGGAGTGGTCCGCGGTGGGACTCAGGGACAGGTCACGATACAATCGGTCCTGTAGTGAAGTCACGGTGATGTCTGGGTCTTAAGGACTAATGGTGTACAACTATATCTTAGAAACCTATTACTCGATGAATGAGAACCACTTATAGATTTCTAGGGCGAGGGAGTTCAGTGAACTCATCTAGTATGAGCACCCACTCAAGCATGCCGATGTCACAACACCGAGGACTGATGAGACGCAGTACACATACACTAAGTGCTAGTCTCAAAAGGGAAAGGCCGGTATCCTCATTATTGGCGTAACCCATCGACTAGGAACAAGGTTTAACAGTTACATTACATTGCTGAGTTATCTCACGATTCTACTAGATCAACTCACAGTAATAGAGTAACTCGTTAGGATTATATCTATGCTACTTGCATGGGATAACAGATATAGAATGCCAAATAAGATATTTTATTATTACGAACGAAAAACGATTGTTTTATTACAAGAAAAAGAGAAAGACCACAGCCACAAGTTGGCTTGCTGGTCACCTACTCTAACAGACTTATCAGTTAATCTTTCACAATTGATTATGGTATGTCTTCACATACCAAGGTTCTTGTCTCTTTATGGGGAACGGGTCGCGGTTCGCCCTTTTGATTCCTTATTTTTTGGATGTTTCAATCTTGTTTCAGCGTAAGATATTTCGGTCTCGTAGTAAGTTCTACAGGGTTAGTATCAGCAGGTAACTCGGTTTATGCCATAGATTGAACCCCATAAATATGTTGTTAACTCGGTTTATCCCATAGATTGAACCATGTCCAAGAATGTTCAACTACGACGCTCCGATACTCCGTTCAAGTGAGGAATTCAGGGCGGGGTCCACTGGGAGATAATCCCATTATCTTTAAGATAGCTTAAGAATTTTGTACTCAAGTATTCGCCACCACGATCGAATTGGAGTTTCTTAATACTTAGTCTTAATTATTTTTCAACTATTTGTCTAAATTCTTTGAACATTTCAAAGGCTTCACACTTGTGCTTCATTAAGTACACATAACCATACCTTGAAAAATCATCGGTAAATATTATGAAGAAGTTGAACCCGCCCTTGACACTAACATTAAGTGGCCCAGAATCATCCTTGTGGATTAAATCCAATAGACCTTTGGCACGTTCCATTTTCCCCTTGTAAGTCAACTTAGTCATTTTTTTTCCTTTTATACATGATTCACAAGTTTGTAGTTAGTTGACTTCGGTTGGACTGCACAATCCCTGACGACCTAGCTCGTTCATCCTATTTATAGAAACATGACCTAGTCTAACATACCAAAGTTGTGTTGGGTTTAAACTATCTACCGTACATTTTATTGTTGAGTTTAAGTTAATTGGGAGTTCATCTAGGTCTAGTTGATATGGTTTGTTTAAAAGTTCTCCTTGAGCAATAACAGTGTTAGCTTATAAATACCGCAAATCGAATTTCTGAAATAAAAAAGAGTAGCATTTCTTATCCAAAACATGAATATAAATTAAGGTCTTTATAAAAGACGATACGAATAAACAAGCATCTAAAAATAAGTTATAATTTAAACCTAAATCTAAGATAAATCTTCCAATGGCCTCTGTAGAAACTCTTGTTCCATTTTTCATCCTCAAGAAAACATCTCCATGCTTGAGTTTCTTACTTGGCATTAGCTGCATATCATTACAAAGATGTGAGGCACAACCAGTATCCAATACACATGAAGTAGAATTAACGGATAAATTAACTTCTCTGAAAAACATACCTTTATTAGAACGCCTCTGATCAAGGTACACCTTACAGTTTCAGCGCCAATGGCCCGGTTTTCCACAATGGAAACAGGCATCACCTTATTGCTTGATCTTCTTTGCCTTGGTGCACTTGATTCTCCATTGCTCTTATTTTTGTTTGGCAGAGAACTGTTTCCTATTCTCTTCTTGGAATCATTCATAGTCGAAGAAGAGGATGCCACTAGGAAAACAAGCTTCTTTTTTTGATAGTCGAGTCATATGACTTCAACATGTTAACCATATTCTCCAAAGGAGGTTCAAGTTTGTTCATGTTAAAGTTCACTATGAATGCTTCATTAGAGCAAGTTAAGACAGGAGTAAAATATCATTCGATAACTCAACGCGAAGTTTGACTTTGAGATTCCCTAGATTCTCATTGAGTGGTATCATCCTAAGAGCATGCTCTTGGACCGGGGTTCTTTTGCGCATCTTAAGAGACATCAACTCTTTGGTAGCTGAGAATCTCACAACCCTAACATTTTCACCGTAAGTTGTATTAAGGTAGGCCTTTAGTCCCGTAACATTGTCGAAAGCCTCATACTTTCACGCTAGATCTTGCGACATAACTGCTAACATATGGCACTTAGTCGTGAGGTCGCCTACTCTAACACTCCTCTCTGTGATTTATAAATTCTGACTGATTTTGATAAAATTGTCGCCACCTTTTGCTATAGAGAGATCAATGGCGCGCCAGACCTTGGCTAAATTAGGTTCTTTCTCAATTTAGTCTGGATATTTCTTTTGTTTTTTGGGATATTAAACAAATCAAACAAAATCAAAAAAGGCCAAAAAATAATATTATTGTTTTGGTTGACAGTCGTTGTACTGGCAACGACAATACAATTACTGAAATGTGCTGTCAACGATAGTATAATTACTGTCAGCGACAGTATAATTACTATTAATGACAGTGCATTTACGGTCAATGTTTAACGGCGGGCGTAAAAAAAAGATAAAGTGTTTAGGGAAAAAAAGAAAAAAATAAATAAATAAAATTCAAATGTCAACGCCGGAAACCGGCGGCGGAAAAAGCCAAAAACAAAAAACAAAAAAGGGTAAGGGGTAATTTTGACAAAAAAAAGTTTTAAAAAAAAAGTAAAAATCATATTTTTGTGGTCAAAATTGATTAGATTGAATTTAAATTGGGTTTACAATTAGGAATTGAGTTTAAAGGGTTGAGGGTAATTTTTTCATGTACATTAATTTTTCCTTTATTTGTAATACATATTAAAGGGGAGGGCTTATTGGAGAAAAAGATATAACCCCTGAACCTAGAATAATAAAGATGGTTGGTCAGGGACTTATTCATAAGAACCTCTGTTCAGAATGTGATATAACTTCAATGTCTATTGCCGAAATCAAGGGTACCGTGATCAACAATTTTATGGCAGTACTCTTTTTCATTTGTCTAAGTTTTTTACCCATTGGATTTTTATTGGCAAGGTTTTAACGAGGCAGTGTCATGTTCGCAAGTTTTAAATGGATATGTACTATTTTCTCCTTTTATTGGGTTTTGTTCCATTGCATTTTTCTAACAATGTTTTTAACGAGGCATATGCTATAACTGGTGAACATCCAAGAGGGAGTGCTATAAATCAATATAATCTTATGGATGTCCACCATTACCTTCACCTTTATCACACCATAATACCTGATGACCCCATTAAAGGTCTTGTAACTCATGACCTTTGAGAGATCTTGTAACTCATGGCCATTGAGAGGTATTTCTAGTGCTATATATAGAGCACCATGTAATGTATTTGTATACACTTCAAGATATGGAATATATGTATTAGTTGACCGTCTGTCTTCGGAGTTGATTTTTTTTTGTTTATATTGTATGAGACAGTAATATTGCACTCAGACAGTAATATTAATGTTCCAGACAATACAATTACTGTCTGAGAAACAGTAAAGTGCACTAAGACAATAAAATTATTGTTTGAGACAGTAATATTGCAGGCTGAGACAGTAATATTGATTGAATATTAACACAATAATATTACTGAAAAGAGTAAAACAAAAATAGACTTAAGTCAACGTCCGAGACCGGTGGTGGCGGTCAAAACTGGTTAATTTGTGACATTGATACTAAACTATGGTTTAAATCATGAAACTGGAGTTGAATTGGGGTTTGAAGGAGTTGGGGGTAATTTGGTATACATGGAAGAGTTTTCCTCATTAGTAAACAAATTTGAATGGCAAGGATATATTTGCGAAACAAAAATGTAGGATGTCCTTCTGTTAATTAAGTGCATTTATCGTGTTTTTTTTTTTTTTCTTTTTTTCAATTCACCCTAAATAAAATATTTATAACTACATGAATTGTAACCACGCCAAATAAAAAGTCCAAAAGGGGAACATTAAATAAAGATATACGGGTCGGAGATAATAAATAAGAGCAAATAGCAAAGAGGGACATGATAAGGGACTTAAATGCACATTGGTAAAAAAAAAAAACAGTTTTTCAAATAAACCCATCCCCATGTCTTTAGTTTAAAATACCCTGCATAATATATTTTTTATCAATTCTATCCATTATACTCTAACTTCCTTAATATTACACATTGACCCTGAATTACAAATATATCACATTAAACTCCAAAATAATTTTTGAAAAAATATTATTTTTCAGAAAATAATTTTTTTCTGAATTTTTTTTCCAGCCAGATTCAGGCCTTGACCGGGCGGTTCTCCATCGTTGACTTTTATTTTTATTTTTGAGAAATTTTATTTTCTGAATTTTTTTTTCCAGCCAGTCAACCGCGGTTGACTATTTTTTTTAATTTTGTTTTTTCTTACAAAAAATTAATTTAATTAATATTACTGTCTTGGCTGCTAAATTACTGTCTCAAACAGTAATATTACTTTTTGGGACAATTATATTATGAATATTATTTTTCCGAACAGTAATATTACTATCCCAAATAGTAATATTATTGCATGAGACAGTAATATTACGGTCGGAAACAGTAATATTACAGTCGAAGACAGCGAAATTGCAAGCCAAGATAATAAAATTAATACAATTAAATTACTGTTGGAGACAGTAATTCAGCAGCCAAGACAGTAATATTAATTAAAATAATTTTTTTTAAGAAAAAACAAAATTTCAAAAAAAAATTCAATTAACAGTTAAATTACTGTCTCTGACAGTTAAATTAATCTTGGAGACAGTAATGTATGCAGCCAAGACAGTAATATTTATTAAAATATTTTTTTTAAGAAAAAAAAAAGTCGATTAATAGTTAAATTACTGTATCCGACCGTAAAATAACTGATGGAGTCAGTAATTTAGCAGTCAAGACAGTAATATTAATTAAAATATTTTTCTTTACAAAAAAAAAAAAAAGTCAACGCCGGAGATCGGCGGTTGACTTACCGGAAAAATAAAATCAAAAAAAATAAAAAAGTCAACGCCGGAGACCGGCGGTTGACGGCGGCTGACCAGCGGTCTCCGGTGGTGGCGGGTCAAAATTGAAATTAGTGTCAACATTGGTTAATTCGTGAAATTTGGCCAAATTGGGGGTGTACATCATGAAATTGGAGTTGAATTGGATTTCAAGGAATTGGGGGTAATTTTGGTATATATAAAAGGGTTTTCTTTATTTGCAAATAAGTTTGAATGAGCTGGAAATATTTGAAAGACAAAAGAGTTGGATGTCATTTTTTTAATTAGGTGCCATTGTCATTGGCCTCTTTGCCATTAACCCAATAAATAAATGGGTGAATTTGATATAGACCCACAAATCCAAGTTTAACTACAAATAGGCATAACTTTTAACTCTCATTTCAAATAAACCCAAAAAAACATTAATTCCCAAAATGACCCTACATATTTCTATTTGGGATAAGCCCAACCCACCCCTATCCTATCCCACCCGCCCACCTGGCCGGTCCGACCCGGTCTGACCCAGCATATTTCTATTTGACATAATTTTATTTTTTACCGGCGGTGGCTCGTCGGAACTCTAGTTAGCTGACTCAATATTATTTAAACTTCAACATTAGTTGACTTTAAACAATCCATTTTTTTATCTGTGGTGGGTCGATGGAGCTCCAATTATCTTACTCAACAATAGTTAACATTTTTTTTTGTTTGTTTTTGTTTTTGGCGGCGTGTCGTTAGATCTCCAGTTAATTAGCTCACTCACTATTAGTTAACGTAAACAGGAACATTAAAATTGTCGGGTGCTAGCTAATGCTTAGTCAGCTAATCAGAGCCATAAATACCCACCGCCGAAAAAAAAAGAGTTAAAAGGAAAAAAAAATATGGTAACACGAATGATTGTATGTGAGGGATTGTTGACGACTGTATGATATGAACTGACTACGGGCTTGTGAATCTTATTTGAAACGAAAAATGTCCAAATTACTATTTAAGGGACAACAGGAGCGTGTTGAAACTCCCTTGGATTTGATCCATACAAACGTGTGTGGTTCACTAAGTATTAGTGACATGACTGGTTTTAACTACTTCGTAACCTTTAATGACTATTACTCAAGGTACGGTTACACATACTTGATGCAAAATAAGTCCACGGTGGAAAATTTATTCTCATCTAGGTAGACCCCTAAATTTATTTTATAAAAAAGTCTTGACAAAGTTCAAAGGTGTGTAAAGGACTAAAAATCTCCCTCTCATTTCAAAATACTCTAGTTTCATCCATTTAACCCCATTTAACCCTAAGCTGACCTAAATTATTCAATTTTGACTACGGACAAAATTTTGACTGTCGTCGATGTTGGCAGCTGTTCCCTGGCTTTGACTTTTCCTGTTTTTTTAAAGAAAATTTTTTTTTCCGCCAGCGGTCAACATTGGTCTCTAGCGACGTTGGCTTTTGTTTTTCTTTTTTTTTCCAAAATATTTTTTGGCACCGATAAAAACAGTTAGATTACTTTGGTTGACAACAAAATTTAAGTATATTATTGTTTAACTCAGTAATATTGTTATATTTATATATAACAATATAGAAATATTAACACATCAGCAGGGGCGGATCTAGGGGGTGGCCAAGTATGCCATGGACCACCCCAAAAAATGAAAATAAATTTGCCTTAGTGGCAAAGATCTCTAAGTTGTGAGTTGAGGTCATGAGTTCGACTCCACTATGGAACAAAAAAAAAAAGTATGGTTTAATTTTTTTGTCTAAATTTCTTCTGAGCCCCTCTCCCAAAAACACATTATATTATATCTATATTACTATTTAGTCCACCTGAAATTCAAAATATACAAAAAAAGTCCTAACTTTTTTCCTTTTCTTTTTAGCCCATCTCCCCAAAAGCACATTATATTATATCGATATTATTATTTAGTCCACACAAAATTCAAAATATACAAAAAAAGTCCTAAATTTTTTCTTGTTTTTTTAGCCCCTCTTCCCAAAAACACATTATATTATATCTATATTATTATTTAGTCCACCCAAAATTCAAAATATACAAAAAAAGTCCCAAATTTTTTCTTCTCCTAATTTATCAAAAAAAATAAAATAAAAAGTTTCAATTTCTTTTTTCCCTTCTCCTAATTTATCCAACAAAAAAAGGTTCAAATTTTTTTTTCCGGGGGCGCTGCCCCCGAACCCCCGAAAATTTAACCCCACTATACAGTAAATTCTTGGACTCGGCACAGTCGGCATACCCTGAATTTTCGTCCTGGATCCGCCACTGCACATCAGTAATAATGTTTATCTATCACAGTAATATTAACACAACAAAATCACTATATTACATAATAAATTGATGTGTGATAAATTAATATTATTACGTTGACCAGTCATCAAAGGCAAACAAAATAAAAGGCTACAAAAATTAATATATTTGTGATTTATAACATTTCAACCGCAGTAATATTAGTGAGGTTGATAGTAATATGACTGTCAACCACAGTAATATTACAATACTAGACAATAATATTTTCGCCGCCTATGACAGACGGTCAATGCCGGTCCCCGGCGGCGTTGACTTGTTTTAAAAAAATTATGCTTTGTTTTCCGTTGCTGATCACGGTCAACGCCGGTCTCCTACGGCGTTGACTTTCTTCCTTGTTTTCTTTCTTTGCCCGCCGCTAACCCTTGACAGCAATATTTTCAACCACGGTAATATTAGTAATTAACTGCAACTGCATTAGTATTACTAAATTACTATCAATCAGAGCAATATTATTGTCAACTACATCAATATTATTTTAGTTTGATTTTATATTTTGTTTAGTTTATTGAGGAGTCAACGCAATGTCCATCAAAGCATTAATGTCTATCAGAGCAATAAATGGCCATCAAAGCATTAAATATCTACTAAAGCCAGCTCACACCAGGAAAGAGTGACCTCTCCCCCACGGAGCTAAACATCATTCAGGGAAGAAGACCACCTCATTTAGGGAAGAAGACCACCTCGCTTAAGGCCATCTTTATCTCCAGTAGAGGCATGAGAGGGGCCGGAGATTGATGTGAAAAAACAGTTGGCAGACTGGATAGGGAAACGGCGGGAAAAAAGGCTAGTATAGGTCCCTCACGTGGCAAGATGGGGCCCAAAAGACTCGTAGGAAGTTAGTATAACTTTGGCATTCTCGATAAGCCACTTACATGAAGTAGCTAGTGGGAGATGAGTTGGATAGTCGATCTAACTTATGTCATTTCGTGGGGTATCTGAAAATTGTTTTTAGATCCTTATTCTAATATGCTTTTAAATAAATGTGTTTGTCTCGTGGAAATGCCACCTTCTTAAAGAAGAAGTTTATATATGATAACATAGGTGTATGGTAGAACTCGCAGAAATTCGAGAACCACAAATTGAAGTTCCAACAACATAAATAGAACCAAAGCCAATCAAAATCAAATCACCCGTTAATGTACCTTCTCAACCATCTATGTGGAGATTCGAAAGGAACCAAAGAGAACTCAATAGGCTAACCCTCATCTAAGGTAATCAAAATGAATTTGACGAGGGGTATGATCCAAGAAACTTCAATGAGGTTGTAATTGATGCAGTAAGGAACCTTGACTTAACGCTATGAAATTCGAAATGGATTCCATATACTCCAACAAGGTATAGACCTTGATGGATCCACCCAAGGGAATTTTTCCCATTTGATGCAAGTGGATCTATCTTTAAGTTGGAATAGATGGAAATGTTTCGACCTATAAAGCTAGATACGTGAAAATGAGTTATACTCTAAGACAATGTGTTGTATGTGAGATAATTTTTCACCAAACATTATGCTAGAATTCCGTTAAGATTTTGCTAGACATGCATGTGTAGTACGAGATATGGAAAATGGGTATGAAGGTCACCTTACTCAATGACGAGATTGAGGAAATCAGAATAGTGCAGCCGAAAGGCTTCGTATCTTCAGAAAATTAGCAAAAGGTTTGCAAAGTTCCATCCATCCATTTATGGATTGAACCTAGAATCCCATAAATTATAATGTTCAATTCGACACAAAAATCAAGAAATTTATTTAGTAACGAATTCGAAAGATCCTTAAGTTCACAACAAGGTTAGTGGGAATGCCATTACGTTTCCCTATACTTTGTGTTGATAGCATCCTACTCATTCGGAATGTTGTAAGGATGTTGCAGTCAACTAAAGCACGATTTTCCACACATTTCTTAATAAATAAATTTGGGATAAGCTTCCTACGTATTGGAGGATACGTATCTATAGAAATAAATAGAAGAGGTCGCTTAGTTATCCCAATTCATATTATAGACATTATATACTGTATACAGTGAAGCGTCACTGTAGATATCAGTCTAACCCCAACCAAGTAAATTGGATAGCTATGAAACAAATCCTTAAATACTTGCGAAGTACTAATGACTTGTTCATATATAGTTTATGAGGATTCCGAGTTGAAACTAAAGTCGTTCGACGACTTTAGTGTTTCAATAAGAAGTGGAAGACTCAAAAAGGACGTCGGGATTTATATCCATGCTTATTAACGAGGTGTTGTAGGAGTTCCAAGTGAAACATGACGACGGATTCCACCTCGGAAGCTTAATATATTGTGGCATTAGATGACGCAAATGTAGCAGTTTGGATTCGAAATTACATTCAAATGTTGAATGTATGCTTTCAACAAGTCTCTTCAGAAATTCAAGCATATACTGTATCATAATTATCTCATTAGTAAGATAATTAATAGGGGTGAACTTTAGTTCGAGAGAGTTGCCTCGGTAGACAATATTTTAGATCCCTTTACTTAGCCTTTACCTAGACCGGTCCATGAGAGACATCAAGAGTTGATGGGACATAGGGAATGAGTGGTTGGCTTTAGGTGAAGTGGGATATTGTTAGAGTAAGTGACCAAAGAGCCAACTAATTGTTGTGTTGTCTCTCGCTACTCGTAAATAATCTATTTCGTATTAATGATAAGTACCTCTTGGCATTCTATATAGTCCTTACATTTATTTAATTACTATAAATAGATCTATTAGAATCATGAGATAATTGAAGTATAGTAACTGTCAAACAATAGTTCATAGTCAACGGGTTACACCACTAATAAGGATATCGGCCTTTCCCATTAAAGATTTACCTCCGCATACCTATCCAGGCAAGGCACGAAGTTGAACCTTGAATGGTCTAGAAGATTGGAACAAAGGAGAATCTAATAACAATTGAAACAAGAAATGCTGATTTTAGTAAATATACAAATAAACAAGGCGGCTGCGGAGATCAACAAATGCAATTGGAGGAGAAATAGGTGCAAAGTGACGGCGGCCGGTGGGCACTCAACGAGGCGGGGACGATCATCGACTGAGGCGGCAGACATAGAAGCGGGTACTGACCTCGAATGGAGTGGGTATGGATGTGCGAATACTGGGTGAATTTTGATGCAAATCGCCGGAACACCTAACTTATCGCCGTACAACGTGTTTAATCAAAATTAAATAAGAAATCCGAAAATGGTTGAGGAAGAAAACATCGAATTCAGTCAACTGCAGTTATGAGGAATAATATATAGAGATGGAAGGCTAAATATTTTTGCAACGGTGGCAGAAAGAGGACAATGCATGTATGGAAGTAGTAGGAAGAAAGAATTGCCTGGCAAAAAAAGGCTCTGTCAGAACTTGAACCGTTGCAATCACACCCGACAAATTTAAGGTATAGACAAGAAGGGCGGCGAAGCATACTATTGGAGAAAAATTGCGGTGCCATGTGATAAGGGCATCGGGCGAAGCGTTGGGCGAAGCAGCGGCGAAGGTCAACAATTTTTGGCCAGATGTGAGGCTTCAGGCGATGAAACAACGTCGTTCGGCAATGAGCGGAATAAAAAAATAAAAAATAAAAAAAATAAAAAGAAAAAAGAAATCAAGCAGGCGTGTCGCCATTGAGCTACTTGGAAAATATATGGAAAATAAAAGAATGGGACATGCAGATTGGAGGGGCGAAACGAAACAACGCAGTTTCGGTATTAATAGGGCAAAAGAAAAGGAAGAAGAAAGTACTGTAAAAATAAGGGGTCATTACAAATAAGGGTCATTACAAATAAGCCCATCAATGGGTACTTATTCATAAAGAGATCTAGACAAAAAACTCATTTACCAATAAGTCCACACATGGTCCAGATTTTTGTAAAGGACTAAAATAACCCCTCATACTTTAATATGCTCCATTTTCATCCTTAACTTTATTTAACCTCAATTTGACCCCAAATTTCACAAATTATTCAATTTTGACCCAAAACTTTTTTGTTTTCGAAAAAAAAAGAATTTCAATTTTTTTTTTCCCGCCGGATTCCGGCGTTGACTTTTCAGAAAAAAATTCGCCGGTTTCCGGCATTGACTTTTTTTATTTTTTTTTCTTTTCTTTCTTTCTGTAACTTTTTTTTCGTTTAAACAGCAATATTGTTGTGATTGACAGTAATATTAACTATATTACTGTTAAATACAGTAAAATTAACTAACCTACAGTTTAACACAGTAATATTGCAATATTAATCTCTAGCACAATAATAATATTAACACAACAAAACTCATTATTATTGTGTAATAGAGTAATATTATTAGTTGACCGTTCAACACATGTAAACATAATAAAAAGCCAAAAGAATTAATATTATTGTGAGTGACAGTAATATTACTATAACAACAGTAATATTACCGTCAACTACAGTAATATTACAATAATAACAGTAATATTATTACGTTACTCCGTGAATAACTCAAACAAACAAAAAAATCCAAACAAAATAATAATATTGATGTGGTTGACAGCAATATTACTAAAACAACAGTAATATTACCGCCAACCACAGTAATATTATTGTGCTTATAGTAATATTACAATAATATACAGTAATATTATTACGTTACTCCGTGAATAACTCAAACAAAACAAAAGACCCAAAAAAAAAATAATATTGATGTTGTTGACAGTAATATTATTGTGTTTACAGTTTTTTTAATGTCAACGATAGTAATATAATTACGTTGACTTGTCAACAAATCAAAAAAAATAAAAAATAGAAATATTACGTTAATTTACTTTCAACGGCAGAACAATTACATAAATGAATTGTCAACGGCAGTACAATTACGTTAAATAACTGTCATTGACAGTATAATTACGTTAATTTACTGTCAGTGACAGCACAATTACGGTCAACGTTTAGCAGCGGACGTAAAAAATAAAAAATAGAAAAACACTAAAAAAAGTCAACGCCGGAAACCGGAGAAAAAATCCGGAAGAAAAGTAAAGAAAGAAAGAAAAAAAAATTCAACGCCGGAAACCGGCGAAAAAATCCGGAAGAAAAAAAAAATCGAAAAGTCAACGCCGGATTTCAGCGGCAAAACAAAAATTGAAAAAAAACGTTTTTAAAAAAAAAAAGGTCAAAATTGGGTTTTTGTGGTCAAAATTGGATTTTTGTGGAGAAAATTGATTAAATTGTGGTTACAGTTAAGAATTGTGTATAAAGGGTTGGGGGTAATATTGGCATATACATGAATGTTTCCTTTATTTATAATAAATAGGGCAAATTACCAAAACCCCCCTGAGGTAAGTCTGAATAACGGAAATCCCCCCCACGTTCTCGTAATTACGAAAACCCCCCTGAGGTATGCAGACATCTTACAAATCGCTCTAACGGTGTTAAACTTGATAGAATCTTTTTGATTCTCCTGAATATTCCTCCGATAATACCAATTTTGCCCTTGTACACGAAATTACCCTTAGGGGGGTAATTGTAAGCATTTTATTTAATGAGGGGTCATAAATATATACTCTTCATGAAATATATAAGTGTCTGCAAAATACTTATTTTTCTTAAATTAAACCCAAATATAATCAATCATTATGAATGTACAATGTATTTTTATTAGATTAAAAAAATCAATGGATGAGATTTCAAAATTTAATTATTTTTTATATATAAAATTAAATATTTTACAATTCGAGAAATACAACCATGCATCATTCAAGCTAAAAGCATAAATCCGTATGAATACTCCTCTGGATAAATAAAATCAATTAAAATATATAAATAAAAAAAAATAAAAAAATTATAATATCAAATTATCAATACAAATTACAAAGTAATAAATAAATTTATAAAAGCAATAAATCATCAACTGAAAGGGATGTTAGGGGGGATTTCGTTATTTAGGCTTACCTCGGGGGGGTTTTGGTAATTTGCCCTTTATTTTTTACATATTTAACAGAAGGATATAATAGACATTTCACGTTTTCGGTTAAAAAAATTCGGTCAACCGTTAGTCAAGGGGGGTTTTCGTAATTACGAGAACGTGAGGGGGATTTTCGTTATTTAGGCTTACCTCAGGGGGGTTTTGGTAATTTGCCGTAATAAATATCAAAGGGATGGGCTTATTGGTGAAAGAGATATAGCCCCTATACCTAGAAATAAAGATGCTTAGTTGGGGACTTATGCACAATAATCCCTAAAAATAAAGGGTCTATCCCCATATATATATATATATATATATATATATATATATATATATATATATATATATATATATATATATATATATATATATATATATATATATATTCTTAATGGACGAATATACCCATGCAAATGTCACGTGCAAGGCACATGTTTTAACTTTCCGGTCAAAATTGCCGGAAAAATTAGTTCATGGGGCACTGTGCAACGAATTAACGAGTTCAGGTAAAAACGTACAATTTTTTTGTTTGGGGGTAAAGTGCAAATCGACCCTTAGTTTAGGGGGCAAACTCCACTCTATTATATATTATATACAAGGTTGTAAAAAGCGGTAATCGGCTCCGAGTCAGTCAGGCACCGACTCACGATTAATCGGTGCGGCGGTGATTAATCGGTGATAAATCGAAAATAAATCGGTTTTTAAAATTTAATATAATATATTTCTAAATATTATTTATAAATACTCCAAACATATATAAAAAGATATTTGAAATAGTTATATCTCCATCATGTATATATCCTAATTACATAATAAAAGTTTAATAATTATAATATCATAATACATAAATATCCTTATAAAATATAAATAAAAAACCATTTTTTTTGAATTTACATTTATTCTTGAACATTCTTGGCATACATCATTAGTTCTTTAACAATAACAATTAACATAAACAAAATAAGGCATAAACTCATATTTTCTTTTATTAAAATCCAACTTTTATTTTGAATTTTTTTTTTTTTTTTAACCGATTTTTGCCACCGAGTTTGACCCGCCTTAAAGGTTTGACCGCCTCGGACCGCCTCAGACCGCCTAAAACCGCCTCACAGGCAAAAACCCGATTTTTCAAACTTTTACACTAAAATCGTAAAGGTTTTAGACCGCCTCCGCCTCGGAGACCGATTAATCGGCCGCCTCGGCCGATTTTTAGAACACTGATTATATATATGGTGACGTGCTTGAGAAGTTAGCCAGTAGACACTAAGTAATTTTCTCAACTTTTCAGCCATTGAGATCAGTTCAAAATATCAGATACATAAGTTAATATTCGACCTCCATTGAATGGTTAAAGAAATATTTTGCCTCTATAACTTAATTTTGGGAATTCTTATTTTTTATATGATGTGGAAATTCTTTCTTCGTTTCTTTCTTATGTTATGTTATGTTCGTGGTTTGTTAGAATATTCATGTACATATTTCAAATTATGTCTCTCCTCATATCCCACATGTCAATTACGGTTATTTTTATTTTATGTCACCATTAACTATGAAATCATTAATTGTCAGTTAACTTTTATCCTGCAAATTATAATATAATGTTCCTCATCGCCACTCTATTTTTATATGTTGAAGTCTTGAAGACGCCTTTGAACAAGAACGGAATACGGTCTCCCATCTGCAAGATCTACTGATCTTTGGTTTTTCCACTTCAAGCTATTGATAGGATGAAGAAGACTCCACCTTACAAAAATAAGCTAAAGGTTGGAACGCATCGGGCTAGGGGGAACACGAATAAGAAGAAGGGAAACAACCAGATAATAAAACAAGTAGGTCTTATTACATATGTATCTTTTATTTTTCTATTTTTAACATATTTCTTGCAAATTCAGCAAATTGAATGAATCATATCCTATGATTGTTTATTGGCTAATGATTCCATATTTACTCTTTTTAAGGTTACCTCAATTGCCTTCACAGCTAATATGGCAGATTTATTCCAAGTAACAAGTTCTTGAGTTTAACCTTTTTGGACGGGAAACGAAGGAAGAGGCAAAAGAACTTGAATAGGCAAACAAACTGTAGACAAAAATGAATTGCGGTATATGGTAGAGGCAATTCTCCCTGGAATCGAAAAAAATTAGGTCTAATTTTGTTTTTTCTTTCCTCGTTGTTTGCTAGATTTTGCAACCAACGTTGTTTACATAAATACAACTTTTATTTATCCCTTTATCCATTTCATTGCATGATGATGAAATTCATTTTTTGCTAGGGATAAGCTTTTTGTCTCCTTAGATATTTATTTTTTTGTTTTCATTTGCTAGAGTTTGCTCCCTCTTTGTATTCAGTCCGTGCCGTGGAGAGTATGATGTTACTCCAGGTTTTGGAGTTGGGGCTGGCGGATTTAAATTATCGATTAGAGAATTTACGAGGAGAATTATCATATGGCAATGGAAAGAGGAAACTGGAATTCGCCTAAGCTCTCTTCGGACCATGGTCTGGAACCTAAATTTGGGTATGGATTCTTATGTGATTCCTTCAACAATTTATATGATTTAATCAAGCCACAGATAGAAATATAGATTGGTTGTACGTTAAATCTAGAAATAGCTTTTTAATTGCAAATTATGTTATATTCTATTATGTATATCTTTTTGGAAGAATTTCTATCATTATCATGGTCCTAACTTCTAGGTGCATATAAACCATAACGTAAAACCTGATTTTTGTGGATATTAAAGAAGAAATTATCCTTATTTTATTTTCCAGAGATTAGAGAAATATCGTGGAGACAAAGTTACGTGGAAAAAGAGAGAATCTGCTCTGGAAGAGACACTACACGAGATCAAATACAAAGATTGACTCTGGTGAATGAATAATGCACATCATGCTTGGTGTGTTGACATGACATTTACACTTCAGGTTAAACAATACAAAGTGATAATATGTGTATATAGCCTTTTTTTATTCGAATTAAGCAGTAAATTTTCTTCAAAATTATGGTGATAATGATTTTATTGTTGGCCTCGTCCCAATTTGAGGATCACCCCTTAAATTCAACCCTTGGCGCTTGAAGGTGAAATCATCGTTGTGTTTAGCAACTATATTAACGATCCCTTTGTTGTTTACATTGAATTTTGGCAAAAGAGGAATCACAACCTAGCTTTGTGGTTAAGTGTTTCATACTGTTTGGATCGGGTATGAAGCAATGTGCTGGTGTGGAGTATAGTAGAGTGTTTTTGACGACATATATCCATGTTTTGCTAACAAAGTATAGGATTTTTCTATTTTCCTGATCAATATTAATCTCTCTTCTAAGAATGATGAGGTAGATGAGAATGCATTAGCTTGATAAGTGAATAACAACCTTCTTCTTTTTTTATTATTTATATGCACATAAAGTTTATTTTATTTAGGGGAAAGTACAGTTTACACTCCTGAACTATACGGTTTGTCACAAACACCCCCTAGACTACAAAACCTAACAAAATGGCCCCTCCGTTTCCAATCCGTTCGTGGTTTGCTGACGTGGCAAGTTTTCTTTCTCCAATTAAATTGTTTTGACATTTTTACCCCTCAATTTTCTGTATCTATCTATGCGTAGAAATATATATACATTTGTAGGGAAATCTTGCACCATGGTTAAACCAGTTGAGGCGGGATTGCCGGAAGGAGAAAACGAGCAAAACAAGGTTGACAAAAACCTAAAAACACAACAACGACAACAAAACGACGCCGCACCGCAAGAAGGCTAAACAAACACAAACCAAGCACCAAAAAATTCCTTGGAAGGCTTGCGGAGCACCGGATCGGCGATGACAACCACACAGACGAAGAAGTCGAAGAGGACTAGGATTGATTGATGGCGCGAGGACAAAACACCACCACAACAAAGTTTGCACCGAAATTCAGAGATTTCGAGGATTTTAGAAACGACATGCTGAAATCTTGATTTTTTTACTCTTCCATTTTTTTTTTCTGGAACAAGACTAATAGAGAGGACGATTTATGATATTTTATTGGGCTTTCGGGAAACTTGAAAACTCGACGAGATTTTGCATGAAGACAAACGTGGGCTTAATCTGGGTTTTTTTAGAAGGAGAAGAAAAAAAAATGAGCTGAAGCTTGTAATTTCTACCTTGACAATCTAAAATTTAATGCAGAAGCTTATATAATAGAAAAGGAGTGGGGAGAGAGGAGAGAAGCGTTGTTCAAACAAAAAAAAATTGTGAGAAGAAAATAAATAAGAAGAGAGAGGAGAGGGGGCAAAATTGTGAGCACAATTGTGGACAAAAAAGTAACTTGCACATAAAGATGACGGTGTTAATTTTTTTTAACATTGACCATAAATCTAGGGGTAATTTTGTTACGTTTTATAATTCGGGAAGTGTTTGTGACAAACTCTATAGTTTAGGGGTGCAAACTGTACTTTTTTCCTTTTATTTATTAATATTTTTGGGTTTAGTTAAGGGTAGCAAGATTGTTAGGTCATCATTCGTGAGATTCCCAAAGAAATTTTACTTCAAAACATCAAAGACATTATACTAAATATAGGATCCAATTGATGATCAGTGTTTCCTGAATCAAATACGTGATATTTTTATATTTTCCTGTGATTCATAGAAATGTTCAATTATTGTAAAATAAGTTTAGTCTTGGAAATAAGCAAATAAATAAAAATACTGATGAATGTCCTAAACCTATACGCAAGCGAGTTGAACCTTTGACCATTACGATACTATCATTTCTACCTGAAACCACTTGGGTCATGCATTTATGGTTAGATAGTAAATCTATAGAATTTTTAACTTAAAATATTTGATGTCTTTTATATATATATGGGGAAAATGACAGTAATACTACATCAATTTGTAGATTTATAGATTTTTTTTAAGATTTTGATTTGTAGGATTTGCCTAAACGAATGAGAGTAAGAAAATATTTAAAAGATATAAGTAAAAATAGTGTTATATGTCTGTATAATAAATTGGGTAATATAATTTTATAAAATCGTTAGTTGCAGACACTTAATTTAGTTTTTACAGATAAAGGTAGATAAATTTTATATAAGGATATTTTTGAAATTTTAAGTGGTGAGAATAGTGGGATGGTCTTGCATATAGCCTCACCCTTTTTTCTCCTAATAAAAGTGAAATCTACAATGGTCCAATTACCGTTAATTTTGTAAGATTAGATCAAGGCCGCAGGAAAATAACATGGGTGGTGTTACAAACTAATGAATCATTTGCTGAAGTAGCATTCTATTTAAATATGTTTTAAAGATTCAAGCCAGGACCCACATTCTTTTGATGAAGTCGGGTCAACTCAGTGACCCAGTTTCATTTAATGAATAATTGCCCAAAAATGTATTAGTTGGGAATTGAACTTGAAACCTTTAAAAAGCCCATGACAAGGGCACTTAATTAAAATAGGGACATCCAACTTTTTTGTCTTCCAAATAAATCCACCCCATTCAAACTTATTTGCAAATAAGGAAAATCCTTTTATATATACCAAAATTACCCATAATTCATTGAAACCCAATTCAACTCCAATTTCATTATTTACACCCCAATTTAGCCCAATTTCATCAATTAACCAATTCTAACCCTAATTTCAATTTTGACCCCAATTTTAACCCTAATTCTTATCAATTCCACCAATTATGCTCTAACTTCCTTAATATTACACATTGACCCCGGATTTTAGCAAATATATCACATTAACCCCCAAAACTTTTTTTTTTTCTGAAAATAATTTTTTTTCTGAAATATTTTTTTTCCGGCCAGATTCCGGCGTTGACCGCCGGAGAGAGCCGGTCTCCGGCGTTGACTTTTTTTTTTTTTTTTTCGAATTTTGTTTTCCTGAAATTTTTTTCCGGCCGGTCAACGGCCTTTGACCGCCGGGTCTCCGGCGTTGACTTTTTTTTTTTTTTTTTTCTTAAAAAAAATATTTTAATTAATTTTACTGTCTTGGCTGCTAAATTACTGTCTCCGGCAGCTATTTAACTGTCGGAGACAGTAATTTAACTGTTAATTGACTGTTTTTTTTTTTTTCTTCAAAAATATTTTAATTAATATTACTGTATTCGTTGCTAAATTACTGTCTCCAGCAGTTATTTAACTGTCGGAGACAGTAATTTAACTATTAATTGACTTTTTTATTCTTAAAAAAAATATTTTTAATTAATATTACTGTATTCGTTGCTAAATTACTGTCTCCAGCAGTTATTTAACTGTCGGAGACAGTAATTTAACTGTTAATTGACTTTTTTTTTTTTTTTCCTTAAAAAAAATTTATTTTAATTAATATTACTGTCTTGGATGTTAAATTACTATCTCCAACAGTAATTTAACTGTCTTAGACAATAATATTAATAATATTACTGTTCGAAAAAATAATATTCATAATATTACTGTCCCAAAAAGTAATATTACTGTTTGAGACAGTAATTTAGTAGTCAAAACAGTAATATTAAGTAAAATATAAACTATATTTGGTATTTGAGAAGATACAACGGCACTTTATTTAGCATGCACGGATATTAATTATTAAAGATCTTCAGGTATCTACGCCTACCAAAAATCAGCTACTAAAAGGTTGTGCTTGTGATTTATGGGCAGGTAATCAATTAGTTGATAAATTAATTACAGTAATAATATAGAAGATGGAACGTAATAAAATTAACCAAGAAAAATAATATGAAATATAGCAAAACCTGAAAACGTAGTGTACAGCGGTAAATAAGGATTGATGAAAACTAAACAAGCACTAGTGGCAAAACAATTAAAAATAAGGGGAAATATGCAATACCCCTAGACCTGACCACCGGTTCGGTTAGAACCGGAACCGAAACGGGAACTGAACCGGGATCAACAATTTTAGAACCGAACCAGAACCGGAATCGGAACCCAAAAAACCGGTATATATATATATATATATATATATATATATATATATATATATATATATATATATATATATATATATATATATATATATATATATATATATATATATATATAAGTATTAAGAAAAATATTTCCAACGGTCAAATTAAACAAAAATAAAATTTACGTATTCAAAAAAACATTAGTGTTTTAAATATACTTTCCACTTCAAAAAAAGAACTATTTGTAAAAGTTTTTTTTAAGTTTTTAAAGTATTTTCTAAGTATATATATATATATATATATATATATATATATATATATATATATATATATATATATATATATATATATATGTATATATATATTAAACAACCTATTCTTTTTCTTTTAATATTCTAAAACTTATTCCTTTTAGGATACTGGAAGAATAAATATTTTTGCCGGCTAAAAATGTTAACACGTTATTATAGCGTTTTATTTTATGTTTCGGATTGCCGATAATTTAAAAAGTATTATAGCGTATATATATATATATATATATATATATATATATATATATATATATATATATATATATATATATATATATATATATATATATATATATATATATATATATATATATATATATATATATATATATATATATATATATATATATATATACTAAACCTATTCTTTTTTTTTTTTAATATTCTAAAACTTATTCCTTTTAGGATACTGGGAGAATAAATATTTTTGCCGGCTAAAAATGTTGACACGTTATTATAGCGTTTTATTTTATGTTTATGATTGCCGATAATTTAAAAAGTATTATAGCGTTTCTTTTAAGTGATTAAAAATTTAAAAACGAAACAATAGCACCTAATAAAAAAACGCGCTATAATAATATGCTATAAAAAGTATGTATTCCTGTAGTGCAAACACCAAAAAATCCCTTGGAAGGCTAGCTGAGCACCGGATCGGCGATGAACACCACACAGACGAAGAAGTCGAAGAGGACTAGGATTGATTGATGGCGCGAGGACAAAACACCACCACAACAAAGTTTGCACCGAAATTTAGAGATTTCGAGAATTTTAGAAACGACATTCTCAAATCTTGATTTTTTTTCTCTTCTATTTTTTTTTTCTGGAACAAGACTAATAGAGAGGAAGATTTATGATATTTTATTGGGTTTTCGGGAAACATGAAAAATAGACGAGTTTTTTAAGGAAGACAAAGATGGGCTTAATTTGGATTTTATAGAAGAAGTAGAAAAAATGAGCTGAAGCTTGTAATTTCTACCTTGATAATCTAAAATTTAATGTATAAGCTTATAAAATAGGAGAGGAGTGGCGTGAGAGGAGAGAAGCGTTGTTCAAACAAAAAAGATGGCGAGAAGAAAATAAGGAACAAGAGAGAGAAGAGGGGGCAAAATTGTGGACAAAAAAGTAACTTGCACATAAAAATGATGGTGTTAATTTTTTTAACATTGACCATAAATCGTAGGGCTTGTTGTAAATAATATGGAATGTGTGGTTTCCTAACTTAACCACTTTGGGGGTCTTTTCAACCTCCCAATGGTGTAAACTTCCCACATCTTAGTCCCATGATGTGTGTAGGAAATAACTTCCATGGAACTTCCATTTGTAACTCCTCCTTGTAACTTCCGGTGGCTTACACCTATATTAATGAGAAAAACTCCCTCCCCATTGATACCCACAATTATCTCTCTACGGATTGTTGTTCTTTGCATTATCTCTATCTCTCTTTATCTTGTTATTTACATTCTTATGTATTTCCACAATCACAAACCAAAGAACTTGATTAAATAGGCGATTTTACAACACGTTATCAGCACGAGTTGCTCGCCTTGATCGTGGAAAGATAATCATTCGTGGGGCAAGGATACTCGAAGAATTAGGGCGCTCGTGGAAAGGTAATCGTTCGTGGGACAAGGTTACTCGGAGAACTTTTGATTCGGGTTTGTATGTAAAACGGTAATCCCTTGCAATTTCAATTCCTTAAGAGATGCATGCTAGATAAATTTTATGGCATGATATATATGATGAATGATATATTAATCTCGAAATTATAAACGTGAGCATGCATACTAAGAGTCATGTATAATGAACACATTAACTTAATTTATTTGGCTATTTCTTGTGTTTTGCATAATTGCCACATGCTGAACCATATTATTTTAATTCTCTTGTGGTTAAAATGTTAATTTATGTTTTCACATCTATGTATAAATCTTGTGATTTATTTATCTCTAGAATTCAATGTATTGCGCCAGCAAATGTGTTATTGCATATCATCAAAACAGGTAATATTTTGATGCCCTTTTGATTTCATAATTTCCTAGTGCGTGGTCTGGAATTATATTATGTATGCTTCATTGCTAAAATATAGAGAAAACTGTGGACTACATGCTTAATGACTATGAATTTGCATGCAAGAGTATGCATTGGCTCATGAATCGTTTTGATTATGATAATAAAAATTCTCTTTGTTTCTTATCCAACCCGATCGTAGCTTTAGTCATTAACTGCTTGAAATATTGTTTGATTAAATCATGGATCCTATATGGATTATACATGTTATTTACGGTTACAACATGACATGTTATATGCTTAAGGTTATGTTTATATTTCAATGATATTAAGCATGTCATATTATATATATTTGGCACATGTACATTAAAGTTCATGAATATTTTGCTCAAATTATTATTGAGAATTCTATTCAATTGACCCGTCGTTTATCTGTTATGTAATTTTGTAACATTAGTACAATATTTTGTTCTTCGTTATTGTTTATCTTATGAAAGACATGAATGTGTATAAACATGTAGCATATGAATTATTAGACTGGAAGTTCTAATAAGTTAAAAATATTCATGAAATTGTTTATGGAGGTTACATTCCCATAAAACAATAATACTCCATATTTGTATTTGATTTGAGATAAAACACATGAGCAAACTCAAGTTTACCCAACTTAATGTACCTGGTGAAAGTTATATTAGTTGGAGAATGGATGTGAAGATCCATACGCTTAGTGGCCAATTGAGAATAATTGTTTTAGAGGATAATTTATTAGGTAAAGCCCAGAAGCTGAGACTATGTTTCTGATTAAGAGATAATTAGATGAAGTCCTTCTTCTAGACTATTCATCGAACGATGGTCCTAATAAAGAATGGGATACCCTGACTAGTCGTTTTAATTACCAGAAGACAATACGCTTGCCTGAAGCAAGGACCAAGTGTTCATAAACGATATGTATATGAACTTTAAAATCCGAATAGTGCTCAAACTCAGAACATAGATATATGTTTTATGTGCTGCAACTGAGCATTGGTCACGCACCTGAAGTGCGAGGAGCGTTGGGGCTGGAGATGCAAATAATAATGCACCAGCATAGACTGAGTTGGTAGAGGCAAATATTTTCTATGTATAGCCCGTCACTCAGATTCCGTACTTGGGCACATCTGACCAAATAACCCTTGTTGGGATATGATTGAACTGTTGATTTCATGCATTTTGTTTATTTTATTACTCGGGTTTATTATTTTATTGAATTTCAATCATCTTCCATATTCGTAGTTTGATTATGTTTAGTTTATGCTCTGGATCATATATTTATGTTACTATATGTTCTAAGTTAATTGTTATGTTATTCCGTGGTGTTTGCTTGATGAATTTACTTAGTACCTGAAGTACTGAATTTATGTGATTAGACTTATATAACTTTGTAGACATGACATGTGGGGATAAATGTCTGGCATATAGTGCGACAACACATACTATCCTGAGAGATAAGTCGTACTTTGTTAATTTCATGTCTATTTGTAGCAAGACCTCTTTGATAACTAAATGAGGCACATGTAGTTTTGATAGATGGTTATAGTAATGTCCACATTATATTATCTAATGGAACAATATTGCCCATTGAAGTAGCTCAATTTTTCTCCATGTTCCAGTAGAAAGTTAATAAACTTTAAAGATATTTGAGCTAATGGTTATTTTGTTGAAACCATTGAAGACAAGAAATTGATATGTGCACCATCTCTAACGTGTACGGCCAGAAGCGTACATTGGGAAAATCAGAGGAATTTTCGACACGGTTATTTAGAACCACAATTTGTATGCCAGAAGCATAAGTTGTCGATTGCTCGAAATTAAGTAATTTGCTTATATGTCAGCATACGCACATACATATAATGATTCAATTCCTTTATTGGAATTAATCCAAGAATATATAGGTGAAATATGTACCACCATCTATAACTTAAACTTAGAACCTTAGACAGACGATCTCTTACCCGCTCAAATTGTGGACTGTCACATTGATGAGACTGTCTTCCCACCGTTAGGGGGAGGAAAGAACGTCCACACTAACGTTCCTGGAGAACGGCGTGAAGTCGTGTAGAACGACCCCACCGTGTCTCATCAAGATCCCCTACATCAGAGAATTGCTACATAAATTAATAGATCATCCATACTAACGTTCCTAAAGAACGGCGTGAAGTCGTGTGGGATGACAATATAGATTTGCAAGTAATGTCCATAGTAACGTTCCCGAAGAACGGCTTGAAGTCGTATAGGACGATTTAGAAATCTGCAAAGAACGTCCATACTAATGTCCCTAAAGAACAATATGAAGTCGTGTAGAACGAATAATGCCAGAGTCATTCTCTGATTTGAAAAAGTGACGAGATCTCAAATAAACCTGTAATAACAGATGTCCTAGAAGGATAAAATATGGGTAGGCCATCAATCCCTGCTAACCAATCTTGCCTCCCTGCCTAGAAGAGGGAGAGAGCAATGGGATCAAAGGATTCTCATCTCCAGAAGAGAATGATGCCCAACAATTGAATCCGGTTTGCACAAGTACCAATGGGATCCCACCTGATCCATCTCATAAAATAATTCTTGAATATGGATTCGTCTAGGAGACGAAGTCGGGGGACGCCTCGACATCAATATCCATTCTCGAGAATAGGAAAATCTCAATTAGTTATTCATGCAAATGAGATGTTGTATCATGCTGAAATGATCATCGATGACAAATTTTGTTACACAGTAGCTACTGAACTTTTTATTGAGTGATGATATAAAACCTCGATCAAATATAAACAAAGGGATGATTGGCCGAAATGAGAAAAAAACAATACGAGCTGAATTTGATTCCTTGATAAAATAAAGAGTGTAAAGACCAGTAGTTCCTACAACTCCTTGAATTTCACCCATGGAATATAAGTGAGTACCCACAAAGGAATGAAATGAGATTGGGAACCAGAAGATTCATCTCATAGCTTAAACGAGATTGCGAGCAAGGAGACTCATCTCATAGCTCAAGGAATGAAATGAGATTGGGAACCAGAAGATTCATCTCATAGCTTAAACGAGATTGCGAGCCAGGAGACTCATCTCATAGCTCAAGAAATGAAATGAGATTGGGAACCAGAAGATTAATCTCATAGCTTAAACGAGATTGCGAGCCAGGAGACTCATCTCATAGCTCAATGAATGAAATGAGATTGGGAACCAGAAGATTCATCTCATAGCTTAACCAAGATTGGGAGCCAGAAGACTCATCTCATGGCTCAATTAATGAAATGAGATTGGGAACCAGAAGATTCATCTCATAGCTTAAACTAGATTGGGAGCCAGAAGACTCATCTCATAGCTCGAACGAGATTTGGAGCCTGAAGACTCATCTCATAGTACAATGTTTTATGGGCAAATGAGATTGGGAGCTCGAAGACTCATCTCATAATTCAAGGATTTCCTCAACAACCTGAGATTGATTTTAAAGAGGTATACTCTCTCATGATGAACGTTATTAAATACGTGGTCACAAAGCATCTAATGGGAATCTAGATACAAGTATTTATATGAAAGTTCCAGAAGGACTTCGATTTCCCGAAGCAATTAGTTCCAGATCACGGAACATAAACTCAGTTGGGCTGAAACGTTCACTTTAATTATGACTAGAAATATTCCTGAAGAATATAGGACAATTGCCTAAGTGAACAATTGCTCGGAAGAGAATAGTCGAACAATAAGTGGTTTTCATTGTTCCTATTACTACAATTTATATAAAGGACATAAACTTGATTTAGACTAGAAGTGAAGTAAGAAAAAATCAATTGTTGAAAATTTGAGTTCAAGATCAAAGATCTAAATGAGACTAATTTGTTGTCTCTACCAACTTAAAATTTATCATGTCAATTATATTTATTTCCATCAATCGAATTACATCAAGAAGATGTTATGGCCAAAGAGAAATTATCGAGTAACACCTATGGGAGTTGGAAAGTGGAATAGGTCCAATGATTCATTATGTCCCATGGAGAAGGACGAGGAAGTGTTAGCACCAGAAGTGCCATATGTAAATGCAATATATGCATTCTTATGCTTAACTCCATGTACTCGATATGATTTAGCTTTTTCGGTAAATTTATTAGATAGACTTATCTCACCTTACCGACACGCCCTATGCATCAATGAATGAGGCGAAACTTGTGGTTTATATTGGAATTGACTAGAAGTCATCTCCACACAAAGCTCGTTCCCAATCCATGGTTTAGTATTGAGAAAATAGCTATGTCTTGGGGTTATATGAAATGTACCTCAGTTGTCACTAGATCAAATCATGCATGATGTTTGCTTCACGAGATAGTGAGTGAATGTACATGGCCTGAAGCCATGATTAGGCATGTTCGAGATTTTTGTGAATTGGCTACCACAAAAGATCCTAAGAGATTGTATTTAACTGCATTGAGCAAATAAAGACGAGCTTCATTAAATGTGACAACTCCAAGAACATAGTTATGAGGTTTTCTTCAATCAACAACAATAAGAGCTCAAACAATAATGACCCAGCAGATCATGATTTAAGATAACTACGCTAACTTATTTACTAAGTCTTCGCCTAAAGTCACTTTCGAAAACCATGTTTAGGCTATTGACTTGCGTAGATTATACGAACTCGCTCCCTTGTAGACATCAGGGGGAGTTAACTTGAGGGGGAGTATCTTGTAGGTACTCAGTATCCAGAAGATATCCGGGGTGCCCTGTTATACTCTTTTTCCTTCGTGCGAGATTTATTTTTCCCACAGGATTTTCGTTACTTGACAAGGTTTTAATGAGGCAACATTTGTTGATTGAAAAGATTGTGCGTTGTACTCTTTTCCCTGACCGATGTTATTTTTTCCCAATGGGTTTTATGACTCGGAAGGTTTTAACAAGGTTGTAAATAATATGGAATGTGTGGTTTCCTAACTTAACCACCTTCAGGGTCTTTTCAACCTCCCACTAGTGTAAACTTCCCACATCTTAGTCCCATGATGTGTGTAGGAAATAACTTCCATGGAACTTCCATTTGTAACTCCTCCTTGTAACTTCCGGTGGCTTACACCTATATTAATGAGAATAACTCCCTCCCCATTGATACCCACAATTATCTCTCTACGGATTGTTGTTCTTTGCATTATCTATGTCTCTCTTTATCTTGTTATTTACATTCTTATGTATTTCCACAATCACAAACCAAAGAACTAGATTAAATAGGCGATTTTACAACAGGGCTAATTTTGTTACGTTTTATAATTCGGGAAGTGTTTGTGACAAACTCTATATTTTAGGGGTGCAAATTGTACTTTTTCCTTTTATTTATTAATATTTTTTAAGATGAAGGGGTTTAGTTGAGGGTAGCAAGATTGTTAGGTCATTATTCGTGAGATTCCCAAAGAAATTTTACTTCAAAACATCAGTATACTGAATATAGGATGCAATTAATGATCCGTGTTTCCTGAATCAAATAAGTGATCTATTTATGTTTTCCTATGATTCATATAAATGTTCAATTATTATAAAATAAGTTTAGTCTGGGAAATAAGCAAATAAATGTAAATACTGATGAATGTCCTAAACCTATACAAGCAAGGGAGTTGAACATTTGACCATTACTACCCTTTCTATGGGTAATGCATTTATGTTTAGATAGTAAATGTATAAGATTTTTACCTTAAGATATTTTATGTCTTATATATATTTTTTTTTTACGAAAAATTACAGTAATACTACATCAATTACTAAGGCACTAAATATTGAATGAATACTATCTAGAACTCCATGCACATAAATGAATACTTTAATTTCTTTATAAAGAAATTCAGTTTTTTAAAATTTTCTTGTCATCAATCATGTACAACAATTTGAAGTTCAACCATCCCAAAATTTGTGTAATGATTTCTTTAGGACATTAACGTTGAAAACACTTTTGTTGAGTGAATTTGCGATCAAATTTTTATTTATTGTATAAAATAATTCTTAATTATTACACTTTCTACGTCGTGTAGTTAAATAGTTTTATGATGTCGTGCATCGTACGGGTATGGTTACTAGTTAGTAATAAATGGTGAAAGGGAGCAAGTTATTACTTTCTCACATGATTAAACCTTGTTGTTTGCTTTACTCTTCGACACGTGATCGTTGACGAACTCCACCTTTTGCAACTCGTATTATCATCAATAAAAAAAAATTGGCAATTTATCTTGAAATTTATTTTTACGTATCTTTTTTGGATTAACTCATATACTTTTGGGTACGTCTACCAAATTGTATGACGAGATTTGGTTTGTAACCTCCAAATTCACCTTTACTAAATGAAAAGTTGATTTTCTTTGAAAATGATACTTAAGAGCTACAAACTTATGAACAAACACCAGTTTTGCTTCATGTTGAGAAAACTATTTCACATTAATGTTTTTAAATTATGTATTTCAATTATTTAATAAGATTTATAGATTAGTTTTTAAGATTTTGAGTGGTAGGATTCGCCTAAACGAATGAGAGTAAGAAAATATTTAAAAGATATAAGTAAAAATAATGTTATATGTCTGTATAATAAATTGAGTAATATAATTTTATAAAATCGTTAGTTGCAGATACTTATTTTAGTTTTTACAGATAAAGGGTAGATAAATTTTATATAAGGATATTTTTGAAATAGTGGTGAGAATAGTGGGATGGTCTTGCATATAGCCTCACCCTTTTTTCTCCTAATAAAAGGGAAATCTACAATTAAATAACATCGTCATTACAATATTTTAGATCTATATTCATATAATATATATCCTCTTTATTTTTTAAGAATTGAATATATGATATTAAAATTTTGTTACGACACTTGTAAGAAATAGAATTGACACATACAACCATTACACACTTCTAGTGCAAGAAATAGAATTGACGCATACAACCATTACACGTTTCTAGTTTCATTTATAAATAGCTGGATTTGTCTAGGGTGAGATACCCCGTGTTATAAACGTATATGAGATATGGTCCAATTACCGTTAATTTTGTAAGATTAGATCACGATCGCAGGAAAATAATCTTGGTGGTGTTACAAATAATGAATCATTTACCGAAGTGGCATTCAATTAATTTTTTTATTAAACCAATATAAAATAGATTAACATCAAATTATCTAATCTACCCCTGACTATATTTTAGTAAATAATTAATTTAAATATTTTTTAAAGATTCGAGTCGGGTCAACTTAGTGACCCACCCAGTTTCTTTTGATGAAGTCGGGTCAACTCAGTGATCCAATTTCATTTGATGAATAATTGCCCAAAAATATATTAGTTGGGAATTGAACTCGAAACCTTTAAATGTATTATCACTGCTAACCTTTGGAACACATTAAGTTATAGAAACACTTCTAACAATCATTTTATATATTGCCAAGATTCAATGTAAAGTGATAATAAATATAAGTGTTTAAATAATGTCAAATAAATTATTAACAAATTTAATATATTAAAGTTTCAAAAATATAAAGAACTGTAGTTTAATATCCCAAACATCTATTATTAATTATATATTATTAATAAACTCCACTATTGAAAAATATATAGAATACTCAATTAAATATAAATAAATGCATGACTTCATACAAGCTCACTTAGGTTATTAAATCGATAGTGTAACAAATCCGAATAAAAAATAAAATAAGATGTATATTTAGAAAATTTCAATTAGTTTTCTTACTTTAAAATAAAATTATATACTCAAAATACTATATTGCGATTTTTCTTTTAATATTTAGTTTAATAAAATAGTAAGATTGAATTGATTAAGCTCAAATTCTTTCAGTTTGTAAACGTTAATCAATGATTTGAATCAATTAAGCAATCCTTTCAGTTAGTAAACGTAAATCAATTAAGTTTAATAATTGATGAGAACTTATTAATTGAAGTAACGATTTATAATTAAAGTCTGATATTTTTTAATTCAATTGTATCATAAAAAATAATAAATTTAATTCCTAACATACATAAAAATCAAATCGTAAGATTTGAATCGATTAAGCTCAAGTCCGTTCAATTTGTAAATATTTTTCAAGAATTTGAATCGATTAAGTTCAACCATTGACAAGAATGTATTAATCGGGATAACTATTTCAAATTAAAGTCTAATATCCTTTTAATTCAATTTTAACAAAAATAAAAATAAATTTAATTTGTAAAATTTGTACGAATCAATCATAAATCGTTTAAGATTTAATCTAACCATAATATTTGAATCAATTAAATCTTACCATTTTTACAAATTAAATTTTATTATTTTTTATGATAAAATTATATAAAAGAAAATAATAAACTTTAACCATACATAGTGATGCAAATGCAACCATAAGACACGAAGTCCACCAAGAGCCACTAAGCTTGCCAAGCGGACCAATCACAAGGCTTAGAGCCAAGCGTTTCAAGGAAGCATTATATGGGCTGATTCAAGAAGAAGTTGAGATGGCAAATAATTGAAGGCCCAACATGAGTTCAAATGGACCCAAATCAGATTGAAGGGAAGTCAATCACAAAGATATCAGTTATGGAAGGGTCTAATTGAAGTAATTAATCACGTTTTCAAGGCTTTGGAGAGTCTTTCACTTGTGCAATTTCAGCCTTAGAATATCAATATTCTGATTTAGATGTTTCCTCAATTTAGAATCAATAATTGTCAATTAGATTGGCTGATTTGTGGCTAATTTGATTAGATAGATAATAATTCCTTGTTCTTAGTTTATTTCCATAGATTAGAGAATATTGAACCCTATATAAAGGGGGCTAAGTTGTATGTTTCAGCAATCAATTCAGAAATCATTTTGTGAGGCAATAGTATTCTTCTTTCTATCTTGAAAGAGCTTTTGAACTTATCAAGTTATCTTGTGGCGTTCAAACAATCAGACTTATCATCAAGATTCTTGAATCCATCTTGAACTCTTGGTGTGGCGTCTTCGTATCCATTGTAATCTTGGTTCGTGATTTACTAATCATTGTGTCAAGGTTCGACAAACTTATTTCTTTGGGGGGTCTTGGGGTTCCAAAACCATATATTATTAATGGGTTTCGTCACATGTTGGCGTAGTTCATATCACATAGTTACTTCGATTAATACGTTATTGTAAATTGTTGAGTGTAACCAATTCAAATATTTGAATATTGTCTATGAATTGAAATGACATGAGCTTAATCGTTTCAAATTTTTGAATATTGTTTACGAATTGAAATCACATGAGTTTAATTGATTCAAATCTTACGATTTACGATTCAATTCAAACCTCAAATTCTTTTATTTTGATTTTTAAATTACACGAGTTCATCTGCATTTCCTTAGATTTTTTAAATTTATTATATATAAGTTTGTTAATATTGGATATTTTTTTATAATATATAATAATAATTATATGAGAATTAGTAATTTATTTAATATTATTTATAGAAGTTTTATAATCATTATACGTTGTAACGTTGTGATATATATGCTTATTGTTAGGTAGTTTTTAATAATTTGTTGCGTCGTAATAGTAAGTATTGTTGTATGCCTAAATGGCCGGGGTTGCAAGTTTGAATGCTATATGATGCATTTTTCGACGGGTGATTTAATGATTTTTATGAATAGCGGTATAACTGACTTTACTAATTCAGCAATAAATAGATTTAAAATTCATAAATACAATAGACATTTCCCATAAAATTTATTATTTATATTTTTAAATATTAAATATTTGTAATACGAGTTTTATACAATACACAAATGATAAAAAAATTAATTGTGTTATTGGAACACGTGGCACGATTTGAGAGACATATCTCATATGAGCTCTGTTGTTGGGATCTCACCCTAAACAAACCCCAAACAATAAAACTAGATATATTTTTTGTATTTCTTGTTCCCAGGAAAAATATTTGTGTGTGTGTGTGTGATATATATATATATATATATATATATATATATATATATATATATATATATATATATATATATATATATATATATATATATATATATATATATATATATAAATGTACCTGATTACATATTTTCGAATTGGTGATCTTCGTCGAAGTTTTGTGAATAACTCTTTGGACTGTATTTAAAAGAACTGATCGATTTTTTATCATTATCTCTGAGTCTTCTAAGCCCTTTTTGGCCTCTTTTCCATAAAAACAACAATGTTAAACGTCCCCAAAATGACGTACTTGTTTTCTTTTTTGCACCACCCTTCGTCTCAGAAGATGAATATTTCTTCATTTCTTTCAGATTATTTTTAACTAAAAAATAAAGTCTATTATCAATTTTTTGATGTGATTTTTCTCTTAAGTTAATTCTTTTTAGCTATTATCTCCTTATATCATTTATTTAATGTTTTCTTTTGAACTTTTGGCGTGGTTACATGAATTCATGAGTCATAAATATTTTATTACGATAATTATAATAGTCCATGTTTAATTTTTCTAACTACAAAATAGAATATATCATAATAAATAATTTACCATGCGCCATGTTGTATCTTATTTTGAAAACAAATGTATCTACATACCAAAATATTAACACTCTTACCCCCATTATATCAGTAATTATGAGGGGAGAAGAATGGGCTACGGTTGACATCAAAGAGAGAAATACTACTATTGAGATTATATAGTACAAAGGATAATTAATTTGGAGTTTTCATGTCTAAATTAAAAAAAAAAATAGCTAATTTAATGAGTTTCTCAATTTGTTTGCCTATACTAAACGACATGTAAAATTAATGGAGATAATATATTTAAGCATAGTGCTACAGAGTACAAATATGCACACAATCTTCTTTTATTGTCATTGATCTACAACTACGTAGCAAACTAGGTTTTAATTAGGTAATATAACAATATAGCATGTGAAAATCTTTAAATTTATGACTAAGTAAAATATAAAATATACTTGGTATTTGAGAACATACAACGGCACTTTATTTTTAAAATTTTATTGGAAAGCATGCATGAATATTAATTGTTAAAGATCTTCAGGTATCTACGTCTACCAAAAATCAGCTACGAAATTGTGCTTGTGATTTATAGGCAGGTAATCAATTAGTTGATGAATTAATTACAGTAATAACATAGAAAATGAAACGTAATAAAACTAACCAAGAAAAATAGTATGAAATATAGCAAAACCTGAAAACATAGTGTACAACGGTAAATTAGGATTTTGATGAAAACTAAACAAGCACTAGTAGCAAAACAATTAAAAATAAGGGAAAATATGCCATACCTCTTCAAAGCCGAAATATTTTGAACTAAACTCAATTGACTTTTAAAGACTTTTGCTTACACCCAAATTTTATTCTTAAGTGGTGTTTGCAAAAATTTATTTAAAATCATAAGTTAGTGATTGTGAGTTAAGTGGATATAAAATGCTTAATTCTAAAAGTTGGGATGTTTGCAAAAAATCTAGATAATCAATTTAAATAGAAAAAACAGGTACATGGGTGCTTTTAAAATTATAGCTTAAAGCAGCTTATTTTAAGAGAAGCAAAAACGAAAGTTTATTTTGCAAACACATAAAAACAGATTATGTGGGGAAAAAAAAAGCTCATAATCTATTTTTAAAAGTTTTCGCAAACACCACATTAATTAGTGAGACCCCCTACACTAGTGTAAGAAGACAAAAATACCATCAACTACTGTAACTCTAATTATTTGCCAACCTCTAGCACTTTGATTTTCTATCTTCTCCACCTCTCCACCTAAATCCTTCAACGCTCTCCGAAAATTTCAAGCTTCCTCCACCGCCACTGCCGCTTGTTGCCGCCGCTTCCTGTTAAGTGTATATTTTTACACTTTATCGTACCTTTTTATTTGGGCTTTTGGTGTGTTTTAATGATAATTGGTGCTTAAAAAGTTGATTTATTGTATTTTAGGTACAAATTGAAGAATTGGAAAAGTATGGGGTCAAAACTGCAATTTTGGCGAAAATATGGGTCAAAAGTGAAAATATCAAAATTCTGAAGAAACAAGGCTCGGACCCCCGTCCCAGTTTTAGTGCAAATTATGGGACCCCCGTCCCATACCCCGAAGTTGCGTAGTAAAGGGATTTTAATTGCACAAGGAAACTGCCTTCTTCCCCAAGTTCTTCACCCTATATAAGACCAATCCAAGCACACAATTAGGGATCTTTTTTACGCAATTTCAAGAGCAACAAAGCAATAACGAAGACGAAGAATTCGAAGACTCCAAGCAAAGATTTATCGTCTATGATTTATTTTATTTGCGTTTTTGCTTTAATCATGAGTAGCTAAATTACTTGTTTCTAGGATTTTATTTGGAACCCTATGTGGGATTTATGAACCCAATTCTATGATTTTATGCAAGTTTTAATTCCGGATTATTTCTTCTACTTGTTTTATTAAGTTCATGAAACTGGCCACTTTATGCGCTTTTATGTTATTGTTAATCGCATGAATCGGAAGATCGGGTTAATATTTAGAACTGTGGTAGAAGAGCCTTTGTGGTATTAACATAGGAATATAGTTAATCTCTTAGGTAGCCATTATTGAGATTTGTGCTTAATGCTTTGTTCTAGAATTAATTGCATAGGAATATAGTAATTGAATCTAGAGTATTAGAATTGTAATACACGCGGAAGCGGGTTATGATTATTTTAGCATCTCAGGTTAATAATCCGGGTTAATTGCTTGCATAATTGAAGGAATTGGGGGAATAATAATCACATAGGGGGAAGAATAAAATCCTAGGCTCGTTTACTCTGATAAATCTTCGTTTTAATTGCTTTCTTGTTTTTGTCTTTTTAATTGCTTTAGTTTAATTTCGCTTATTAATCATCTTTCGACTGTGTAGGGTGGGCTTGATAATAATTGGTAGAATTTAGCGTCTAGGATTAGATAATTAAATATTCCCTGTGGGTTCGATATCCGGACTTAATTGTCCACTATATTACTTGTACGATACGTGCACTTGCGTGTAGGTTTTCGACCAACAAGTTTTTGGCGCCGTTGCCGGGGAATATTTTAATTATTTATTTTTATTCTAGCTCTAGATTTGAACAATTTTCACGATTCACCCATTTAATTTTTGTTTTATTTTATTTTTGTTTTAGGTACGGTGTATGCCTAGGAGACTCGATCTTGCTAGAGAACCGTTTGATCCCGAAATCGAACGCACTTTTCGAGCCGCTAGGAGACGTCAACACGCAACCAATACAATGGAGGACGAAGAGCGCATACGCGCAGAGGGTAATTTAATCAATGCCAATGGAAACCAAGTCCAAGACCCACCTCCTCAACTTCCAGTACAACCAGCAGTTAGGCCACGGGCACTTCAAGACTACATAATCCCGACTCATGACGGATTCCGCCCGAGCATCCAATATCCACCTATTGAGGCGCACAATTTTGAGATCAAGCAAGGCCTCTTGACGATGCTCCAAAATAACGGGTTATTTAGTGGATTGGCAGGTGAAGATCCCCATCTTCACATTGTCAATTTTCTAGATACTTGTAATTCCCACCGTCAAAACGGCGTTTCTCAAGAGGCGCTTCAATTAATTCTCTTCAAACACTCCTTACAAGGAAGAGCTCGCCAGTGGTTGATGTCCCAAGCCCCCCACTCTATCTCGTCGTGGCCTCAACTCCTCAACCTTTTCATGAAGGTTTATAGCTCACCCGAGAAGGACAAGAGAATTCGACGAGAAATTCATAATTTTTTCCAAGAGCAAGGCGAGCAATTATACGAGGCATGGGAGAGATTTAAAACTCTTTTGCGGCAGTGTCCAACACATGGAGTCGAACAATGGCGGCAAATCCACATCTTCTACCAAGGGATTAACGAGAATGCACGAACGGTCTTAGATGCATCAACCGGAGGAAATTTCATGAGTCAATCGATACCGGATGCATTTATCATGTTGGATCAAATTGCACAAAATCGGTTTGCGAAGTCAAGCGAGAGGACGGTTAGTGGAGCCAAGAAAGTTCCCGGAGTGTTGGAGTTAGATGCAATTACGGCCCTTCAAGCTCAAGTGACCCAAATTGCTCAACAAAATCAACTCCTTGTGCAGCACATCAAAGCAAGTCCACCACAACAAGTCCAAGCAATTGATTCTCCATGTTGTGAAATTTGCGGTGGAAATCACTACACGCTCCAATGCCAACAAGATGTGGAGTCGCTCAACTACGTCAACAACGCGCCTCGTCAATTCCAAAATCAAGGGTGGAGATCGCAAGGGCAATATGGAGGCAATCAACAAGGCCAAGGATATCAAAGACCTCAAGGCCAATTCCAAAATCAAGCCCCTCCTCAACAAAGCTATCAAGGCAACAATTCACCGGCCCAAAAATCAAACACGGAGGAGATATTGGCCCAATTCATAACCGCTACCCAAGCCTCGTTGCGAAATTTGGAGAATCAAGTCGCTCAATTAGCTTTGAATCAAGAGAACCGTCCGCAAGGAGCATTGCCATCGAATACGGAAGATCCTCGAAAGCAAAAGTTCGAGACGTGCCAAGCTATCGATTTCAAGATCGAGAAAAAAGAAGAAATTCAAGTCAATTCGCAAGCCACTGTAGCCGAATGGGTCGAGCCAATCCCATATCCACAACGATTACTAACGAAAAAGATCGAGGTCGAGACGTGCCAAGCAGTCACCTTGAGGAACGGCAAGAAATTGGAGGAAGCCCCACAAAAAGAGAAGAGAAACACGGTAATCGAGAAGCCGAAAAATAATGAGGAAAAAGAATCATCTTATGACGAGCCACCATCGACGGTGCCTTCACAAGTCCCTCCAATTCCTTATCCTCAAAAGTTTATAAAGAAGAAGCTCGACGCCGAATATCAAAGATTTTTGGACAAGTTGAAGGAAATTCGCATAAATATTCCTTTCATTGAAGCACTTCAAAAGATGCCAAAGTGGGTGAAGTTCCTCAAGGACCTCGTGAAGAAAAGTAAGAAATTGCAAGGGAACGAGATGATCCAACTCACGGAGCAAATTAGTGCAATTCTTACTCGGCCTCTTCCACAAAAACTCGGCGATCCAGGTAAGTTTACTATTCCTTGTACTATAGGAGGTAAAAATTTTAGATCGCTCATTGATTTAGGTGCTAGCATTAATCTTATGCCGTACTCTACTTTTAAAAATCTTGGGTTAGGAGAAATTGAACCGACGGCTATAACTCTTCAATTAGCCGATAGATCTTTAGTTTACCCAAAAGGTATTTTAGAGAATGTGCTAGTGAAAGTCAATAAATTTATCTTCCCTGTTGATTTCGTTATACTTGATATAGATGAGGATAGGGAGATACCTCTTATCGTAGGGAGACCGTTTTTAGCCACGTCGAAAACTCTCATTGATTGTGCTAGTGGTGATCTTACAATGACTGTGCATGATCAAACAATCAAATTGAATGTTTTTAGTGCTAATAAAAATCCATGTGATAATAATGATTGTTTTGCTATTGAGATTATGGATTTTACAAATAATGAAAAGTTTGATGTTTCGATCTTGGACAATGGGAAAGCATCTTTGAGTGCAGGAGATGATGGCGGAAACGGGAATCGGACGGAGCAAGTTTATTTCATGGACTCACATTTAAATCCTCCGAGAGAAAGTCATGCGAGTCGAGGTCTTAACGACGATGAGAATGCAAGGAAGATGTTGCCAACCAAAGGCTCGAGCAAGTCAAGAGAGAAGGATGAGTCAAGCTATTGTGGTCGTAAGGAGGAAATCAAAAAGGAATTACACAAAGGACAATTGGTGTTATTGTGCAAATCCCGTCTTTGGTTATTTCCAAGGAAGCGCAAATCAAAGTGGTCGCGGCCGTTTATTGTCCAAGAAATTCTTCCTCACGAGGTGGTCAAAATAAAGGAGCGCGATTCAAATCGTACGTTCAACATGAAGCGGAGCCGGCTCAAATCGTATTGGGGAGCGAGTGAAGAATGCCAAGTGACCTCGGTCACTTTTGCTTGAAATTAAAGAAGCAACGTCCGGCTGAAGACTTTAAACTTAGCGCTTCTCGGGAGGCAACCCGAGTTTTATTATTTTTCGTATTTTTCTTAAATTTTTCGTTCCGTTTTTAATATCATAAGCATGCATTCTAATTTATTATTTGAATTTTACTTTTCAGGGTCGAAAACGTGATCGAGGGTCGAGTCGGCTGTCCGCGAAAAAAAAAAAAAAAAAAAAAAAAAAAAAAAAAAAAAAATTGTGCAGCACTGTATTTGGGACGGCCGTCCCAAAATATACCTTAAAAATGGGACGGCCGTCCCACACTAGAAGGAACAAGTAGCCTTGGACGGCCGTCCGAGTTTTAGCCTTAAAACCGGGACGGCCGTCCCCAAACCAGTGAGGGCAGACAAATTCTCAGACGGCCGTCCGAGAATTAGGCAAAAACGCGGGACGGCCGTCCGACCTCAATAGGGGGCGTTTCAATTTTCAAAAATTAGATTTTCTCCCCCATTATTTCTTAAACCCTCCTCTTTCGTTCTCTCTAACTCCCACACACGAATTTTCGAATTTTTGAATTTCTCGTCCAAAAAATTCCTCAATTTCACACACATAATTCACGCACGCACTCTCCAATTCTTATTTTGTGTTGGTATTGATAGGGAGGCTCGAGAATCGAACCAAATTCTTCAAAATCTACTCTTTCAAGGCACGTCCACAAGGTGTTCGACAATTTGCCTCAACCAAATTTGGAGGTCGATTCTTGTCCAATTCTTACCGCATCAATTCCAAACGTTCTCCCAACTATGTTGTCCAACAAAAGAGCATGAGCGTGAGAGAGCGAGAGAGGAGCACCCTACTTACACCGGCTACGACTAAATCAGGTGTTTTCTATCCTTAAACTTTATGCTAATTTCGTTGAGGGCAACGAAAATTTTAAGTTTGGGGGTGAAAAACATGTTTTTTTGTGCTTATTTGTTTTAGTTTTCATGCATTAGGTTTTAGTCGTTTTTATTGTTTTTCTCGTTTTTCCGGAATATAAAAAAAAAAAAAAAAAAAATTGCTTGAGTCGAATGCATCGATGATTTATGATGATGAGAGATGATCAATGTTTGATGATGAAATTGCTTGTTTTATGTGATAAGGATTTGATGTTTGTTTAGCTTTCGATTCAACGGGACTTAGAAGCGAATTATTGCTAGGAATCACACTTTGTGCATTGCTTTGGTTGAATGTTTTGTATTTTAAATTTGGAATTAATTTGTGCTAGATCATGTTATGTTCGGTTTTAAGACTCACCTTAGGAAATTTATGATACGAAGTATTGAGTAGTGAGTGATTTGGGATATGATTTGGGCCTTCTTTGAACCGTTTGAGCCGTTCAAGCCGACCTTTTTATCGAAATTATCCTTAGAACCTTGATTTGAGCCTCGGAGAAAAGGTGTTCTTTCTTTTAGCCAATGTGTAATGTAGAATAGGTGGAGATTCTTGAAAATTACTCCTTGGAGTTCGATCGAAATTTTTTATAAGGTCCTTCTTCTTCTTCGAAAAAAAAAAAAAAAAAAAAAAAAAAAGAAGACAAATATATATGCTTCTATATATATTAAAAAAAAAAAAAAAAAAAAAAAAGAAGGAAAAAGAAAGAAAAGAGAAGAAGAAGAGACTAGAAGGGAGAAATAAGGACTAGTTGTTGAATTATTTTTGAAAACTCGATCCATTGCCTCAAAAGCAAAATTGGAGACTTTTGAACTTTTGGAAATCGAGTTTATTAAAGTCTGTAGAGGTGAATTCATTGTTTCAAACGCCTATCTTTCAAATTTTGGCGTAATCACCTAAATTCAAGAAAAATAGCCACATATACCCATATTTCCTACCTCGAACCAAAGAGCCTAACAATTGAAAGCCACAAAGCCCCAATGATCCCAATAGCTTAATGTTCGATATTAGTAGAGTAGAATAATTTGGTGAGTATTTGGAGTCAAGCATATGCATGTAAGTATAAATTCTTTCTATCTTTAATTTGCAAATATTGGATGCTTGAAGCAATTGTATGAATTGTGGTTTTTGGTAATGGTGAGTGACTAAGTGTTGTTGAATTTTGAGCTTGCGAATACCTAAGAATTGTCATCATAATTACAAGTTCTGAAAACGTGAAGTTGATCATTGATCTATGTGATGAGATGTTATAGTTGAGTTATTTGCTTGTTGGTAGTTATTTGCTTGAGGACAAGCAAAAGTTCAAGTTTGGGGGTGTGTTAAGTGTATATTTTTACACTTTATCGTACCTTTTTATTTGGGCTTTTGGTGTGTTTTAATGATAATTGGTGCTTAAAAAGTTGATTTATTGTATTTTAGGTACAAATTGAAGAATTGGAAAAGTATGGGGTCAAAACTGCAATTTTGGCAAAAATATGGGTCAAAAGTGAAAATATCAAAATTCTGAAGAAACAAGGCTCGGACCCCCGTCCCAGTTTTAGTGCAAATTATGGGACCCCCGTCCCATACCCCGAAGTTGCGTAGTAAAGGGATTTTAATTGCACAAGGAAACTGCCTTCTTCCCCAAGTTCTTCACCCTATATAAGACCAATCCAAGCACACAATTAGGGATCTTTTTTACGCAATTTCAAGAGCAACAAAGCAATAACGAAGACGAAGAATTCGAAGACTCCAAGCAAAGATTTATCGTCTATGATTTATTTTATTTGCGTTTTTGCTTTAATCATGAGTAGCTAAATTACTTGTTTCTAGGATTTTATTTGGAACCCTATGTGGGATTTATGAACCCAATTCTATGATTTTATGCAAGTTTTAATTCCGGATTATTTCTTCTACTTGTTTTATTAAGTTCATGAAACTGGCCACTTTATGCGCTTTTATGTTATTGTTAATCGCATGAATCGGAAGATCGGGTTAATATTTAGAACTGTGGTAGAAGAGCCTTTGTGGTATTAACATAGGAATATAGTTAATCTCTTAGGTAGCCATTATTGAGATTTGTGCTTAATGCTTTGTTCTAGAATTAATTGCATAGGAATATAGTAATTGAATCTAGAGTATTAGAATTGTAATACACGCGGAAGCGGGTTATGATTATTTTAGCATCTCAGGTTAATAATCCGGGTTAATTGCTTGCATAATTGAAGGAATTGGGGGAATAATAATCACATAGGGGGAAGAATAAAATCCTAGGCTCGTTTACTCTGATAAATCTTCGTTTTAATTGCTTTCTTGTTTTTGTCTTTTTAATTGCTTTAGTTTAATTTCGCTTATTAATCATCTTTCGACTGTGTAGGGTGGGCTTGATAATAATTGGTAGAATTTAGCGTCTAGGATTAGATAATTAAATATTCCCTGTGGGTTCGATATCCGGACTTAATTGTCCACTATATTACTTGTACGATACGTGCACTTGCGTGTAGGTTTTCGACCAACACTTCCTCCTTTATCTCTACATAAATAACACATTTCTCTCGTGTTCGTTGTCTCTCTCGGTTTCTCTCTCTTTACACCACCATCATCTCCAGATGGATTTGTATACCACCACAACCGTCGCCGCTCGTAGCCGCCGCCTCCTCCTTCGTTTCCACATCTGGCTCTTTCTCTCTTTTTTGCTATCTTTCTCGATTGTTTTTTTTCTCCAGATCTGTTCACCACCACCACCGTCGCCCCCTCTCTCACTCTCTTTTGTTCACCACCGCCGTTGGCGTCGACTCCCCCTCCATCTCTTTCGTTAATTTCTATCTTCATTTATGTATTTTTCGATTTCTCTTTTTTTTTCCTCCAGATCTGAAAACACAGTTTCAGATCTAAACAGCAACAGTAACATGACTACAGTCATATTCGAATATGATTATAGTCATATTTATGTATTTTTCGAATATGACTGTTATATCTTCTCGTTTCAAGTTGACTTGTAATAACAAGATTCAAATTGTGATTTTTTGTGTGGATTTTGATTGGATTGTTTTCGAATTTAATAGGAAATCTTCGTTGTTTTATATAATTTGGTAAACATGATTGTACCACACTATATAATCGGAATTTTTAAGTTGAAAATGTAAAAAACTGCAATATAAAGAAAGAATATGACTACAGTCGATATAGTCACGTATAGCCATATTCAACTATAGCCATATTCGGCGTTGTAACCTATCGAGAAAAAAAAATCATTTTTTTGTTTAAAAAAAATTAAAAAAATATGTTTTTATCAAAAAAAAAAAAAAAAATGGTTAAATAAAGTCCGAAAATAATAAAAAAAATAATTAATTTTATTTTTTTGATTTGGTAGCAAATTTTTAGAAATTTGGAAGCAGGTTTTTAGTAATTAAATTATTGTTATGGAAAGAGAGAAAAAATTTGGAGAAATTATGCTAATTGACGTAGGCGCAGAATTGGTAATAAAATTTCTAGGAATTATCACAAAGAAATATTTAAGGATGGATATATCACCATTTCTTGTATCAAAAAAGGCAAAATCCCTCACCCCAGAGCCCCCATCCCATGGCCCGACAAGTATTTGATGGAGGAATGACCCCAAAAAATAAAGATGATACAAGAACGAAAGAAAACCCAAGTGATGATGACGAGTCAGTGTACAGGACAACCATCAACGATAACTCCTCTGGCAGTGGGACACGTGGCCAAATCGCAATGCTCTCCCTTAGAACCCCACCACGTAAGTGTCACCTCCTCAATACCAAGGGTGAAATACAACGCCACCCCCATAAAAGCCAATCCAGCATCCAATGCCGCCGAGAGTACGTAATTGTACCTCTGCCACCACGCCTTTCGGTACCTAAAAACAAACAAGTTGAAAATAGTCCCGACCAACATCCAGCTGTTGAAGTTTAACGTAGTTGCAGGTGGCATAGCGGCGGTTGCTCCAAGTAGAATCGGAAGGTTAACCGACTTTATCCATTTTTGACTCGGAAAAGCCTTGTGAAGAATCCACACAAAAAAGGGACCCACAGCGCCACCCAAGAAGAACCAGTTGAGTGCGTTGTAGTTACCCAGTGTTCCGAAGAATCTCTTCGGCCCCACTAGTCCCCATATAACAGATGCATCGTAGAATACACGGTCGTTTGGGCATGTCCATTGACTGTTTGGTGGGAGTAACTCATCTTGGCATATGTTTTCTATATTCGTTAGCAGATACCATGCCACCGCTATGTTCACTAACCCAGCTATCAGCGTCCCAACCAACTGATCGATCAATAATATTATTAATAAATAATTAATCAAATTATATTATGATCGTCTGATCATGTTTGTAGGAAAGAAATTTTTTTCAATTTTTTTCCAAAAATGATATAATCATTTATTTGAAACCGGTCTAAATTATAGCAATTGTAAGTACGTACCTGAACTATGAACATCGATCGTGGTGGAACTTTCATGTAATGGCCTAGCTTGAAATCGTTGAGAAAAGAAATGGCTTGGTGCATGCTTATATAGCCGTAGGTTTTGAAGCACACGTTGGCAATAGGTCTCCCCGGATATATATACCCGATTATGTACTCCGTTATTATATTAAGCCCGGGTGTCTGCATGCGTGCATATGTATATATAGTTAGATGTTAATAACTGATCGATCGATCGAGAAGATATAAGTATATATATAATAGAGATCTACAGACCTGATTGGTAGTAGCTGTAATAATGCTAATGGGGAGGGTAAACATCAAAGCAAGAGCAGCTGAAAGTATGAGACCCCACCATGGAAGCTGCACTTGATCTATCATGACAGTGCAAAGTAAAAGCGATACACCAAAAGTTATAACCAATATTCCGTAAAACCACCAATTCGGTATGTCTTCGTACTTTCTCATCAGCCTTGTGTGTATATCCTGCTTCCCTTTGTGCGAATCTTTAAACCGTTCATATATCTCACTGTCAATTCATTCATTCATTCATTCGTTCCGGCCGTATTTTTTATATAACATTTAAAGAATAATAATATAGAGAATAAAATTGTACTACATTATAGTACGTACTTACTTGCCGTTGAAGAAAGCGACATGAGTAAGAGTAGCGACAATTGCGGCGAAATTAAGGCCATAAGTGACAGCAAAGAACATACTCAAGTTGATGCGCCCAAGCTTATCATACGTAGGCAAGTCGATCTCAAACTTGTCATTCACAATAGCCGACACATTATATACCTGCCCTTTATGATCGAACATATGGGACGAAAATATGGGAAAAGTTTTGGCAGCGTACAAGTTCAAACCCCAATAGCAAATAGGAATCATGATATACAGAGTAACAAAATATCCTAAAAACACATTAAGGATTGCGAAGAATGGAGTGACGAGAGGGCTTCCGAGAAAAGATGCCACGACCGACCAATCAAATGTGAAAGAAGCAATTCCAAGTCCGCGCATACCGGACCCTATTTGCTGAGCTGTCACTGAATTTGGATATGCCAAACATAGCAGAGATATGTTTGATAATGTGGGGAATAGATACCCTGGGAATATGTACCAACAGAAACTACAACCCATTGCTATCAGAAAGAATCTCGCTCTCGAATTTTTACTGCTTTCCTTTTCATGAAGAGCCCTGCGCAAATTATTATATTAATAATAACATAACTAAAGAATTGATTTGGTTATTTATATTGACACACATGCAACTACGAGATGTTGGCGATTTTGTTTCGATCGACATCGTTAGCGTTTTATTTATCTATTTTCAACTTGTCGGTGAGGAACAAATTTTAGTAATTGTCACTGAAATTGTATAACAAACGTAATGTCATATTTATCATTCAAATTCATTTAATGCATGCAGCAGAAAAGATTACATTAAATGTCATGCTCGATCAAAGTGTCTTAAAGATGCGTAAGTCGAGAAACGATCAATGCATGGCATTCAAAACAGACTCGTTTTGTATGATCTCTTGTTATTATTTCGATACTAAACGGCCTCATTCTGATCATATTTATATTTGATACGAATTAAGACAACGTTGTACTACGCCTTTTTCTACTGTAATAAAAATCTTTTGGCGAAAATAAAAACGTTGACGAGGGACTTTATACGAAATAAGTTGTAGCAAAAGCGCAAATTTAGAAACAACCACACCAGCAGTAACTTGGAATTCAATTAAAAAAAATGAGTTCCCATATCAATTGGTGCAAAGCGAGGTCATTAACAACAAGCTAAGGTGTATTTTGAGCAAATATAATGTCCATAAGTATTTTTCCTTATCCCAAAAAAATACATTAATTAAATTGAAGGGTTGCAGATATATGTAATAATTAATTACCTAAAGAGAGAAACTTGAACAAGACTGCTTGGCCACCACATTTCGGCAGGCTCTATTACATACTTCCTCAGAATCCCAGCCCATCCATATCCCAATACCTGCAATAATGCATGCAATACCATCCACAATTAATTAATTAATTACATGATTAATTATAACACAGTGATATGATTAATCAATTAATAATACAATATAATGTACGTAGTAGCATGCAGAAAAGAAAAAAAAATAAAAAAACCTGAGTGGTGAGGACAAGAAGCAAGCTAGCGGTGAAGGAGATATTCCTCTTGTAAATAGCCTTAATAATATCAACAATCTCAACAGCATAAGCAGAGCCACCACCAAAAGCGGAACCGGCATTAGCGAAAATGGAGATGAGTACGTGCTCCTTCATGTTAAATGGACCCGGGTTGAGAGAAAACAGCCTGCTGGATCCGAACCCGGGAACCGTAAACTTGGTGGTGGGCAAAACATTGGCCATGAAACGGCCGATGGGTAGGGTCGCCACTTGGACGGATATCATTGTTACGGTGAGGGGCTCAGTTCTGTAGCTGAAGAAAGTGTTGAGGAATGAGAGAAGAATGCAAGACAATAGACCAAGAAACCACATACGGAATGTCCAAACGGGTAGGGTCGGGTCGTCTCCATTAGGAACGGTCAGCCGTACTTGTTCTATAGGGGACACCTCTTCAGCTGGATCTAAACCATTCCCTCTTTCTGAATCTATTTCCATGATCGATCGATCACTCTAGGACAAACAGTACTACTGGTAATAAGTTTTCAAAGATTCTGTGTGTTTTCAAGAATAACGGGTCATATATATAAAAGAATTCAGTAGATATTTGAGGGATCTGTTGTTGATTCCGATCCATGACTTTTTCATGCATCTATCTCTATCCTTCATCTCGATGCTCGATCTCTATAAATAGATAGATACATACATAGTAGTTAATACTCCCTCTCCAAATAATTATTTAATTTATTAATATATAGTAGGGTTCTAATTTTGATTACTATTGAATTGACACCAATAGACAATAGTAAGTAATTATGCGCATAAAATATCTCAATGAAATGTTGGGATTATACCAATTCCATTTCCCTTATTTGCTTTCAACTCTCATGTGTATAATCTATATTTTACAATATTTGACGTATCATATGCTTTCTGAAACTATATTGGTAAAAAGAGAGGTGAATCAAACCAATATGTCGAGTTAAAAAACTCTAGTACATTAATAATCTCATAATAGTAGAATAAAATGATAATGGTAGTATCATACGGTATTCATAATAGTATACTACTGTATTACAACGGTTTAACACTTAACCGAAGTTACCGAGCCATTACATCGTAAACACCTCTTTATAGTAACCAACCCACCAAACCTCAACAAAATCCGTACGAAATTCGCCATCGAAAAAACCTAAAATCATGAAACAAAATTAAAAATGCAGAATACTAAAAAATGATTAATATGATCAAAAATAAACTTAAAATGCAAAATTCATACGATAACTTAAAAAATACTACGAAATATATTTTAATGTACTACCCAGCGTCCTAAAATCCGCTGTTATAAACAAATAAACCAACTATCGACCGGGATCAGACTCATGAACTCCACGACAGCGGACTGTTATTTCAATTAATGCGTAAACCAACTACGATGTTCATATAAAACAACTCTGGTCCGATATACGTGAACCATCCTCATCTAACTCTGTCAATCCTCTTCCAAACATACATCATCCGCCAAAAATAAAGATGTATATATGACGGAATAATTTTGTTAAAAAACGTTATACTTAATAGAATCAAGTATCAACACAACTCTTAAAAATTTCTAACCACCGTAATCGACAATCCTAGACATTGAGCGTAAAATAAAAACGAAAAGGCATTCATACCCGGTTAACAACTTCCAACAACGAACGCTCAAATTCGATCATATTTCCACGACGGTGCAGAAATCTTCAAAGCCGATAAAAAACCGCTGGAACGCTGAAGAGAACCTTCGAAAAATATTGTACACGATTTGATATAACGGCCAATGATCTCACGTAATTTTATTCCGTGATTTTAGACAACATATCAGCAAATCTCAAATCACGTAGTAAAGGAAATAAATGCCGTTTAAAAATAAAACAGGGGTATTAAAGGAAAATTATATAATATATTTTGCCAAGTTGGCAAAATTGGATCTATCTCAAAAAAGGGGGAAAAATTTGGATCTACCTCATTAGAAAATATGAACAAGGGGGTTATCCCTAATAAACCCTTAAAACTATATCCCAAATCACCGTTTAAAACTTCAATTCCATCTCTTAAGAAATCTTAAATACAATGACCTTACACATGGTGATGCATCAAAATAGGACTATGTATTTAAACTATCTATTTAATATATTGAATAGGCTCATTGAAACATCAAGGGCGGTGGTATTCTGACCAGCTGAAAATACAGACAACCGTTTAATATTCCTTATTGCACAAATGGATATCAAAATGTCTCCACAAACGACCAGCTATTTATATTGATTTTTTTTTTTAAACCAACTTGTAATTATTTAGAAAAAAAAAAGGTACAGTTACTACATAAATGCATTCAAGCTACATCATATCATAACCTGTCAAAGATTTCATCTACTATATATACATGCTTCTATGATGTTAATTCTGCTCACAAAACATCCAGGTATGTTTAACAGTTTCTTAGATGATCGCTTCTCACTATGTAAGACGACATACATCATTTCTAACAGAATCATTCAAAAGAGCAGCCCAATATATTTTCATCTACAACTAGACTTTGAATTTCTACTCAATAGAATTCGATGGTCAAAGAATCTCCAAGACAAATTACTGAAGCTATTATATCTGCAGCCTCGACTTCCAATGAGTACCAAGACGTAGATATCAAAGTTCTTCTTCCTCATAGGAAAATTATTTTTTTTCGTTAATGCTATTAGACATTAAATTATATATTACGAGAAATTGTTTTTATATTATGTTTATATAGATTCATATACTACAATAGAAATTCCTATATATTCTTACTGTTCTTTTGAATTTACAGTTGGGTCTTCGACACCCCCTTTCTTTTGCAACTCAAGGGTTATACAAATAGTAATATGTAAGGTTTGGTTTTTTAGTAATATTTTATTCCGTAAGTAAGTAAATCAAGAATTGAAGTTGTCGTGTGCAAGATATTGCAGATGTTCGATATCATATTATTAAAAAAAAAGTTAAGACCATATTTATGAGAATGAATATTTCTTTATCTTTTTCAAATGTTATCATTTTAATCCCATTATTAAATTTATCGATGTTGGTGAAATAACAGATAACAGAGAATAAAATTGCTAGAAGTTATTTATGTAAAAAAAATGATTTCATGAAATTAAGCATCATGGACAAATTCTGCATGAAATATTAATGTTTAATTAATTATTATATTATTATATACATATTTAATTAAATCAATTAAACTATGTGGATATCTCACAGAGTTAAAATGAGAAATCTCATTTTGTCCTTAGAGTTAAAATGATTTAGTATTCTGCTAATTAATACATCAAAGAAAGTTGTAACAGTTCAATGGAATTCTCATAATAATAATAATAATAATAATAATAATAATAATAATAATAATAATAATAATAATAATAATAATAATAATAATAATAATAATAATAATAATAATAATAATAATAATAATAATAATAATAATAATAATAATAATAATAATAATAATAATAATAATAATAATAATAATAATAATAATAATAATAATAATAATAATAATAATAATAATAATAATAATAATAATAATAATAATAATAATAATAATAATAATAATAATAATAATAATAATAATAATAATAATAATAATAATAATAATAATAATAATAATAATAATAATAATAATAATAATAATAATAATAATAATAATAATAATAATAATAATAATAATAATAATAATAATAATAATAATAATAATAATAATAATAATAATAATAATAATAATAATAATAATAATAATAATAATAATAATAATAATAATAATAATAATAATAATAATAATAATAATAATAATAATAATAATAATAATAATAATAATAATAATAATAATAATAATAATAATAATAATAATAATAATAATAATAATAATAATAATAATAATAATAATAATAATAATAATAATAATAATAATAATAATAATAATAATAATAATAATAATAATAATAATAATAATAATAATAATAATAATAATAATAATAATAATAATAATAATAATAATAATAATAATAATAATAATAATAATAATAATAATAATAATAATAATAATAATAATAATAATAATAATAATAATAATAATAATAATAATAATAATAATAATAATAATAATAATAATAATAATAATAATAATAATAATAATAATAATAATAATAATAATAATAATAATAATAATAATAATAATAATAATAATAATAATAATAATAATAATAATAATAATAATAATAATAATAATAATAATAATAATAATAATAATAATAATAATAATAATAATAATAATAATAATAATAATAATAATAATAATAATAATAATAATAATAATAATAATAATAATAATAATAATAATAATAATAATAATAATAATAATAATAATAATAATAATAATAATAATAATAATAATAATAATAATAATAATAATAATAATAATAATAATAATAATAATAATAATAATAATAATAATAATAATAATAATAATAATAATAATAATAATAATAATAATAATAATAATAATAATAATAATAATAATAATAATAATAATAATAATAATAATAATAATAATAATAATAATAATAATAATAATAATAATAATAATAATAATAATAATAATAATAATAATAATAATAATAATAATAATAATAATAATAATAATAATAATAATAATAATAATAATAATAATAATAATAATAATAATAATAATAATAATAATAATAATAATAATAATAATAACATTGATGAATATTACAAATTAAATTACCATAAATCATACTCTTTTAATACTTAACTTTTTTCTTTATTGTTTTAAAAAAAAATTGTCTATTTACTATTTTTTTATTTTTTATTTTAGCATGTAAACCATATAAGTTTGGTTGTAGATTTTGAAATATATATTTTTTATTATGAATACTATGCAATGTTTTATGGATTTGTGTATATCGTTATTACATTAAAGTATGGTCCGTAGTTTACGAAATATAAATTTATTTTAATTTGTATTCACATTTGAATTTTAGTTTATTTAGTATTTGAATTTCATTTTAAGTTTGTTGTTATTCTCTTGTATTTATTTGAGTGTTAAAAATGAAGTAATTAAAAAAAAATAGTGATTTCACGTAAATTTACACGAAATGCAAGCTTGCATTCCACGTAAATTTGCACGAAATGCAAGCTTGCATTTCACGTAAATTTGCACGAAATGCATGCTTGTATTTCACGTAAATTTACACGAAATAATACAAAATTTTGAAAAAAAAAAGCGTTTCGTGTTGTATTGCACGAAATGGAGTGTTTCATTTCGTGCAACAGAACACGAAATTCATAAAAATGTCGAAAATTGACAAAAACAACATTTTTTAATCTCAAAATCGAAGTAGATTTCATCCTTCTTGATAATTATTGTGTTTTAAATGATATTATCGGACAAATTTGACGATTTATTAAGTTTTAAAATTCGGAGGTTGAGAGGATTTCAAAAAATATTAAAGGGTTTCTTGACAAATGAATTATTTCGCACTGTAACCGGAAAAAAATGCACTATGAATAGTAAACCCCTTCCTCCATCCAAATGCACCCTTACATAACACATTATATACAGTGAAAAAAGTTTAACATGTCTCAAAATATAATTTAGACAAATTAAATATGTATAATAATATTTTCTTTGAAAATGCGTCAAGTACAATTTAAATATAAGTTACATATAGTAAAATTAATACGACACGTGCAACGCACGTGCACCTGCCTAGTCATTTAAAAAAAGCAAATTTATCAGAACCGAACCGGCTATGGAATCGGACGACCATTTGGGTCATGGTTTTATAGGATCGAATCGGTTCAATCGGGTTTTTGATTTTTTTTTTAATATGTCATTATCTTATTAATTTTAATATTTAAAAATATTATTTTCTTTACATTTTTAATCTTCGACCTATTATTTTCAATTTTATCAATCTCACACCACTTTTTATTATATTTCTTTGGCTTATACTCTATATTTTTCCATTCTTTATTATTCTAATGCGCCAATTGACCACCGCTATTCGATCACCCATGACTGAATCCGGCAATTTTTCGACCACTCATGACTAGATCCGGCCACCCATCACTAAGTCCGTGAAGGTTCGCTCAAATCTAGTCATAAATAACTAACTTAGCGGTGATTTGAGATGTTTTGGCCGAAAACCGGGTTTTTTTACTGACACGCCGGTTCTTGGGTTTTACCTAGTCGAACCGGATTTTGGTCATTTGACCTCGATTTTAGTGGTCAGACTGGACCGCTTCGAGGTCGGTTCCCGGTCGAACCGGTCCAACCGGCCGGTTCGGTCCGGTTCTAACAACATTGAAAAAAAGTATTACCTGATAGTTAGTTATTCACTATCCGTAAAACTATGAAGTCCTGACGTTACAATTGACATTTCACAAATAAATTGGAACTATAACTAAAATAAAGGCAATATATATATATATATATATATATATATATATATATATATATATATATATATATATATATATATATATATATATACTCCACTTTCAAGTTCATTATTTTCTTTTGGGTTTTTCTGAGGAGGTCCCTCACCAACAATTTTTATTATTCTAGGTTTAGATGTTATATCTCTTTCATCAACAAGTTCATCTATTTATATATATTATAGATAAGGGCAAATTACAACCACCCATGTGGTAAGGTCTACTTAAAAAAAAATCTTCTTATTTGTATAATTACAAGCACCCCTCAACTATGTACTATCTTACGAAAAATCCCTTCAGTTGATAAATTTAGGGGCGTTCATTCAATAAAGTTGTACACAAATTGCGGTACACCGAAAACTTTCATACTCCCTCCGTCGCAATTTATATGACGTTTTGGATTGTTGCACACATATTAAAAAAATCAAAAAATGTATATAGATTAGAGTTAAAAAAATATAAAAATAATAATATAAAAATTAGGAGTGAAAAAGGGTAAAATTAATTTACCCTTTTTTATAAAAAAAATATAAAAATAATAATATATCATTTGACATTAATTGTTTTATAATTAATTAATTAGGAGTGAAAAAGGGTAAAATTTAAAATAATGCAATTAATGATTCATTGAAAATCTAAAATGACAAATAATTTGGGACAAGAAAAATTCTCTAAAAAGACATATAATGTGGGACAGAGGGCTCCTTCGACCCTACACCCGGTGATAAACACCGGGTGAGTCTTCTGCTGCCACGTGTCCTTTTTTTTATTTTTCTAAAACCCCTAAACGTAAACTCAAGCGGGGGAATATATTATAAAATACAAAAAACGACACGTGGCAGCATAAGACCCACCCGGTATTTATCACCGGGTGTAGGGTCGAAGAAGTCTGGGACAGAGGGAGAACCGTTTAGCGTTTCGTTTGAAAAATAACCGAATTAACAAAATTTTATTCAAAATATTTAAACTTTTGATTTTTGATTTTTTTAATTAATTTTAGTTTCAGTACGAATTATAAATACATATAAAAAATAAAATAAAACTGAATACTATACAGAATTAACGGTTCGGTGATCGGCATATACGAATTTTCGTTCGGTTCGATTCGATCGATTTATCGACCGGATGAACACTCTAGTTAAATTTGACATTATAAGGGTGGACGTGTAAGACAATACATAGTTGATGGGTGGTTGTACTTATGCAAACAAGATGGAATTTTCGTATTGTACCTTACCTTGAGGGTAGCCATAATTTTCCCTATAAATATTTGATGAGCTTTATATTCGAGGTAACATAGGAGTAAGTTGTGGGCAAGAATCAAGGATTGTGTTTTACTTTTGTTGAATTTATTTTTATTTAAACGTGGAGGTTTTTTATGCTATAGCATATGATGTGTGATTTTAGAACTCACCTTAGGAATTTGTGAAGTGAAGTATTGAGTCATTGAGTGATTGGACAAGTGATTTGGGCTTTCTTTTAACCGTTTGAGTCTTTGAAGTCTACATTTTAACATCTTTATCAATAAAATATTGATTGTGCCTTGGAGAAACAAATTTCTTTCTTTTAGCATAATTAATTAAGTAAAATAGATGGAGGATTTCTTGAAAACAATTATTCCTTGGAGTGTAGTTGAATTTTTCTGTTACGTTTTTGTTCTTGAAAAACAAAAATAAAAGAAAATAAAAGATGTAGAAGAAAATGATAAATAGAAGGAAAAAAACAAGGACCTACCAAATATTTAAAATAAAACTCGAACTATATCTCAAGAGTAAAGTCAGAGACCTTTGAACTCTTGAAATCGAGTATGGTAGCAAAGTTTTTAGAGGTTAAGTAATTGTTCGAAAAGCCTAAATCTTCAAAATTCCGGAAACACCTTAAATCAAAAAAAGAATATAAACATTTTGCTCGGTCCAACTCTCTATCCAAAAATGGGAAGATCGAAAGGGGAAGAGTAGACAATAAAACATATATTTCCTACCTTGAACCAAATAGCCCAATAATTGAAAACTAAAAAGTGTCAATGATTTCAATAGCTCAATTATTATTCGATATTAGCATAGTAAAGAAATTTGGTGAGTTTTTGAATTGAAACATTATTATGCAAGGATAAATTTTCTCCATTTTTAAATTACAAATATTGGATGCTTGAAGTGATAGTATATTTTTATTTATTTTAAGCAATGGTAAGTGACTAAGTATCGTTGAGTTTACAACTTGTAATTTTTTTTAATGGTTAAGGCAATTGAAAGTTCTGAAAACGTGAAAGTTGGCCATTAATTTACGTGATGAGTTGCTTGAGTCAATTTGTTGTTTTGCACACATGGTCGCGATTGCTCGAGGGCAAGCAATAGTTTAAGTTTGGGGGTGTATTGACTGTATAGATTACACTCAATTATATGTACTCTTGTATGATTTGATACGATAAATGCGTTGATATGTTATTCAAATTGACTATGTAGGAAAAGGAGAAGAATTCGGATTGTGGAAAGTTAGAAAACGAATTGACGGAAAAAGTTGAGAGAATCGGACAAAAAAATGTGCAAAAAATTCAAATCCTCCATGGGTAAACTTTCTCAAGTACGAGTATTTGTTTTTCAAGAAACGTAACATTTCCACACTTTCTCAAATATGCAAAGTGCCAAAATGCTACATTTCAAGAGTGCAAAGTGAGACTCTAAGCCTTTAAAAATTACTCGTACTTGAGAAATTAATCATAAACCATAAGTAAATTTTATCCCTTACAAATGAAACTTGATTTTGAATAGTTACTACGCTTTACATCATTTTCTTTCACAACACTAACCATCAATTACAAAATAAATTACCATTAAATATCAAACTAAAAGCAAAGTAAAATGAACAAATAATGAAATGAGTATTAACTACTTGACGTGTATGTATTAAACTCGCCAACTAGGACTTAGTCTAGTGGTATCCCAACATGTTTCATGGAGGTAATTAGTGAGAGGTCGGAAATTCAAATATCTTTGGTTGTATGACCATGTTATAAGACCATCTCCAACAGCTCGTATAAAAACAGTTGAACATCTCCAACAACTCGTTTAAAAACAGTTGTCTATATCTGTACTTTAGCAGATCTACAGTGTTAGACAACACCACTTTTAACATCATACTCCAACAATATTTTTTGTATTTTTTTTGGGCATTGAAGTTGAAGATGATGTACTCTATGAATATGAATTTTCATTAGTTCCTACATCTGTTGCTTGACCTCGTGCATATATTATAAACGGGTAAAAGAGAAAAAATGACAACAATGCTAAACAAAAAATACATATAAATGGCATGCATATACATTCAATATGACGAGCAAAGAGAGTTGAAAACAATCATTTGAAGTATGCAATGTCCAAAAGGGTTTGCTACATTCGAAAGCCATTAATTAGTACAAGTCACCTTGTCTGCTCCGGATTTCTGTCAATCTAGTCCATACCATCTTCCCACAATATGCCAAAGTTAAAATTGCTAAGCAATAAAGTAGAGGAATGCCGATCATGCAGCCCCCAGATGCAAGATTCATCAGTGTCTGAACATGACCCAAATGTTAATTCAAGACTAAAACAAACAATTTAGTTTCTCTATTCTATCATAAGCGAGGACGAGAGAAAATACTTACAAGCATTCCTGCAGCAAGATGAACAACGGGGGCAAAATACTGGTCAATTTTGCTTCCTTCAGAGTAACCATTGAATGCAATAACCATACAGAAAGTGTGGATTGTAACAAATGCAAGCGCTATAATAGCTGCAAATAAAGATCAGCTTCAGAACCAGGTATACTAGTAGTATTAGTAGGTTTTGGTTTCGGTATTTTCAACATCATACATTACTAATGTTGCAAAAACCATGACAAGTAAAAGCAATGGCGAAACCGAACCAAAAAAAAGCTCACGTTTACATTCATTGCAAATAGCAATATTAATTATAATATTAGTGGACGCAATTGCATTTACTTTGTTATATAACGATGCTTACAAATTACTAGTACCAAATTCAGTCAATGAATTTGAAATGTAGACATACATTTGTTAAGAAAACTATGGTTTTCCTTGGAAAGTTCATCACTCCTAAGAGCATAGAACACACATATTATGGTGTTTATAGATTACTCAATTATTGGAGAAACAGTGCTGTCTGTCACAACAAGGAATTAATAAAATAGTCTTTGGCATCATTAATACGTATAAATGAGAAAATAAACAAAAAGAATTTTTTCCTTGTTTATATCTTTCTCAATAGACGAATTAAATTTTACAGACTATAACCTTATAATAGCGATCATAGATTCAAATGTTTGGTCAAATAATAATTTCAAAACCACTTCATACTGCATCCTTTTGGATGATCCAATTAATCTGAAATAATATTCACATTTTGTTTTTACTGGCTGGGCTATATTATAAAATTCAACTTGACAAAATATTGATGTATTTTCAGTAAATATTTAGAAAGCATGTTCTATTTTCATAAGATTTAAGTAATAAAGATCACAGTAATGTTAAACAAATTCAGTTTCATGTACTAAATTGAGTGATTCATTCAATTCCAATTAATCAATTAAGCATATCAAGTAAAAACAAATGTGTGTGAGCTTAAAGGATGAATCAATTAAGCGTATCAAGTATAAGTTGATGAAAATTAGACGGCCAAGCTGACGAAAAAAAAGGATATTGATTTTCAGCTCCTCAAACACAGGTAGATTTAATAATTGTCAATCATTGATAGGTTAATAAACATGATATACTATTTTATTTAGCTAAGGTCATATGTAGGTAATGTGCGAAACCATTCTGATCGGGCAACACTAGTTCATGACATAATTCAATTAAATTAGATGACCTTCAAAGCAAATAAACACTTACCAGAGACAAGAAAAAATGGCATCTGTGAGCATTTTTCAACATAATAAGTTGCTGGCCCAAATGCAGGTGTTAAAAGGCTTATGCAGAAGAATACAGCATGCGCCACACCATGACCCATTCCACCAGCTGCAGAAATAAATGAAAAAAAGACAATAGCATTTAAAACAGCACAAGGAATTTTTTTTCTAAATAATCTAAAATCCCACCCATATCATTTAGAAGGCTGAAATATATCCTGCTGTAATCAAATTTTCTTTTTTTTTTTTTTTTTGGTAAGGAACGCAGCCAACCATATAGGTGCATTGGGTAAACCTACACTATCGTATAATAGCTTGCAAACCATATGAGAGACGTAAAGCACACTAGGCTAACCATGTGTGACAAGTTCGACCTAGCAACCGTTGGTAAGGGGATTCGAACATGGGTCAATTGACACATGCTCACTAGCTCCAACCGCTAGGCCATCCCTTACGGGACACCTGTAATCAAATTTGATTCTGGGGGGCGAGGATTGACATTGTCTTCATTTTTCATATTTTTGGTTAGGACTCCATGTGCCTAAGGCAGAGACTTAAAAGTATATTAATGTCCATATCCAATACTTAATTCAACATCATGTATTTACTCAAAAGAGGCAAATATTTCCACCCTTATAAAAGTGACACTATTATACCCCTTAAGTGGCTAAGTTGCAATTAAACAACTATCCGACAGACCGGCAAGCAGATAAATTGTGTGAATTTGTTTCACGGCAGCAGTTATCAAAACATTAAAGATCAGTTCCTTCTCTGAACTGGATACAATTTTTTTATTAATTGCCAAAAGAACAAGACATTAGTACATGTTTTATAGAACTGAACAATGTGATTATTGTGTCATACAGCAGAATCTATTTTATTTTCGAGATGATTGAATTTGTGTTGGTAGAATGAAAATAAACATGAACTTGTTTTGGGAGAATAAAAATGTTTTCCCAATAAGAGTTAACATAGTCTACTGAGATACTTCCTTGGTGTAGATTGGTCAGATCAAAACAAGAAATTATCACCCTAAGAAAATATTTCCTGAGTTGCTAAAGGAAACTGGGAAGCTTGGACCCCACAAATGATTCCTAAACTAGATCCTGAGAAATATCATTAAATGATCGGAAAAAGTATGGCTTTGGTGCCACTGTGTTCAATAAGTTCATCCATGCCTGATGCAGCAGCACTCAGACACTCAGAGGCAGGTAATCATGTATTTAAAGGCCTCGTTTGGTTGCCAAGATAAAATTAAATAATCTAATAATAAATCCCAATTGTATAAATGGACCTTGGAAGGTCCAACAAAAAACATGCCTAGAAGACAAGATAAGTCATGATAACATAATTTTTGCGGGTCGACCCGACAAGTTATTGGGGATAGCAAACATCAAACAAAGTCCAATTATTTAGTTAATCATGGCTAATCACCCTAACCAAACAAGGCCAAAGAATAAATATCTCAGAGGCACTGTCCAGGCATAGCCTAGGAAATTCTTGAACAACGTAAAACCAAAATATGGAAAGGGTTTGTATATGTAGATTGAGTTGATTGAGTGGAAGGTACTTCGGCAACATATGGTGGGTAAATCACACGAATATGTGAACGCATCATTTGGATTGAAAGACTTGTAAAGGACCTACATATCCCTAGAATAGATCCCATGAAAGTTGCTATACAGTGACATTAAATCAGCAAGAAGCACAGTTCACAACCCTATACATTTTGCATATGTATTTTAATTCTCATTCATGAAAAATCAATAAAGACATCTGACAATCTTTTATTCACTAGTAAAGTAGTAAGCACAAATATGGCATAAGACAAAAGTACATAAGAGATCTAATCATCTAGCTATATATAAAACCCATGGACAAAAGGGTAAATCTTAATTTTAGAGAATGAACACACCTACCTGCCAAATAGAAATTTAGCGATACTATATAGAAATGATGTCGTGAAAAGACTTTTCCAGTGAATATGATTATCATAACCCATGCACACTAAAATACGAATATATAGCAAGAAAACGTACCAAGGGCAATTTGCATCTTGTCAGTAATAAAGAGACGTGGTTTAGAAACTCTATCAGCAAAAGCATCCAGCATTTCTTCCATCCTCCTATTAATAGTTCAACATACGAAAACTGTAAAATATTATTATGTAGCCAAAATAGTGACTAGGTAACGCGAATAGCCCATACAAGGTGCAGAAAATAACACATAACTTGGTGCATATTCTAAGAAAAGAACTCAAACAGCTGCACAAAAGCATATTCCAAGTTATTTGCTATATTTCCTGATATTACATTGTCCACCATCTAACTTGTAATCATGCCAGTGCCACGACTCACGATCTTGATTATGGATAATGTATGGTTCCCGTTGTTAAGACTGACCTTTTTTATAGTCGTTGTCAAGATTACCTTAATTCCCCTCCCAAAGTAGGAAACTATGATATACTCGGAAAGCACAACAAATGGCTCCAACACCATTGATATATGAATGTATTTTTCGATCCCTCAAACAAATGCAAACCTCAAAAAGCAAAAGTGTATATAATCTATCAAATCAACAAGTTGTAGTTGTACAGGGTGAAATAAAGTACGAAATTGATGAGCATTATACCATTTTTTTTACGGAAATTAGTAAAATGAGAATACAAACTTTATCAGCATAGTGTGACATATAATGGAAATTACTCCAAAGAAAAAATTAATGGCAATTAAAAAGAAAAGGAAACAAAAACTGACATGTAAAGTCTCCACAAGAAAAGACGGAGAAGTTCTTGAAAGGCAACAGAAGTGAGAATGAGAAGAGCAGAGGGCCAAAACGACACCGTTTTGAAGGGGAGAAAAGCTCTCCACACTGCCGATAATGCGATTAGACTCATCAGCCATGCCAATGTACTGCAACCCAAAACATTATTTTAAGTACATAACATAAATTGAATATATCTGTGATAATTTATCAGACAGGAGGAAACCTAGAAAGAAGGGTGAGAATTAGAAAGGGCTTATGTGAAATCACGGCTGTGAAGAGTGAGAGAGATGGGCCCACTGCCAACAGCGCGTACCCAATTCCCGCCGCTACAGTCATCTTCCTCCGCCTAAAATCAACTTCAACCACGGATCTCAGCTCACCAACCAATTTTTTTTCTTTCTTTTTTTTTTTTTTTTTTTTTTACACAACCCTTAGTCTGTCAATTTCAAAACTACAATTTATGTTAGGGGCTACTTTGGGTCTGTTGATTAGCCCTGATAGATTATGTAATCCACCCGTTACTGACATTTGTTTATGTATTGACTATTAAGCAACCGGGATTGATCCTCGGCTCGGGTCTGTGTCCCTTCTTTACGTGATAAGTCATCCGGCTAGGGAGATGAGATTGTGTAATCTAACCTTCAACTGGTTGTAGGAGTGTGGAATTACTTCTACACCCTCACATAAACATGATCACTGTTCGGTTAGAGTCGGAACCGAAATCGAATCGGATCAATGCTTATTCACAGAATCGGAACCGGAACCAGAAAAGTTGATTCTGTTCCGGTACCCGATTTTTGTAAGTGTTAATTGCCGGTTAGAGCCGGTCCAGGGGCGGAACCAGGATAAGAAAGTAGGGGGGGCTAACTAAAATTTCGGGGTTCGGGGCAGCGGCCCGAAAAAAAATTTAGGTTCACAAGACATTAAAAAAATAGGTTTATACTGCGAATTTTTAATTAAAATAATATATATATATATATATATATATATATATATATATATATATATATATATATATATATATATATATATATATATATATATATATATATATATATATATATATATATATATAATTTTATCATATTTCAAGTATGACAAAAAAATCTAAATTATTCTAATAATATATTGCACTTAATGGGATTTATGGCACTTCTCGTACTATTTTTTAGAGACATTATATAAAAAATTAAAGATCGATAAGTAAATATTCATAAATTTTATTTAAAATAGTACAAGTTTTAACCATTTTATTTTATATTTTTATATTAAATATAACATATATCTATAATTTATATAAAATTGTGGAGAATAAACAAAAAAAAATTAAGGGTTAAGATACATATTTACAAAACCTTTGGGGGGCCAAAAATAATATTCAAAAATTATTATGCCAAAACAGCAAAAAAATTTTTTTTTTTCCCCCTCCTATGAAGTACCGCTCTGAGCCGGTCTAACCGGTTCATAAAAATAAAATAAAAAATTAAATATTATTTAAGGGCTTTTGTGCATAAGTCACTGAACAGCCATCTTTATTATTCTAGGTTCGGGGCTATATCTCTTTCGTCAATAAGTTCGTCAATTTAATATGTATTATAAATAAATGAAAAATTAATATATATGACAAAATTAACCTTTACACCAACTTCTTAATTGTAACTCCAATTTAATCAATTTTAACCACAAAAATCTAATTTTGACTTTTTCTTTTCAGAAATTATTTTTTTGCCGCCGGTTTCCTGCTTTGATTTTTTTTTTCTGGTCTGTTTTTTCCGCAGCCGTCTCCGGCGTTGACTTTTTCGATTTTTTTTTCTGATCTGTTCTTTCCGCCGCCGGTTTCCGGCATTGACTTTTTTTAGTGGTTTTTTTTTTTACGTATGCCGCTAAACATTGACCGTAATTGTGCTGTCATTAACAGTAATTATACTGTCACTGATAGAAAATTAACGTAATTATACTGCCACTGACAGTACATTAACGTAATTTTACTGCCGTTGACAATACATTTATGTAATTGCATTGTCGGTGACAGTACAATTAGAGTCAACGACAATATTATTATTTGTTTTTTTTTTTTTTTGATTTGTTAACAAGTCGACTTAATTATATTACTGTCGTTGACAGTAAAATAACTGTAAACAAAATAATATTACTGTTAACCACATCAATATTATTTTTTCCTTTTTGGTTTTTTGTTTTGTTTGAGTTATTGACGGAGTAACGTAATAATATTACTGTTTATTATTGTAATATTATTGTAAACACAATAATATTATTGTGTTGACGGCAATATCATTGTTGTTACAGTAATATTACTGTCAACCACAATAATATTATTTTTTATTAGCTTTTTATTATGTTTACCTTTGTTGAACGGTCTACATATTAATATTACTCTATTACACAATAATAATGGCTTTTGTTGTGTTAATATTATGGGATTATTTTGTAGACCCCCTCATTTCCAAATTATATTGAACTAACTACCAAGGCCCCGTTTGGTTGGCAAGATAAGATTAGCCAAGATAAGATTAAATAATCTAATGAGACCCAATTATTTTATTGGAGCTTGAAAGGTCCAACAAAAAAAACTCATTAAGAGGCAAGATAAGCCAAGATAAGGTAAGATAAGCCATGATTATTTAATTTTGGCGGGTCGACCCGGCAAGTTATTGAGGATACCAAACATCAAATTAAGTCCAACTATTTAGTTAATCATGGTTTATCTTGGCAACCAAACGGGGCCCAAGTGGATTACACTATAGGGGAAACCCCTCTAATTTCGAAAATATTTTGACATACCCCCCTGGGACACCTTGAAGTCCCTATAATACCCTTTTAAAATCAATTTTAAACCCTAGCCACTACAATCGTCTCTCTCTTCTTCTCTCAGATTCAAAATCCCGCCTCCACAAACCTCCCACTGGCGAAATTGCTTCCCGGAGCCATAACTCTCTCTCCGATGGTCGGAATTTGATGTAACTACCGTTCGATTCCTCTCGTCGAGCTCTTTCTTTTGGTTGTGATTTCATTCAGTTTCGAGGCCTGATCTGTTTCTGCAATTTTTTTTCATTCGACGGTGGTCTCGCCAGAGCTTTATTTTGTGTTCCACCCGTCGAAATTTGACGGGCCTCCCACCGTTGGATTCCTCTTGTCGGGATCTATATTTTGATGGTAATTTCGTTTATTTTCATGTTTTCAGATTTATTTCTATATTTTTTTGCATTTGTGGGCGCGGGGAACCGTGGGTGGTTATTAGCGGCGTCTAGGGTTTTGGTAGGAGGCGAGGGGGGTGAGAAGTCATTGTCTGTTTGATTTAAAATTTGTAGCAATTTCAAGCAATAACCTCTCTTTCTATCTCTCGATCTCTTAGTGTTTTGATTTTTGAGTGTTTTGATGTTTTTTTTCAAATTTTGTTGATTTGCACTAAAGTAATTTCTTTTTGTTTTGATTTTGCAATTGCAGCTTAATGAAGGCCATTGATCCTTTCCTTGAAGGTGTCAATTTTTTTTTTTGAAGTTACATCTGATTTGTTCAACAGACTGTATACATTACTGTACATTACTATACATTAGTAACATGTAGTTACATATGTGTATATTTGTGTATTGGGGTAATGGCAAATAGGCCAATGACAAGGGCACTTAATTAAAAGAGGGACATCCAATTTTTTTGTCTTTCAAATAAATCCAACTCATTCAAACTTATTTGCAAATAAGGAAAATCCTTTTATATATACCAAAATTACCCCGAATTCATTGAAACTCAATTTAACTCCAATTTCATGATTTACACCCCAATTTAACCCAATTTCATCAATTAACCAATTTTAACCATAATTTCAATTTTGACCCCAATTTTGACCCGCTACCACCGGAGACCGCCGGTCTCCGGCGTTGACTTTTTTTTTTTTTTTTGAAAAAAAAATTTTCCTGAAATTTTTTTCCGGCCGGTCAACTGCCGTTGACCGCCGGGTCTCCGGCGTTGACTTTTTTTTTTTTTTTTTTTTTATAATTTTTTTTTTCTTAAAAAAATATTTTAATTAATATTACTGTCTTAGCTGCTAAAATTATTTAACTGTCGGAGACATTAATTTAACTGTTAACTGACTCTTTTGTTTTTTTTTTCGTCAAAAATATTTTATTTAATATTACTGTATTCGTTGCTAAATTACTGTTTCCAGCAGTTATTTAACTGTCGGAGACAGTAATTTAACTGTTAATTGACTTTTTTATTCTTAAAAAAAATATTTTCAATTAATATTATTGTATTCGTTGCTAAATTACTGTCTCCGGCAATTATTTAACTGTCGGAGACAGTAATATAACTGTTAATTGACTTTTTGTTTTCCTCAAAAAAAAATTATTTTAATTAATATTACCGTCTTGGATGTTAAATTACTGTCTCTAACAGTAATTTAACTGTCTTAGACAATAATATTAATAATATTACGGTTCGAAAAAATAATATTCATAATATTACTGTCCCAAACAGTAATATTACTGTCTGAGACAGTAATTTAGTAGTCAAGACAGTAATATTAATTAAAATATTTTTTTTCTAAGAAAAACAATTCAAAAAAAAAAAAAAGTAAACGCCGGAATCAGGCCGGAAAAAAAACATTTCAGAAAAAAAATAATTTTCTGAAAAAAAAAATTGGGGGTTAATGTGATATATTTGTTTAAATTCGGGGTCAATGTGTAATATTAAGGAAGTTAGAGTATAATGGGTGGAATTGATAAGAATTATATTATTGAGGGTATTTTAGACTAAAGACATGGGGATGGACTTGATTGAGAGATTGTTTTTTTTGTGGACCAAAATGCATTTAAGTCCCATGTGATAGGCCTTTTTGCCATTTGCCCTTGTGTATTTTTGATTTGTATTTTATTGGTTCTGATGTGATTTATAATAAAAATATTGAAATTTGTAAATTTTTTTTGGGGTTTTATGAATTTATTTTGTATAAGCCAGTATTCGTGTGTGTATACAATTGATCGACTAAAAATATGGGAAAAATAAAACGAACATAACTATGAATTACTATAGGCGTACTATAGTTACATGTATATATATATATATATATATATATATATATATATATATATATATATATGGGGCAATATGCCAAACACCCTTCATTGGAATTTTAATTCTTGATAAATCCTTTATTTATAAATGATATTTAAGATAAATCCAATGGGCCTGAAAACCCATATATACCCCTACTAATTATTAATTAGTATAATTATTTAATTCTAAATAAATTATACCCATAAATTATACCCAAATCATCTCCAAAAATTATTCCCCCAATTTACGCCAAATCAGTTTTTTTTTTCCATTTCTTTTTTATTTAGTTTAATGATTTTCTTTATTTCGATTTAAAAGAAAATTTTGTAATAAGTTTATTTTTTTTATTTTTTTTATTTTCGGTATTTTATTTTAAATTATTTTTTTTCTTATTTATATTTTTCATGTTTTTTATTTTAATTTAAAAAAGTGGTTTTATTTTTATTTTCATTTTTTCATGGTTTTTCTTTTTTCTTAATTTCAATTTTTTTTTAAATATTTTTTTTTTCTTTTCAGTTTTTTTAAATGAAAACCACTATATATAAACATGAAAACCACTCTTTATAAACATGAAAACCACTCTGTATAACAACTATGTCAATATAAAAACCACTCTGTATATACAGTTATATTAAAAATTGTACAACATTATTGAAAACCACTACAAAATTGTTGAAAACCACTATAAATTTATCAAAGACAAAGGCTAACATTATGAAAACCACTTCGTATAAACAACTATATAAACATAAAACCACTATGTATAAAACAACTATATAAACATGAAAACTACTTTATGTACACAACTATATAAAAAATCGAAAACCACTATGATGTCTAACAAGAAAACATCAAAAATTATGCGGAAAAAAGCTATATAACCACTATAAAAGACACCATCTTCTCTCCAATGAACCCTAAAACATAGTCCGTGTAATCTTCTTCTTCTCGTTATTTGAAACGTAAACCACTATTTGAAAAAACCATCATCTTCTTCCTCCCATCAGCAATTTCGTCAAAAAATCATCAAGAACAAAAACATTACCAAAATTAAAAGAAACAAAAATCAGCCATTTAAAAAAAAAAATTAAAAAAAAAAAATCATTACAATAATCCAACAGAAGACCAAACTACCGCATATATATATCTTCTGTACAACACCACCTCTCTAAACCACAAACGGCAGGCATCATCAATTTCATCTTTCAATTTGCAGAAGTTAAAATAAATTTAATGGAAAATAGGAGAAAAGAAAATCTCAGACCATATGAGAGATTTTCATGTAACCTTCGTTGGGACAATGTTTAAGAACAACAAAAATAAATATGAAATGAAACAAAACGAACCTTTGATAACAATTCTTGTGGCAGCAAAGCTCCACCAGCACTTGCCAGCCTCGTAACACTTCCCTTCCCGAAAGAGCCATTTACATCGTTCATGGCAGCATCGAGCGCCTTTTACAGTTGCAGGAAACAAGTTATTCAGTTACAAGCATTCACCTAGCCAACAATTACATTAACATTATACGAATTCTGTAAGAAATAATAAACAAAAGTTTGCAACTAAATTCAGACAGCAGATTGTATGCCCTAACTAAGCCAGGTTTCAATTAACCCCACAAATTGTGCCAGTCACTATAATTGAAGAAATAGTCAACAAAGCATAGAACATATATATGTTTGGGAAGTGTGCTTGTTTACCCGGTCGACGAAACGAGAGTCAAAATCGGCGGAGAGAGCGTACCCTAACTAATAGTCAACAAAGCATAGAACATATATGTTTGGGAATTCCGAGCGTACCCTAACTAATTTAGGCTTTATTCGCGAAGAACAAGAGGCGTCGAGGAAACCTCGCACCATCGACGAAGCATTTGAGAAGGTCGGCGAGCTGTAGTGCTTCAATTTTGAAGATAAACACTGGGATTTAAGCGAAAATCCCTTAGATTTAAGTGGTGATGGCGGTGAATAGAAAAGGGGAAGAATTAAAGCATATCTGCCGCTTGATTTTCTTACCACCGCACAGAGATCTCCCTATGAGCACTGGAGAGAGAGAGAGGAGACGGGGAGCCGGCGATGAACGGTGAATAACGAGGGAGGGGCGGCGGTGATAGAGGATAGGGTTTGGGAGAAATCAAAAAGAATAAAAGAATGAATAGCCGATGTATTAAATAATATTAGGGTCGTGGTTATAGGTTGGGAGATTAGATGGAATTACAATTCAATTATTATAAATTAATATTAAATAAAAGTCAAATAGAAAGAAGGGTATAATTGTGAAACTATATTAATTATTATTAATTAAAATTATTTTGGATTTAACTTATAAATGAAAAAATATTTTGGACCTATTGTAATTGGAGGAGTCTAATGAGGGGTGTTTGTCAAATAATCCCTATATATATATATATAAATTTAACAAACTGGTTTATAATTAAAAAAAAAAAAAGGAAAATAATAATAAATAAATCAGCGAAAATGATAAATGCAGGATCATAAATGCTGAATGCAGTTTGGCCGAAAATTGCATATAAGGGTAGTATAGTACTTTCGCTTCTCCAGGGGGGTATGTCAAATGATGATTTGTGCTTGGGTTTATCCCTAGTTTATTTGGTGGCTAGGGGGGTATGTAAAATAACCCCTAATATTATTGTGCCTGTGATTAATGTAGCAATATTATTGTGTTAAACTATAATATAGTTAATTTTAATGTGTTTAACAGTAATATAGTTAATATTATTGTCAACCACAACAATATTGCTGTTTAAATGGGAGAGACAAAAAGATGTTAAAGAAAAAAAATTCAAAAAAAATATTGAAAAAGTCAACGCCGGAAATCGGTGGCGGAAAAATAAGGAAGAAAAAAAAAGTCAATGGCAGTTAACCGGTGGTTGGCGCCGGTGATGGACAAAATTGTCCATAAATTTGTGTTTTGTGTCAAAATTGAATAATTTGTGAAATTTGGGGTAAAGTTGAAGTTATATTAAATTAAAGGATGAAATTGGAGTAAATTAAAATATGACGGGCTATTTTTTTTTATCCTCAAAAAAAATGTGAGGGGCTATTTTAGTCTTTTACAAACCTCTGGACCATGTGCGGACTTTTTTGATAAAAAGAATTTATTGTCTGGACCCCTTTATGAGTAATACCCATTGATAGACTTATTTGTAAAGTGTCCTATTAATTATAGGGGTCATTAGCAATAAACCCCTCATATAGATAAGAAATGGTGATATGTCCACCCCTTAAATCTTTCTTTATGATAGCCCGCTAGAAATTTTATTCCCAATTCTAGCCTTATGTGAATTAACATTATTAGTCCCAATTATTACATTTTTCTCTCTTTCCATATCAATAATCTAATTCCTAAAAATCTGCTTCCAAATTCCTAAAAACGAATTTTTTATTTTTTATTATTTTCGAACTTTATTTAGCCATTATTTATTTATTTTTATTTTTTAATATTTTTTAATAATTTTTTTTTTTAATTTGTTTTTTAACAAAAAATTGAAATTCTTTTCTCGACAGGTTTACGAAGCCGAATATGCCTACAGTTGAATATGTCTATGTGTGACTATATTAACTGTAGTCATATTTTTTTTTATATTGCAGTTTTTCAATTTTTCAACTTAACAATTCGTATTATATAGTGTGGTATAGTCATGTTCACCAAATTATATAAAACAACGAAGATTCCCTATTGTTTACGAAAACAATCTAATCAACATCCACACAAAAAATCACAATTTGAATCTAGTTATTAGAAGTCAACTTGAAAACGAGAAGATAGAACATATTCGAATATGATTACAGTCATATTCAACAATGTCATATTTGAAAAATACATAAATATGACTATAGTCATATTCGAATATGACTGTAGTCATATTACTGCTGTTGTTCAGATCTGAAATTGTATTTTCAGATATGGGAAGAAAAAAAAAGAGAAATCGAAAAATACATAATTAAAGATAGAAAAATAACGGGAAGGGGAGTCGACGACAACAGCGGTGGTGGCGATGGTGAAGGAAAGAGAGTGAGAGAGGCGGCAACAGTGGTGGTGGACAATTCTGGAAAAAAAAAGAAAAAAAAAAAAGAAACTGAGAAAGCGATAAAGATAACGAAAAAGAGTGAAAGAGCCTTACGTGGAAATGAAAGAGGAGACAGCGGCAACGAACGGCGGCGGCGGTGGTGGTGTACAAATCTATATGGAGACGATGGTGGTGTAAAGAGAGAGAGAGAGAAATCGAGAGAGACAACAAACACGAGAAATTAATAAATCACTAATCGAGTGAATCAGCAATAGCCCTATTCGAACCAGACTATAGTCACGTTGATGCTGTTGCTTCAGATCTGGAGAGAAAAAAAAAAATCGAAAATAAGAAAAGGGAGGGAAGGGTGGCGACGACAACGACGGTGAATGAAATAGAGAGTGGGGAGGCGACTACGGTGGTGGTCGTGGACATATCTGGAAAAAAATCACAAAAGAGAAAGGAGGTAGAGAGAGAGAGTATTTCACACACACATACAAAAAACACACACACAGGCAAACATATCCATACTAATGAAGAAGAAGAAGAAGAAGAAGAAGAAGAAGAAGAAGATATGAGAGAACCGGAGAGAGATAGAGTTAACGTGAGAGAGAGAGAGAAAGAGACCCTGAGGGGATATAGAGAGTGAGGAAATATAATTAAAACCCTAACACGTAGGGACACTTTAGTCTTATCATATATGATAAGGGGGTCTCACTAATTTAAATTGGGATTTGGGTTAGGAGAAAAGTCTTTAAAGTCAATTAGGTAAATATTTTCTAAATGATGGGGTATTGCATATTTCCCCTTCATTATAACTACAACTAATTCTTCCATTTTCCTTTTTTTAATCTCTTTCAATTTCATTCCTTTTCCTTTTTAAAATTTTAAAACTAAAACTAATTCCGTCATTTTTTTTAAAAGTACAAAAATATTGTAACCACTAATTGATAAGATCGATGATCCAATCCAAGTCCCAACCGGAACAGTAACGAGGATTCGAGCTAAGTAATTCAAGGAGAAGCTTGGTGTATTGATCTAAAATGTCTTAACTAAAAAATCTCCATTCAATGGTGATAAACAATGCTGCATATTCAAGTGGCGAAGTCACCGGACAAGTGTGGGAACCATTCGGGCTAAAGATCAGTCCAAGCTGAGCAAATAAGAGCAAGGAGGATGAAGATCAAAGCCCACCTTACCTTAAATTCGTGGGTTTCATCTTAATCAGCTCATATTAGTGTGTTTATGGGCCTTTTCTATTAAGGCCATCTTTAATTTTGTGGCTCACTTGTTTAGAGACTTTATTGAGTAGATTTAGGGTTTTATTTTCCATTCTTGAATACTAAGTTTGGGGGCTATATATATGTCTTCTTCATTGTGAAAAACTGTTAGAGTAGGTGACCAACAAGCCAACCTGTGGCTGTGGCCTTTCGTATTTATTATTGTAATAAACGAACCTTTATTCGTATTAATGATAAAACACATTGGCATTCTATATCTTTGTCCCTTTGTCACAAGCATAGATATAGTCCTTACAGTTATTACAAGTACTAGTAATTGATCGTTAGGATCGTGAGATATTTACTTAAGTATTATAACTGTTAAACGTGTTCCTAGTCGAAGGGTTACGCCACTAATGAGGATATCGGCCTTTCCCATTAAGACTAGCACTTAGTGTATGTGTACTGCATCTCATCAGTAAACGGTATTGTGATATCGGCATGCATAAGTGGGTGCTCGTAAGTTGACGAGTTCACTGAACTCCCTCACTCTAGAAATCTCTAAGTGGTTCCCAATAATCGAGTAGAGATATCTATGGTATAGTTGTACACCATTAGTCCTTATGACCTAGACATCACCGTGACTTCACTAGAGGACCAGCTGTATCGTGACCTGTCCCTGAGTTCCACCGAGGACCATCCCAAGGGCCAGTGTTCGTGCAGTCCGAAATCTAGTGGGAGGTCTGTGCATTGTAGTCGGGGATTCGATCGCTAGAATAGTCTTGGATGTCCTGTGTGTTCTGAAAGTTTGTAATCATTCTAATTCTCTGGCCAGAGCTGACTAAGTGATGATTAGAGAATTCGATTCTCTAAGTCATGCACGTAAGGATTACAACACTTGGAACGATCGCACCGTCATCGAACATATAAAGAGGTCTCGATGAACCAATGCCTCTAGTTCGATCGGGACATATGTATCGAAGGGACCGTACTGTACGTTAACTATATCTGAAGGTTCTTGCAGGCACTTCATTTGTATCTAGGGAATCATGATGCGTAGTTGCTAGACGCCAATCTTGATTCGTTGGGTGATTAAGGTGAAACGAGCTTCATCTTAATCGTAACTCTAAGGGACGAGTTTTGACCACAAAGAGTTGTGGGCCCACGGCTAGCTTACACCTGAACCATCGAGGGTCACACTGCTCGTGCACATGAGATCTTTGAATAAACGGTCAGAGATAAAATAGTTTATCTTTGCATGATTGGAAGTCAATATGATTGAGTCCAACATTCGTAATTTGGAATTATGAATGAGAATAAGAAAAGGAAAAGAATAGGCGAACGTACGTATTAGTGAACTTTCTAAATCGGGAAGTTTCCAAATTTAGAAAGTGCACTGAACTAGGGTTTCCACTTTTGGAAAGTTGGAAAATGAGAGTTGGCACTCGTAATGACGAGGATATTATAATGATTCCGAAAATGTAATTGTTGCAATTTTCCGATCATTGAATTGAGAGAGACGAGCAAGTAAAGGAACTAACGAGCTTAAGCTGTTGGGCCCGGTCCAACTTAAGCCCGTTAGGGTTTTATGCAAGACATATAAATACTTGATTTATAGGTCTTGCACACACACACAACACAACCCTAACCCTAGCAGCCGTCCACCTCTCTCTCTCGGCCTCTCTCCCGCGGCCATCACCGGCGCCGTCGCCGGATTCTCGCCGGAATCGGCCGTTCATCGGCCGACTGCCTTGGTAGTCTCTTTCCTTCTCTTTTTCTTCCGTTTTTCTAACTATTACGTGTCTAGTGCCACGTGTTTAGTAGATCGAAGTATACGAGGTGAAATCCGAGAGGAGGAAGATCGAAGATCGAGGAATAGAAGAGCAGCGCACGAGCCGAAGCCGCAGGCTGCCTCACGCGCCGCCGTGAGCCGCCTCACCGCCGCTGCTGCTGCACCGCTGCTGCCCCGATTGTACGGATTGGTTTCCGTAGCAATCTCGACTTGCCAAGCGCTCCTACCTCACGCTTCAAGAGGTAAACACACGAATCCCTTGTCTCGATTCGTTTATGTTTAAACTATGAATTCATGTTTGCTATCGTATGATTTTATGTGATTATGTGTAATCGTTTTAATCTTTGCAAGCATGATTATTGGTTTAAACGCGAGCATGTTAATTGATTTAAATTCGGTTAAATTATTTAGCATGTATGTTGTTTTTAATTTCGCTGGAAGCGCAAAGGTACGCAATTAATTGATTTAATTTATCGGGCATGTGTTTATGTGTATTAAAGTCGTTTAAATCGCATAAAATTTTTGTTTTCCGCTGCGTATGCGTGCCCGAAACCCAACAGTGGTATCAGAGCTCGTTGCGTAATTAATTGCGTTGTATAATATGCTATGATTTTATGCATGTTCGATTTATTCAAGTAGTGATTGTCGTATTATGTAATTGGGAGTTTTCGTAAGTTTAAAATATTTTCGAAATATTGTTTAGAGTTTTTCCAGCTTTAAAATTGTTTAAAATTGGAAAATCGGATCTGAAATTGTTTTAAAAATGTCGGTTTTTAATTATTCGGATCGAACCGGCCGGTTCGATGGTTGTGTACGATTTAGTTGACCGAATCCACGTGGATTCGGGTCGGTCAGACCGGTTCCCGGTCCGACTGACCCGGCCCACTGATTTGGGTCAGCTGGACCGGACAGAACCGGACCGCTTCGGTCCGAACCGGTCAGACCGGTTGGGCCGAACCGGTTCACTGAAAATAAAAAAAAAAAAAAAAAAAAAAAAAAAAAAAAAAAAAATTATTTCTGATTTCTAAAATTAAACTTAAAACAAATTGATTTTAATTTTTGGAAAATTATTTTCAATTAATCCCAATTAGATAATTGGATCGACAATCATCTATTTTAGTAAATAGGTGTTAGATTAATTAAATTGATTTAAATTGTTAAATTGATTTCAATTAATAGAACACATATATAATATTGATTATAAGTTCAACTTAATTAATAGTACCTCAACATTATTTGAATTATTTATGCTAGTTGAGGTTCTATAATTATTTTGAAAAACCCTATAATTAATTATTGTAATTAATTATAAAATTAGGTCGTATGTTCCTCTTAGGACAATATGCGCTTCCATATACCTTTAGAGAACATAGATGTAGGAATCACATAGACCAATCCAAAACCTTCTGATGAGATAAAACATTTTAATAAATCCCTCATTCTTAATTTAATTGAGAATCATTTCAAGTTATAAAGAAAAACCCAATCTGTTGAGTTATTTCTTTCCTTCTGCCAACGGTTGGATTATGTGTAGCCCTTTACTATAGTGCAGTAAGCCGTGTTAGCGGGGAGTGCTATGGTAGAGTAAGCTGTAATTCAATTGACATAGTGATGAAGGTAGCCATAGAAAAGGGTTATGTTGAATTAACGTGGTCGGCTAGATTAACTAGGGACTGCATTAGTTTGGCATAATCGAGTTCTATGAGCATCTTTGATTGGTAGGTTAGACTTGACACACGACGATTTTGATATTCGCGAGATTAACTTAGGTCATTATCAAGTGTGAGGAAAATTAATTTAGGGTCATATTGTGGATATGATTGATTGTGATCTACCTTTGGGCAAATATAATCGGGCTAGATTAACTACGGGTTATATTTGTCTATTGGACCTAAAGCCCATTAAGAAAAATCAGTTTTCTCGTTTGTCTACTAGAGGGAAGTGGAACTCGATAAAATTAGTGGGAGAACAATTAAATAACATAAGTCCAAACATTTAATTGTAACAATCATTTAACGCGAATCTCTAATAATCCTCTTCTCTATATGTCTCAGATAATCATGTCTAAGAATCCCATAATGTCAATCCTCGACAATAAACTCTATGGCCCTAATTACCTAGATTGGTTGCGTAGTCTTAAGCTTGTGCTAACTGTTGAGGGGCGTCTCTATGTTTTGAACGAGAGGCTTCCCGCCACTATACCTGCCACAGCGACTGATGCTGAAAAGGAAACTTATGAAGTTTGGAAGAAAGATGACACTCATGCTAGGTGCTATATGATAGCCGCCATGGAGCCCGCGCTTGCGAGGAAATATGAGTCTCACATGCATGCTTTCGATATAAAGGCTCATCTCGATAGCATGTATAGTGAGAATATTAGGGCATCGAGGTACGCTGCTACAAAGGAGTTGATCACGGCGAGATTGCGCGAAGGGACTTCGGTCCACGAGCACTGTCTCAAAATGATCACTCTCCTTGAAAAGCTAGTGAATCTTGATGTCACCCTCCCGACCGAGCTCTCGTTGGATTTGATCCTGTTATCCCTTCCTAGTTCCTATGAATCGTTCATAGTGAACTTCAACATGAACAAACTAGATCCTCCCTTGGATGAGTTAATGAACATGTTGGTCAGCTTCGAGTCCACCATTAAGAAAGAGAAGTCTGTTCTCATTGCTGCTACTTCTGGAAAGAAGAGTTCTTTCCAAAAGAAGAGAAAGGAAAGAGTTCCCTTCCCAAACAACAAGTTCGAAGTGGGTGAAGGTAGTGGGGGCCCCAAAGCAAAGGTTGGCAAACAAGTTGATGATGCTTGCCATCACTGTGGAAAGAAAGGACATTGGCGCCGCAACTGCAAGGCTTACCTGAAGCAGAAAGGTTCTGAAAAGGGTACGTATTTCATTGGCGTAAATTTGTCTGTCAACTCTTCTTCTTGGGTATTGGATACGGGCTGTGGCTCACATTTGTGCAATGATTTGCAGCTAATGATAAGAAGTCGAAGACTTAGAGCGGGTGAGACCTACCTAAGGATGGGGAATGGAGCAAGAGTTGCTGCTGAAGCCATTGGCACTATTTACTTAAATGTTTTGGATTCTAGTTTTCCTATTGTTTTGAACAATTGTTTATTTGTTCCGTCGCTCATTAGAAACCTTATTTCTATTCCTGTATTAGATATTGAAGGTTTTACTTTTGTTTTTGGAAATTCGATTTGCATTATACAAAAGAATGAGAATTTAATTTGCAAAGGACGACTATTAAACAACTTATATGAACTGAATCCAAATGAAATACCTATTAATGTTATATCAGCAAAACGTAAGGAGATAGATCAAAACCCCGCACAACTTTGGCACGCTAGATTAGGTCATGTCTCTTTAATAAGGATGAACGATTTTGTTAGTGAAGGATTGTTCTCTTTGGAGGACGTGAAATCACTACAAACTTGTGAATCTTGCCTTAAAGGGAAAATGACCAAGTCACCCTACAAAGGGAAAATGGAACGAGCCGAGGGTCTTTTGGATTTGATCCATACAGACGTATGTGGTCCACTAAGTGTTAGTGCGAAGGGTGGATACAACTACTTCGCTACCTTTACCGACGATTATTCTAGGTATGGGTATGTGTACTTGATGAAGTACAAGTCTGAAACATTTGAAAAATTCAAAGATTTTAGACACGAAGTAGAAAAGCAACTCGGACGAAGTATTAAGAAGCTACGATCCGATCGTGGTGGAGAATACTTGAGCATCGAGTTCATTGACTATCTGAAAGAGAATGGGATACAATCCCAGTGGACTCCACCGGGAACTCCTCAACTTAATGGAGTCTCCGAACGTCGGAATCGAACTTTATTAGATATGGTTCGATCAATGATGGGGTTCACAAACTTACCGGCATACTTGTGGGGTCATGCACTTCGTACTGCCGCGTATTTGCTGAATAGAGTTAACACCAAAGCAGTTAAATCCACACCTTATGAACTTTGGCATTCCCGGAAACCCAACTACAAACATATTAGGATATGGGGTTGTCCCGCTTATGTGAAGCGATTAGTGGGAGATAAGTTGGATAGTAAATCCGACTTGTGCTATTTTGTGGGGTATCCCGAAGACTCGATGGGATACGAGTTCTACTATGTCAAAGAAGCAAAGACGTTTGTTTCGAGAAATGCCACCTTTTTGGAAAGGGAGTTTCTATCCGATAGAAAGGGCAGCATGATAGAACTTGAAGTAGTTCAAGAACCACAAAGTGAAGTTCAAACGCAAGAACAAGTAATCGAACCAATACAACAAACCACTAATATACCTCCTGAACCCACGGTACGTAGATCCGAAAGAGTTCGGAAAATGCCGGATAGGTTATTCCTCCTCGAAAATGATGGAGATCATGTTGAGCTTGGACAAGATCCAAGAACATACAATGAGGCCGTATCGGATGCGGACATGGGACATTGGCTAACTGCCATGAAATCCGAAATGGACTCCATGTACTCCAACAAGGTATGGACCTTGGTAGATCCACCCAAAGGAATTGTTCCTATAGGCTGCAAGTGGATCTATAAGAAGAAAATTGGAGTTGATGGAAAGGTGTCGACCTATAAAGCTAGATTGGTAGCAAAAGGATACACTCAAAGGCAAGGTGTTGACTATGAGGAAACCTTTTCGCCAGTCGCGATGCTGAAGTCCATTAGGATTTTGCTGGCCATAGCTGCGTGGTACGACTACGAGATATGGCAAATGGATGTGAAGACCGCCTTCCTTAATGGAGACATTGAGGAAGAAATTTACATGGCGCAGCCGGAAGGCTTCATATCTTCTGGAAGTGAGCAAAAGGTTTGCAAGCTCCAGCGATCCATTTATGGATTGAAGCAAGCATCCCGTAGTTGGAACATTAGATTCGACTCAACTATCAAAGAGTTTGATTTTGAGAAGAATCCGGAGGAACCTTGTGTATACAAGAAGGTTAGTGGGAGGGCAGTGATATTTTTAGTGCTTTACGTTGATGACATTCTACTCATTGGGAATGACGTAGGAATGCTGCAACAAACGAAAGCATGGTTGTCCACACGTTTCTCAATGAAGGATTTGGGAGAAGCATCTTATGTATTAGGAATACGCATCTATAGAGATAGAGCGAGAAAGATGCTTGGCTTATCCCAAAGCCTGTACATAGACACCGTAATGAAACGGTTTAGCATGGAAGAATCCAAGAAGGGATTCTTGCCAATGTCCCATGGGGTTCGTCTCTCGAAATCTATGTGTCCGCAAACACCTAGTGAAATCGAGGAGATGAAGAGGACACCTTATGCTTCTGCCATAGGAAGCATAATGTATGGCATGCTATGTACGAGACCCGATATTGCGTATGCTGTGAGTGTCACAGGCAGATATCAGTCTAACCCTGGCCCGGCTCACTGGAAAGCCGTGAAAGATATCCTCAAGTACTTGCGAAGAACTAAGGATATATTTTTGGTGTATGGGGGTGCCGAGTTGAAATTAGAGGGTTTCACTGACTCTAGTTTTCAATCGGATGTGGACGACTCAAAGTTGAATTCTGGATTTATATTCACGCTTAATGGTGGTGCCGTGTGTTGGAAGAGTTCCAAGCAAAGCACGACGGCCGATTCCACTACCGAAGCGGAATACATTGCAGCGTCCGAAGCTGCGAAAGAAGGGACTTGGATAAGGAAATTCATCCAAGAGTTGGGTGTCATTCCTGATGCTAGTGATCCAGTACCGTTGTACTGTGATAACACCGGAGCCGTGGCGCAAGCTAAGGAGCCACGATCTCATCAGAAGTCGAAGCATATTCTGAGGAAGTATCACGTGATCCGAGAGATCATTGATAGAGGTGAAGTTAAGGTTGAACGAGTCACCTCGGAAGAGAACGTTGCAGACCCCTTCACGAAGCCTTTACCGAGATCGGTCCATGAGAAACATCGAGAGTCGATGGGATTGCGATTTATGGGTAGTTGGCTTTAGGTCAAGTGGGAGATTGTTAGAGTAGGTGACCAACAAGCCAACCTGTGGCTGTGGCCTTTCGTATTTATTATTGTAATAAACGAACCTTTATTCGTATTAATGATAAAACACATTGGCATTCTATATCTTTGTCCCTTTGTCACAAGCATAGATATAGTCCTTACAGTTATTACAAGTACTAGTAATTGATCGTTAGGATCGTGAGATATTTACTTAAGTATTATAACTGTTAAACGTGTTCCTAGTCGAAGGGTTACGCCACTAATGAGGATATCGGCCTTTCCCATTAAGACTAGCACTTAGTGTATGTGTACTGCATCTCATCAGTAAACGGTATTGTGATATCGGCATGCATAAGTGGGTGCTCGTAAGTTGACGAGTTCACTGAACTCCCTCACTCTAGAAATCTCTAAGTGGTTCCCAATAATCGAGTAGAGATATCTATGGTATAGTTGTACACCATTAGTCCTTATGACCTAGACATCACCGTGACTTCACTAGAGGACCAGCTGTATCGTGACCTGTCCCTGAGTTCCACCGAGGACCATCCCAAGGGCCAGTGTTCGTGCAGTCCGAAATCTAGTGGGAGGTCTGTGCATTGTAGTCGGGGATTCGATCGCTAGAATAGTCTTGGATGTCCTGTGTGTTCTGAAAGTTTGTAATCATTCTAATTCTCTGGCCAGAGCTGACTAAGTGATGATTAGAGAATTCGATTCTCTAAGTCATGCACGTAAGGATTACAACACTTGGAACGATCGCACCGTCATCGAACATATAAAGAGGTCTCGATGAACCAATGCCTCTAGTTCGATCGGGACATATGTATCGAAGGGACCGTACTGTACGTTAACTATATCTGAAGGTTCTTGCAGGCACTTCATTTGTATCTAGGGAATCATGATGCGTAGTTGCTAGACGCCAATCTTGATTCGTTGGGTGATTAAGGTGAAACGAGCTTCATCTTAATCGTAACTCTAAGGGACGAGTTTTGACCACAAAGAGTTGTGGGCCCACGGCTAGCTTACACCTGAACCATCGAGGGTCACACTGCTCGTGCACATGAGATCTTTGAATAAACGGTCAGAGATAAAATAGTTTATCTTTGCATGATTGGAAGTCAATATGATTGAGTCCAACATTCGTAATTTGGAATTATGAATGAGAATAAGAAAAGGAAAAGAATAGGCGAACGTATTAGTGAACTTTCTAAATCGGGAAGTTTCCAAATTTAGAAAGTGCACTGAACTAGGGTTTCCACTTTTGGAAAGTTGGAAAATGAGAGTTGGCACTCGTAATGACGAGGATATTATAATGATTCCGAAAATGTAATTGTTGCAATTTTCCGGTCATTGAATTGAGAGAGACGAGCAAGTAAAGGAACTAACGAGCTTAAGTTGTTGCAACCCGGTCCAACTTAAGCCCGTTAGGGTTTTATGCAAGACATATAAATACTTGATTTATAGGTCTTGCACACACACACAACACAACCCTAACCCTAGCAGCCGTCCACCTCTCTCTTGATACGCGTAAAACCTACGTATAAATTACCGCAAGTGTACAGTATCGCGTTTTGTAGAATAGTGAATTCCAGATATCGATCCACAGGGAATTAAGTTCCTAAATCTACCAAGTACCGTAATTATACTATCCTAAACTTTATCTAGACGAACGAGAATGGATGGGAGAAATAAAACTAAAAAGAAACAAAGTAAAAACACCGGTCCGCCAAGACAAACGAAGAATTCCGACGTGTGATGGCTTCTAGGGTAAAATCCACCAGTGTACTATCGATAAAGATTTACAAATCCAAATCTATTGTCAATTCAATGTTCGCTAACCCAGACACTAAAGTACCCTAACCCCCGTCTCCAGTGTAGTTAGAGTCTACCCACAGGTCCGACGTCTCCGTTCAGAACCTGATATTAAGAGAGCATTTAGGTCAAGTCCTTAAGGGCTACCCGAGGTGCATCACGTCTCCGTTTCCACAACCCGAGCTATGTTTTCCTAAAATCAAACGAGAAATCCTCTCTCGAGTTCATTCCCATTTACAATCAATTCAACTGTTGGCCAAACAATCGAAAGCATTTAATACAGGAAAACATAAACAGAATCAAAGAACGACAAATAGATCACAGATCTGGAAATCAAAATCAATATATACAAGGTTTCATTTCCCTAAAAGAAAATGCTCAGTTCATTACAAACATAGCATCAAAATGAAGAACACGAGAAATCATAAACAAAACGTAAAGAAAAGCTTATGAAAAACCCGAGTCGAAACCCTCGTCGAAGCTTCCCGCGAAGAACTGGCGAGAACCGAAGAAAAACCGAAGAAGAAGTCGAGAAGATAATCGAGATATGTAAAAATGAAAAAGAGACCTTCTATTTATAGTGAAAAATCAAAGAAAAATATCTAGTCTCGATTTCTGTGCCCAGATCGCGATCTGGGCTTCTTGGATCGCGATCTGGCAACCTCGAAAACTGCCCACCGCCTTCCCAGATCGCGATCCAGGAAGTGCGGATCGCGATCTGCCCCAACTTTTCGCTGCTACTGGAATATGCCACCAGATCGCGATCCGGTGATTCTGGATCGCGATCTGGCCTCTGCATCAACTTCAAACACTTTTTTCACCCTTTTTCAGCCCGAATTCGACAATTGTGCATTTCACAAAAGTTGTAGCCCTTGAAGTTAGCTTTCTAAATCCCCTTGAATCAGCCCAATCGGAGGTCGTATGCAAAAGTTATGCTTGAAATACCAAACACTGCCACAATCCGCGAGAATGCACTTTTGCACGTGTTTGGTTTGGTTCTCGGCTTCGCTTCCAAAATCGTTTCGAATCGGCAAAAATAGCTTCTCTTTACCTAAAATATAAATAAAACAAAAACAACATAATATATACAAATAAAGCCGAAAACTCGGACAAACGAGACCAAAACTCGAAGAATTGATAAGTGAAAATCATGCAAAATGAACACTTATCACACCCTCAAACTTAGATCTTTACTCGTCCCGAGTAAATCAAAACAAAACTACAACAAAATAGAACAAAAACAACAAACGAAAGAAAAACTAAACCTAGGCCACTAACGTAGGGAATCACGATTGCATTTAGCGTATGCAACAAGCCGTTGAACCCCTGGGTACCCCCAAAGGACGAGTTGTGTCTCGTGAGGGTTTTCAGACAACACACCCACAAAGTTGCCGGATTGGTCAAAGCATTGCAATTAATTCCAAAGATGAAACGAGCTAGATAACCTAAAATCTTAGAATGGCATACGGCTTAAGGTATTCGACTTTCTTACCGACGCAATTAGTTGTTTCTACACCAAAATGAAAGATAGACTCAAGAATCCGTAATTTAAACAATAAACACAATTATCGAGGGTTTTGAGTAGAAATGTGGGTGAAAAGTAAGTTTTGATTCAGAAATTCAAAAACTCGAGTTGGGCATAAGTAGGTCTATTTATTCGAATAAAAGAAATGACAACTACAATATTTTTGGTGATTTTCATCACAACTTTTTCCTTTTTTCATTTTTTTTGAAACGGGCATAATCGTGACTCGTGCAAGGCCCGACACCACTGTGTTATCTCCCTGACCCATTTATCGAACTTTAGTCCAAGAAACCCCCAAGCTCGACAGCTCGAGAGACTTAGGCGACGAGGTGCACCCAACGGGTTAAGCTCGAGTCAGAAAGGCGGGGAAATCAGAGCGTGAATCACAACAATACCACAAATTATTTTTTTTTTTTTTTTTATTTTTTTTTTTTTAACATCGAACATAAAATAAAAACGTAAAGACCATTGATAGAACTTTTAGCCAACAACTGGAAATCGTGAACACATAATTCAATTCTAACTCGCCCCCCAAACCTCAGGCTATTATACCCCTCAGAAAAGTGCGCTCAAGCTTAATCGGAAAGGATTCGAAAGGCTATCCACACAAGTTGCAAAAACGCAGTCGGAAGATACATCTATAATTAGCCGGTTATCCATAATTTCAATTTTAAAATCAACTAGCCCATCTACTAATTCATTAATTGCTTTGCTTCAATAGAATCCGGAAATGCAACTTACACTCGATCCTAAATGAAATGCATGTGACAAACATAACACAATTACGGAAATTGAAGTACATAAATGAAACTAAATTATATGATATGCATGCAAAAGACCAAAAAGAAAAATAAGCTAAACTCACCCCCAAACCTAAATCATGCATTGCCCTCAATGCGAAAAATAAAAGATATGAGAAAGAAATACGCCCTGAACAGTCGTGCCGCAGATTGATCAGTGTTCTACGGTTGCGAAAGTGTTCTTTGGTTGCACGGGGTGCCGTGAATTTTGGCACCGAGGGCGAATTGCCGGAGTTGTCTAGACTTCCCTTCCCGACTTCTTACTCTTCTTTCCTTGGGAACGAGATACCGGCAAAAATCAAGAAAATGGGTGAAGTCTAGCTTTAAACCAATAAATGCAAAAATAAAAGAAAACTAACAAAATAAATGATGAAAAATAAATAATGGGTTTCCTCCCATCCAGCGCCTGTTTTACTGTCGACGGCTCGACACAATTTGGACGGATTATGTCCAATCCAAAGCCTTGTAGATTGCGCATCCATCCGTCAGTCTTGATACATACTTTGCAATCATATCATGGACTAGATTGCAATCTTGTAATGACCATCCCAACCCATGGTACTTTTTGTTTGCTTGGGAAATCAGTCGGTAGGAGACTAGGATGGGTTGCTTGCCTACCGATCTCTCAAATTCGTATACAAGATATTCGAGCTTTGGAGTAAGCTCTACCTCAAATCTGAAACTCGTCTCCTCGCTCACACTCAAATCCGGAGTAGCAATGTGGATAGGATTTCGTTCTTCAAGTTCCTCTACCATCATCTTCATCCCACTCTCATCACACACAAAAGTATCTACAGAACTGGGATGAATAATTCCCTCAAGGTGCTCAACCTCATCGTTCATACGAAAATCTGTAAATACCTTGTTGTCTTCATAAAGGATGGTCGGATGTGGTTTATGAATGTGACATCTCTGAAAATTTTCGAAAATATTTGCCAAAAAGTGGAGTTCTTCTTGTAGATAGCAGAAGTGCTCATTTGTTTGTGCAATTCCATTTTCTGGGTTCAACCTTCGATGTCTTTCAATATCCTCCAACTCATGTTGAATGTAATCAGCTCTGGATTGAATCTTGCAAAGAGAGAGATCATAAATCGAGGCCATCGATGTATATAAATCTGCAAAAACAAATGAAAAAAATCAAAAGAAAAAAAAAAGAAAAAATGTCTAAAGTAAAGTAAGGATAGTTGGTAACGATATTAGTAAATTCAAGATTAACTAATTCCCCGGCAACGGCGCCAAAAACTTGATACGCGTAAAACCTACGTATAAATAACCGCAAGTGTACAGTATCGCGTTTTGTAGAATAGTGAATTCCAGATATCGATCCACAGGGAATTAAGTTCCTAAATCTACCAAGTACCGTAATTATACTATCCTAAACTTTATCTAGACGGGAGAAAAAGATGGGAGATGACATGAAGCCAAAAGGAAACAAAAATAATGAAAACAACGGTCCGCCAGTATACGCGAGGAATTCCAACGTGTGATGGCTTCTAGGGTAAAATCCACCAGTGTACTATCGATAAAGATCTACAAATCGAAATCTATTGTCAATTCTATGTTCGCTAACCCAGACACTAAAGTACCCTAACCCCCGTCTCCAGTGTAGTTAGAGTCTACCCACAGGTCCGACGTCTCCGTTCAGAACCTGATATTAAGAGAGCATTTAGGTCAAGTCCTTAAGGGCTACCCGAGGTGCATCACGTCTCCGTTTCCACAACCCGAGCTATGCTTTCCTAAAATCAAACGAGAAATCCTCTCTCGAGTTCATTCCCATTTAGAATCAATTCAATTGTTGGCCAAACAATCGAAAGCATTTAATACTGGAAAACATAAACAGAATCAAAGAACGACAAATAGATCACAGATCTGGAAATCAAAATCAATATATACAAGGTTTCATTTCCCTAAAAGAAAATGCTCAGTTCATTACAAACATAGCATTAAAATGAAGAACACGAGAAGTTATAAACTAAACGTAAAGAAAAGCTTATGAAAAACCCGAGTCGAAACCCTCGTCGAAGCTTCCCGCGAAGAACTGGCGAGAACCGAAGAAAAACCGAAGAATAGGTCGAGATCTATGTCGAGCTATGTAAAAATGAAAAAGAGACCTTCTATTTATAGTGAAAAATCAAAGAAAAATATCTAGTCTCGATTTCTGTGCCCAGATCGCGATCTGGGCTTCTTGGATCGCGATCTGGCAACCTCGAAAACTGCCCACCGCCTTCCCAGATCGCGATCCAGGAAGTGCGGATCGCGATCTGCCCCAACTTTTCGCTGCTACTGGAATATGCCACCAGATCGCGATCCGGTGATTCTGGATCGCGATCTGGCCTCTGCATCAACTTCAAACACTTTTTTCACCCTTTTTCAGCCCGAATTCGACAATTGTGCATTTCACAAAAGTTGTAGCCCTTGAAGTTAGCTTTCTAAATCCCCTTGAATCAGCCCAATCGGAGGTCGTATGCAAAAGTTATGCTTGAAATACCAAACACTGCCACAATCCGCGAGAATGCACTTTTGCACGTGTTTGGTTTGGTTCTCGGCTTCGCTTCCAAAATCGTTTCGAATCGGCAAAAATAGCTTCTCTTTACCTAAAATATAAATAAAACAAAAACAACATAATATATACAAATAAAGCCGAAAACTCGGACAAACGAGACCAAAACTCGAAGAATTGATAAGTGAAAATCATGCAAAATGAACACTTATCATCTCTCTCGGCCTCTCTCCCGCGGCCATCACCGGCGCCGTCGCCGGATTCTCGCCGGAATCGGCCGTTCATCGGCCGACTGCCTTGGTAGTCTCTTTCCTTCTCTTTTTCTTCCGTTTTTCTAACTATTACGTGTCTAGTGCCACGTGTTTAGTAGATCGAAGTATACGAGGTGAAATCCGAGAGGAGGAAGATCGAAGATCGAGGAATAGAAGAGCAGCGCACGAGCCGAAGCCGCACGCTGCCTCACGCGCCGCCGTGAGCCGCCTCACCGCCGCTGCTGCTGCACCGCTGCTGCCCCGATTGTACGGATTGGTTTCCGTAGCAATCTCGACTTGCCAAGCGCTCCTACCTCACGCTTCAAGAGGTAAACACACGAATCCCTTGTCTCGATTCGTTTATGATTAAACTATGAATTCATGTTTGCTATCGTATGATTTTATGTGATTATGTGTAATCGTTTTAATCTTTGCAAGCATGATTATTGGTTTAAACGCGAGCATGTTAATTGATTTAAATTCGGTTAAATTATTTAGCATGTATGTTGTTTTTAATTTCGCTGGAAGCGCAAAGGTACGCAATTAATTGATTTAATTTATCGGGCATGTGTTTATGTGTATTAAAGTCGTTTAAATCGCATAAAATTTTTGTTTTCCGCTGCGTATGCGTGCCCGAAACCCAACAAAAACAACTTTTGATCATTAATTAAATCGTGAGATTATTCTCTATAGTACTTTAAGAACTCTTCGAACATATCGGAGGATTCCGTGCGTTCACCCCGACTTATCAATCAATCTTCCACAATTGATTGTGGCGTTTTCACATACCAAGGTTCTTGTCTCTTTATAGACAACGGGTCGCGGTTCCACCCCTTTTGATTCATTCTTTTAGACGGTCCAAAAATTGATAACCGAAGTATTGTTATCGGGTCTCGTCATATAGTTGGTGTGATCATATCATTAAGGTTTATCATATTATCCTTAGGGAAGGAAATCGTGTGGCACATGAAATTGCTTGAGGGAGTCCTATATAGGTTGTGTGTTACCAAAATTTATTTTGGAGATTGTAAATATTGAGTTACCTCAATAGTGGAAATTCTATTTTCTCTATAAAAAAAAAAATTATTGTTGTAGTTGATACTAATCCCGTACTCATCTAAGAAATAAGAAAAAAAAAAGTTTGTAACAAATAAAAGAAGAGGCCTTTAGCAATAAACCCCTCATAGCGCTAAGAAACAGAACTAAAGCCAACCCTAAATTCATCATTTGTAATACCTCCTAACTTTTTTGTACCAAAAATACCTCTCATTTACCTACTGTATCAGTGATTATGTGGACTGCATTTATCAAATTGGAATTGCATTTTATCAATTTCGAATTGCATTCACTTTTTCAATATATTTTAATAAAAATATATTTATTTTATTTTCTTAAACAAAAAATTGAATATTTTTCCAGATAGGTTTACTACGCCGAATATGACTACAGTTGAATATGACTAGAGTCTAATATGACTGTATGAATTGTAGTCATGTTCTTTCTTTATATTGCCGTTTTTTACATTTTCAACTTAAAAATACCGATTATGTACTGTAGTACTGTCATGTTTACCGAATTATATAAAAAACGAAGATTGCCTATAAGTTAAGAAAACAATCCAATCAACATCCACACAAAAAATAATAATTTGAATCTTGTCATTTCAAGTCAACTTAAAACTAGAAGATAGAACATATTCGAATATGACTATAGTTATATCCAACAATAGTCGTATTCGAATATGATTGTAGTCACTTTTATTTTTGTTGTTCAAATCTGAAACTATAGTCATATTCGAATATGTGTTCACATATGGAGGGAAAAAAAGAGAAATCGAAACATATAGAGATGGATAGAAAAGATAACGAAATAGAGGGAGGGAGATTCGGCGATGGACGAAAGAGAGAGTGAGGGAGGCGGCAACAGTGGCGGTGGTGTACAGATCTGGAAAATAAAAGAGATAACTCGAAAGAGAGACAGATAATGAAGAAGAGATAAAGAGATTTATGTGGAGACGAAGGAGGCGGCAACGACGATGACGTTGGTGGTGGTGAAAAAGAGAGAGAGATAGAGAGAGAAATCGAGATAGAGATAACGAACAAGAGAAAAATTGATTTATGTGGTGACGAAGGAGGCGGGGGCAGCGACGGTGGATGAAGGTCTGAGAGAGTTGAGAGATTTAGGTGGAGAGGTGGAGAAGAGAGGAGATGAAAGTGATAGAGGTAGGGACAATTAATTAAGATTTAGGTTTATAGCAGTTGAGAATATTTTTGTCTTCTCACACTAGTCCATAGGAGTCTCACTAATCTAGAATAAAATTAATAAAATTTGGGTGTAAGTAATTGTTTTAAAATCAATTGGTTTTAATTCAAATATTTCTCATTTAAGATGGGTATTGCATATTTCCCCATAAAAGGAAGACAAATCTGTTGCCAGTGTTTATTTTCTAGCCAAAAGATAAATTATGGTGCAATATAAGAGTGCAAAATAAAAATAAAAAGTAATTTCATAGAAAAAAGAGGAGAAAAACACGCGAGGGATGATTTATTAAGTTGTATCTCAATTATAACCTAATACGACCGGAGTAGGCTAAAAACCCGACGCCGTTGAAAGTTGTGTAGTTTGGGTGAAGCTGAATAATATCTTTTGCTGCTAGTGCTACTCCACCAACCAACCAACCAACCAATTCCGAAAAACAAACGATTGATTCTTCAGCCAAACTCAAAAATAAGATGCGTTTGTCTCGATTTCTAGGAATCCCAATTTGCCTAGCTCTTCTCTCTTTCTTTCTCTTTCAAATTATTCCTCTGAAATATCCCACCCATTCTCCTCCCACTGTATATATTTTTTTTCTTCTTCTTTTCGTTTCTTTTGTTGTTATTCTTATTAATATGAATTCCATACCTTAATTATTTGTTTTTGCAGAGAGTATTCAGTGTGGATGAACTAATTCTTTACAATGGAACGGATCCTGGGCTGCCTATTCTTCTTGGGATCCTCGGGTATTTATTACTTCTTTTCTACTTATTATTGTTATCAATTTGTTAATCAAGTTTATTTGTGAAAAGTTATGAGCTTGATACTTGCTTTTGATTTACTTTTAGTTAAAACTGAAGAAATGCTTTGAATTTGTTCTTTTGTCCTTCTATTAGATTACATTAGATTAGATTAGATTAGATTAGATTAGATTATATGGTTTTGAAAATTGCATTTCGGTTGATGAATTAAAAAATGTGAATCCTCAATCCTGGAATTTAAATTTAAACCCGAAATTGACATTCTGCTTAATTCAGCTCAGTGTTTGATGTAAGTAAAGGAAAAAGTCATTACGGTGTTGGAGGAGGCTACAGCCATTTTTCTGGAAGGTTTGTCAATTGTCACTCTTTATTTATTCCATTATTTATGTTGTAAGCTATTGTTTATTTATTTTGTCAAAGACTTGCACTTTATTACATATCTTTCAGTTTTTATTGCATATTGACCTTTGGTTGGTTGGTTGGTAATTTCATTAGGGATGCCTCGCGTGCGTTTGTTTCAGGAAACTTTTCAGGTATATACATACTTCCATCCTCCCATTTCAATCTCTTTCCTTCTTTTATTTCCTCTTCTCTTGATATATAGATATACACATAACATAGTTACCCCACAAGAGCAACTTAATTTGGTCTTATCAATTAATTTGGTTTATGCAGGAGAAGGACTTACCGATAACCTGCATGGTTTGACTAGCCCCGAGGTAACCCTTTTTTGCTTCTTCCAATTTATTGGATTATAGTATCTTGCACTTGTCTTCTTTTCCGGTAACTAGAATTGTTCGTTGTATGTAATGAACATCTGTAGGTGAAAAGCATCGTTGAATGGCGGGACTTCTACTTCAAGACATACGTGTATGTGATTAATGATTTATTTTTTAATTTTAAAATTATCGGGGACGATTTGTTATTTAGCCCTCATCTTTTGACTATCACACTATCTACCCTATGCTTTCAAGTTTTCTATCTACTCCCTAAAATTTGAAATGGTTCCAAATCATACATTTTCTATAAACAATATATTGTTTTCACACTTTATTTAATCGTGACTGTATTCATCCGGTCCATATTATATTATGAATTGACAAAAAAATGATTTATCTTGTGTATTCTGATGATTTATATATTACAGGTTTGTGGGTAAGTTAGTTGGTCGTTATTACGACAGTGAAGGAAACCCGACAAAATACTTGAAAGGTGTTGAAGCAAAGGCAGCTAGAGGTGCTCAGCTTCTTGAGAAACAGAAGAAAGAAGAAGCCAAAGTTGCCAGCTGTAATTCTAGATGGAGCCAGGATGAGGGTTCCGAGGTATATATACATATGACTTCCTTACATAGAAAAAAGAAACAAAAAAAAAAAAAAAAAGTGAATATATTTGTTGAATTAGAATAAATTAGATGTGAAGGGATATTTTAGTTTGCTCGGTTAATAGTTATTTTCCGTTGATATTTATTGAAGAAGTAGAATTTAGGTGAAAGTGTTTTTGTATTCAGGTATGGTGTGACGAAGGGTATCCAAGGTTAGTTCAAAGACCAGTAGAAATAGCTTTGACGGGAAAAATGAGCAAGAGATGTGGTTGCTTTAAAGAAGGTGAACTTGGGCAGCCCGGTTTGGAAGTATACGATGGATGTCATTACTCTGCCAAGAGATGTCACTTATAATAATACTCTACTTACGACCAGTTTTACATACAGTAAAGATAGATGTTATTCCTACTTTCATGGCAGAGTGTATGTATTAGAGGCCCCATCGGAAATCAGGAACAAGTAAAATCTGCCTTTTGTCGCGCGGTTTATGCAAACAGTGATTTGTTATGCAAATAGTTTAAGTTGCGTCTTTCTTTAAAACAATGATTCCACTTGATTATTTTGTATAATATAATAGATCTCCGCTTCAATTGGAGATTGCGCATATACTGACCGTATACACGTGTTTATATATATATGCACAATGTTTTATGTTTGTATTCTCTTTTGTTTGTTATTCTATTTTTAGAAGGAACTTTTCAAACATACGAGATAGGCGCTGGTGAACTAGGCTACCGTACATATTTTACATGTAAAATTTGTAATTTATTTCTCCCCTTGTTTTCTTTTTATATTTTTCCCATTTTCATAGCTACTATCCTTGGTAATGAAGATACACCACAACTGCCATGTGTAACCAAATGCATGAAGCTCATAGAAGAAGAGCCACAGCCGATGTGGCGGCACCACCACCACAACCACCACGGCCATCTGTGCCAGGTCAGCAGGTTGAAGAGATAGACGACGAGTCCCCTGTGTGGACATTCCGTGTGATGCTTCTTGGTTCAATATCATTCGTTTTTCTATTAATTCTCAATAAATATTTCTTGAATCAGACTGCCGAATTTATAATGGGAATGGCATCGACTCTTGTGGTATTGTATCCGTTGGGTTATATCATGGGTAAGCTAATCCCGACAAGGACCGTTTACTATCCCATGTTTGGTTTGGAGTTTTCAATGAATTCTGGTTCTTTTGGCATCAGAGAATATGCAATGATCTCCATATTTGCTAATGTTGGTGCTATTCTTGGTGTGTTTACTTCTTATTCTGTTGATTGGTTCGATAATTAATAATGGTTTCTCTCTCATTTTGGATCTAACGATAAAGATTTAATTTCGTTTTGTGCGAGGAGAGGATCAATATATTCTTTTCCATTTTTCTTTGCAATTCCAATGTTTTTTTTAGTGTTTATAAGTTTTGAAGACAAATCAGAGAAGATAAATATATTTGCTTGTAAACAAGTGTTGGAATGAAAAACCTGAACAATGAATGAATTGATGCAAGATCAAGAGTCATATTCTTATTGTATACTGGTTTTTGTGCATAAGTCCCTAACCAACCATCTTTATTATTTTAGATTTAGGGGCTATATCTGTTTCACCAATAAGTCCATCCCTTTAATATTTATTATATATAAAGGAAAAATTCATGTATATGACAAAATTACCCCCAACCATTTACACCCAATTCTTAATTGTAACCTCAATTTAATCAATTTTGACCACAAAAATTCAATTTTGACATTTTTTTTCAAGGATTTATTAGGGATAACCCCCTTGTTCAGATTTTCTAATGAGGTAGATCCAATTAATTTTTCCCTTTTTGAGATACACCCAAATATGCCAACTTGGCACAATATATTATTTGATCTCCCTTTAATACCCCTATTTCATTTTTGAACGGTATTTATTTCCTCTACAAAACCCTATATCTCCATTTAGTTTTTTAGGCGAAAGAGTGCCGCCGCCGGGTTCGCCGCTTCCACCTCCGACCGCCGCCACCTCCGTCACCGCTGTCGCCTCCTCCATCAGCGTCGCCGCCAATAACCGTTACCGCCTCCTCCATCATCGACGCTGGCTCTTCTCCCGTCACCACCAAAGTCGCCACCATCACCTGCGCGGCTGCGCCGCCACCAGAACCTCCACCAAAGCCATAAGCAACGCCTCCACCACTACCTAGTCCTCCACCACCACCACATCCGACCATCTCCACCTCCAAGACTGCCAAAATCGACCAAGACCTCCGCCGCTCCCGCCTCCAAGGTCGTAAGAATCAATTTAGGAGTGATATCGTCGTTGGCCGCCGCCGCCGCCACTGCTCCAATCTAGGGTTACTCAAATCTAGGATTACTCAAATCTAGGGTTTTGATAATTCTTCGGCCCATAGTTGATTAACGAGATGCATAGTTGAATTACATCTGTATTAATCGACTATCAGTGTTAAATTAATAAACTATTACATATTTTACTTGTGGTTTAATATTAATAAACTAAGTGTCATCAACTTGAAAAAAAAGCCCAAATAATTAATCAACTATAGACTTGCTTTATATTTACTAGATATTTTTTTATCAAGAGTATTCATATGTTTTACAACAGTAACATCAATGTTCATTTGTATTTTAATATTAATAGACCATGCCAAAATAATACACTATCAATGCCAAAATTAATAGACTATCAATGTTCATTTGTGTTTTAATATTAATAGACTATCCCGTATCATTTAATAGACTATCCCACTGATATAATTCGACTATGGATCTCGTTAATCGACTATGGGCCGAAGAATCATCAAAACCCTAGATTTGAGAAGTGACGACGACGGATATATGTTTTAATATCAATAGACTATCCCGTATCATTTAATAGACTATCCCATAGATCTAATTCGACCATGGATCTCGTTAATCGACTATGGGCCGAAAATATGGGCCGAAGAATCATCAAAACCCTAGATCTGAGAAGTGACGGTGGAGGATTTGTGTTTTAATATTAATAGACTATCCCATATCATTTAATATACTATCCCATAGATCTTATTCGACTATGAATCTCGTTCATCGACTATGGGCCGAAAAATCATCAAAACCCTATATCTGAGAAGTGACGGCGGCGGCCGCCGGTGGCCAACGACGATAACACCGACATTGGGCATTTAAGTTACTTGGCTTCACTCCTAAATCGAGTGTCGCACCCTTGGAGGCGGAGGTGGTGCCGGTCGAGGTCTAGGTGGAGGTGACGATCTTGGAGGCGGAGGTGGTGGCGGTGGAGGTGCTGGTGGCGGCGCAAGTGCAGATGGTGACCTCGATGCTGGAGTTTTAGGTGGAGATGGAGGTGATTTTTGGGATTTGATTGAGGGTACTGATTGAATTTACAAAAATATGGGTTTTTATCAAAATGACAAATTTGAGTTTGGATCTATCCCTATTTTTTGTAAGACTAGGGGGGTTATATCTAATGGACCATTTTTTCAAAAACATTTTTTTTTTTAAAAAAAATATTTTTTTGCCGCCGGTTTCCGGCGTTGACTTTTCGATTTTTGTTCCCCAAATCATTCATTTTTAGAGTCCCAATAAATCATTAATTGTATTTTTATCAATTTTGGCCCTATCACTCTCAATTAGTTCGTTAATTAATTAAAAAATAATTAATGACAAGGGCATTTTAGTATTTACTATGTTATTTTTTGTATAATCTATTTATATTTATTGATTTCTTAATATGAGCTCAACCACCCAAAACGACTTCTAATATATGACAGATGAATTTTTTAATCGGGGAAATATGCAATAACCCCCTCAAATAAAAATTATTTTGCACTAAACCCAATTGACTTTAAAGTCTTTTTTCAAAACTCAAATGTCAATTTAAATTAGTGTAGGCCCCCCCTTAAAAATATGTTATCCCTATTTTACCATTTTAATACACATCCCAACCCTAGATCTCAAACCCACAATCTCTCTTTATTTATGGTTATTCTTCTCCCAACCTACCATCAATATCAAACCCACATTCTCGCCTTTCTCTCTGTCTCAATTTCCGTATCTATCTCCTCTCGATCTCTCTCGGCGTCGGCGACGGGAGGCTGACGATGGCGGGTGGAGAAGGTGCGATTTCTAGGCAAGTGCACGCAAATCGATGAACGGTGGAGAAACGGCGACAACGCAGGAGGCGATGGAGAAGGCGGCGGCGGCGAAATTCTGATCTGAGGGCGCAACTGCAGTTGTTGAGTCCTCTACCGGCGGCGCTGCCGCCACTGCCGCCAAGATTCGAGTTTACTTTGGAAAATGTGCAGAATCAGCCATGTGGTGTCATGTGTTTAATTTCTTCTCTATTTTGCTTTTATTTTCTGCAAATGAGTTTGATTTCAAGTTGCAATTGAAATTGAAAGGGAAAAGAGATAAATTTTATTTATTTATTTTTCTCCAGATCTGAACATAGCGTTTCAGATTCAACATGACTATAGTCATGTTCGAATATGACTATTGTTGAATGTGATTGTAGTCATATTCGAACATGTTCTATCTTCTCGTTTCAAATTATGTTTTTTTGTGTGGATGTTGATTGGATTGTTTTCGTAAACAATATGGAATCTTGGTTGTTTTATATAATTTGGTAACTTGACTTACCACACTATACAAATCTAGAAAATTGGTGTTTTCTCTACTTCTATGAATTTCAGATTTTCTTTCGAGTTGTAATCTCTAATAATTGGTAATTTCTCTGAATTATTGGATAGTAACATAAGGTTAGATAAATGGTGGCTGAGCCCTTGTGGTGGAGTAATCTGGTGATTTAATTGGGGCTGGGGCATTTCGAACGAAAATGGAATATAATAGTACGCGAAATATGATTGGATAACATCGAAAAATTGAAAACCTCGCTATATCAGCTAAAGAATGGATTATGCAAATAATAATTCAAGTACTCCCAGCCCTCTTGCAAAAGATAGGCATTCATGCAAGTTTGTTTATAATTATTTTCGATGTTTCGTTATTTTTTTCTTTTTTTTTTTGAATTATGGTCGTAAAAACGGCCTTTTCGATTATGCTTCCTTTGTTTTGGTGGCGATAATATAGATATGTAATTGATGAAGGAGGAGTTTGCAAAGTTGCTTCTAGGAGAGGATATGTGCGGTGAAGGGAAAGGTGTTTCGTCGTTTTCGGCGTTGTCGAATGCAATTACGAATTTAGCAGGTATCTCAATTTTTTTTTACCTTAATCTTTACAAAAAGAATTTGAGCAACATTAAGAATGTTGAAAAATCCGAAGCAAATGAATTGTTTTTTTTTTTTTGTATGTAATAATATGTTTATGTGAATGAATGTTTAGCATATACATTTTTTTTTCTCATTGCCATTTGTTTTATGACTTTGAGTTTGGTTCATATAGATTTGCTTTTTGTTGCTGCAATTTTGATGGAATTTGCCGCACAGTTTTCAAGAGGAATTAACAAGGACATCCCTGAGCATTCCGAAAAACTATCTCCCATAAAAAATTAACAGTAACATGACTATAGTCATATTCGAATATGACTATTGTTGAATGTGACTGTAGTCATATTCGAATATGTTATATCTTCTCATTCAAGCTGATTTGTAATAATAAGATTCGAATTGTATTTATTTTATGGATGTTGATTGGATTGTTTTCGTGCAATTTTCGTTTTTTTATATATAATTTGGTAAAAATGACTGTACTATACTATATAATCGGAATTATTAAGTTGAAAATGTAAAAGTGACAATATAAAGAAAGAATATGACTACAATTGGTATAAACACATATAGTCATATTAGACTATAGTCATATTCAACTATAGTCGTATTCGGCATAGTAAAATTATTAGGAGAAAAATTCAATTTTTCGTTTAAAAAGAATATTAAATATACACATACACACACACACACACACACACACACACACACACACACATATATATATATATATATATATATATATATATATATATATATATATATATATATATATATATATATATATATATATACACACACATACACACACACGCAGAGCTGGGATATTGAGTGGAGAAATATCCCTATTATATTGGCATTATTAAGGAAGGTGGGAGGAATTATTGGGTAGGAGATTTTATAATTTCTGAAGGGTAGTATTAAAATTAAAATTTCTAGGGGGTTATCACAAAGGAAAATTTAAGGGTTGGACATATCACCATTTATTATTCATCCAAGGGGTTTATTGCTAAAGGCCCCTTTTTAATAAGCCTAATTATTATTACATCTAAAATAATTAAAAATACATTAAACGTGGAGCCCTCAATTTAAAAATGGAAAGCCATTTTTATGTGATTAATTATTTATATACATACTTGTGATATTATGATCATTGAAAAATTCTTGAAATATACCTTTAAAGAAAAAATATTGTTGAAATTTAATGTATAAAAATAAGGAGAAACTACATATAAATCCCTAATCCAAAACTCAAAACACAGATCAGTCCCTAGGTAGTTTCCCCTAGCAGTTCAGTTCCTATTCACGCGTCTGACATGCAGATCAGTCCCTAATGTGAATTTTATATATTTTATTGTATTCTCTTTTCACTCTCACCCTTTTCTCTCTCCTGCTTTCCTCTCTCCTGCTTTTCTCTCTCTTCATCTTCTCTTTCTTTCTTCATCTGCTCTCTTTCTTCTCTATTTCTTCTCCATTTTTCTCCTCTGGGTTGCTCTTTTTCCGGCGAAAAAATCACTGTAAAACCCACCCACCCCACAATGGCTACAAATGATGTATCTAGTGATTTACCCACTGTGATTCTTGGAAGTTGTCGATACAAAAATCAACTTCACATTATTTCCATAAAAAGTAATTCGACCTTAATGGAGATATATGGTGCTATTATCAACAAATGGAATCATATCCATCCAGATGCACTGATCCTCCAATACTTGGCTCCTCGGGAAAGATTGTATGTGACATTGGGCAGTGATGAAGATGTGGAGAATATGGCTGCATTGCATCTGATAATGAAGATGAGTGTGGTCGACATTGTCGTGATCCGCAAAGATGAAGCTAATTCGCGTGGAAAGAGGGTTCGCACCGATGGCTGGTAGGTCTCCATCTTTTTCTGTACTGCTGAAATGCATTTCTTTATGGTTGTTAATTATTGTGTGATACATAGTATAAAATATGGCACATAATAGTATCATGCTAATATAAATATGGTATGGACGTATGGTACTTACAGTACGTAACCTTGATTTGAGTAGTATGGGTGATAGGTAAATTTGGTACTGCTGGTGGGAAAACATAGTATCGATCATATAATGAGGAAGATAGTACGTTACCTTCATCTGAATAGTATGGGTGATAGGTAAATTTGGTACTGTTGGTGGGAAAACATAGTATCATATAATGGGGAAGATAGTACGTGACCTTCATCTGAATAGTATGGGTGATAGGTAAACTTGGTACTATTTGTGGGAAAACTTAGTATTATATAATGGAGAAGATAGTATGGAACCAGTGCATTGTTATGATATTTTCATGTACATTGTTATTTGGATTCCACTCTATTGTAATCCATTTTTAAAATTTTTTTGAAACCAAAAGCGGCGATCAATCGATGGAAATCGAGGGTAATCCGCTTGGAAATTCAATTGATGCATGGAGACATTGCATCCGTGGGAGAATCAGTTTTTTAAAGATCCTGATGATTTTAGGCATATGCTGAAAAACTATTCTATTGCTAATAATCGATCATTTAAGTACATGAAAAATGATCAACAAAAGATCATAGCAGTATGCATTGACGAAAACTGCAAATGGAGGGTTTATGCATCATTGTACAAGTCAGATAAGTTATTTAGCATTCGCAAGTGCAATCTTGAGCACACTTGTGGTGATGCTACTCTTCGTACAAGGGGTCATCATAAAGCCGATGCTACATGGATTGCCCAAATTATGAAACGAAAATTGAGAACGCAGCCAGCTTACAAACCATGTGGTATGTTAGAAGATATCCGAGACGATTATGGTCTGGAGCTTCAGTACTACACAGCATGGAGGGGTAAAGAAAAAACAATGCGTGATATCCATGGTGATGAGACGACATGTTATGATAAACTGAGACGCTATTGTCGTGCATTAAAAATGCATAACCCTGGTAGCATGGCAGAGTATGAGATTGAACCTGCTACTCAAAAGTTTATTCGAATATTTATTAGTTTTGGGAATTCTATTTCCGGCTTTCGTCGGTGTAGGCCGATGATATGTTTGGATGGGACTCACATTAAAAATAAGTACAAAGGATGCTTGCTTTCTGCTGTGTGCAAGGATCCAAATGATTCCTTATATACATTGGCATACGCAATTGTTGATGCTGAGAATGATAAAAACTGGGAGTGGTTTTGCATTAAATTGAAACAAATTCTAGATCGTCACAATGACAATAGATCTTTTACCATTTTCTCTGATCGTCATTCGGGGCTTCTTAAAGCCGTCCCGTTGGTATTTCCTAGTAGCCACCATGCATATTGTTTGCGACACTTGGTGGATAACTTTAGAACTCAGGTATTTTGATTCTCTTTAAAAAGGCAAATTGGAACGTACCATTTGTCACCTCATGTCATACTTTTGTATAACATGTTTCATACTTTTGTATAACATGTTTCATACTTTTGTATAACATGTTTCATACATTTGTGTAACATGTGTCATACTTTTGTATAACATGTTTCATACATTTGTATAGCATGTTTCATACATTTGTATAGCATGTTTCATACATTTGTATAACATGTTTCAAAATAATATAGGTCCTGAGGAAGTACCCATTGCACAACAAGTTATATTGGGCGAGTGTTTTACATAATGCTGCATATGCCCCTACTCGGCAGGAGTTCGATGCAACTATTTCTCGTATAGTGCAATCTATGCCTCTCGCGGCATCATTTATTTCGAATTCTGATCCAAATCATTGGGCCAATGCCTATTTTTCTGGAGAAAGATGGGGAATCGTGAACAATAATCAGGCAGAAAATTGGAATGGTTGGGTTAAAGATGCCCGATCTTTGCATGTTCCATCCATGATTGATCACATACGGATCAAAATAATGGAGATGCTAGTTAAACGACAAGGAAAAAGTTTGGCAATGACTGGCATATTGTGCGAGAAAATTCTAAAGAGATTAACAATCAATCATATGGCCGCTCGTTCCTTAAAATATTGTAGATCAAGTAGTACCGCTTTTGAGGTATATGATGAGGACAAGTCGTATAAGGTTGACTTGCAGCACAAGACTTGTTCTTGTAAAGCATGGAAATTAGAGAAACTTCCATGCAAACATGCATGTGCATGTTTGGAGTCAAAAGGATACTCAGTATATGAGTTTGTTGATCCATGCTTTCATATTGATACGTACAAACAGGTATATCAATTCACGATTAACCCAATTCCCTCGTTTGATGAGGACTTTGACTTGTACGATGCGTGTAATGCTCCGCCCGATGTCTTTGTTAATGCACCAGATTCGAGAACTCGACCGGGACGTAGAAAGACAAAAAGAATTCCTTCACAAGTGCAAACTCGTAAACTGAAGTGTACTCGTTGTGGGAAGCCTGGACACAATCGTCGTACTTGCACACAACCAATCTGACTAGCAATTTTTTTTTAATGTAAATACTGTCTGCATTTGTGTTACTTAAACTAACTAGTTTTGTTTCTAATGTAAATTTTATGTTTTTCATCAGGGAGGACAAGATGGAGGAGAGCTTACATGATTGCCCATTATGTTATTCAAGTGATTGAAGTGAATGAAAACTGGCTGTTTGTACTTTATTATTATGTGATTTGTACTATGTTGATTTGAACTTTGTACTATGTTTAATTTGCACTATGTACTATGTTTAATTTTCACTATGTTTTTGCTATTTGTAGTTTGTACTATGTATTAGGTACTCTGTTCATTGATGGTTTATCATTTTCAGTCTAATGGTACTATTTTTATTTACACATGGTATTGGATATGAGATAGGATGGTATGACTTACTTAATTTATGACCGTTACAAACTAAATCTATGAGATAGACTTACTCAATTTATGACCGTTACAAACTAATATAGCCGTTGCTTATTGTCAGAACTAGTCAAGTCATAATATGACCATAAATGACACATAGGCTCATTTGTTTCTAATTCATGGCTTCTTCGAGTAGCACAACTCAAATGAGTGGGTTAAAATACAAAAAAGGGAAATGCAAGCGTCTTGATTGTGGGAAGAAAACAATAATCATGGTTTCAGAAACTATTTCGAATCCCGGAAGGTTATTTTACTGTTGCCCACACCATGGCTACTCCCATTGGTGTGAACCATTTGAAGTTGGGCAAACTTTTTCCAACTCAAATCGTGAAGAAAATGAAGCTACAAGTGCGTCGATGAACCAAGTCCATCAAGAAAGTGAAGTGAAGAATTGCAATTCTGAAGGTGGAGTAGTTCATATAGTTTGATAGTGTTGAATCTAGTAATATTTGCAGTCTACATGCTATGTAAAACCTATGTACTGTTGTTTAATTAGTGAACATAAGAGTACAATGTATAAGCTGGTAAAGTTCGGGTTATTCATGAATATAGTACGCTTTGTTCACCAATTAAGTACAATGTATAAGCTGGTAAAGTTCGGGTTATTCATGAATATAGTACGCTTTGTTCACCAATTAAGTATAATGTATAAGCTGGTAAAGTTCGGGTTATTCGTGAAGATGGTACGCTTTATTCATCAATTAAGTACATTGAATATGCTGGTAAAGTACACGTGAGTCGTAACTATAGTACAATTTGTTCACCGATAAAGTATATGTTTGCCATTCATATAGTATTTTTAAACTCTATATATTATTGTCGGGCCAATGCATCCATATGATCGCATTTTAAGACACAACTCTTCAGTTTAAGACTATTAAGAATGAATGGAGACAATGTGGGAGTCGATCAACATCGACTATGGTAAAAATTGAGGAAAATATTAGTTTTACACTTGAGCATTGTAGACTTGTATGAATATATTGGTATAGTATATGAGTATCATGTATGAAATTCAACATCTTTATGGGATCTTGTATTCCAAACGCAACAATAATGCTCACCTACCTTAAAATAATCATCTAAAACATAATTTATGCATCTCCCGTACTTATTGATCATTAAAACGTCAATGAAATTGGTACAATTCAATTCATCAAAAAATATGGTACGCTTTATTCATCAATTAAGTACATTGAATATGCTGGTAAAGTACACGTGAGTCGTAACTATAGTACGATTTGTTCACTGATACAGTATATGTTTGCCATTCATATAGTATTTTTACACTCTATATATTATTGTCGGGCCAATGCATCCATATGATCGCATTTTAAGACACAACTCTTCAGTTTAAGACTATTAAGAATGAATGGAGACAATGTGGGAGTCGATCAACATCGACTATGGTAAAAATTGAGGAAAATATTAGTTTTACACTTGAGCATTGTAGACTTGTATGAATATATTGGTATAGTATATGAGTATCATGTATGAAATTCAACATCTTTATGGGATCTTGTATTCCAAACGCAACAATAATGCTCACCTACCTTAAAATAATCATCTAAAACAATAATGGAGACAATGTGGGAGTCGATCAACATCGATTATGGTAAGTTTTTCGTGAATACACATGTGAAGTACGCTTTGTTCATCAAATAAGTACAAGTCTATTGTTGACAAGGTATCTTCGAATGGACTAGAAAGTATTTGTTACTCATTTTTATGGTACGCTTATATTCTTTATACAAACTAATTAATCGCAAAATAAAGTACCATGTGTTCAAAAGGCAAGTACATTTCATCGAAACATATATAGTACAATGTATACAATGAAAAAGTACGAGTAGAGCTAATCAATAGTATTATTAGCTCTACAACAAAAGGACAGATTGTTTATGGCATAATAACACATTCACCTGTTCATTAATTAATTACAAAAAAACACAAGAACCCCAAAACACTTCCACTCCCAGTTTTTTCACAATAACGCCAGATCTATTTCATATTTAGCTTCCACTTCTACTCCCTGATGCCTCAGAAAGATAGCTGCTAGTTTTGGGCGAAGTGTTTTGATATCACAAGTTTTTGCCTTAAACGAAATATCTTCACTGTCTACAGCATGACAATATGCCCACATGCAGACAAACAAGCCGCAATCAAGGTTCCCATCCTGCTGCCTGCATCCATGAACCCATTTAGCTTCCGATTGTATCTCCAACCCAGACCTTCTTTCAATCACCTTGCTGTAAAACGAGGCCTACGAAAATAAAATATTATATTAGTCTACAACAATTCGCAAGAATAAAGAATAACTAATTACAAGAATATGGGCTTACGACATAATTCGCAATTCCTGGGAAATTCGGAGAATAGTCTATGGAGTTCCAATGGTAAATACATTTATCTATTGGGTTCAGAACAAGCAGGAACCAGTGTTCACTGGAATTGATAGGTATCATCACAAATGTTTTACTGAAGATATTTGCTGTGTTTAGCTTGTCAAAAGCCATCGTTCCAAAAATAGTAAAATCATTGAGAAGACGATCAAACTTGGCATCGCTCATTCCTTCTACGTCCACCCGAGGTCGCGACATTAACTCTTGCTACGAAACATAATAGAGAATATTAGATAAACATTGTAATGTATGCAAAAATATTTGTTAAACCACTATATACCTGGGCAGGGGAGTCAAGGTAATCAATCTCATGTCCATGCTGGTTCATGATAGATTCGGAACATAATAGATTCAAGTACAAATCTATGTGTTCTGCACTCAGCATTTCATCAAATAATAGTTCGCACATATGCCTTCCCGTCAATTGATGTGGGTCTCTCTCCACAATAGTTTCACTACAGTAAGACATAACCACGTACTATTGGATAAGTAAACTTGTACTATGTACAAAGTTACTACATACTACAACATGTGGTCAACATATACTATTGGATAAGTAGACTTATACTATGTACAAAGTTACTACATACTATAACATGCAGTCAACATGTACTATTGGATAAGTAAACTTATACTATGTACAAAGTTACTACATACTATAACTGCAGTCAACATGTACCATTGGATAAGTAAACTTATACTATGTACAAAGTTACTACATACTATAACATGCAGTCAACATGTACTATGTATTCACTTGACATATACCATTAAAGACATTAACATGTACTATCAAGGTGGTTGTGCTCTTACCCTAAATCAACACTTTCCAAGAACATATCCAACAATATCCTCTCTTCTTCGGATATTTGGTCACGACGTACGTAGTCCTTTCTTCCCCGGTAATAATCGGCATTCTATATAACGAATAAATCACACCAATTATGACAAAAAATAATAATAATGTAATACTAATATAATCATAAATACCTTGATCCCAGGGACTGAAACCGAAACCTTGGACACAGGAACTTGTTTACGACCACGTCCTCGTCCTCGTCCTCGCACGCGTGGAACTTTGGCCTTTGACTTTGACTTTCGTCTCCTTGATTTCTCTCTCTTTCTTCACTTCGTTCTCCTTCACCTTCCATCCCCTCTACTTCATTTTTTTCTCCTTCTTTTTCCCTTTCCTCTATCTCTATCTCTGCCTCTATCTCTATCTCTTTCTTTGTCTCTGTCTCTCTCTCTTTTTCTGTCTCTCTCTCATTCTCTCTCTCTGTCTCTTTCTCTTTCTCTTTCTCTTTCTCCTGCTATTTCCATATCTCTATCTCCTTCTCTTTCTCTATCTCCTTTTCTTTCTTTCTCTTACTCTGCATTTTTTTTTCTTTATTTTCTTCTTCTGTTACATTCCCCCTCTTCCTTTTTATGTTATTCTTCTTATGCTGCAACTAAAAAAAACAATAGTACGAAACATGTTATACAATAGTATTATATTAGTTGACATATAGTATGTTCCAATGTGAACGGAAGTATGAAGTTTAGGGTTTATTGTATTAATGACTTACAGGTGTTGCTTCCACGTCTTCAATCTCATCTTCACTACCTTCAGAATTTATTTCAACAAACCTATCAGCACTAATTCCAACAACTGGACCAGAAATTACTTCCAAAACCGGAGAAAGCAACGCTTTCTCTTTTGGGTACACAGAAAATGGTATAACCTAATAAACGTAAAAAATTTGTTAGCAAATACCTAATACATTATATATTTTGTAACTCAAAGTGTTACCTGTACTTGTTTTATCTGATCAAAAAGCAACCTAGCTGCTTCTTCATCGATTGGGATTTTGCTGTCTCGCCACCGGAAGAACCGGGGAAATTTGTAAACGCAGGTGGAAACCCCTAGTGGCGTGATCCTTTCATGCACCCATGCCTGCGTATTTTGGAATCATTATTAATTGGTATATTCAATATAATATAATATATATTCACTATTAGATATCACTTACCAATAAGCCGATAGTGCATCCATCAAAATACTTTAACCCCCCCTTCAGATACATCTCCATATTCTCAACAAGAGTATCATATACCAACTTTCCCCATGCAAAAGACCCTAAAACCTCCACATCTTCTACATGCGGATAAACCCACCTTTCTAACGTTTTGTTACCCTTTGGCAGTAGAATAGTATTAAACAGATAAATAGTGTACAATTTGCTGAAATCTTCAACAGATTGTTGATCGGTCATAACTGCATAGGCCTCCAGTTTATAACCAATATATGGCCTCGTCATTAATGATAACTTACCATCAAAAATTCGTGTAATGAAATCAGTGTCTCTGCCATCCATATTCACATCCACCGGTACGCCTTCGTACTGCAGCCCTAATACGATAGATAATTGCTGCGGAGTGAATTCCAAGCGTATAGTATTTCCCCCAAACCAGAAGGCCCGATCTTCTGCATTGTACGCTTGCATGAGAGACACAACCCTAGGGAAGCTGTGGTTTATTTTAGGCATGTCCACGTAGTGATAGAATGGATTTTTCTTCAGTACTTCATAATGTTGTTTCTTCATCACTTTTTTCACACCTTCCATAGTTGTTTGAAAGGCGAACGGTGAGCACCTGCAGCCTATTGATAGCTTGCTGCAATCTTCTTTTACAACAATTCCTGCAATTACATACACATAAAACAAATACAATTATAACAAATACAACGTACTATAAAGTTCCACATGTCAATACCATCCGAAGTCACTAGTAATACCATTCAAAGGCACTAGTAATACTATTATGGCATATGACTTATACTACAGGACCATCAAACATTATACTTCTAGTACCACAAGTCAATACCATCCGAAGTCACTAGTAATACCATTCAAAGGCACTAGTAATACTATTATGGCATATGACTTATACTACAGGACCATCAAACATTATACTTCTAGTACCACATGTCAATACCATCCGAAGTCACTAGTAATACCATTCAAAGGCACTAGTAATACTATTGTGGCATATGACACATACTACAGAACCATCAAAGATTATACTTCGAGTACCACATATTAATACCATTACTGCGCATGACACATACTATAGAACCAGTACGAACAATACAATAAGCCTCTTTCCCATATCCTATATGAAACCCTTGTTAGGACTCAAAATGCTTTGGGGACATGCTAATGTCACCGAATAATAATACCCATGAGAAAACTGTTACAAAATCATGTAATTTGACAACAAATAAATGATCTTTGCAAACCCAAACAACAGAACAACAAATATTGGAACCGATTTAATGATTAGGGGAAACACCGAATAAAGTCGAGGCATAATACCCATGAGTGGATATGTTCAAAATCATGAAATTCTATAACAAATAAACCTTTTTGCCCTGCTTAAGAAACACCCAAATGGGTCTGTTTCCAAGAAAATGAAAAGAAAATAAAAAATCAAACCTTGTTGTTTGCCCTGCTTCACCATTGTTTATAAATGGGTTTGTTTATTTTTATTTTTCCGTTCGCTTTATTATTTTTCTGCGGTTTGTTGATTCTTCGTGCTTCGTAATTTCTTCCTTCTTTGTTGTTTCTCTGTTCTTCGTTTCTTCTTGGTCTGAAAATGGGTATAACTGAACGGTGGTTTTTTTCTGCGCCTTTTTAGCTTCTTTTTTGTTGTTTGATTTTTGAAATGTAACGGGGAAAGAGCGTGTAACACAAACGGCGCGTTGGAAGTTGTAAAGAAGTTATGTAAAATTAGTATAAAGTAAAGGGTATTTTAGTATTTGCACATTTTATTAGGGACTGAACTGCATGTTAGGCGCGTGAGTAGGGACTGAATTGCTTGGGGAAACTACCTAGGGACTGATCTGTGAGTTGAGTTTTGGATTAGGGATTTATCTGTAGTTTCCCCTAAAAATAATGACAATAACAAGAAAAAAAATAGAACTTTTACCATATTTTCTAGTATACTAACATGTCATTGACATTAAAATTATATTACCAAAAATAAGTAATATACATTATCATTAATTTACTTATTATGATTTATGTTTTTTTTAACATAATTGACTATGGTCAAATCATGTTATCACTTATACTAATAAAATGCATTAATAATGATAGTAAATAAAATATAAGAATTTATTTAACCTCAATATTTATAATCAATTTTAGTCATGCACAACTATTTTTTCTTATTTCTAGACATATTTCTTAGGGGCCTTAAGATATAAGGACAAAACTTATTAGAACTAAATGACAAGTTCAACTAAACATTTGCTTCACATCTTTTACAAAGTTCATTCAAAAAATGCCCTCCATATATAAAATATGAAATCTGCACCAATTAATATTTAAAACTGGTTTTATCGTTTATTAATTTACATATAACATTTTCATTTTTGTATCTAACATTTTTGTTATAATTTTTTTGACGTATAATGCATTTCTTAGTTTTTTTCTTTTTCGTATTTTTTTCTTAGTCTCATACTGAAAATTAATAATTGATATCTTTTTAATTTGCTTTATACATTTTTAACTATTATTTATTTGTTTTTTTTTATCGATAAATGCAGAATATGATTCATAATATAGAGTCATCCAAGTCATATATCCAACTTCAACTTCACAATATATATATATATATATATATATATATATATATATATATATATATATATATATATATATATATATATATATATATATATATATATATATATATATACATATATATTAACTCATAGTCACTTGTAGTAACTCGTAGACAACTATAGTAACCCATAGTCACGTGTAGTAATACATAGACAACTCTGAATATATATATCCGTAATAACCCATAGTCACTTGTAGTAATCCGTAGTCAACTATAGTCACTCTGAAACCCTAGATCCGCTCTCTTCAACCTTCGCCCCGACCCTTCGATTCACAACGCCGTCAGACTCGTAGACTACTGATGTTGTTCTGAAAATCCTAAAATCACCCTTTTGAACCCGAGAGCCGCCAACAAACGAAGTCCAACCACCGTTAAGCCGTCCTCACCTCGTAAGCTATTAAACACACACCTACCATGGATTCACCCAGCCCTTGTCGCCGTCGAAAACGTGCAACAAACAGACCAATGTCGTTGAAACACATCGCCAACCCTTCCTTGCCGCCCCCTAACCACGTGCACAAAGGGTGATGCAATCGCCCCATCCCACCAGCCCTAGGAGAGTCGGGGACTGCAAGGCCACCAAGCAAAGCTCCTTCGGAATAGCCACTACCGCTGGTGACAGATATGTTGTTCTCCACCTCAAAACATCAAAAATTCAGATCTACAAAAGATACAACAAATGAAAAAAAAGGGAGTGAAGGGGAGATGTTGGGTGGCACAAAAAAAATATAGAACGAAAAGAAGAGAAAGAGAGAGAAGGGGAGGAGTTGGGTGGCGCAAAAGAGGAGAGAAAGGGGGAGAGAGAGAAATGAGAGAACGAGAGAATGAGAGAATCACGTGATATTTTATTAGGTATATTAAGGGTATTTTTGGGTTAAAAGAAAATGAAAGAATGTATGTCAAAATTTGTTTAGAACTAAGGATTTAGTTAAAATATTCTATTTGAGGTTGTCATTCACGTCTAATTAGGTTTGATTTGAGGGATGTCATGCATATTACCCCTATTTCTTATTTATATTTTTAATTTAACTTTCTTATTTTTAAACATTCTTTAATTAACTTGACATCTACAATGAAAAGTTCACCAATTTGAAAATCAAAAGTACATTAAGTTTTTAATACTCATGTAAACTTCTTTTTTTCATGAACGTTCACTTACATGTTTATGATATGTCACTGAAAAACTCTATTATGAGTTTTAAATGAAATAAATTTTCTTTAAAAAATTAAGAAAATAAATTGTGACTTCTGAAAGAAATTATAACATATGAAAAAATGATCATACTTTTAATATAACATAATATTAATATTATCGCTCGTATTATTAAATAGTAATTAGTTTGAGTTTACACTATTGCATTTTGTATCTGTGCAATTTACATAATATAAATTATGTAAGAATTAATTTAAAATTTGAAACTACTTTAGTTATCTAATGCTTCACTTAAAACAAGAGGATATATATATATATGCTTATAATATTAAGATCATTGCAAAACTCTTGAAATATAACTTTAAAGAAAAAACATTGTAGAAATTTAATGTCTTAAAAAAATAACTATAACGATTTTTTTAAACCTATTATAGTATATTAACATGTCCTTGACATTAAAATTATATTACTAAAAAGTAAGTCACATATATTCTCATTTATTACCTTATAATGTATTTAAGGTTTTTTTTTTTTTTTTTTTTTTTTAAATGATTGACTATCGTTAAATCATACTATCACTTATACTCATAAAATACATAAATAACGATAGTTAATGAAATTTAAGAATTTATTTAACCTCGATATTATAAAATCAATTTTAGTCATTCACTACCATTTGATATTATTTGTAGACATATTTCTTATATATTGGTTATCAGTATTTATTTTTATTTTTACTTTGTTATTTCTAAATAGTCCTTAATTAACTTGATAACGTTCACTTCCATGTTTATGATATGTCACTGAAAAACTCTAATATGAGTTTTATATGAAATACATTTTATTTAAGAATTTAAGAAAATAAACTTCGACTTTCAAAATAAATTATAATATATGAAAATATTATCATACTTTCAATATAACATAATATACATATTACTACTGGTATTAGTAAATAATAATAAGTTTGAGTTTACATTATTATATTTTCATATTTGTGGAATTTAGTTGCTAAAAATTATATGAGAACTAATTTAAAATTTGAAATTACATTAGGTATGTAATGGTTAACTTAATGATTTTGGAGTTGATCACTTTCACTTTCCATGTGTCCTACTTGAGTTACAAAGATGGCCTTTTGAGATATGATGGCATATTTTATGTGGGAGCTACTACACCTCAATAACGGATTCAGTGTCTCTTCTATTGGCCAGCAATGAAACTAATGGTTAAGTATTATGAACAACTTGCCAACTTTGCAAACATGAGAACACTCCTTACCCCGGGCTACTTCAAGCTTGGATGCACATCTCTATGAACTTAATTAATGATGGACTTCCAATATCTGAAGGGATGGATACAATTTGGGTGATCGTTGATAGGTTTTCGAAATGGGGGCAACTATTTTAAATCTCAACTTTTGCTTACTTGAATACTACCAAGTTGAAAACCACAATTGAGTACATATTTATAAGTTTTTTTCTTACTTTAATACCAAAATAAAAAGAAAAGTACAAAAATACCCTTTCATACAAAATATTAATTATATCAATTATTCTTTGAAATTACCTATTTGAAAACCAAATAAAAAAAAAGAAAAAAAAAAACTTCAAACACAAAAAACAACGGCCAAACAAACCCGAGCAAACCTCCGTCCACCCCTCCCACGCCGCCCGACGCCGCCGCCGCTCCAACCATCGCCGCCGCCGGACGCCGACGCCAAACACCGCCGAACGCCGCCCAACGTCGCCCAAAGCCGCCGCCGTCGTCGTCTTCGAATAGTAAGTAATATTTGTTTCGATTTTTTTTCTTTAATATTTATTTAAGATTTGATTGTTTGATATGGGTAATTAGGATTTGGTTGTATTAGGTTGGAATGATCGTTAATTAGTAATGGGTGCATCTGATTTCAGTCGATTTGAGCATTGATTTGAGATTCGTGGGTCGGTTCTTCGTTCACCATTTTCGACCTGTATATGTCGATTTTTGATGAATTTTCGACAGGTTGATGTCGAAAATTCATCAAAAATCGACATATAGGTGTCGAAAAGGTGAAATCTTGAAATTGGGATTTTGGTAATTCGACAGGTAGCTGTCGAAATTTGGATGAGTTTTCGACAGGTAGCTGTCGAACATTCAACCAATTTTCGACAGCTAGCTGTCGAATTCCCATGAATTTTCGACAGCTACCTGTCGAATTTGAACTGTGAATTTTTTTTGTTTTTTTTGTTTTTTTTTTTTTAATTTGTTTTCTTTCCTATTTTTATTTGCTTGTGTTTATATTATGTATATTAATTTTTATTTGTGTGTTATTTTGCAGTGGAAGAATCACGTGAACCTCGTATACCTCCGACTGTCTCGAACCGTAAGAAGAGGAAGGAATTATCCGATAGAGGCAAGGGCATAGCAGTCACGACCAAGAAAAAGACCACGACCAAGAAGAAGTCTGGAGAGGGTTCTTCGTCAACGAATCCGGTGCCGGCTCTACCTTCGACTGTAGAAGTTGGTGATTCGAGCAACGAACCGGTCCGAGGTCCCGAGATACCGGAATTGTACACAAAATTTGATAAGCACATTGCTTATCATATTGTGAACGGAAGGCCAAATCGCTTTGGTGATGTCCTTTGGGAACAATTTCTTACAATTGGCCACTATATTCTTGTTCACATGCCACCGACACAGCAAGTGATGACTCGATGGATACACATTGGCCACTGCTTTCATTAAACCCAAATCTCGATCTGTTACAATGCAATTAGGCCGAGGACAACTGGTCATGGCCTCCTTCAAACAACGCAACGCCCATTCAAAAATTTCCGTCTTTTCGTGATCCAAGTATGCAAAGGCAATTGAGAACGTCTTGTTGGTACAAGTAAAACCCACAATCTCAAGAAATGGGAGTCCGTAACGATTGGTCTTGTACGTGCAATCGATGACGAATACGTACGGATACGACTGTGCCAACTTAATGCATTTCGGGTGGATCCAAAACAAGTCGGTAATCGCATTCAACTCGTTCGATCTATGGTACGAGAGGTATTCATCTTCTTTCAACTTGACGAACAATGATTGCAATTGAGATCTCCCATCCAATTCACTGAAATTTAACTTGGAGATAGTATTGTAAACGTTCTTCATACCAGTTACATTAGACGGGTCCTTTTGCTTCAATGCTCTTAGAATTGCCCTTGGTTTCACCATTGCTTTCTTCATAGTGTGAACAAAGGAAACATCCTCCTTTGATAATCTTCCAGCATAAGAGTGTCCGTGCAAGTTTTCGAATAAGTTGTGGTTGTGAATACCACTATAAACATCCAATTTCCACTCAGCCTTTTCATTATCCTTGGATTCTTTTAACCCCTTCAATTTAAACGGACAATTGCATTTCTTTGAACCGGTGCTCCTTTTTCCCGGTCTTTGATCATCTTCACCTGGTACCTTCTTGCCAACATAATGGCCCCCACGCTCACAACGAACAATCACATACGGTGTCCTACGTCCTCTATCCCCGTCACTCGAACCCGCAATCATTATCACCATTCCAATTCTTTTACATACTTCACGAACCCATGCCAATAAAGCTTCTTTTGTTGGGAATTTTTCTGACGTGGTAAATGAATGGGTGCAATCGATCTACACAAAAGTGTCGAAAATATAAGACAAGTAAATTTGCAATATGAACAAAATTCGACACTTAGATGTCGAAAATGACTACATTTTTCGACACTTGAGTGTCGAAAATGACTACATTTTTCGACACTTGAGTGTCGAAAATGACTACAAAATTCGACACTTAAGTGTCGAATTTTGATACAATTTTCGACATTTAAGTGTCGAATTTTGTAGTCATTTTCGACACTTAAGTGTCGATAAATGTAGTCATTTTCGACACTTAGGTGTCGAAACTCAATACAATATTAATTGTCATCCATTTTCGACACATACATGTCGAAAATTAGGGAGATTTTCGACCTGTATGTGTCGAAAATGGATGACGAGTTTAAAAAAAAAAAACAATCAAAATCGATGTTTTAGCTCAAAAAATACATGAATACATACCTTAATGGGTTCTCCTTGCTCGTAAACTACCATTCTATTGTCATTTGACGCCATTTTGCAAGTTGTGTAAGGTTTTGATTTCTTTTGTTTTGAGGTTTTTTAGGAGGGTTTTTGGGGAGGGAGAAGAAGGAGGTGGAGGAGGAGGTGAGGGGTTTGCGAGTGAGGAGGGAAATGTTTTTTTTAGGGTTTTTGATTATTTGGTATTTAAGAAAGAAAAATAGTGTTTGTAATTTTTTTTTGGTTTTAATTTTCATTAAGGGCATTAAAATAATTTACAATTAATTATTTATTTTTTATTTTTTTGGTATTCAACTAAGCAAAATTCAGTATTTGAAATAGTGATCCCCTTTCGAAATATGAACATTTCATTCATTTGCATCATCCACAACTTGTACACATTTTTTTAGATACCATTTACAAATTGCATGGTTTACCTGCCACTGTTGTTTCTGACAGTGATCACATTTTTACCAGCAACTCTTGAAGATGTTGGGTGTTCAGCAATAGCTTAGCACCGCCTATCACCCACAGACAGACGGCCAAACGGAGCGCATCAACCAATGTTTGGAGTCCGACCTCCGATGCTTGTGCAGCTCCAATCCTAAATTGTGGCACCGTTGGCTTCCTCTTACACTACAACATTTATCGCTTTATACGACGGATAAACAGCGTCTAGAAAAGTGAAAAACCGTCAGGAAACCGTCGAGAAAAAAAGCGTCGTATATACTTTTACATGTAAAAAAAAACGTCAAGAAAAGGTTTTTATGACGCTTAAAAACCGTCAGGAATAGTTTTGGGATTATTTTATTTTATTATTATTAATTATTTTTTGGCTCGGATACCTGTTCATTGTCCACTCACTGTACAGTGTAGTAATTTAATGTTAAATCATGTAAATTGTGCTAAAAGGTCTAACATGCTTAAACATGAATTATATTATTTATACATTGTAAAAGCATGAATTCTTCTTTACAGAGTACTAGATGCCAAACTTCCATTTGTAGTTAAATTTACATAATTCCAAATATTAGAATAAAAAATCTAAAAATTAATTGCGTCAGCCTCTCGTTTCACATATATCCTCTTGCGACCAAACACGTGCTAAAAATATCCAACTTGGAACTTGATAGGATGCATTTGATCAATAAAAACTTAATACTTGTCTGGAAAATTATAATTCCCTGCAAAATAAAAAGGTCTTGTTCAATAAAGCTACACCCAAAATAATTTACATATATCAGCAAATTGACGAGATCTTATTCTCTACTTAACTGTCTCCAGTTTATCTCGAACTTTAATATATAATAAGATCATCATTATTTTAATTGAATCTTGAAAGATAAGCAATTAAGAAATTCGACTTGGAGATTAAGAGTTAACCTCAACAAGAACTAATGTGGACATACATACATCACTTTGTGGTCATTCGCCTACAAATTAAATGAATCATAAGATTAGAAAGACAAAACTTGAATAATTGGTCATTTAAACAACTGAAAAGAAAGTAAATGATACATACAACCATAGCTCCTAGACAACCAGTTTTGCTCCATGGACCAACCTCAGCTGCCACAAAAAAAAAAAACTAATCAGTTCACCTCGACCATTGGAAAGTTCACAGGTATTTCATAATTCAACGGATATAAAAGGGTACCTTAAAGAAAAGCCAGAAGATCAGTCAACTGCGAGAACATAAAAACATGATTATTTATTCAAGCAATCTATTCTTAATATAACAGTCTAATGAAGTAATGACCAAGCACTAAATTTGATAACAAATATCTCATTTTAGTAGTGTGAAATTGTAAAAAAGTTCCAAATGCAAGTTGACCTCTCTGGAAAAGACAGAGATAAAAAAGAATAAGAAAAAGTTAAACATAACATTTATACAGTCTTCCTAGCATCAAGAAAGTAGCAACACAGTCAACTTACTCCGCAAGAAAAAAGCTTCTAAGTTGACTGTACAAATTTGTCTGTGTTAAATTATTACTAGTAGCATAAATTCAAAATAGTTGGCACTCCAATTTCACCGTTGCAATAGTAAGGAAAGGGGATTAGATTTTTGGAAACAAATTCAACATCACTCCGGTGATTCCCAAATTAGCAGCGAGAATTGAGTTAGCAATGACAATGACTCCGGCGGCGTATACATCAGTGATTCGGCCGTCTCCGTGCCGGTGGCGGTTGTTGCGGCGGTGGCGTGGACAAAATTGAAAAAGCCCTAAATTTTTTTGAAAGGAAGTACATTTGTTTTTTTTTAATTAATTCACGTTTTATTAAGTTTTATCTGACATATTTTATTCGTAAATTAATAGTTGAAAACGGTCGACAATATCTTTATACTTGATGGCTTTTATCCGTCGGCAACTAGTTTAAAACCGCCAAGAATAGGATTATATACGACGGTTTTGGAACCGTTGAGAAAATAAAGGGTCGTAAAAAGCCTAAAATGTTGTAGCGTAATACGGAGTGGTGGTACAATACAAATTTCCACACTGCCACTCCATTCGAAGTTTTGTTTGGTTACAGACCACCCCAGCTTGCCTTTGGTCCTTACCTTCAAACTTCTGTCCAAGGTGTGGAATATCGATATCTCATTGTCAATCGTCAAACTCTTCAGCGTGATCTCAAATTGTGCCTCCAACAGGCGCAAAATTGTATGAAGAAAATGGATGACAAGCGTCATAGTATACGGTAATTTCAGGTCAACGGTTGGGTCTATCTCAAGCTCAAACCTTACAGACAGTCTACTCTTCATAAAAGCAAGATGTGGAAGCTCAGTCCCAAATTCGCGGGGGCCTTCCAGATTCTTGCCCGTATTGGTCAAGTTGCATATCGTCTCGCCCTCCCTCCTACCACTTATGTTCACCCAGACTTTCACGTCTCGTTACTCAAGCACCACGTGTGCCGCTCGTGTTTCTTCATCTTTCCCTCAGCTCGACACTACCGACAAGGTTCTTCCTCAGCATGTCAAGATTCTTGCTCGCCGTATCGTGAAGCGCAATAATGCCGCCGTCACCTAGCTCCTCTTGCGTTGGTCCCACATCCCTGGCGATGAATCCACATAGGAGGATTATGATCACATCACCACCACCTTTACTTTTATGTTGGCTTCAGCGCAAGCCAACTTTTCGGGGGGGGGGGGGGGGGGGGGGGGGGTAGGGGTGGTAAATGTTATATTACGCCGGGGTTTTAAATTCAAAAGAATGAGAAGTGTTTGTATTTTAAAGACGCACCATAGCACTTAATAGCACGGTGTGCTTTTCTATAATAAGTAGCAGGGCGTAGTTTAGGTTAAGTAAGGACGATGTCGTTTCAATAACCCGTAAAACAGTAAGTAGGGTTAGTTAAAGTTAGTTACGTGTTTAGCCTTTAATGACACATGAAATCCTATAAAAACGTGTGTAATTGAAGAAGGAAGTGTGCTATTTTCCATTTGGATTTTCTTAGTTTCAGATTTTCAGCTTGTTTATGTGCTTTCCTTCTCACATGCGCACGAGCAATGCCCAACGTCCTACCCTTCGGGTTGATCAATCGAGTACCTCGGAGCGTCGCCGGCGAGTTCAGTCATCTGAGAAGGTGAGAAATAGTTTGCGGCGTAACAGTGGCCTCAGAAAAAGAAGAATTCTACGTTTTGATTTTTTTACGAGAAAACTGGACAGAGACAGAACAATGATAGTAGGGTTTTTACGAGAATATTTACCTATTCTTTGTAACCTGAAACACGTTCAGTCAGAAACGTGTTTCCTTCATTTATCTGAACTAGGCAGGTGCACGTGCGTTGCACGTGTTGTGTTACTTTGATTATTTTTTGACAAACATAAAAGTTTTATTGCATCAGAGGCCCTTCTTAAATCAAAGTTTGGCTTAACAGAAAAGAGTACCCCTATTGTTTACTATCTTTTTTTATTGCTGAAAAAAAAAAATTGATAAGAGGAGATTATACGAAGGGGCCTCGTTAAAACCATGTTATGCTACAAGGAAAGAGTACCCTTTATTTTCTACGACATTTATGAATACCTCCATAAAATTTACAGTTGTGATATTATCTTTGTGAGATCTATCTTTGCTAAGCCATCTGCTACCATGTTTTTTTTTCTGTGAATGTGAATTAGCCTCCAATTATCCTTTAGTTGTAGATGAATTTCTTCGATAAGATATTTATTCTCCCATGACATACCTCTTTAATAAGTTAGTACCCCTATTGTCTTATATTTACAACACAACTTTCTAGGAAAATTACAAACTCTTACTAATTACGATTCAATTAAACTATTCATTTGTATTTTTGAACTTTTCCATTAGAATCTTTCAAGAAATTCGACTTTCTATAACTATATTGATTTTTTTACGATTTAGTACGATTGATCCAGCCCGGTATCGCTTGATAGATCCAATAAAGACCAAAGGCCCAAACGAGGTCAAAAGGCCCCATTAAGCCCATTAAGAGGAGGAAGACTCGGAGGACATGGAGTAGAAACGAAGGGGGAGAAACACAAATAAAACTAAAGAGAGAAACGGAAAAGCAAGAAAGAAAAGTATTTACCTGGATGAAAGGGAGGAACCGGAGGAAGGGAAAAGCAATTTTCTCACGCCGGAGAAGGGAAGAGGAAAAAGAAGAAGGGCTGAAGGAGGAGTGAAAGGAGAGGAATGGGAAGGACCCCTTTTTATAGTCAGGGTGCGGGATTTGAAGAGACCCGCCTGCACTGCATTAATGGTGAGAGGACAGCGCAGGCGGCGCTTCGACTTCCGAACAAAAAAAAAAATAAAAAAAATAAAAAAAAAAGAGAAAAACGGTTTTAATTAAATAGATTAGTAAATTCAGATATTTAATTACTCGGAATTTGTACGGTTTTTTCTGCTACGGAATGTGAAACGAGGCACGTTATTCGAAGCAGTGCAATTGATTATGCTGAGAAGCGGGTCGCTAGAGCGGGATACACGCTGTCTCTCGCAAAGGAGCGGACTCGCAACCACTAGCATCAAGTCGCAAGTAACCGCGAGTGGGAGACTAGTTGATCTAGCCCGGTATCGCTTGATAGATCCAATAAAGACCAAAAGCCCAAACGAGGTCAAAAGGCCCCATTAAGCCCATTAACGGAAGAGGGCCCATCAAACAACTATTCGGTAGGCGAGAGGGACCACGCAACGGGTCGCGAGCAGCCCGCGAGCGAGAGGTCTCTCACTGTCTCGCTCTCTCGCCAAGCATCTCGCCGCCCACCGGGGATGATCATTGCTGCACATGGGGGAATTTAATGCACGTCCAATCCACTGACAAGAGCAGAGGAATGTCGTTTCGGCCCCTACTTTTTACACCTGCAGCCGCCAATGAGATGACAAATTAAACTGAATTGAAAGTAATTTGGGGTCCGGACGCATAATTACCGCGATGGGACAGGTAAATTAAATTGAAGAATATTTGGCGTCCGTCCCTTTATGTAGTATAAATAAGGACAGTAAGTACAGGTAAAAAACACGACAAATATAATCATATACCTAAATTACGCACATAAACATAATATCTTCTTCAGAAAGTTACTAACTTGGCCGTCGGAGTGCTAACTCCGGCCTAAGTCCGGTTCTTTTCCTTCTTGTAGGTTTACCGTGGTCCCCGATCCAAGTTCAAGCCTACTTACTCTTTAAACCAGCCAACCACGAATCCAGTCGGATCAAATGGCGCCGTCTGTGGGAAACCGTTGAGCAAAGTTGTGGCAACGTTTTCCTTTAAAACACCTTTATCTGTTTTCCTTTAATCAATATACATATATCAATGGCCTCGTTTCCCAGCATAGTGAGAGACCTCAGTAGTCAGATGGAGTCCGAGGCAACCCCAGCCCCGCCGGAGCACCAACCAGTCGTCGGAGAGGCCTCTACCACGAGAGAGGAGATGCCTCAAGCAACCGGCATTACGGAAGGTAGCTCTATGGTCTCCATGACGATGGAAAACCTGCAGGCACTCTTGGCGAGCGCTGTCCAGGAGGGCTCTGCTCGCGCACCAAAGGAGCCCGAGGCAGCGTCGCCCAAAAGAAGAATGGAGATGGTGGGGCGAGGGGGCGAGGGGCCCGGCCGCACGAGTTCCTCGCTCGGTACATTAAGCCCTTTCGCAGCCAGCGTTCTGGAAGACGACCTGCCGCACTCATTTCGACCTGTCACTTATGAATATCTGGGAACCACCGACCCTTTCGAGCATCTCTGTCGCTTCAATAACACTTCGGAGTTGCACCGATTCACTGAGGGAGTAAAATGTCGAGTCTTCGCGACTACGCTGGCGGGAGCCGCGCAAACTTGGTTCAGTCAGCTGCCTGCCGGCACGATTGGCGGTTTCGACCAGCTAAGCGCCTGTTTTATGGATCACTTCGCTAGCTCAAAGAAACAGAAAAGGAGCACCTTGACGCTGTTCGCGGTCAAGCAGAGGGAGGGAGAATATCTACGGAGTTTTATCAAACGTTTCATCTCGGCCACCTTGGAAGTACCAATCACCTCGGAGGAGGTCTTGATCAGTGCTCTCGCTCAAGGGCTGCGGGCCGGCGATTTCTTTACCTCGCTCTCGAAAAAGCCCCCCGCATCTTTCAATTCTCTACTGAAAAAGGCCGAGCGGTACATGAACGCCGAGGAAGCAGTGCATAATAAATTTGGCGAAGCCAAAAGCAACCACTAGGCGAGAAGGGAAAGGAAGGAGGATAGAATGCAGAGACCGACTCAACTCGCGAGAAGGGAGGTGCAGAACGAGAGAAAGATAGGACCTCGTTTTGACAGCTACACAACGCTAGTCGCGCAACCGGGAGAAATATTGTTGGCCATAGAAAATAACCCAAAGTTAAAGTGGCCTCGCACGTATGCAGAAGCACCGAAGAGAAGCCCCACACTGGGAAGTTTCTGTCGTTTTCATAATGATTATGGCCACACCACCAATGAATTCCAACACCTTCGTGATGAAATCGAGAGGCTCATACGTACAAGGAATCTGCCAGAATTTGTGAAAGAAGGGAACCAGCGCCCGCAGCAAGCCCCCGCTCGACGCGCGAACGAGCCTCGCAAGCCTGAATTGGGAAGGGAGAAGCAGAACGAGAGGAAGGACCAAGTGGCGCCCGCCAACTTCATCAGCATGATTTTGGGAGGACCCTCAGGGGGAGATTCCAATAGGGCCCGACGAGCGCATCTGAGGCAGTTGCGAGAAACTGAGGAGTTATTTGGAGAAATAGAGGAAGCAGATCGGGCGAGTCGTGCACACCTCCGACGCTTGTACGAGATGGAAGCTCAGCTCGAGGAGGTGCAAAGAATTTCCTATGTTCCACCCATTATTTTTGGTCCGCATGACGAAGAAGGAATCAGACAACCGCATTCTGATGCCCTGGTGATTACTGCCATGGTCGCAAATTTTGATATCGCAAGGATTCTGGTGGACACTGGCAGTTCCGCTGATGTTATCTACTACGACTGCTTCAAGAAGATGAATATGGATTTTGAATTAAAATACGTAGAGACCAACTTGGTCGGGTTCTCAGGAGAGTTGATTCGGTCAGTCGGAGAGGTATGCCTACCCATTTCGCTAGGACTGGAGCAGGCACGAGCCACGCGTTCCGTAAAGTTTTTAGTGCTGGATGCGCCCTCTACCTACAACATCATATTGGGGCGTCCCTCCATGAATTCATTCCAGGCGGTAGTCTCAACTTACCATATGAAGCTAAAATTCCCCGTTCTGGATCAGATTGGGGAAGTCCGAGGGGATCAAGAGACCTCGAGGAGGTGCTATTATGACGCATTAAGAAGAATAGAAAACATAGATACTATTCGCACTGTCAACCCGGGCAGCTGGGAGGAGGACCGAATGCCGGAAATAGACCCTGCAAAAGAAGAAGCCCACGTAAAGCCGATGGAGGAGTTGATGGTAATTCAACTCTGCGAGAAGGATGCCTCTCGCACCACCCGCATAGGTGGCGTGTTAGACGCTGACATGTCTCAACAGCTGACAGAATTTCTGAAGCAGAATCAGGATGTGTTCGCATTCACTCCAGCAGATCTCGGGAGTATCGACGAACAGCTCGTGGTGCATAGACTAAACGTTAAGCAGAATGCGAAACCAGTTAAGAAAAAGCGTCGACATTTTGGAGCAGAGAAAGACAAAATTATACATGAAGAAGTACAGAAGTTGTTAGCAGCGGGACAGATCCGGGAGATTCGTTTTCCTACTTGGCTGTCCAATGCTGTTTTAGTCAAGAAGGGCGAGGGAAAGTGGCGAATGTGCATTGACTTCAGGGATCTCAACAAAGCATGTCCCAAGGACTACTATCCTCTGCCGCGAATCGACCAGCTCGTAGATTCAACCGCCGGTTGCGAGATGCTGAGTATGATGGACGCCTCACAAGGATACCATCAGATTCCGTTGTGCCTTGGGGACCAGCCCAAGGTGAGCTTCATCACCTCCACTGGAACCTATTGCTACACGGTAATGCCTTTTGGGCTTAAAAACGCGGGAGCCACGTACCAGAGGCTAGTAGACAAGATGTTCAGAGACCAACTCGGGAGGAACATGGAGATATACGTGGATGATATGTTGGTGAAAAGTCAAAAGGCGACCACTCATTTAGAAGATTTGAAGGAAACATTCGGCACGCTCCGACGCTACGGCATGAAGCTTAACCCCAATAAGTGTGCTTTCGGGGTGAAAACGGGAAAATTCCTGGGTTACATGGTAACTGAAAGAGGAGTGGAAGTGAATCCGGAGAAAGTGCAGGCGATTTTGGATATGGAGGCACCACGTAATATTAAGGAGGTCCAGATGCTGGCGTGAAGAATAACAGCTCTGAGTAGATTCATATCTAAGGCGGGAGAGGCTAGTCACCCTTTCTTCAAAATACTAAGAAAGGGGACTCAATTTGAGTGGACCGAAGAATCAGGGAAGGCTTTCGAGCAGCTCAAAAACCTTCTCGCTCGTCTCCCGCTGTTAGCAAAGCCTGCGGCAGGAGAAAAGCTTTATGTATATCTAGCAGTGGGCGAGTTCGCGGTCAGCTCAGTCTTAGCCCGAGAGGAGGAGGGAGTGCAGAGCCCAATATATTATGCGAGTAAACTCTTGCGAGGGGCTGAGCTGAGGTACTCCGAGATAGAAAAAATGGGTCTGGCACTAGTGACGACAGCACGAAAGCTAAGACCGTACTTTCTTTCGCACGCAATAGTTGTCCGGACTAACCACCCTATGAAAACAGTGATGGGACGGATGGAAGTCTCGGGAAGAATGGTTAAATGGGCAGTAGAGATGGGGCAGTTCGATATCATCTACGAGCCACGAATCGCCATAAAAGGGCAAGCTCTAGCGGATTTTCTGCAGGAAACAACGAGACCAGATGAGCAAGGGATATGGAGGGTGTTCGTCGACGGTTCGGCGAATGCATCAGGAAGCGGGGTAGGAGTGGTGCTAACAGAGGCTGGCGAGGAATTGGAGTACGCGATCAAGTTGCCTTTCAGAGCCTCAAATAACGAAGCAGAGTATGAAGCAGTTATACATGGGATGAAGCTGGTATCTTCAGCCGGAGGCAGAAAGTTAAGCATATTTTCGGATTCACAGCTAGTAGTACAGCAAGTAAAAGGCGAATTCGAGATAAAAAACGAACGAATGATGGCTTATTGCGAGATAGTGCGATCGATGATGAGCGAGTTCGAATTTTGCGAGCTAGCTCAAATACCCCGAGAGGAGAACCAACATGCCGATTTTCTGGCAAAAATAGGAAGCATGGCGGTAGGATACGAGTCAAGAAAAATACAGTTGCTAGTGGGGGAGCCATGTCGCGTGGGCGAGGAGCGGGTTTCGACAGTGACAAGCGGGGAAGATTGGCGCACGGAGATAAGGGCGTGTCTGCAAGGAAAAGTGCTAGCGAGGGGCCACGCGCAGAAGGTCCTGGAACAGCGAGCAAGCAATTTCTGCTTAATCGGGGATATACTTTACAAAAGAGGATACACTAGGCCACACCTAAGATGCCTATCTCTGGAGGAGGGCCGTTACGTGCTGCGCGAGATTCACCAAGGATGCTGCGGGGACCGTGCAGGAGGTAGAGCGTTGGTCTCGCGGGTGCTAAGGGCAGGATATTTTTGGCCCACCTTGAGAAAGGACGCGGGGGAGTTCGTAAAGAGATTTGATAAGTGCCAAAGGCATGGCCCGCTGATTCACACGCCGGGAGAGGATATGACGATAATAACTTCCCCTTGTCCCTTTGCGCAATGGGGAATAGATATTGTGGGCCCCATGTCGCTGGCGAAGGGGCAAAGAAAATTCTTAATAGTTGTTGTAGATTACTTCTCCAAGTGGGTGGAGGCGGTGGCAGTGGCCAGGATAACGGATACTGAGGTCATGAAATTCATATGGAAAAATATCTGCTGCCGATATGGGTTGCCTAGGGATCTCATTTCGGATAATGGAACACAGTTTAACTCAGCCAAGATACAAGGATGGTGCGCAGGTCTGGGTATCAAGCAGAGATTTGCAGCCGTGGCTCACCCGCAAGCGAACGGACAAGTCGAGGTGATTAATCGGGTACTGTTAGAAGGAATCAAGAAAAGTCTGGAAGGGGCGAAAGGAAATTGGGTTGAGGAGTTGCACGCGGTACTATGGGGATATCGAACATCGCCAAAAGAGGCAACCGGAGAAAGTCCGTTCTCATTGGTGTACGGGTCAGAAGCTGTCATACCGGTAGAGGTAGGAATGCCGTCGAGCAGAATTATGAATTTTCAGGAAACAGCTAACAGCATGCGCTTGCGCGAGGAGCTGGAGTTGGTAATGGAAAAGCAACAAAGCGCGAGAGGAAGAATGGAGCTCAGCAAAACTAAAATTAAGGTAGCCTATGACAAGAAAGTAAGGTAGAGAGTCTTTCAAGTGGGGGACTTGGTCCTAAGGCAGGCGGATGCACTCAAAGCAGTGGGAAAGCTAATGGAGAAATGGGAGGGCCCATACAAGGTGGTAGCGGTGCTCGCAGGAGGAGCTTACAGGTTGGAAGATATGGAGGGAGCAAGCCTAGCTCGCGCATGGAACGTTTGTCATCTGAATAAGTACTATACATAATATGATTGTACTATAATATTTTGTATTATAGGAATAGGCCATTTTTTGATCGTTTATCCCGTCTAGCTGGGGGATGAACCATATTCCCTGAGTAAGCAGAAGCAGTAATGGGAAACGGCCTCTTTTGGAAAAACTTGACTTAAAAGTTCTCAAAATAAATTGCGTGCACATAAACAAAAAGTGCGAGCTAAAGATTATAATTATGAGAAGCTTTATGCGAAAGTTGCGATCGAAATTTGAATCGAGCTAGAGAGCGAGAAATGAAGTAAAAACGAAAGTTGCGGGCATAATTTGCATCGAACAAATCCCGCTAGAGAGTACGAAAAAGAAAGAGTTATTTGCAATACGAAAGTTGCGAGCGAAAGTTGCACCTTGCTGGAGAGCGAGAAAAGAAAGTTAGAAATATTTGAAATATTTCCAATACGAAATTGGCGAGCAAAGATTTGCAGCCATGAAAATCTCGCTAGAAAGCGAGAAAGGAAGTTAGAAATTATTGGAATATTTCCAATACGAAGTTTGCGAGCAAAGATTTGCATCGAGCAAATCTCGCTAGAAAGCGGGAAAGAAAGTTAGAAATATTTGGAATATTTCCAATACGAAATTGGCGAGCAAAGATTTGCATCGAGCAAATCTCGCTAGAAAGCGAGACAGAAAGTTAGAAAATATTTGGAATATTTCCAATATGAAATTTGCGAGCAAAGATTTGCATCGAGCAAATCTCGCTAGAAAGCGAGACAGAAAGTTAGAAATTATTGGAATATTTCCAATACGAAGTTTGCGAGCAAGGATTTGTATCGAGCAAATCTCGCTAGAAACCGAAAAACATAAATTATTGGAATATGCGTCGAGCAGAACCCGCTCGAAAGTACAAAACGAAGTGCGCGAATGAAAGAAGTCATAATAGAACTCAAAAGCATGAAATATAAAAAAAAGAACGTAACAGAATAAACTCAAAACGATAGATAATAAGAGTAACCAAATAAAAACATTGTTCAGAAAAGCAAATTGTTCAAAGTTGTTGCGAATAAAGAGAAAAATATAAAAGCCTCAGGAGGGAGGAATATCAGGAAGGGTAGAAGCGGAACATGTTGGGTCCAGGCGAGCCATATTAGAGGGGGCTTGTGCGGCGTACTTGTTCAATTCTGCGAGAATTCTGTCGAGCACGCCAGCCCACCAGGCGTGGTCCACAGGTTCGGTAGGATCTCCCTCCCAGCCGGGGATCTCATCACCCAGCAAGTCAAGGATGGCGCTGATATCCTCCGAAGGATCATCAAGATTGTGACGGGCCGCATACATACGGATGCCCCGGTCCATGAAGCCCATACCTATTGGCGCCGCGGCATTAGCAAAATGCGCGGACGAGGGATACTTGCGGGTCAGGCCCTCGCGATACGCTCGTAGGAAGTCTTGCCCATCTATCGAGCACAGATGATCGTACAGGCTCCTCGCACGCTCCAGTGCGACAGTCCTCATACATTCCGCCTCTACCATCTCCTGTTTCTGCCGTGAAATAGCGATCAATTGCTCCTTTTCGGCGTGAAGGCGAGCGGCCTTGCTCTCAAGAGAGGACTTCATCGCGTTATACTTCTCATTAGCTAGGCGAGCAGTCTCATCTTTCTCATTGGCCAGCTCGCGGACCATGTCTTGCAGGCGGGTGACCTCGTTGGCCTTCTCGCTCGCTAACCTTTTCATGAAGGCAAGCTCTTCGGCCTGGCGAGTAGGGTCTGTCGAGCCAAGACCATGGGCGAGAAGCACATTGATCTGAAACGGTATATGAAGCAAGTCGTGAATATAAATATGCTAGATGCAAGATTAAGATAAAATTGCACTTACTTGGGAGCAATGGAATAGCAGTCGGGAATATTGCTGCTCGTGGGACATACGCTCGAGCGCCTGCGCATCCTCCGCAAGCTTCAGCTTGTTGAAATGTCAGGATAGCTCGTCGAGACTGCGGTCAGGCGAGAGGGACGATAGGTAGCCCTTGTCATCTGCACGATATCGCTTGGACATCGTAGAAGTATGTTCCCCACTGGCGTCTCGCTTATGGCGACCGACGTCATAGTGCACCTGCTCCAGCGAGCGAAAAGAATCATGGGCCTCTTGGTTATCGGCATTTTCGCTACCGAGATCGATAACGGGTTGCCAAACAACGGATGGGGGAGGAGCAGTGGGGGTCTCTCGCCGTGGCTCCAGGCGAGAGCCTGACCCTGTCGCCGCGCTAGTGGCTGCCTTACAAGGAGAGGGTGTGCGATCAGGAGGGTCATGGCTCGTGGACTCAGATGGCGTGCGGGAGGACTGGGCGCGCTGCTTGGCGAGAGCCGCCTTCATAGCTTCTCGAATCATCTCGCCTGATGAAAAACACATGGCAAACAGGCAGCAATGGTTGATAATTATTTAATGTGGAATAAATCAAAATAATAACAAAATATGGAAATTATCCCTAATAAGTACCCAGCGGGCAAGGGTCAGACGAGGACATATCCCACAGTCCAGCACGGGCAAAAAGAGAGGGGCTAGCTACTATCTTTTCAACATCCCACAATTGGGGGGGTGCGAGCAGTCAACCGAGAGAGTACCTCCAAGCAGTCGGGAGACACCCCAACAGGGTGAGGGGCTGTCTCAACATATGACGGATCAAAGCCCCAAGAAGTGGGCGAACGAATAAATAAAAAACGCTTGGGCCAATTATGTACCTTGTTAGTCAAACCCTTAAAAAGACCTACGCCAGGGCGAGCTGTAAGATGAAAAAAGCCAGAAGGAGATCGATTCACCTTGAAGGCAGAATGGAACAGCTCGCCGGAGGGAGTTACGGAGGCCTCGGCGCAGATGATGAAAAAGGCTGACATAAGCTTAATAGAATTAGGAAGAAATTGGTTGATGGGCACGCGAAATTTTCGTGCCACATCTAAGAAAAAGGGGTGAACGGGCAGCGATAAGCCCGAGAGCAATTGGTCAATATGCCAGGTCATGTAGCCAGGAGGAGGGTGAAGGGAGTCTTGCGAGGGGGAAGGAAGAGCTAAATCGTAGGAAACGTCTGTCCCTTGACGCTCGAGTAGGTCGCCAATATCGTCGGGGTTAAGAATCGAATGTTGAGGGTTGGTCAAAATGCAAACGGAGGGTTCCCTCACTTTCGGAACCCTGACAACCCCTTTCTCTCCGCCAGAGGGGGAGGTTGCATCATCCCCCCCTTTACGTCGCGAGAGGAGGGGGGCTTTGCCTTTCTCCTTCTTCTGGCAAGCAGAGGTGGCCGGTGGGCCTCGGGCTTTGGAAAACCACGGCCCTCTTCTTGGGCCTATTTTTCTGTTCCGACGGAGGTCCGAGGCGAATTACAGGGGTACGAATCTCCCCGGAGGAAGATGAGGAAGACTCGGAGGACATGGAGTAGAAACGAAGGGGGAGAAACACAAATAAAACTAAAGAGAGAAACGGAAAAGCAAGAAAGAAAAGTATTTACCTGGATGAAAGGGAGGAACCGGAGGAAGGGAAAAACAATTTTCTCACGCCGGAGAAGGGAAGAGGAAAAAGAAGAAGGGCTGAAGGAGGAGTGAAAGGAGAGGAATGGGAAGGACCCCTTTTTATAGTCAGGGTGCGGGATTTGAAGAGACCCGCCTGCACTGCATTAATGGTGAGAGGACAGCGCAGGCGGCGCTTCGACTTCCGAACAAAAAAAAAAAAAAAAAAAAAAAAAAAAAAAAGAGAAAAACGGTTTTAATTAAATAGATTAGTAAATTCAGATATTTAATTACTCGAAATTTGTACGGTTTTTTCTACTACGGAATGTGAAACGAGGCACGTTATTCGAAGCAGTGCAATTGATTATGCTGAGAAGCGGGTCGCTAGAGCGGGATACACGCTGTCTCTCGCAAAGGAGCGGACTCGCAACCACTAGCATCAAGTCGCAAGTAACCGCGAGTGGGGGACTAGTTGATCCAGCCCGGTATCGCTTGATAGATCCAATAAAGACCAAAGGCCCAAACGAGGTCAAAAGGCCCCATTAAGCCCATTAACGGAAGAGGGCCCATCAAACAACTATTCGGTAGGCGAGAGGGACCACGCAACGGGTCGCGAGCAGTCCGCGAGCGAGAGGTCTCTCGCTGTCTCGCTCTCTCGCCAAGCATCTCGCCGCCCACCGGGGATGATCATTGCTGCACATGGGGGAATTTAATGCACGTCCAATCCACTGACAAGAGCAGAGGAATGTCGTTTCGGCCCCTACTTTTTACACCTGCAGCCGCCAATGAGATGACAAATTAAACTGAATTGAAAGTAATTTGGGGTCCGGACGCATAATTACCGCGATGGGACAGGTAAATTAAATTGAAGAATATTTGGCGTCCGTCCCTTTATGTAGTATAAATAAGGACAGTAAGTACAGGTAAAAAACACGACAAATATAATCATATACCTAAATTACGCACATAAACATAATATCTTCTTCAGAAAGTTACTGACTTGGCCGTCGGAGTGCTAACTCTGGCCTAAGTCCGGTTCTTTTCCTTCTTGTAGGTTTACCGTGGTCCCCGATCCAAGTTCAAGCCTACTTACTCTTTAAACCAGCCCACCACGAATCCAGTCGGATCAACGATTTTCTACGAATTTTACGATTCAATTGATTTTTAGGATTCAAAATGTATATATATTAAAATAAATTAGATTTGATATAATTCTATCTAATTTTTTCGATTTATTGTGATTTTATACAATTCAATTGATTTTTATGATTCAAAATGTATCTTATTTTTTATGTTAAGATTTTAACATCTTGATTGAGAAATTTAAATAACATTTTAGGGCCGAACAATAATTTTTTTACTAAAATACCTAATAAAAGAATGTAACTAATATAAAACCGACATTCACCATAAATCAACCATTCACCATTCAGCTAAAACAAATTTGATTACCAACAAAATAGCATAGGACCTGTTTAAAAGTTGGAAAAAACACAGGATGCCGAATTGAATAAACCAAAAGAAGAGAACTAAATCATTAATACAAAGGTTGATATGGTAAATAAAATTTTACATCTTCTTTCTTTTTGCTTTTTTTTTTTTTCTTTTTTCTCATTTTCAAAAAATCCTCAATAACTGAAATAGCCGATGGTAACAGGTCAGTTCTGGGCCGGGTTTGCCAAAACCTGAGACCCAACCCGTGAAAAATGTATAAAACCCAGACCCGCCCAAACCCGGTTCAGCTTAGACCCAAACCCGCCCTAACCCATACCCGAATTAAACGATTCTGACCCGTCAGATCCGCTAGACCCGTTAACATAAAAAAAAAAATTTATTTTTTAATTTTCATAATATTTTGCTTTTATATTTTACCAAAGTAATCTAAAACTTATAATACAATATTTTAAAATACTTCCACAAGTGATATAAAGTGATCAATAATAAAATTATATAATATGTTTAAATTTTACGATAAGTAAAGTTCAAAAGGCTAGACAACTAGCGGTGGTCGACAAATGATAGATTTTACTTACGAGAAATGAGATTCAAAAAAATGAAATGGTGAAAAATGGATAAATGAGAATAGACACGATGAAAATTGAAAGTTTGATAAATGAAATCATAAATTAATTTGTATATATAGATTAATTATAAAATATAATATATTTATACGGGTCGGTTCTGGGTCGGTTCCAATAAGACCCAGATACCGACCCAGAATCATCCGGTTCTAGAAACTTAAACCCATTACCGGACCCAAAACCATTTACACAGATCCGCCCCAAACGGGTCAGTTCCAGGTTTAAGACCCGACAAACCTGTATCAATTGCCATCCCTAAATAGCCTTATAACGAAAATAGCCTCATGTTCGAAGGCTCCTCCATGAACACCAAGTAAATCGCCAACCTGTAAGCACAAATATATGCATAAGTCATGTGAAAATGTTATGCGCTTCTAAGTGAGGCCGTACAGAAAATAAAATAACTCTCGCCTCATCTACAAAAATAACTACATGAGCCGCTAAAAGAGAATAGTTCCCTTACAACTTACAAGTTCTTTATCATTAATATATATATATATATATATATATATATATATATATTGATAACCTCCGAAGAATGTAAGTAAGAAGGAAGTTTTAATACATATATTAAATAGTTGATTCCGCCGGAGATATTATTTTGGCAACCTATATTGTAACATATTCCCATGAGTTGTATTGCTATATATTGACTTGAAATGTGTTTCTCAACAACTTTTTGAGGGTGTATCGAACCTTGATGTTCATCATAATGAGAAGAGTTATGTTGAATTTGTGTTACGATTCTACGCATCTTGACAGCGTTGAAAAGTGCCGTACCTTTATTTTTAGGGGCATATTTCATTATATATGATGAATTTGTTTATGGAAGATGAACCACAACAGTAGTAATCTCACTTCACGGACTTTAGGGTCTGTATTGACCTAAAGAAAAATTAAGACAGAGCAAAAATGTTGCTGAAAAATCATAGAGGCGAAAAATAAAAGAAGTAAGACCAAAGCCAAAAAAATCATAAGAATTACAAAACAGAGAAATAGGAAAAAGAAAATAAGATAATTTCGTATCAAATGAAAGCCGGAGAATTAAAAATGCAAGAAAAAAAAGAATATTAATAGCTTATGAAAAATTGAAATTTAGTTATTACCTTGAACGATAATGAATCCTCTCATATTTATATATGAGTTTCTATTCTTAGATAAAAAGGCCATTTCAGTAATTATATCATGCATCTTGCTCAACCAATTGTATGTTCTAATTTCATGTTGCACAACTGAAATTCAAAGCAGTAAATAAATAAATTAGATTGATAGTAAAATTAAACGAATACGTAGATCAACAAAAGAAATACTCTACAATTTTCCCGTGCACCAAAACCCAATTCTCATGACCGTGGAGAAAAGAAAAAAAAAACAAAAAACTTAATTACAACATGCCAAGAACAGAGAATTCGACAAATAAAAAATTAGAATTACCTGCTTACAATCCCAAAAACTAATATTTTCTACATGTAGAAAAAGACAAAAAACCTCTGACCGTTTTGTTGTTACTATTAATGTGGGTGCTAAATCTCACCATCTTCTTCAACATTCATACCTTTTAAGGAGATGCATTTATGTTTCGACCGTTTCTTTCCACATTAAAAATAATGAGATTGAATGTGCATTAAAAGCTTTGCATCAGTTATTATTATCACGTCTGTTACAAAACGCACAATCAATGCATTTATTTTCTTATTAATAGTTGACTAATCTGGACTATTTGTGTTGTGAGGATTTTTTTTTCTTGATGCAAATGATTGATGGAAATTTCTGTTTCAAAACGTCCATCACGCTTCAAAAGAATGATGAAATATTCGTTTAAAAAATAATTGATCTTTTACCATATCATCCTTCAAATTAGCTATTGGCCAAAGGGTAATTTTGTACACATATAAAAAGGAAGAAACCATCGCTAATTATTCACACTTTATAGTTGGAATAGATTGACAAAACGGCTCTGAAACTTTTGGATATTTCAAGAAATGACCCAAATACGTTTTAGAGGGGTGTCCTGTCATTTCTGTTCCGAAACAGCGAAACTCCTGCTCCCAAACATTTCCCTGAATCATAGGTGAAATGTGCGTTCTGACAACATCACATAGACGGGAAAAAAAACCCAAGTTGATGATAGACCACCATGTTAGAGTAGGTGACCAACAAGCCAACATGTGGCTGTGGTCTTTCATATTTATTATGGTAATAAACGAACCTACTTTTCGTATTAATGATAAAACACCTTGGCATTCTATATCTTTGTCCCTTCGTCACAAGCATAGATATAGTCCTTACAGTTATTACAAGTACTAGTAATTGATCGTTAGGATCGTGAGATATTTACTTAAGTATTATAACTGTTAAACGTGTTCCTAGTCGAAGGGTTACGCCACCAATGAGGATATCGGCCTTTCCCATTAAGAGACTAGCACTTAGTGTATGTGTACCGCATCTCATCAGTAAACGGTATTGTGATATTGGCATGCATAAGTGGGTGCTCGTAAGTTGACGAGTTCACTGAACTCCCTCACCCTAGAAATCTCTAAGTGGTTCCCAATAATCGAGTAGAGATATCTATGGTATAGTTGTACACCATTAGTCCTTATGACCTAGACATCACCGTGACTTCACTAGAGGACCAGCTGTATCGTGACCTATCCCTGAGTTCCACCGAGGACCATCCCAAGGGCCAGTGTTCGTGCAGTCCGAAATCTAGTGGGAGGTCTGTGCATCGTAGTCGGGGATTCGATCGCTAGAATAGTCTTGGATGTCCTGTGTGTTCTGATAGTTTGTAATCATTCCAAGCCTCTGGCCAGAGCTGACTAAGTGATGATTAGAGAATTCGATTCTCTAAGTCATGCACGTAACGATTACAACACTTAGAACGATCTCACGGTCATTGAAAAAATAAAGAGGTCTCGATGAACCAATGCCTCTAGTTCAATCGGGACATATGAATCGAAGGGATCGTACTGTACGTTAACTATATCTGAAGGTTATTGCATGCACTTCATTTGTATCTAGGGAATCATGACGCGTAGTTGCTAGACGCCAATCTTGATTCGTTGGGTGATTATGGTGAAACGAGCTTCATCTTAATCGTAACTCTAAGGGACGAGTTTTGACCACAAAGGGTTGTGGGCCCACGGCTAGCTTACACCTGAACCATAGAGGGTCACACTGCTCGTGCACATGAGATCTTTGAATAAACGGTCAGAGATAAAATGGTTTATCACTGCATGATTGGAAGTCAATATGATTGGGTCCAACATTTGTAATTTGGAATTATGAATGAGAATAAGAAAAGGAAAAGAATAGGCAAACGTATTAGTGGACTTTCTAAATCGGGAAGTTTCCAAATTTAGAAAGTGCACTGAATTAGGATTTCCACTTTTGAAAAGTTGGAAATCGAGAGTTGGCACTCGTAATGACGAGGACATTATAATGATTCCGAAAATGTAATCGTTACAATTTTCCGATCATTGAATTGAGAGAGACGAGCAAGTAAAAGAACTAACGAACTTAAGTTGTTGGGCCCGGTCCAACTTAAGCCCGATAGGGTTTTATGCAAGACACTATAAATACTTGATTTATAGGTCTTGCACAAAACAAGAGACACAAAAACCCTAACCCTAGCCGCTCCCCCTCTCTCTCTCGGCCACTCTCCCCGCGGCCACCACCGGCGCCGTTGCCGGAATCGACCGTCTCTTGGTCGATTCACATTGGTAGTTCTTTCCTTCTTTCTATTCTTCCGTTTTTCTAACTATTACGTGTCTAGTACCACGTGTTTAGTAGATCGAAGTATACATGGTGAAACCGAGAGGAGGAATATCGAAGATCGAAGAATCGAGGAGCTGCACACGAGCCGACGCCGTACGCATTCCCACGCGCCGCCCAAAGACAGCACGTGAGCCACACGCGCCGCCGTAACTCGTCTTGCCGCTGCTGCCGTTCCGCCGCTGCTACCTCGGATTGTACGTATTGGTTTCCGTAGCAATCTTGCTTCGACTCGTGCGCCTACCTCACGCTTCAAGAGGTAATAATTCGAATCCGTGTTTATTCGAGTAGTTTTTATTAAATTAAATATGCATGTTCGTTAGTAAGCAAACTTGTATGATTTTATGTGATTACATGAAATTGTTTAAATTACTGCGAGCATGATTATTTGATTTAAACGCGAGCATGCTAGTTGATTTAATTTCGATTAAGTAATTAGGCATGTATGTTGTTTTTAATTTCGCTGGAAGCGCAAAGGTACGCAATTAATTGTTTTCAATTATCGGGCATGTGTTTATGTGTTTTAAAGTTGTTTAAATCGCATAAAATTTTTGTTTTCCGTTGCGTACACGTGCCCATAACCCAACACACCAGAGAGACCTCCTACTTCGTCGTCTTCATGTGTTTGACCTTTTGTATCACCAGGTCATGTATCTCTTGTTCCAGATGCTGATATAGGTTCACTAGATTAGAATTTGATGCACCCATTCTCAATCCATCGACTTCTCCTACTCACGATGCATCGATACCACCTCTTGATTTTGGTCTTGAGATGAAAGAGTTGATGCCGCTATTCTAAAATCACGTCGCAAAAGCCTTTTTGACTTTGAAGTGAGGTACTTTTTTTTTATAAGTTGTAAATTCATTTAATCATTTTAAAATGACACTATTGATTGAATTTCTTTTTATTTGTTGAATATGGGCGTTTATTATATGAGGCGGAACAACCACACAACGAAGTTGAAAAAGTGGAAAGTTGTCCCCTTCTAAAACATTATGTATAGATGGCTGATATTTTATGAGTTGGTGGAGTGTTCTTATATCAACTTGTGATGCTTAAGCATTTATAGAGAGATGGTAGTTTTCCATTAACACCTTCCATATGCCCTTTGATATGAGTTAATTGATAGGCTTGCTAGTAGTGGAATTACCAATATCACTTACTGAATAGGAGAAAAAAACACGGACATGTGGTACTTAGTCAAGCCTCGAGTTTATCCACAAGCGATACCATGGGTGCTTTAAGTGGTTCATATAATTTGGCAACAGAATGGCTACACAGTAGATTAGCTCGATTAAAGATATAGATGACGCTGAAGTGTAGAAGTTGGCAACTGGAGCTTTTATGGTAAACATGTTGGGCTGCACGATGCTATCTGACAGGACGGGCACATCAATTTCAATTACGTATTTGTACTTTATTGAAGATTTGGACAAACTTTTTACGAAACTGAATTCCGATGATTCTTGATAGCACCCATAAATTTATCCTTGAGATTCAAAGTTAAATATTTATAACAGTATCCATGCACGCACTCTGGGAACACGTTCTTGACTCCTTCAGGAATGCCATGATTTATGTCAAAAACAAAGGTTAGTGTTCTATTCGTCCCTATAACAACTTTAAAATTATTTAAAAACCAATTCTAGTTGTCGTTTGTTTATGCACTAACAACTGCAAAAGCAATTGGGAATACACCTGCCAGTGTATTACATGAAATCAACTATTTACATGATAATAGTCAATAATGAATAACTACTAACGGTAAACCAATCTAAATTACCTTCGTCGCCATCTTTTTCCACAACACTTAGTAATATTCCTTCGTGCTTATCTTTCAAAAATATCCCATCAATCATAACGACGGATCGGCACAGTTTGAAGCTCTCCAAGCAAGCGACAAATAAAATAAAAAACAGCGGCGAAAAATATTTTTCGCCTCATCAACCTGTAGATGAAAAATACTTCCTGGATTTGCACACTTAGCTTCTCGCAAATACGCGGGAAGGTACGAATACGAAAGCCCATGATCGCCACAAATCCTGTCCCTCTTTCCGTCAGTCGATCTCCACGACACGTAATAGGTTGTGTCAAGCCCGTAATTTTCTTTTATATGTGCTTGAATTTGACGAGGAGTAATAGCCAGCATAGCTCGAATATAACCATCAATAAGGTCCATGATTACATCACAAGTAACTCGCTTCTTACTAGCAGTTCCAAAAAACATACCACATCTATGATTTTTGTTGTACATATGTATAAGTAATTATTAGATATGTCTACAGACACATGTATCCTTCAAGGGCATTGCTTCTCATCCTTAAATTTACGTTCTTCATATACACATATTCAAAATCAATCTCCACCGAAAACTTCACAAGCGACTTCCTAAACTCCTCAGCACCACCAACAAGTTTTTGGCATGCATGTTTTAATTAAGTTAGCCCATTATGCACTCAACAATCTCTTCCCATTGCCTACCTTAATGTTAACAATAGTTTGTTGTTCACTAATGACAGCAACCCTATCGTATTTGACCAATGTTACGATCGGTTGCACAGGCTACGCTGCAATACCATCACCTGGAATGACAGCCGCGGATTCCAGCTCCTTTACGGTCACCTCGACACACCCAACACTAATATCACGCATGATGAACAACATTGAGGTCAAATCATCATCATTCGCAAGAATGAAATGGTCATACACATCGAACTTATAAGTTAACGAAAAATTACGTCCATTGATCACGTCCCATTTCAACTAAAGCGAGTTAGAGCTCATACGATCAAAGCACCGTTTTACTGCAACCATTCCTCAAAATTTCACCACAAATGTCACGATAAAATTCATGTACTGCACCAATAAGAATCGAAGAAAAATTAAAAAAAAATGTAAATATATCCGACGTTGATATTGTAACTCTTTATTCATTCTATTCTATATATATATACTATCTATAAAAGGAGGAATCTTAGATTGGTTTCTTCCATTTTTTGAAGAGACAAAAAAGACCCTAAATAGATCAAATGTGCTAGGGCAATTGAGTAATCTTAATTTAATATAATTAGTTAATTTATTATTATGATTAAGTAATATATTGATTATCATTCCATTGGAACAACCCAACGTAATTAGATTATCATTAATTAACCTAATATATATTTAGGGTAAATTACACCCACACCCCTGAGGTATGCTTAAATAACTGTAAGGTCCCTATGGTATCGATAATTACACTTAGCCCCCTGAAACGTAGTCAGAAACTCTAATGAGATAATGAATTGGATATGTTATTCCGATAGGGTTCTAACGGACTATTGGTTTCAGAAAGTGGTGGAGACAACAAAGAGCTATGGGGTGACATGGCTCCCCGAACATTCCCGAACATTTCTTAAATCACCCATAGCTCTTTGTTGTCTCCACCACTTTCTGAAACCAATAGTCCGTTAGAACCCTATCGGAATAACGTATCCAATTCATTATCCCATTAGAGTTTCTGACTACGTTTCAGGGGGCTGAGTGTAATTATCGATACCACAGGGACCTTACAGTTATTTAAGCATACCTCAGGGGTGTGTGTGTAATTTACCCATATATTTATTTGTGACATATTTGGGTCAGTAAAATGAACACGACCAATTGTATATTCATGGATCACGTGCATTAAACTAATGACTTAAATTTCATAATGAATAATGCATGAAATGTTAGTTAGAATCAAAGGGAAATCGGAAAGATAAAAGGTGCAACACAGAAGCTGAAAAGGTGGATGAACCCCCCACTTACCACGATTGATAATTACCAAAAACTATTTATTACTCGCAGTTAACCGGAAATGCAATATAATTCAGGACTACTCATCTTTTAGTGCACACAAGAAACAAAAGATGAGAGAAATATTCATACACATATACTCATGTATATCGACAGAAAAATTCGGTTGCAGATTGTCTAGCTTCTTGGGCGCATTCTCATCCGTCGACCATGGAGTACTTCTCAGAAAATGATCTTCCACGATTAGTTTGGATTGCGTACAAATGTGACAGGCTTGGGATACGGAATTATCGACCTTTGTGATTATGATATATGGTTTTGCAGGAATCGGAACTATGTTCATCGGGCTTCTCTCATCATGGAGAAGAAATAAGAGCAGGTGGTGTGATACATTATTTATACTCTTTTAACCCATTATAGGGTCTTTGAAATATTCTATAGGACATTTCACGCTAAATATTTTAGTTATTGCTTTTATATCCCACTTTTGGGATCGTTTTGTAACAATTTGTAGCAGGATCTTACTTCCCATTTTTATTCCTTTTCATTAGAGGTACTCTTTTTCTTGTCAAGACCCCTAAAGTTTTTAACGAGGCCCCTTGTACTTTTATAAGTATATAATGGCATAAAAAAAGTTGGCCAACAAAAATGAAAAAAAAAGAAAGATATTATTTGACTATATTATAATCGTCGTTTGGGTCAGTTTATTTTTATTTGTGATATGCTTCAATTTTTCTAATATTTAAATGGAAGGTAAGAAATAATACATTTAATAAAATAATTCGAATATCGCAACGTTATCGAGCCCTCTTTCATGATCGGGTCCAGTTATCCCATACCTTTTGCTATAGTCTGAGTGTCACCCGCTTAGATATATCGGTTGGCCCGTTCATTCTTTGGCACAACATTCGTAGTAGACTACTAGCGTGGAGGAGCTCAAGGTCAGCTTAGGTTACTATTCTTTAGATCTCTCATTTGATAATTTTTCCTGGCCTTTTGAGTAGTTTCATTATACATTTTAGGTTCCCTATTTTGCCTGTTTTGGTAGTACATTTAGTCTTTTTGCCTATTTTTACTTAGATTTTTCTATATTTTGTATGATAATCTTTTGCACATGAAATATGGTAGTGTGGTGATCGTTGTCCAAGTACCCCCCGCCAACACATACGATTTTTGGCTTTAAAATAAAATAATAATAAACACATGTGTAGTCCTAAAACTTGAGGTGCTAAATAAAGAACGAAAAAGTATGTTAGATTAACTTCAATTATATGCAACATTCATACTATATTTTTTTCAACATTCACTATATTACATAATTCTTACCCTTTTATTCAACGTTTTTAATTTTATTGATAATGTGAAAGGTTTAATACAAACCTGTATTTTCTAGGAAAGTTAAAAAGCATATCTCATCCATAAAAATAAAATGTTTCACCCAATGATTTCACATAATTCTTAAGCTATTCTAAACTTCAATTAAACCTCTCAAAAATAAACTTCAATTAATATGTATTTGTATCACGATAAACTTTGAGATTTTCATTTTTGTAAGATACAAAATATCACCACACAGAGCTGGTGCTGAGAATTTGGGGGCCCTAAGCGGGGTTTAACTTTATCACTTTGGTTTTTTTAAATAGTATCTTATAAATTATATTGTTATTGATACACATTTTTAACAAATATCTTATTTAATAAACAAACTTTTTTTTCTCTTTTATTTAAAATAAAAATATGAATGTGAAATATATTAAATACGAACCTTAATGTTGTTGGCATTGTAAAAACATTTGATGACATAATGATATATGCATCTATTTCATGCATAAACAACACATTATGGGGAGGAAAAAAACAATCGTTGATCAAAATTATTAAAAGTACATATATTGATTATTATATTGTTCGTCTCAACCGACAACAGTTCGTTTCAATCTTTTTGTGATATGGATGTTTGGTTTAAGATTTAATACGTTTAATCTTCACTACTAGAAAGTTGTGATTTTGCGACGGGCATTTAGATTTCAGATTTCTTTTAATAACCCCCGCATAAGTAATGAATTTCTCTTAATAACCCCCGCATTTCAAAGAATTTGATCAAAATTACTTATGGTTTTGTCAAAATTTACTTCACTAGTCAGAGTTCTGAAATGGATTACATGTTCTTTAATTTAATATTGTGCCTTTGGAGTATTACGTGACCAGTAACTCAGATAATACATTTGGAATCCTTTTTTTGTGTGCAGAAACACAGAGCTAGTGTTCAAACACTTGATGCTATTGAGGAGGTAAGTAATATGACTTTAATTAATTAATTGAATAAAAGATGTATTGTATTGTGTCATTTTATATTTTCCTTTTGTTTGTGGGTTATACTTTAATTTTAGTGTTAGCAAGGATATAAGGTTTCATATTAACTAGTGATTTGGGGTGCTAATGATAATTAAGGGGAATGGAGGTTTGGTTTATATGCCTTTATGACTACTTCACTTTTATTTTTCTTTATTTTATTCATGTAATTGCTTCTTTTAGAGCAATATACCAATGACCCTCCATATTGTTTGATATCAATGGTCTTTAGAGAGAAAGTTTCTTTAAATTGTGATGTCTTTCAACACCATAATATATATAATTGGATTTATGTTATGTATATTTATTACTCAATTTATATGGTATCAGGTGAAACCTAGAGGCACTGTTTAGATAACACATCAGAGACACACAAGATTGATGAAGAAGGAAATGAAGATTTAAGAAAGTGTAAGGGGAAAAATATGCTAGCTTTTATCCAGACTTTCATTGAGAAGTGATTCATCAAAGTCGACAACGAGGATTAGCTAGAGATACATGTTCGACATTATAGTTATAGGCTACGATGAAAATTTACAATTAGTATTATCTTGTAGACTTTTAGGAGATGTTTAATGCACAATTGTATTCATGTTTTTTCATTAATAAAATTATTTATGATCATTTGTAAAGTGTTCTCTTTGTTTTATGAGTTATTTATATTAGTATATTGTAAATTTAAATGTGTAAAAAAATATTTTATTGACAAATTCAAAAAGATTTGAAAAAATAATTAAATATTGCAACGAATTTAGCATCAGATAAGGCCCATTTTGGTTGGGCTGATCCGGACGGATTGGTCTTGTAATCCGAGCGGATCTATAATTTGGTACAACCCAATCGGATCCGGGATGGATCTTGGGCCCGGGTCCAAATCCTCCAATTACGTGATGCGGGATCCTACCCCTGGAGGTGAGATTAGGTAATATGATCCATTGTTGATTTTAATCTGTATGTGATATTATTTTGTTGCCCTCAAATTAATTCGTAATTACAATTTTACCTGATATATCAAAACGGGAATATAATTAGATATATTCCAGTCACATTTTCATGAAACATTGCTCGAAAAAAATAAAATACAAGTGAGCTTGTAGGAATTCGCATGGCCATAAACAAACGTATTTTGTAGGTTACAAGAGAAACTAAAGAAAAGATCAAACAATAATGCACCAAAAAATAAATAAATCGATTAATAATAATGCACCGGGGAAAAAAATATCCTCATTATTCCTCTTTCGCACTGGATGATGCATGGTCATACTGATATATCAAAGTGCTATATAAAAGTAATCCTACGAGCATCCAATCAAATTCTATTTAATTTTTGGTAACTATTTCAATAAAAAAAAAGATAAAATATAAATGAGATAGGAAATTGTGAATCAAGAATTGCATTCCGCAGCCCAAATATGACTCTAACTAGCTATTTATATATGATCTATATCTATATCTATACTATTATTATTTTTTTTTCTTATAAAATGAGGAATCCTATGGTGGTTTCTTCCATTTTTTGGAGAGACAAAAATACCCTTTGGCAAGTTCAAACTTTAAAGGACAATTTGAGTAACATAAATTGATTGTTAATTATTATAAATTAATATTAACTTTTGACATTAGATAATTATATTATTAATCATTGCCAAATATAGTATGGACAAGTTTAAACTAAGAAGGTCAATATAAATAACAAAATATCTAGATGCACGTACAATAGAATTAACGGAAAAAATAATACCAACATGACATTTTAAAATTAGTTTTAATTATCTTAACATATACCGTTATTTAAAATATTATTAGAAAACAACTCTTCATTTAACTAGTTAGTATCAACTTTCTTCATTTGAAGAATTTTTCACTCTCCGAATTTTGAGTTTCTATGTTTACTAGTATCTCTGTTTATTCATACAATAAAAAAACAGTTTTAAAATTCACAATTTTATCTATGCCAATCAGTAACTACTATAATATATAAGATTAGAAGTACGAGTAATATAAATAAATAAATAAATAATTAGTTTAATTTATTTATAAAAATAATTATAATATTTCATTGAATAAATTTTTCATAATTCAGGAATACTCAATGATTGATAAGGGGAAACTATATGATTCTTAGTGATTGTTCAACTAATTTCTACTGTATTTATTAATATTTAATTAATAGCAACTTTATTGGGGTGGGAATTTGTATAGTCTCAAGTTTTTAATGTACATTCATAATACCCCAAACAATTTTTTTAAATAAAACGGCATAAAAGACAAAATAACATATGTTTCTGTAATCTATTTCATGCTCTAGACATACAAAAAATAAGGTTACACCATGATCCACCACGGCACCACGACCTACGACAACAAAAAATGTGGAGAATCAGACAAGAACCAACGGTGGTTACATAGCATCTTACATCGATTTTCAAGAGATAGCTCTTCGCATTTTGCAGTTTCAATAATGGCCGGCAATGCCGATATGCATGGTGACGGGAATGAATTTAATAATTATTAAACAAATTACAAAAAAACCCTCAGGTAAGGTCTAATTTCAAAATTCCCCGTCATATTTCCGTGATTATAAAAACCACCTGAGGTATATGTTGTCGTCTTACACAATCTCTCTATGGTGTTACTTTTAACGGAATGTTTTTATTCCATGGAATATTCATACGAAAATGTCATTTTGGCCCTTGTTGGGTAATTCTAAGCATATTAATTACTTACGGGGCAAAATGTAATATATTTAAAAAGAAAACGTATTACTTTTAATTTTAAAACTATAATGTATGTCTTGAGTTTATAATAATTAAAAATAGAAAATATATAAAAAGGAATTAAACACTAAGAGTTTTTGTTTTGTATTTGTTTTGTTTATAATTTTATAATTATTTGTTCAATAAAATCGATTTCACATATTTCGGAAATATATTCTTGTATTTTTTATTTTAGGTTAAAAATATTTTCATTATTCTTTAATAAACTTCTAATAATATTTCAATTTTAAATAAATACACATTGAAAAAGTATATGTTAAATATAAATAAATTATAAAAAAATATTATTTTAATCATCAAAAGTAACACCATAGGGGGGGCTATGTAAGACGACAGCATACCTTGAGGGGGTTTTCATACTTAAGCAAATATGTGGGGATTTTATTAATTAGACATATCTTAGAGCGTTTCTCGTAATTTATCATTTATTGTTTTTCAAAGAATAGAAGGGTAAAATGGACAAACTAAATTTTCTGTAAATTTAAACGGTCAAATGCTGGTCAGAAAGGAATTTTGTAATTACATAAACATGAGAGGAATTTTTTTTAATTAGGCTTTACCTCAGGGGTTTTCATAATTTGCCCTAATTATTATAAAGAATACATGCAAAACTTATTTATTAATTATTTGTTATTTTACCCTTTTATGTTGGCTTCTATTTGTTATATATTCATTTCTTGGTGATTGATTCCGCTTAAAATTTTTTGGATGACGTAAGTATTTGTTGACAACAACAAATATAATAACACTTGAGGCTGGACTCAAATTGTAAATTTGGATACAGGTTCTCGAGATTTCAATACTTACAATTTTAATCAACAAATTTGATAAGTTTCCGTTATATTGTTTGGTGAATAATTGAGGATTTGTTAGATTAAATTTTGGAATTAAGGTTTAATTCCAGGTTGCACCCTCGAGATGTAGGTAGCATTTTGGCCCTTTGCATCGCCACAAAAAAAATAATATCACGTTCACCCCAACATAAGTTTTATGGTTAATGAAGATAATTTCATGTTTTAGTAGCATTTATAAATGAAAATTTTCTTTTATGTGATAAATATAATTCAAAAATAGAATGTTGATAAATAAATTACAAATTTATTGTATATGTACCACTTTTTCGGAATTGGTAAAAAAAATTGATGATTTTTTTTTGCATGAAACGATATTTTTTATGTAATTTGGTGAAAAATTTGTTGAAGGATGGAAAAGTAAAAATTTTAATACTTTGTACACAGAAAATAAATATCTTTGTACGGGTATAGTCACTGATGGTATTTTGATCTTTGCAATAGTATATATTTTTGTGGTGGAAAGTGTCAAGTTTTAATTGTTTAGTTCTCCCACCATTCAACCATTTTCTCACTAAATTACTTGAAAATTTCCGCAAATTATATATATTTTTTTTACTAGATCAACCAAACAAATAATTTACTTAGAGAATTTTGCTAAAACAATTGGGCACAGGTGCAATGTGAATAATTAGTTATCTTTTGAGAGTGCAGAGTGTTATTATTTTTTTCCGGGGTGCAAAGTGTCAAATGCTATATTTTGAGTGCCAAATGGAATAACTAAGTAATTTTGGAAAGAGAAAAATGAAATGAAGTTGTAAAATCTTTACAAAATTTCAATTATTTTGGCTGACATATTTACAATTTAGGGTTAACATATACATCACTACAAATATTGTTAATTTACTCATTTTCTTGAGTTACCATTTTAATTTTGTCTTTCTGGATTATGAATATGATCACATGTGGTGGTAATAGTTGTTTGTTTGTGTTACATTATATTACAAAAAAAATTGAAGAAATTTTGTGTAAAAATTAATAACGACAGTGAAAAGCATTACTACAATGATATTGATGACCCAAAAAAAAAGTTATTTCACTCACTCAAAATTTAGCAGAGAAAAAATAAAAATGAAAAGGAACAAAATGTTAAGGGAAATGGATCAATGAAATCCATGTTCTTACAAACTTTTGAAAACTTTTATTGCATACTATGTGAATGAGAAGTCTTCTTGACCTATAAATCAAGAAAATCAGTGTATTTGACTATGTTTCTATTCTAACTCCACATTATTTCAGTGGAGCAGTTGAATAACCACTTTTGTTTCATATCTTCTAAGAATATTCAACTCATTCCCCAAATTGTAAGGTTATTATTAAAATAAAGAGATATATTCACACTTTCACCCCTCAATTGGGATTTTCTTCATCGTTTCACCATTTCGCAATTTAAAGGGGTTTTCAGGTATTGACGTATTGTTGCAAAATTATTGTGATGTAATTTTTGGAGTTCGCTTCGAGATTTGAAAACAAAAATTAAGATACATAAAATAAAAAATAATTAATGAAATCATGAATAAAAATACAAATAGAAATTATGCGAATCTAAACATGTTATATTATAATATTAAACAAAATTCAATTATAAATACCTTATCTTCTAATAGTCAATGAATTCTATTTTCAAAAAGAAAAATAATGACAATAATCTACTATCTATCCAAGAAAATATGATAGTGTTCCAAGAAGAAGTTGCAAGAAAAAACTAAAACATATAAGAAGAAACCGGTAAATAACATTTTCCAAAAATGATCGATGTGAAGAAAAAAATATGATAGTGTTCCAAGAAGAACTTGCAAGAAAAAAACTAATACGTATAAGAAAAAACGGGTAAATAACATTTTCCAAAGATGATCGATGAGAAAAAAAAATCAAGATGAAAGAAAAAAAAATATATTAAATGGAATCTTGAATACAAATATAAGTAGAAATTATGAATCTAAATATACTGTAGTATTAGAAGACAAAGTTTGACTAATGAATAATATACATATACTTCAAATAACTTCGATATTTTAATTTGTATTATTGTCTTGATTAAATAATATACCAAAATAAAAACCAATTAAATTGACACAAGACGTGCAACGCACGTCCGCCTTCCTAGTAAGAGAAAAAGGGGAGGAAACCCATTTCGAAATTTCTACATCTAAACAACAGCATAACGCTCATTAATAACATGAAAGCAACATCATAATGCTCGAGCAATAACTAAACATGTTCGTTCATATATAAAATATTTATCAAAATAATCAAATTATGATAATATGAATACAATCGCTATAATAGATCACGTGAAAATATAATACTTACAATCACTATTGGTAATGGAATTGAAACATACACAAATCACGAAAAACACTCTCTAAATTGAAAAGTCGCTTTCCTGCTCGGATAAATGTGGAACAGTTTTGAGAATTATAATTCCCACTATGACGAAACGGTAATCTAAAATCAAGGAGTGAGATTTGTGGGTCGATTGAGAAGTTGATATATACTAAACAAATATTACGTGTAATTTATATTCAACCATAAGATACGGGTAGAATAGAGTAAGGGTATAATGGTGATACTTAATTAGTTTTTATTCTGTGATAAAAAAAATAGTTTTTATTAATAAATGACGTTTAGGATTTATCTTAAAAATGCGAAATAAATTTGGACAAATTGTAATCGCAATTGTATAATGGGGGAGTTTTGTCAAATTTTTCCTATTCAAAATGTGTTTTCATTTTATTTTTTAAAATATAGAAGGGCAAATTGGTCTTTTGATTCAATGGTATTTTTGGAAATACAAATTTGGTGAGTGTGATGAGGAGAAAGATGAAGTTTAAATAGCGACCCATATCTCAAATTCATCTCATTTTAAAGGTTTTATTTGGGATTATTAGTGATAACCCCCTCCACTTTTTTTTTTTAAATAAGAATGGATATATACCGTAATTTTCAATATTAGTAGTAGGTCCAACTTTTTTTATATTCCAAATTTATCCCTCTCCACTAGTCAATTCCCACTACCCACTACAAATTACTTGATTCCTTTTTATATTTCTATAAATATTATTTTTTAATTTCTCTTTCTTTATTTATTAAATAATTCAAAAATAATAATTTAAAAAAAAATCAAATAAAAAATAAATTTTTAATCTTTTTTTTCAGCTTTTTTCCGTTTTTTTCATAAATCAACTAAAACATTTCGAAATCAACTATTTTTTAAATATTTTAATTAATTTTGAATATTTTTTTATTTGCAATTTATTTTTGTTCTTTCCATAATCAACTACAAAAATTTCTTAATCAACTACAATTTCGAAATCGACTACAAAAACTATTAAAACCAACTAAAACAAATAGCACAATTCGAAACCAACTAAAACAAATAGCAGAATTCGAAAACAACTACAAAAGTGACGAAAATAACTATTTTCCTGTGCGAGATACCCAACCAATTTCAACAGAAAAAAAAAAAAACAGCAAAACGATTGCAGCATTAGAGGAAGATGACGGCGGCGTGGATACGTAAGCTAATGGCGTAATAAAAAATCTAATGATGAAATCGAAATCCTTGGTATCTCTAACCGCCAAAACTTTTGTAGATGTATGAGGGGGGCAATGTAGAGGCGGCTGTGCAGAGGTGGGCATCGATGACAGGGGAGAGAAGGGAAGAGAAAGGAAGAGAAGCGAGATAGAAGTGACGGCTAGTGGATTAAAAATGAAGAATGAATTAGATAAATAGGGTTTGGTGTTTTTATGTAGTAATTAAGCGTATTATAGACATACCATATAAAATTTAGATATATGCTAAATTAAAATATGAATAAGGTGGTTCTCACTAATATGCAAAATGAGGGTATATCCAACCTAATATAACTAAATCCTAATATAACTAAATGTTTTAGGGGGTTTCACTAATTATCCCCATTTTAAATCCGCTGCCCTGCCCGCTTGTAATGACAACGAAACAAAAATTGAAGGCACTCCTTTCCAACGCATGATACAAAACAATTCAAAAGTCATCATTACCAAAACAATACAAAACAACAAAAGAAAAAAATGTTTGTCACTCCATTGCAAAGTACATCATTGTGTTAGTATATTGCAATCTTGAAACTTTGTGAGACCAAATAATTATAGCTTCAACTGCAACGCACATGTATGTATAATCAATCAACCCATAAAAGAAAAGAAGATAAAATGAATCGAAGATGAACATCAATAAATATTTACGAGGTTAAATTATGTTCAAGGGGCCGTCAAAATTGTGTCACTGATCATAAAAACTTGTCTCCCAGCATCTGATTTGAAGGGGACGCAAAATGTCGATTGAATGTATCTTCCGCATATCAGTTGATGAAATCAGCGCCGATCCATTCACCAATCAGAGCCTCTGTACACTCGACATGCAGTGGTCCTTTTATACGACTAATAAGTTGATGAAGAGGAATATTAAGATCAATATTGAGATCTCAATTAAAAACTTAGGTCCAGTCGCTTGTTTATTAACCCAATACTGCCACCTGTAAGTTCAACCAGTAGATAGCCGCTGATAAAGCCTGCTAAGCATTACCACCGTATTACGGATGGTGACTAGATAAATATACCCACATAACCAACCGAAAAAAGACACACAATTCATATCAAGTGCTGAATGTTCCTTCTTGGCCCAGGTAACAATTTCAGAAAGCTATAATTTCTAACTGAGTACCAGTAAACCTACTTCGCAACTACATATTGTATCATTAGTTAGGCATTTATGAAAATACAAAAAATAGACTCACCAACTGCCTTCGGTAGATGCGTTATTTTCGTCAACTAGTCCCTCCTCAAATTCCTCTAGTATAGCACGTTGTCTTTCAGTTACAGTACTGTAGAAAAGGGGTTTACAGTATTTTACATATTCTTCAAGACACAAAATAAGAAGGCAAAGAGAAGGAAAAAACTTACGAAGGAAATTTTATGCAGAAGCGCACGTACTGATCTCCATGGTTGGATAAAAAACCACTCTTTGGTAATCCTTTAGTACATTATGTCTATTAGCGAACTTAGAAAGATACAGGATAAGGCACATCAGATTAGGATAAGGTTCATACCTTTGCCTCTTAGCAATACCAATTGCCCATGTTGAACCCCCTTGGGTATCTGTAATGACCACAACATCCAAAAAAGACGAGTTCAAAGATACTATGCAATATTCTCAAGTACTGATAGGCTAGAGCAGAAACTTTCACCTCAATTAAATCTAAACAAAAAAAGAATGTTTGTTCTGTATAGGATAAATAAATAACTCCAGTATGCTTGGATCCAAGGACCCACTCATCGTACAGTTACTTTTAATGTTGAGAAACACATAATCGTAAACAGATGAAAAGGAGAGTAACTGTTCGATAAATATGTTAAATGAAACTCAGAAGAGCCAAGCTGGAAGGCAAATGTTAAATGACACAACATAAAGCGCGGAATTACAAATGGAAGAGAATTTTCGTACTCGCAGTTGCATCATCCCAGAAAGTGTATATACATCAACGCTACCGCCAAGAATGGCCTGTTACAAGTACCAAAATCAAACAACATAATTGAATTTTCTGCCTCTATCACTAATTAAACTGAATGAGATGAGGTTCTCACTTGTGTAAAGCTAATATGAGAGTCCACATAAAGGTCAGCACCTTGTCGCGAAAATATATGATCTTCTGCTACCTGGATAGAATATTAAAAACTACCATAATGAATCATGGGAGTGCAAATGAGAAAACAGCAATAATTCTATGTTTGGCTAACACGATACTAACAAGTTAAGCATATAAATGTGGTATCAGATTGCAATGGCATATCATATTCTAACCAACATAGTTGCTGTCTGCCTTGAATGATTTTGCTTAAAAGCATCAGCAAGCTAATTTATATTATAATGAATATCTGGTTCTCAAAGATAAGAGTAACCATCAATCTGAATAATAAAGAAAAATGAAAATTTGAATTAACATTACAAAATATACAAACATATCAAAAACTATGCTCAAAGCAATCAGTTAACTTGAAGGATTTTCCTGTATATATCTCTTGAAGAAATATATCTTTTCTTTTACCAAGAAAAGTTGGAAATGCAAGAATTTGAAGCGGTAAAAATCAGATTGATGGTAAAGAATTTCAAACAGAAGAGAGAGAGCTAGAGAATAATGTTTGCCTTTAGCTTTATAAACAGGTTGCCAGAAGACCTTCCCCATCCACCAGAGTTGCCAGCTTTTGGTACACGAATGGTATCACCAGAATCCACACCTGATCAAATATCAATTGCAAATATGAAACAAGCCAGTGAATGAATAGGCACTGTGGAACTTTGCAATAATAGTATAATTTCAAAAACTAAAAGCGACAGGGTGGATAGATAACCAAAAGCCAAAGTTACCAAAAGACAACAAACACCTATTTTAAACTAGATCATTCAAAAACTTAATGCATAAAGCATTTATCATATTTACCATCGCAGGTGTACTAATGGTAACTTTCTCCAATTCATTCTTGTATATTTTAAGAACCCTTTACCTCCATAACTATATAGACTACGCAACTTTGCATTTCTAGTAGAAGCAAGCATCGATACTACTTTTTCCCATTATGTCAACGAGAATATCATAAAATTGCAAAAAAGAAAAAAAAAAGAAAAAAAAAATGGGAAGGAAGGAAAATCAAACAAGCTTATAGCTTATCAACTTGAGAACACATATCGAAAATAACCTGCTGGTATAGTTACTTTAACTTCCCTCACTCCTGCGCACACCCCTGATCCTTTGCATGCCAAACAGTATTCCTAAACATGTTTTTTTTTTTTTTTTCTTTCAGATAGCGAACATATATTGAAAATATACTGATCAAATAAAAATTGAAACTGTACCTTAACAATTCGTCCAAACCCTTTACAACTACTGCAGGTTGTGGTAAATGGCGGTATAGTTACCTAATACAACAATAAAAAGTTAAAATAATAGCTATGAGTAAATATTTATATTTCTGATATTCTAAATGACATAATGTATGGTGAAAAGAAAAATGCATGGATTTATCAAAGGATACTCACTCTTCCGATGCCTTTGCAAATAGGACATTTTTTTGTCTCAACGTCTAACGGATGGCCTCGACCATCTGCAGATGATATATGAAAGAAAACGTCTCAGATTCAACAGAAGAAATTATACTAATAATTAATTCACAAATTCTAATCGAATTTATATCAACCATATAAATCACGGAAGACTATGGAAAATAAGATGTAAAGTTTGTTTCTCTTAATGAGTTTTCATGAATTTTTAATCCTGTTATAAAAACCTTGGTCATAGACATCCTTCGTTTTCCTTACGATCAAAGTAAGCTTCAATATTGGTCCACTAGACGTTTCTTCAGTTATTCATTTTCTAATTAGCATTATAATTTGAGAAATTTCACCTGTGCAAATAGGAGTATTCGTCGTGCAAATAATTTACATGCAACTCTGCTCAACCTTTTTAATTCAAGAAGGTTGTGTTACTGGATAACAATTAATGACTTTTTTTACAGGGAACATAATAAATTCTCCAAAAACCGACGTCTCAACATATGAAGCTTTCTTTCAACTTCTCTCAGTTTTAAACCATATTCTATTATTAGCTATGAAGCTCTCCATCACTATGTTGTTTTCCATATTCTTAGCTATCTTAAGCGTTTTATGATTAAACTACCAATGGCAATTGCTTAAGGCAAAAAGTGAGCAATGCAATGCTGAAAGATTGATTGTTTTTAGTAGAATTCAAAAGAGTATAAGCTTAAATCTACACCACCACAAATACATGAAGACCTGGAGCAAAATATTTCTGACATAAACTGATTAAAGAACATTAACGCCAATATTTTTTATACATGGAAATTTCTCTTAACGAAGGCAAAGGTGGGTTACTTCACTTTGAAACATTACAAATACATGATGGATCGAAAGAAAATTATTCTAGATTAAGCATGCAAGAGATCAGAACATCACTGCAAGTTCGCATCGTAAAGGAAAAGAGACAGAAATTTAAGCGCAGAAATAATAGTTTATGATGGCTTAGATTACATAACAAACAAGTTCCCAGTGGATATATAACAAATTCTCCTGAAATATTAATTATCCTTGAAAATTATCTCTTCAGAAACTTAGTAAGACTGATAATAGAGAACATTAAATGATCAAATAAGAGAAAGACGGTGGAGAAATATGTTTGGTAGCATATTGATCTAATAAAGAGATTCAAAGGGAGAAGAAAGAAAATAAAACAACCCTTAAGGACGAGTTTCACATCATTTAGCATAAATATATAACAAATGATCTCAAAAGTAACTAAATGTATTAATGATTATTTTATCAATCATCAACATTATTTTTTACCTAGATAATTTTTAAACGCTTGATGAGATATTCAGGCTTGTTCTGGTAGTATATATGTAATAATATGCTAGGAAATGTTTTGTACTTATAGCAACTAGGAAAAATAATTATTCAGAATCACTTCAGTTTCATACTTACAGCAAGAATCGCATGGCACATCTGCATCGAACGACAAATCTTTTGTGCATCCTTTTGCAGCTTCAGGAAATGTTAGCATAAGATCCACCTGTGGTCCAAACAGAAACTCAAGTATAAGCTTCACTTCTCAAAACCTCAAAAAATAAATCAAATGTGACAGCTTATAATGGCAGGAAATAAGTGGTTAACCTGAATATCACGACCCAGATATTCGCTATCATTTTCAAAAATCTGTAAAATTCCAGAAAAAGAGAAAGGAAAAAAAAAATTAATAAAACAGTAAGTTCTCCAATATCTTATAATAAATACCACAAGGATTAAAGTACCTCAGAAAAGATTTTGTGAAATGAATCAGAGAACTGAGCTCCGTGAGCATCTCTGCCTCTGAAGTGATCCCAGTCCCGGCTTCGATGTTCGGCATTGTTAGTCTTTCTTGAACTCTCTCTCATCTGTTACAAAGATTATTTCACTAGTCAAAATATTTATGCCAATATCAAATGCCAGCAACATTTTAATTCAAATAATGCAGCATAGACGCGAAAAAAGAATCTAAGAAAATCCAACAAAAAAGAACAAGTACTCCACCTTGTCATACTGTTTCTTCTTTTCAGGATCTTGCAAAATCTGGAATTACCTTACACAATAAAAATGAAACGATAGGTAATCATTATAGAAAACAAATGCAAGGAACTAAGGGACGTACTTAGTGAAAGAAAAGGTTATGTCACGAATACTGACAGACCTCATACGCATCTCTTATCTCTTGAAATTTCCTCTTTGCAGAAGGATTATTCTTGTTGGCATCAGGATGGTACTTCTTAGCAAGCTAAAGAACAAATCAAATATGTAAACATCCCCAAAATTGGCAATCGACGTAAAAATCGAATAGATAAAATCATTTCTGTAGGCCTTGATGGGAGCTAAGATTAGGTTACAAATCAAATATTTGGGGTTTAAATACACATTGAAAGCACAACAAAATCATCCTATCGAGAAATAGAATGTTTAAGCTTAGCATGTCCATCAAGCGATCTAAGAAAAAGATTCATACGAAATAAATAGGATCGTACTTACACCATGGAAAGCCTTCTTAATTTCATCCCGATTGGAATCCTTAGAAACGCCGAGAATCTCATAGTAATCATGTTCCAAAGAAAAACGAGCTCCTGTCAAATAGAATAACAGCAACAGAACTACCATAAGACATTATTAACTAACTACACACAAAATAAAAAAGAAAAAATAAAAGAAAAATAAAAAATATGTCTTGAATTTGGGAGGCAGTGCACCTGTGGCGTGGACAAAGCGTTTAGATGATGATAGCAGCTGATAAGGAGCCAAACCAACATGTTTCCCCATATAATTGTAACAAGGAATGGCTGCTGAAATATTAATATCAGTATTTCTCTACATACATACATAATTCTCTTGCTTGCAATAACAATAACATATAATAAAGAACTTACTTCGAGAATGGATGACTGCCCGTTGAATTTGGTAAACCTCCCCGCATATGACGGCATTGGATAATTGTACAGAAATTGTGTGCTGCCAGAAGAGGAGAGAAAATGTTTAAATTGATAAACACAAAAAAAAAAAAACACAAAAAAAAAAAAACAAAAAAGGAATTCTATGAAATTTTTACCTGAAATTTATGCACTACAGATTTCAGGGAAAACGCAAGGCATCTTAATCGGCGCATTCTGCACAAGAAAATCAGATGAAACGAAACAATAATGATTTCGACACTTAGACGGGGTTTTTCAGAGAGAGAGAGAGGCTTTCTCAAATTGCAAAAAGAAACATCAAACAAGTAATCTTCACAAATAAAAGAGACTCACACAAATACGTTGGTGGTGGTCGTCGGATAGCCGGGAGGCGCTGGTTGTGGTGGTCTTCAGAGAGCCGGGAGGCCTGGTGGCGATGGTGGTGGTTAGAGAATCGGGAGGCGCAAGTGGTGGTGGTTGTCGGAGAATTGGGAGGCGCTGGTGGTGGTGGTGGTCGTCGGAGAGCCGAGATTCGCTAGTGGCGGTGGTCGTCGGAGAATCGGGAGGCACTGGTGGTCGTGGTCGTCGGAGAAGGCGCTGGTGGTGGTGGGGAGAAAGAAAGGTCGATGACTGCTGCTAGAGAGAGAGTCGGGAAATTAGTAATTCTAAGGGTAAATTCCATTTTACCTCATTTACTTTATCTGGATATCACTTTACCCTCTTGTATTCTCAATTGCATCGATTTGTCTCCTTGTACTTTGGTTCAATTTCACTTTATCCTTTCTACTCTCAATTCATCGATTTGCCCCTTGTACTTTGGCTCGATACCACTTTATCTCTTTCTACTCTCAATTGCATCGATTTGGCCCCCTGTAATTGAAACATTATCTCAATGTGGCCCTCGGCGTTAGTTTTCCGACATTTGATCTTAACACCGTCTGATCTAAGTTTGAAAATTACAAAAAAAAACCATCCCTCCCAGTTTAAATAATTATTAATAGAAAAACAAAAAATTGTGCCTGGCGTCGTGGACTATGTTTTCTCGCTGTCTTGAATTTTTTATTATTTTTTTTTTGTTGTTTTTTTTTTGTTTTTTTTTAATAATTACTTAAACTGGAAGTGGTGACATTTTAGTAATTTTCATACTTAAATCAAACGGTGTTAAGGTGAGACGTCTGAAAACAAACGGCGAGGGCAACATTTAGACAATTTTTCAAGTAAGGGGGGCAAATCGATGCAATTGAGAGTGGAAGAGGTAAAGTGATATCGAGCCAAAGTACAAGGGGGTAAATCGATGAATTGAGAGTCGAAGGGGGTAAAGTGATATCGAACCAAAGTACAATGGGGCAAATCGATGCAATTGAGAGTACAATGGGGTAAAGTGATATACAGCCAAAGTACAAAAGGTAAAGTGGAATTTACCCTAATTCTAATAAATTTTGAGTTTTGACTTTTTAATGTTTTAGAAACTTAAAAAATAATATATATATATATATATATATATACTAGTCTTGGGCACCGCGCAAGGCGCGGTGGCAATGCCCAGTAAATGTAGTAATTAAAAAAGAATACCAATGCATTTACACATAATCTAAATTAATCTTTGTGCAACAGAATCACTCAAACAAAACCTTGTTGTAAAAGTATCAGGAACATCCAGCGCAACAGCGGAAGCAAAAAATATTACAAGCGAAAATTACAACAATCAGCAAGGACGGAATTTGCAGCAATGCACAAAACTTAGGTGGGGAGGAACGCGGAAGACTGAATAAACAAATTGAAGAATCAGACGCGAAAGAAATATGTTATATAAGCGTGTCATAGGCACAGGCTGCAGACACAGATTCAGCCAGCTGAATGAAAAATAAATAAATTCTTCATCAAATCTTCACCTGAAAATCAGCAGCCTTCTGAAATGCAACAATCTTGTGCACTAAACCGAAAGCTGATAAGACCTACACATGAACTCCAATTTTAGCATATTACAGAGAAACAAAACTAAAAACGAGAAGGAAAGAAGGAAGAAGGAAGCAAGATATATATAATTTCCAAAGGAAGTGAAGAAAGCTATCACCAATAGAAACCTGTCTAAGATTGGTAATAAACCAGCAAATGAGCCTAAATGGGAAAAATCCCTTCAAAACACATGGAATAGTTTAGGAAAAAGTGATATGCAATGTTTTATTAAGTTCCATATTTTAACTCCACCAGAAACACTCCTGTTATTCAAAACTGTAGAATAATTGGCCTCATTTATTCAGAGTCCAAAATATCAGACGTAGACACGGCCACGGGCCGGTTTTGGGCCCGGAACCGGCCCGAACCGGCCCGTTGACGGCCCAAACCGGCCCGTTGACCGTGTGAACCGGCCCGGGCCCGTGAACCGGCCCGTCCCACCCGGGACGGGCCCGGTTCTGAAAAATGATGAACCGTGAACCGCCGGGCCGGCCCGGCGGTTCACCCGGATTTAAAAAAAAAAAAAAAAAAAAAAAAAATTCAAAAAAATTCAAAAAAAAGTGAATAACGGCCGGTTGAACCGGCCCAAACCGGCCCGGGTGAACCGGCCGTTATTCACTTTTTTTTGAATTTTTTTTCCCCCCCAATTTTTCCTATAAATACCCTCACACCCCAATTTTGCTTTTTTTGATTTTTTTTTGCCCCCAACCCCCCCAATTTTTCCTATAAATACCCTCACACCCCAATTTTTCCTATAATTTACTTATTCATCAAATATTTCAAACTTGTGCTTCTAAATTGACTTTTCATTTATTTCCTTTTCCTTTATCTATTTAAAAGTATTTCTTTTAATTTACTTATTCATTAAATATTTCAAAAAAAAAAAAAAAAAAAAAATTCAAAATTTCCGGGCCGACCCGGAACCGGCCCGGTTAGGCCCGTGAACCGGCCCGAACCGGCGGGCCGACCCGGCCCGGTGAACCGTGCACGCCACGGGCCGGTTCCGGTTCCGGAAAATGTGAACCGTGAACCGGTCCGAACCGGCCCGGAACCGGCCCGAACCGGCCCGTGGCCGTGTCTAATCAGACGTACTCAAATTGAATAAAGCACTCAAACAAGTTGCAGTCAATTAACAAAAAAGAATATAAAGAAAATTTGGTAAGGCTCATAAATCAGAACAACTCAAATTAAACACGTAGTAAAAGAAGCTGTGATGGAGAAGATACATCCACAACCATGAACATACAAACATAATATCTCTACGACATAGGACATTTCTATATGCTGAAGAACTAAAACACCATCAGAAAAGAAAATGGAGAAGGGAAAATTAAGCATATAGTAACTTTCGACAAATCACAAAACGCGAGACTGGAATTTAGTAAGTAAAAATAAACTTTCTAATTTGTAGTTTGGTATCTTAGTTGTCCTCATTGTTGTTAACCTTTCCTGTGAGTTCTTTCATTTTAAATAAAATTTCAAAAAAAAAATTCCAAAATGGCCACAGTTGATCCTTTATCGGTTTGGCAACATTCGAAGTCGCATCAAGTCCTTCAAGCACCAAACATAACTCAATAAATAACATATACAAAACAAAATTACGCTTTTTTTCATCATAATACAACAAGTCTGAACACAATTCGATTAATTACCTGTCGATATTCAACAATTGTTGACCCAATCAGTATCGAGTGGGCCCGCCAGATTGATCTTGGCAAGACAGTTGACGTGCACGATAGTATATCACTAAACATCGAAGTTCCTAAATAACCTCGTCTTGCCATCTTCGATCATGCCGCCTTCTTTAAATTCGCCGGGGAACACCAGAAGCAAGCTAGAAAGCCTAAACAATTGATAGCAGACGATCAAGACCAGACTCCAAAAAATCAAATAACCCATAAAAAATAATACGGTATGAATATCAGTGAAGAAAAAAAAAAGATTACAGAGCAAACAAACGGTGGAGTTGCCTCCCCCAAAGAGAATATGTATATTACACGACAGCGGTGGAGAATCAAGGTCATTTAACCAACCTAAATTCGATGCCGACGAACTTCAATTTCGTTGCTCTTCTAGATCTTCCGCTACCACTCTTTTTGTTCGCCGCCGTCCTCCAAATCCAGAGGAATCTCAGATGAAAGAAACGCCGCAACGTCGCAGTGTTGGATTCTTTGCATATTAAGCAAGGCTAAAGTTATAAAAATAATCAGGTTCATGATTAAATCTTTACACTTACATTCTCCTCAAATATAAAAATTCCAAAGAATCAAGAGATTTTCCAACAAATAACCCAATATTTGCACTTAATATATTAGGTCACCTTCGCAGAACAAAGGAAAGTGTTCAATTTATAAAAAAACTTGGAAGAACCATGCAATAAGAAATATTAAATGCGAACTCACATCAACGTCAAAAGCAGAAACTTCAGTAAGTGTTGCTACCGGCAGTTGAAGCTCGTCACTTTGTGTCTTGTGTCTTTCATAGTCCAGAAGAGACTAATGCATATAGAAGGACAAATTAGGGTTTTGACCTAAATGTAGCACCTAAAACACATTTCAAATTAAACGACAACGAAAAAAAATGTTAGCCTAAGAAAATGTTACCATCTCAACGTCGTACAGAATATCAACTTGTATGTTCTCACGCGAAATGAGATTGCAAAAAAGGAAAACAAAATTGAACCATTTTAACTTCGTATAATCAGAGTGAAACAGAGCAAAAGAAATACTCAACAATTAGTATTGAAATTATGAAAAATTGAAAAAAAAATCATTGTGTCTGTAAACTAAATCCGGTAATGAAAACATGTTCGAATAAATCATTCCAGAATCAGGCTAATGACTAATCTATGTCTGGTACAGACGGATCATCCAAGAAACCCGCTCAACATACAAAACAGAAAAACAAAAATTGGTAAGGCCGACAAAAAAAAAAAAAGAAAAAAGGGCCATTATGTCCGAATACTTGAGAAGATGCCGTTTGGAGCAATAATTTAAGTACACTAATTGGTGGCAAGATAGAAACTATATTGAAATTTAGCAGGGGTAAATAAATTGTATAGCATATAGTCAATCCATTAGGCACAACTACTAACATAGCTAACATGTATTTTATCAGCAATAAACCAGCCAATATCTTGTGCCAATAGACAATTTCATCGATGACATTAATAATTTCTGATTAAGATAAGGTTGAACTCACCCATCGAAGTTGTTCTTTTTACAAAAGTTTCTGAGGGCAACACACAAACTATTCACCCTCTTTGCACCTATGCTGGTAATTTAAACCCAAAAAGCTCAAAATCAGGAAATTTAATTGCCGAAATTGTCCTCGAGTATATGAAATAATAGATTAAAAAAAGGACAAAGAAAAAGACATAAATTTCTCCCGGATAAAAAAAACATACACACAAAGAACGGAACAACAAAGACAATAAATTATTACCTGAAAGTGCTACGGCTGAAGTCGTGAAAATGAGCATCAACCTAGTTAAATCTAAAACATGTTGACCACGTAGATTGAAATTGGTATCAAAATAAATTAATAAACACATTAGTAATAACGGAAAGGTAAAAAGAAAACAACATAGATAAAGAAAATCAAACTCACACGGCAAGCGCCAAATTGTTGAGAAGCTGCTCAAGATCCTCAAAGAAAAGGGAAACAGCTTCGAATATAACATCTGGGTAAATATTCCAACATTACTCATGCATCTAAATGTCTAAAAGCGAAGCATCATATTATACTCTACGTATTCAAGAGCATTAACATATTAATACTATCTTCTAAGGGGCTGCCCGAAAGTGCTGAGAGACAAAATGGACTTGAAAGGAAGTTGAGAATATATTATCCACATATATTAGTCTTATTCTTCAAAAACATCTAAACTTGTTCATCACAGACATCATTAGGCAAACAAGTGAAAAAAAAAAACTTCTTATGTTCAAACTGTATGAACAAATTTAATTTGCATTCACACTCGGCTCATTTTTCGTCTTCTTCTGCTTCGTCATCTTCATAACCATCACTGTTCTTTTCTTGCATATAAATACATCATATATTATATTTAGAATGAGACAAATATAGAGCTATACATAGATTAACCATAGTTTATCTTCGCTATCAAATTATTTCCATTTAGCAAGTCAGAGAAACAACAAAAGTAACTCACGTGAGTCCCAGCAAACTGCAAAAGATTATCTTAAAAAAATTGAAAACTAACAATATTATCATGATATCAATTTTTAGTTTGTGAAAAACGAGCAAATCAAAGCATTAAAATTATAGGAAATAATACACCATTGAAGCAGACATGCATTTAGTAAGTAATAGAAGTTGCAATAATAAAATCCATTTACATAACTGCAAAATAAGTGCATTTACCTCATCATCTTCGTCATCATCCATTTCAAGTTCATCTTCATCAGCCTCCTAAAGCAAGGTAAATCAAAACGAAAAAATATAAATAAGTCGAATGGATAATACTTTATATTTAAAATTGGCAAAAAGAGAGCCAAGGAGCAGAAAACATACACTGTGAAAATATGTAAGATGATTTGTAGCTCTCCTCTCTCTCTCTGCCTTAGCTCGACTGCAAGCGTCGGTGGAGGTGACCGGAGGACCGACAGAAAGAGCAAAACAAGAGGGAAAAGTTTTATCGAACAAATCGGGGGCAAAAGAGCACAAAACCTGGCAAGTTGGTAGCAGAAAAGGGGTGGAGAAGAAGAGGAGGAAGATAATAGAATGAATGGCATGGGAATAGAAACTGGGAGAATTGGAGAAAAAGGTTGTGCACCCAAAAAATTACGAGCCCACAAGTCAGAGTAATCCAATTGCGGATGAGATCGAAAGTGAAGAAGCCTGCAATTGGAGGAAAAAAAGGTGGGAACTGACGTTGGCGGCAGGGGCGGTGGGCATCGAACGAAGCGGCGTCGGCGACGACGGTCATCGAACGAATCGGCGGCTGCGTACGAGGCGGCGGTCAAAGTCAGGAATTGTAGGCCTGTGGATCACCCGTTGAAGAGGTCGATCGTGCATATTCCAAAAGAAAAGAGAAAAGAAAATAAAGGCACACGGTGATTGGTGGATTAGTACCAGACGACGCCGTTTCAGATTAAAAGGGGCAAAAAATAAAGCGTGGAAAATAGGGGGGCGGGATTTGGGGGCCATAGAGATATATATATACTTAATATATATATATATATATATATATATATATATATATATATATATATATATATATATATATATATATATTAAGTATATATATATATATGTCTATGGCCCCCAAATCCTGCCCCTTTATTTTTCACGCTTTATTTTTGGCTACTTTTAATCTGAAACGGCGCCGTTTCATCCCCTTCCTCCAATCACGTTGCAGATTTCTTTTATTTTCTCTTTTCTTCTGGAAAATGCACGATCGACCTCCTTGCTGTTTCTTTTTCCTTTTCTTTTATCTTCCTCCTCGCCCACAATATTTGACTCTGATTTTCTCTCTCCGAGATTTTCCCCCTTTTTTATTTTCTTTCTCCTTTTCTTACGGCCCATTTAATGTGGAAACGGCGTCGTTCGTTTTCTCCCCTCCAATCCACAGCGGCCATTCTTTTCTTTTTGTTTAATTGCTCAAGCAGCTCGATTCCAAAAATCCTCGCTGTGGCCCCGTTTATTCAATTTCATTTCGCTTTTCCGAATGTGGAAAACACTATAATAATTCGTCGAATACGTAGTAATCGGACAACCAAACCTTCACTAATGCCTATAGCATTGCATAAAGTGGATCACGAGTCCAGGATTAGAGAGTCCAACAACAATAACAGAAGGGTTAGTGATCTCTATTATGATCTATCAACTTCTTCGACTAAATCAAGGGATTTTTCTGCACAATGGCATGTTATATTTCAAATATGTTGGTTTAAGGTCATATTTTACATGTGATGGTTGAAACAGGTTACGACAAATTTTGTGTTTAGCTTCATGCGAATAGTATTATAGCAAAATAACCCTGTAATTTTAGACTACATTGAATGGGCACCAACACCGTTGCGCGGTGCTCCCAACACTAGTATATATATATATATATATATATATATATATATATATATATATATATATATATATATATATACTAATATATATAGTTAGTAATTAGTCAGAAGTGCGGATAGATATAGTCATATAATATATATTATTTATAGTAATAAATATTAATAATAATTGGAAAATCGGAAATCGGAAATAATCGGAAATAATTGGAATAATTTCGGATCGGAAATCGGAAATCGGAAATTTCAAAATTCTGTTATGTATTTCCGATTCGGATCCGATTTTTTCGGAATTTTCGGAATTCGGAATTGAAAAAGTCGTTCCAAAATCGGAATATTTCGGATCGGATTCGGCGGAAATCGGAAAATTTCGTTCCGATTTCCACCCCTACCTGTCCCAAAACCCTCTTTGCTGTTTAACTGTGCTATTTTTTCCTTTCTTCGTCTTTTTTATTTTTCTTTTATATTTCGCAAATTAATTTTTCTTTGGCAACGAATATATGCAAGACGAAAATTACTAAGTGCAAGACCTTACTTCATGCAAGACCAAAATATAAATAAACTTACTAAGATCAAGACAGGAAATTACAAATATATCCCCAATATTAATTTAGATATTATTAATTCAAATTAGGCACGTGTCGAGTTTTTTTTATTTTATTTTTATATATATATATATATATATATATATATATATATATATATATATATATATATATATATATATATATATATATATATATATATATATATATATATATGTGTAGTAATATACTAATATATATAGTTAGTAATTAGTCAGAAGTGCGGATAGATATAGTCATATAATATATATTATTTATAGTAATAAATATTAATAATAATTGGAAAATCGGATCGGAAATAATCGGAAATAATTGGAATAATTTCGGATCGGAAATCGGAAATTTCAAAATTCTGTTATGTATTTCCGATTTGGATCCGATTTTTTCGGAATTTTCGGAATTCAGAATTGAAAAAGTCGTTCCAAAATCGGAATATTTCGGATCGGATTCGGCGGAAATCGGAAAATTTCGTTCCGATTTCCACCCCTACCTGTCCCAAAACCCTCTTTGCTGTTTAACTGTGCTATTTTTTCCTTTCTTTGTCTTTTTTATTTTTCTTTTATATTTCGCAAATTAATTTTTCTTTGGCAACGAATATATGCAAGACGAAAATTACTAAGTGCAAGACCTTACTTCATGCAAGACCAAAATATAAATAAACTTACTAAGATCAAGACAGGAAATTACAAATATATCCCCAATATTAATTTAGATATTATTAATTCAAATTAGGCACGTGTCGAGTTTATTTTATTTTATTTATATATATATATATATATATATATATATATATATATATATATATATATATATATATATATATATATATATATATGGGAAAAAATATAGTAATATACTAATATATATAGTTAGTAATTAGTCAGAAGTGCGGATAGATATAGTCATATAATATATATTATTTATAGTAATAAATATTAATAATAATTGTAAAATCGGATCGGAAATAATCGGAAATAATTGGAATAATTTTGGATCGGAAATCGGAAATTTCAAAATTCTGTTATGTATTTCCGATTTGGATCCGATTTTTTCGGAATTTTCGGAATTCGGAATTGAAAAAGTCGTTCCAAAATCGGAATATTTCGGATCGGATTCGGCGGAAATCGGAATATTTCGTTCCGATTTCCACCCCTACCTGTCCCAAAACCCTCTTTCCTGTTTAACTGTGCTATTTTTTCCTTTCTTCGTCTTTTTTATTTTTCTTTTATATTTCGCAAATTAATTTTTCTTTGGCAACGAATATATGCAAGACGAAAATTACTAAGCGCAAGACCTTACTTCATGCAAGACCAAAATATAAATAAACTTACTAAGATCAAGACAGGAAATTACAAATATATCCCCAATATTAATTTAGATATTATTAATTCAAATTAGGCACGTGTCGAGTTTTTTTTATTTTATTTTTTATTTTTATGTCATGTTTGATCACGTTTTAGTAATAGTATATTCAAAATATATAATATTTGAGACATTAACAAAATCTTAATATGATAGAACCCATATTTATGTGATATATAAATAATATATGTGCAATTTTTGTGAGTTTTGTGTATCATGGATCATTAAACAATATATTTAAGGTGCAGTTGTATGAGGACATTACAATAACGTGAAGCATCAATCTAGTCTTCATCGTTTCATTTTACTCTTTAACTTCCACATGGTTTATTCCGCATGGTTTTAAATTAAGGCTGCTAATCTAGAAACAAGTAGCATAAAGATAAAGCAAAAGATTTCAATAGTAACTCTAAGAGGAAAATTTCATATCCAAATGAAGTACATCAATATCTATCTTAATAGCAAAAGAAAACAGACTAATTAATATGAAAGGAACCAAAATTATGAGTTGAAAAGAGAATACGAAAAGGTTGTTCGATAAATACTTAATGAAAGAAGATTAGGCTAGTTCTGATCCCAACTCATAATAAAATATAGTTCTGGTGTAAAAAAGAGAGTAATATTTGAATTTTGACAGCAACGCAATTCAAAAGAGACCTATTCTTGTGTGGCGAGTTATATAGATATTTGTTAAACATTAAATTTTCATCCGGGCAGAAAATGAACTCTGTTGGCACTAAATTTCCGTTAGTGAAATTCGCCATATGTGGAAATTAAAGATTGGCAAAGATTTGTTTTCCATGTTTATTTTGGAATTAATTAGAGTCCTATTCTTGTAATATTTTTATTAGGACTTAGATTTATTTCCATGTATTGTATTCTAGTTAGGTATCTTTTGTATTTATCTAGAATAGAAGTAGAAATCGACTAGGATTCTATTACCTAGTTAATCGATTTCTTAGGGCTCAAGTTAGGTTTAGGGTGGTGGATTTCGTGCCTATATAAGGCCCTCAACCTCATATGAGTCCCATGGAGCTTTAATAAGAAAAATCTCAGCATAAAGGCTTTGAAGGGTGCAGCCCGTGCTGCAGCCCTGTCTGCACGGCAGGTGTGGCAACAGAACAGGTTTCTTCTACCAGGCCATAAAGAAGATCGGCGTTTCGGGAGAAGTGCTTAAAAGATCTCGGGAGAGGTCGATCCGCCGTTTGAAGGAAGTTCAACATTGGAGGAAGTCCAAGAGTGCGGAGGAGGAATTGCTTTGATTATCAACAAGTTCGAGTCGTGTGCAAGAACGGCGTATCACATAAAGAGGGAGTCTTTAGTGTTTTATTAAGTCCTATTAATGTACACATAAATCTGAACTAGTTTTGCAAGTCCTCGTGGATGTAGGGTACGTTTGTATCCGAACCACATTAAATTGTTGTGTTCTTTATTCTGCTTTTCGTAGATTTATTACTGTGACAACACAACAATTCTGTTACGTCACCCAATGTCGTAACATGTAGTCTGTCTCAACAAATGAATGGACTTTCATAGGCATTCAAATTCAACAAACTCAAATGGAGAATCTGCAAATTAGGATTCAACTTCAATTTTAGAAGCAAAAGAAATAATTTTGGGTTGCCGAGGAGACACAACACAAGTGCAGCCGAAGAGACCATTCTAACTTCCTCCATTCCTTTCTTTTGTGTAATGACCGGCTTTATGAATTATTAAACTAATTAGTTAGTAATCAATATATTACTATTTTACGCTTCAAATCACAACCCATTTCTCTAATTAATTTTTTTTATTAATATAAATTATTTTATATTGCATTAGGTATATTTATCCTAAATACGTCTATAAATATAAGAGATTGCTAATTGTCTAAATTTAAAATATTATGATTCACCAGCGATTTGGTTTAAAAATCCTAAAAAAAGAGGTTATGGACATATCCAAATTTGAAAAACTGAAACTTGAAAAATATTATAAATTAATTAATATTAAAAATCAAAGACATGAAATAAATTATTTCTATTTAAATTATCAATCACATTTATTTAAAAATATAAATTTTTACTCACATGAACAATTCTACAAAAATGTACATTAATCCACAATGGCAGTGTATGTTAGGAATAAAGTAACAAAGAAAAATTGATTATAGAAAGAGAGATAAATGATTTTTATTTTAACAAATTACTTCATCTAGCTATGGCAGTGATAAGGGCTCGTTTTGCATGTATTTTACATATCTGTTCTCAGAGTGTGGGTGTCGGTTCTTTCGTGTTTTTTGTCTTATGTTGCATATATTTCTTTATGTGTTTTATTTTAGTTTTAGGTCGTGAAAAAATATTTTTGCCGTTGAAAATGAATTTGGAAGCGAAAACGGAAGTCGAGCCAAAAGTTGCCACATAGGGGCCATGTGGCGACATGCACCATATGTCGCGACATTTTAATCGCCATGTAGCGACATGCGTCAAGGAACGCCACATGATGATGCTTGCAAAGAGCCATGTCGCAACACAAACTTAATGTCGCGACATAACGAAGTTAAAGAAAGATTTAATCAAACACCCATGTCGCACGAAATCAAAAGTCCAAGTCGCGACATGATCCCGATTATTCCAGATATCATATCCAAAAAAGAGGACTTACTATAAAATAGTAAGTCTTGGAATTTTGTAAAGGTTGTTCTTCATTTTCTCTTCGATTTTTCCATTTCTTCGCATGAAGTTTTTATGAAGCTTTCCGATATGGGTTTTTTGTAATTAAGATTTTTTATTTATATTTAGTTTATGATTTCTCGTGTACATTGTTTATTTGCTAGTAATGAGCTAAGCAATGCCCTTCTAGAGAAATCAAACAGTGTAAATACTTATATTGATTTTGAGATTCAATATCTAAATGTATGTTTTTGATTTCGTTTATGTTTTCATGTTCTAAAGCTTCAAAATGATTGATCACTTGTTGGATTGTTTGTTAAATGAGGATGAACTTGAGAGATGATTTCTTGTTGGAAATTATGGAATTATAGCTTGGGATTGTTGCATTGGAGACGAACTTCACTTCACCTCGGGTAGCCCTTAAGAATTTTACCTAAATGCACTCTTAATACCAAGTTTAAAATGGATACGTCGAGTGTGTTGACGAACTTAACTACACTTGTGATGGGGATTACAATATTTTAATATATCAGATAATGAATATGTTGGATTCATAGATGATTATCGGTAATGCAATGATGGATTTAACCCCAGAAATAATTTCACATTTAAATTTCCTGTTTGTCCGGCTAATTTACTTTTATTGCATGTTTTTTAGTTTTGAATACCCATCCATTCTTTTGATCATTTAGTTAATATAATTACATTATTCGTTATTATAATTTATTGGTCCATGTTGATCAATATTTAGAACCACTATTCTAAAAAATGTAATAATATACACTCATGGTACAAATATATAGTTTAGCGCGGTAGTATTCAAATGTAGTATCTTATTTTTCATGGATCATTAATTATATTTAGGTGAGACAAATTTCAATACCATAAGAACCAATACATACTGTTGATTTTTTCTTTTTTCACATAATTATTATCTTACCCTTGATTCTACTTCTTTATGTTCATGATTTATTTCAAATTTTACATATCATTGTTCTTGAAAATTGGTATGATACATTTTTAGCATGAATATATAGTATCATTTTTTTTGTCGATCTTATGAACAATTTCAACATAAATTAAAGGGTTAATTACACTTTACACATCTAAATAATACCCTATGTAACACTTATTCAGGGGCTATTCCACCATTAAGCAAAGGTGAACTCAAGCTCACCCTCAATTTACAATTTCCCCCCTACATTATACTATATATCTATTTAACCCCCAAATTTTATTAATTAGTCCACCCAAAATTTCAATAAATGCAAAAGAAGCCCCGTTTTTTATTAATTAGACCACTCAAAATCCAAATTAATGCAAAAAATGTAATTAGCCCACCCAAAATCTTAATTAATGCAAAAAAAAAAAAAAAAAAAAAACTCGTAACTTTTTTTTTTCCTTTCCGTTTCTTCTTTTCCTATTTTCTGATCTTATCACCAAAAAAAAAGACAAAAAAAAAAAAAAGAAAAAAAGAAATTCAAGGCCGCTGCCCCCGAACCCCCGAAATTTAAGCCCTCCATGTACCAAATTCATGGACTCGCTGAAAAATCCAATTTTCTTGTACAACCCTTTTTAAATCTCATTTTTTTTCTCAATAATTACTGGAAAAACAGAGTTGAAAACATATTTATGATTGACTTCTTGAAAATTACGGATTTGGCCCAAAAATCTTTAGATCTATACATGCAACCCAATAGAAATTAAAAAAATCATCATTCTTGCATCAGCTTTTTTAACATCCAAAACTCTTTAAGCTCTTGGCCAATACACAATATTCTTGATCTATTTGAGTAATCATCCACCTTTAAAAAATATAAAACCCTATTATACTTGAAAAAAACAATAATCAAGCGGCAATTTGATTAAAAGATCGCTTGTTTCCCTTCTAAGAAATCCAACAAAGGAAGCTTTGATTTGGGAGCGGGCTTGTATTGTATCAACAACATATATGAAGAGCTAAATCCGAGGCTGCTGAAACATGGCTCGGTTTTTGCTAGGGCGTTTTTATAAAAGTATGAATAGTTAGGTGGTTCTTCCATTTTTGTAAGGACAAAATTGCCCTTCAAAATATCCTTTATAAATAGGATTTTAAAGGCAATTATGTCATATAATTAACCTACATTAAAAAAATAATAATATAAAAAATTGGGTTTCATTTGTATTAATTAAGGAGAAAAACGGACACCATGCATCCACACTAGAATATTAGAAGTAATATGAATACATGAATTGCAAATTGAAGACAACTTTAATTTGGCATTCAATCCGATATTTCGGTTTCTTTTTTAAAAGAACATCTGTATATGATACTCCCTCCGTTCCTAAATAATTGTCTTTTTTCACTTTTCACAAAGATTAAGAAACTCAATAAATATATCTTGATTTTAGAAAAATCATATAAACATGACTAAAATAACCTTTATTATTTAATGATTTATAAGAGAAAATTAATGATTAGAGTTTCATTAATAAGGTTAAAACAGGAAAAATGCATTTAATGCAGTATTGGACATCTAAAGTAACAGATATTACGGAACAAAAATATTTTTGAAAAGAGACAGTTAATGTGAAACAGAGGGAGTAAATCCTAACATTACTCACAAATACATGGTATATGGTCCACCCCATTTTATGTGCTCCCATATTCAGCGCCCAACTATCACCTTCCATTGATTTTTGTGTATGAATACATGAATGCGGTTGAGCAAACAAAATGAGGCAAGATCTCAATATTGTTTGGTAAGAATTTTATTAGTTGTGCAGTAGAACCATTAGCTACTTTTAGGGGTGTTTTTTTTTTTTTTTTAAACATACTACCCTACCAACCCGTTACCCTACCGAACCCTATCAATGTTCTACCAAAATGTTTCTACCGAAAAAATACTGTACAATACCATACCGTACCGAAATATTTTGGTAGGGCAACGGTACTCAAAATTATTAAAATAGTATTACCTTAACGACTGAAATATTATTATTAAATAAAAATAAATAAAATTTTAATTTATTTTATATAAAAAGTGAAGATATATATAATTATTAATAGTTAAATTTAGTTATAATGTTTAGGTATGTAAAAAAATATTTTGAATGCTTTTATTAATGATGATATAATTTACATTAAGATTTTTTATGTTATAACTTTATTTAAGAAGTATTTTATATTAGGTAAGTTAGGAACATATATTTTAAAATACATATATTAAATACTAATTTTGAGAACTTTAAACAACTATATGTCATGAATTGTTTCGAAAAAATAATATTCAATTTTGACATAAACAGTGGATAACATAAATTGGTAATTACCATTACCATACCGTACCGTACCGAATTTTGGCATACCAATTTTTTTGGTACGGCAATGGTAATGAATTTCATATTACCTAAACTTCGATAATGGCGGTGATTCGGGGTTTGGTACGGGTGCTCTACCAAACCCACCCCTAGCCACTTTAGCGGATCAAAGTATAAAAGGGAATATGACTCATCCATCCACACAAGTTACTTCGTCTACATATTTACAAAAAACAATTGAGGCATATTTTATTCATTATTTAATCTGACACAAAAATGTGTTTCTTGCTTCTAGTAAATAAAAAAGTACAAAAGGAGAGGGAACTCATTCCCCCAACAAAACCCCAACATCTTCTTCTTCACACTCATTTTTTACACACCTTTTTCCACAAAAAAATCTTCCATATTCTCTAAAACCCTCATCACACAAAACCCTCAAATCTTACTAAAACTTGAAAAGAAGGACATTATGGATACACAAGATATAAATATGGAGGATTCTAAGGTGGAAGAACACAAAGAGGTAAGAAATACTATACTTTGTGATCGTTTTTCTTGTTTTTCGCACCTCATTTCACGTACATAAATCGACACTCTTTTACTGTCGATTTTTATTGAATTTTTCGACACTGTTGTGTCGAAGGATATTCGGTGCATATTTCGACACTGGTGTGTCAATTTTTCACTGTTACAATTGTGTAACCAAATTTCCGTTTTTCGTGCACACTTTTGTACCTAGCGCGTGTAGTGGAGCTAATGCATGTAGGGAATTAGCTTTGGATTATTCACATGAATTTACCACCCATGAGGAGTTTGCAACAAGGGAAAATTTAGTCACATGGGTGCGCGAAGTTGGTATGCGACTAGGAATGATAATCACAGTAAAGTCTTCAAACTAGGGAAAAAATAGACGTAGAAGGCCCTACGTGGTACTTGTATGCGAGCGTGCGGGAGTGTATCGTGGCAGAAAAGTACCCGGTCAAGACGACAAAGGAAAGGGAAAAAGGCAAACATGGTCAAAGAAATGTGAGTGTCCGTTTGAGTTGAAGGGCCAAAAAATTGGCATGGATGATGAAGAAGTTGGGTGGGTGTTAACAGTTGAATGTGGTAGTCACAACCATTCAGATTCTGAAAACTTTCAAGGCCACTTATATGCTGGAAGATTAACAAGTGAAGAGATGGCACTTGTAGAAGACTTGTCAAACGCATTGGTGAAACCAAAGGCAATCTTATCATCACTAAAGTTGAAGAATCCGACAAATGCGTCTTTAATTAAGACGGTTTATAATGCTCGTCAGAAGATCCAGTTCAAAGAGAATGCTGGTAGAACTCAAATGTAATTTTTGATGATGAAGTTATCCGAAAATAACTACTTCGAGTAACACAAATATTTGGAGGAGACCGGCGAGGTAATGGACTTGTTGTGGACCCACCCTACATGCATTAAATTGGCATGTAGTTATCCTTATGTATTCGTTATGGATTGCACATACAAAACCAACATATACGGACTCCCATTCGTAGAGATTGTGGGTATTACTTCTACGAATAAAACGTTCTCTGTTGCCTTTGCATACCTTCGGGCGGAAAAAAATAGACAATTACGTATGGGCCTTGAAGAGCTTGGCGAAGGTCATGGAAAGTTGTCATAGACCTAATTGTATAGTCACAGATCGAGAGTTGTCTTTGATGAAGGCTATAGAGATCGTATATCCCTCCAGTCAACAACTTTTGTGTCGATGGCACGTGAGCAAGAACATTCTTAGTAATTGTAAGAAGATGTTCAAAACAAACAATGATAAGTGGAAAGATTTTGAGTCGGATTGGGCAAGTCTTGTTGATCAAGAGACAGAAGAGTCATTTCATAAAGAATGGGATATTATGAAAACAAATTTTGTTGACTACCCGGATGCTTTAACTTATATCTCTTATTCGTGGTTGGATCCATACGAAAAGATGATTGTCTTGGCTTGGACAAACAAACATAGGCATCTTGGAACGTACACTTCTAACTGGGTAGAGGGTGCACACTCATGAATGAAGAAATAGTTTGGAAATAGTATGGGCACATTTGTAAAGATTTGGGCTCATATTGACAACCTACTGATGCATCAACATACGAAAATCAAAGCCTCGTTTGAGAAGAGCAAGAATACTTACCAACACAGTTACAAAGTAGCGATATACAACAAACTTCGAGGATGTGTGTCGTTGTACGCTCTTGAGCAACTCAAACTTGAGGTGAAAAATCACTCGAGTTGCTTCTGAACGAGTTTATGTCTTGTATTTGCAATATCCGAACCACTCATGGATTACCTTGCGCCCATGAACTTCATGGTAACGTCATAAATCGCACTCCCATCTCATTGGACTGGATAGACCCGTATTGTAAGCACTTGAGCATGGAGCCAATGATTTGTACAAAGGAATGAACATCTCCCGACTGATGCGGAAGAAATGGAAGCATGGCGGGCTGTTTTCGATCCGTCTGACGCAAAGAAAAGGGTCCAATTGCTTATGAAATTGCGGGAGATTACTCACCCCGAGAGTAACTCTCTCATTATAAATAATTAGTTAACTAGTGCATTATAAATTTTTATCCAAAAAATCCAGAATCAATAAAAAAATCCAAAATCAAAAAACACATCCAAAATCATCCAAAAATTAAAAACATCCAAAAAATAATCAAAATCATCCAACTATCTACGTCTTTCTAAGTTTCTTCCTCTGAAATGTTAGTAACGGTGGTGGAGCGGTCGAAGATGGTGGAGCGGTCGGAAATGGTGCATCCGATGGTGGAGCAATCGACGATGGTGGATCCGGTGGTGGAGTCGTTGACGACGACGGTGAAGTAGGAGTGTCACCAGCAAACAAAATCAGCAATCCCCTCTAACGTCATCACCATCTTGGTATATCCATCATCGGTATCTTGCTCGCGTATGCGAGCCAATGTATTCCTCACCATCGTAATAATCTGAGAATCACGGGCCTCTAGTAGTGGCGAGCAAGCTATCTGGCGGCGCCCGGGTGCTTGCGGTCGAGAAACTGGAAGCGTACTGAGTTTTGTGATGGTCCGCTCTGTATACCAATCCATATAGTCGGGTGTAGTATCCGGCTCTCCTAATACCACTGGAACTGATCTAGACCGCTCATTAAGCAAGTGATCTTCCCATCGCTCAGAATACATGTTCTGGTACGCCGCAAATACAGGATGAGGTGTGCCCCACTTCTACTTCCTAAACATAGCGTCCGACATGTACGCTTGGCCGTGAATCTTCTGAACACGCCCAAATTGTCTCAAGACCCTGTCCGGATGGTTCCAAAGTACGCATGTACTGTAACATGCAAATAAACCACGTGGACTCTGGCATAGGAAACCTGTCACGGAGGACATCATACGGGGCCCATATAATCTGCGACAGTAAATAAATTAAAATGAAGAAACAAAAAAAAAGTAGTCGAAATGAGTTAAAATTTAAAAAGTGAAAAAAAATAAAAAAATAAGAAAGCAGTCGAAATGAGTTAAATGAGTACCTCATCGAAGCTCAGATCATCTATCAGAGTACGCAGATTACGGGCTCTGTCATCGCTTGAGTCAGACTTCAGTGGTTATACCCATCGTGTAACTAACGGTCCCTCAATCTCGCAGGACCTAATCGTCGGTGTGAGAAGGGGGAAATGCTCGTAAATACAACCCTGAAGAAGCGTCAAATATCCAATGATTTGCTTCGTATTAGTTCTTGAAGCATCCGACAGCGCCTCATAGAGCAGACACAAACAAGTTGTACCCCATGCGTAAGTCCCAATGTTGTCCAAATTCTCTAGCAAACACAACAACTGCAGTGTAGCCATACTCTCCGTCTTTCCCTGGAATATCGTACATGAAAACACGTACAACAAAAATGCCCTTGTGGCGCACGTCCTTTTATTCTCATCGTCACTATCTGTCACAGAACTGAAAGTACTGCGCAACCACTCCAACTTAAGCACCTTCTGATTTTTACCCCAACATTTATCCGTCGAATTAAGCACTATTCCGAGAATTCGTTTTACGATTGCTTGTGACGATGGCCCCGTCTTACTAATTTGTTGAAGAAATACCGGCCGTCCCACCACTGGCAAACCTGCCAAGCTGCTGACATCGTCTAGCGTGATAGTCATCTCCCCAAATGGTAAATGGAATGTACAAGTTGCCGGCTGCCACCGCTCTATGAAAGTCAACACCAATGCACTATCTATCACCTTGTACGAATGACGTACAAGGGGCATCAAACCAGACCTCTCGACAACCTCGGTCATAAAAGGAGCCATCCGCTACTTCTCCAACATTGTTGTGTGATTATGAACCCTCACACTTTCGCGCTCCTACAATTTGAATAAAAATAAACATTCAATCAATAAAGTAAATAACTTCAATGACTTATGTATATGTGTGTCTATAAGTGTAAAATTACCTTTCCGGACAAAATCTGTCGGGCGATATGATTCTCCAACTACGGCTTTAAGTCTGGTATTTCTGGTTCTTCGGGGCAAGCCGATTGGCTACTAGATCCACCAACTTCGGTGGTCGATGTGAGCGGTGGACCCTCAGGTATAGACAATGAAGCCTCAACATCGGTAGGTAAACGTGTACGATTGGCCGGAGGATCGACCCGAGTAGCTTGAGAATCGCCACGTCGAACTTTACGATTGACCAATGCATTTCTCTTGCGCTCAGAAGCGGTTTGGGGAATACGTGGTTCCACTGAAAAAATATAAATAAAATATTAATCATTTATATTAAAAAAAAAGAGTTTGCAAAAAAAAAAAAACCAGTCTACCAGTCACTTTTCGACATCTCAAAGTCGATATTTGTACAAAAAATCGACAAAATCTCTGTGTCGAAAATTGTACAAAAAATCGACACAGCAATGTCAAATTTTCTCTCAAAACACGACATTAGGTTTATGTCGATTTTTTGTACAAATATCGACATTGAGATGTCGAAAAAAGTTCCAATAATCAACAATTTTGTGCTGTCGAAATTAGATAAAAAAATCGACACCAATATGACGAAATATTTCCAAAACATCGACGAGTACATGTCGTTTTTTGTAAAACCGCAACTCCTTCAACAATAGTGCTAGAATCAAACCCTAAAATCATCAAATTTGTTCTAAAATGACTTGTATTCATTATTCTAACACTAAAATCATGTTTATCACATTTTATTTCTCAAAAAAAGTTAATTCAAAAAGTAAGTTCCTAACTTGCTTTTCGTGATTGTTGTAGCGGGTTTGGGGCAACAAAAGTTGCAGGTGGGGAGGTTCTAGTGGTTGTCGACTAGAACATCGACGGGGGAGGTGGTGGACTCCAACGGTGACGGCGACGGCGATGGGGCGACGGCGAGTGCTGCAATTGGTTTTTTTTTTTCCCTTCTTCCCTTCTCTTCGTTTTTCAATTCTCGTTTTTCAATTTGCTTTTTCTTTCTTTTTTTTATGAATTTTTCTTTTTTAAATTGGTCTTGCAAAAGTAAATTAATAAAATAATTTTTATTTTGTTTGTATTTTATTAAGGTTATTATAGTCTTTTTATACTTAATTTGATAAAAAAAATTAATTTGGTCTTGCTCTAAGTAAATTTGTTATTGCAAATGGTCGCTACCTTTTTCTTTTGTCTAGTAACTTCAAAAAAGAAAAGTAAATAAATAAAATTAAAATTAAAATAGTACTTTACAAATAAGCCCATCGATGCGTACTTAATTTATAAAAGGTTCAGAAAAAAAACTCTTTTACAAAAAAATCCACACATGTTCCAGAGGTTTGTAAAAAGATTAAAATAGTCCCTCACATTTTAATACGCTTCAATTTCATTCCTTTAATTTAATATAACTTCAATTTGACGTCAAAGTTCACAAATTATTCAATTCATACCAAAAATACAATTTTATGGACAATTTTGTCCTTCGCCGCCGTTGATCGCCGGTCTCCGGCATTGACTTTTTTTTCCTTCCTGATTTTTCCGCCGGTCTCCGGCGTTGACTTTTTTGATTTTTTTTCTTTAATATCTTTTTGCCCGGTTTAAACAACAATATTGTTGTGGTTGACATTAATATTAAAAATATTACTGTTAAACACAGTAAAATTAACTATACTACAGTTTAACACAAAAATATTGATATATTAATATCTAGCACAATAATATTAACACAACAAAAATCATTATTATTGTGTAATAGAGTAATATTAATATGTTGACCGAATTAATATTACTGTGGTTGACGGTAATATTACTGTAACAACAGAAATATTATCGTGAACCACATTAATATTATTGTGTTGACTGTAATATTATAATAATAGACAGTAATGTTATTACGTTATTCCGTCAATAACTCAAACAAAACAAAAAAGCCCAAAAAAATAATAATATTGATGTGGTTGACAGTAATATTATTGTGTTTACAGTTATTTTACTGTCAACGACAGTAATATAATTACGTTGACTTCTCAACAAATCAAACAAAACGAAAAAAAACCAAAAAAATAATAGTATTGTCGTTGACTCTATTTGTACTGTCAACGACAATACAATTACATACGTTAATATACTGTCAACGACAATACAATTACGTTAATTTATGTCAGTGACAGTATAATTATTATTAATGACAACACAATTACGGTCAGCGTTTAGCTGCGGGCGTTAAGGAAAAAAAAACCACTAAAATAATTCAACGTCGGAAATCGGCGGCGGAAAAAACACACCAAAAAAAATAAAAGTAAAAAGTCGGGGTCTATATCTCTTTTGCCAATAAGCCCATCCCTTTAATATGTATTATAAATAGAGGAAATATGTATGTGACAAAATTACCCCCAACCCTTCACACTCAATTCTTAATTGTAACCACAAATTAAACAATTTTGACTACAAATATACAATTTTGACTTTCTTTTTTTAAAAATCCTTTTCTTTTTAGAAATTATTTTTTTGCCGCCGGTATTTTCGAAGTTGACTTTTTCAATTTTTTTTCTTCTGTGGTTTGTTTTTTCCGCCGCCGGTTTCTAGCGTTGACTTTTTTTAGTACTTTTTTCTTTTACGTCTGCCGCTAAACATTGACCGTAATTGTGCTGTCTGTAACAGTAATTATACTGTGATTAACAGTAAATTGACGTAGTTATACTGTCGTTGACATTACATCAACGTAATTTTACTGTCGTTGACAGTATATTTATGTAATTGTACTGTCGAACAATACAATTAGAGTCAACGACAATATATATTTTTTTTCATTTTGTTTGATTTGTTTACAAGTCAACGTAATTATATTACTGTCGTTGGCAGTAAAATAACTGTAAATACAATAATATTACTGTCAACCACATCAATATAATTATATTTTTGGGTTTTTTGTTTTGTTTGAGTATTGACGGAGTAACGTAATAATATTATTGTCTACTATTGTAATATTACTGTAAACACAATAATATTATTGCGGTTGACGGTAATATTACTGTCAGGTATATTACTGTCAACCACAATAATATTAATTCTTTTGGCTTTTTATTATGTTTACCTTTGTTGAACGGTCATCATATTAATATTAGTCTATTACACAACAATAATCACTTTTGTTGTGTTAATATTACTGTGATATAGGCAATATTACTGTGTTAAACCGTAGTATTGTTAATTTTACTGTATTTAACAGTAATATAGTTAACTTTACTGTCAACAACATCAATATTGCTATTTAAACGGGGGGCAAACAGATGTTAGAGAAAAAAAATTTAAAAAAAGGAAAATGTCAACGCCGGAAACTAACGGAAAAATCAGGAAGGTAAATTTTTTTCGAAAAAGTCAACGCCGGAGACCGGCGTTCAGCGGCGGCGACCGACGAAATTGTTCTTAAAATTGTGTTTTGGGTCAAAATTGAATAATTTATGACATTTGGGTTCAAATTGAGGTTAGATTAAATGATGAAATATGAGCATATTAAAATGTGATGGGCTATTTTAGTCCTTTACAAACCTCAGGACCATGTGTGGACTTTTTTTGCAAAAGAGTTTTTTGTTCGGACCCCCTAATGAATAAGTACCCATTGATGGGTTTATTTGTAAAGTGCCCAAAAAAAAGGCAAAGTTGGATTTTTGTGATCAAAATTGATTAAATTGGGGTTATAATTAAGAATCAGGTGTAAATAGTTGGGGATAATTTTTTCATATACATTAATTTTTCATTTATTTATAATTTATATTAAATGGATGAACTTATTGACGAAAAAGATAGAGCGTCTGAACCTAAAATAATAAAAATAGTTGGTCATGGACTTGTGCACAAAAACCCAAATTAAAATACTAAAGTACATAAACCAATTTTTTTATCCTACAAATTATTAACTTGTTATAAGTTATTTTTTAATTAAAAAAAATAATATTAGAGCATGAACATAAAGAAGTCGACCAAGTGTGTGTTTACGAGCAAATTTAGAAGGAGTTTGGCTAAGCTTAAAAGATGTTAAAAGGAGCTTATAAAATGATTAAGAGCTTATAAGCTCTTCCAAAAACGCCTATTCGTGAGGATTTGTTTGCCATATTCAGTATTTGTAACGAATTTAGAATAATAATAATTAAATATTTTGGTGGTTATTTCATTCAGTTTAGAGTGCTGGATCTGTTTCTGCAATTTTTTAGTCGGCGTATTTCGACGACGGTGGTCTTACCAGATGTGTAATTTGTTTTTCGCCAGTCGGAATTTGACGGGCTACCCACCATTGGATTCCTCTCGCCGGGATCTATATTTTGATGGCAATTTCATTCATTTTTATATTGTCGGATTTATTTCTATATTTTTTTTGCATTTGTGACCGTGGAACCTTGGGTGGTTAGCGTCGGTTAGGGTTCTGGTAGGAGACGCTTGGGGTGAGGAGTGATTGACGGTTTCATCTAAAATTCACAGCTATTCATCTAAAATTCACAACGATTCTCTAACTTTACTAGCTGGAGAACTCCATTGTGATTCCCAACTTGGTGAACTCCGTTCTTCTATCGTAGCAGCTTGCCTCAACCTTTGTAATTGTAAGTTCCTATAATATTGTGAAGGAACGAACCTCTTTCTCATAACAGCCTTCATGGACTCCCAATCATCAATTGGTGGTTCGCCACAACGGCGCCTAGTTAAGACAAATTGGTCCCACCAACTAATTGCATAGTCAATGAACGCTTCAACGGCGAGCTTCACTTTCTTCTTTTCGGAATAGTAATCACAATCGAATACGTGCTCAACCTTTCTCTCCCATTGAATGTACGCCTCGGGATTACTCTTACCTTGAAAAGATGGTATAGTCAATTTCATTGAGCTAAGGTTCCGAGCTGCGCCATCTCTTTCTCGATCAAAGTATCCTCGACTCGATCTATCCCATCCAGACCCTCGTCCCATACTCTCCCTCCTTGATGTGCAAGGGATCACACCGAAACTTCTATCAACATAAACCTCTTTATAACGGTGAGGTATAACCGGTTGATGAACATCACGTCGTACGCATGGCCCTCGAACATGTTGATCTTTGTGTGGTTCGTATATTTGGGCTTCAAGTCCTTCCAATCGATCGTGGATTCCCTCAAGTGCTTTAAATAAGGGTTCGAAGCGTTTCTCCATTGTCGACATCCTACGCTACTCAACTGTTTCTCCTTCATAACCGGATTTGTCGGACATGATCCAAGTAATTTTTTTTTGACACTACCAAACCCTAACTTGGCTAGAAGGGACTCTAAACAAAATCGAATTTTTCCTTTACTTTTGTTTTCTATATATATTTTTTTTTAATTGTATGGACTCCAGAGAAACCCTTATTTAGACTTAAAGAAGCTCAAAACAAAAAAATAGAATTTCGAATTTTGTTTTTTTTTTAATTATTTAATATTTTTTTTTTGGTTTATGGACTCTAAATAAACAAAACAAAAGATTAGAAGACTCAACAACAATAGACACTAAACAAAAAGCGAAACGATGACACGAAAAAAAAAGGACTGACTCAACAAAAGATAGAGGATAGGCGAAACCTTCTTAGGAATACAGCTCTGAGTACCAAATGACACAAACCTCGCCAACAATGTGACGAGACCCGATATGAATATTTCGAATATCAAAATCCCGGACCGTCCTAAGAAAGAATCAAAAGGGTGTATGCGAAGACGCCACAATCGATTGCGAAAGTTCGATAGATAAGTCAGGGTGAACAAACGGAATCCTCCGATGTGTTCGAAGAGTTCTTAAAGAACTAAAGAGAATCATCTCATAATTTTATTCAAAATTCGTCCCCCTAATATGCCAAATTGCAACCTATTTATAAGGTCTAAAAAAACTCCTTTTCTCACAAGGAAAATGACTCCTACCTAAACTATAATAAGGAAATAAATAAATAAGAAAATCTTAACCATAAAAGACTCTAAAATAATAAAAACATAATAAAACCTAAATTTAAACGTGCATAAAAATTAGATAACTTGATCTTCAAGTCGATTTCTCGATCACCCTTCTAAACCCGCGTAGATAATTGGCTGTGCACGTGCATGAACTTCATGCTCAATTACGACACTGTTACACTTCGAATCTCTCTCTGATCAAAATATGAAAGTTGTAGAACATTCCGTTGGCTTTCCCAAGTTATTTGAATCACCTAAATTGGATGTCATATGAGAGTGTTATAAACCGAACGGTAAACTCTGCCAGAATCAGTGGCGGATCCAGGACGAAAATTCAGGGTATGCCGACTGTGCCGAGTCCAAGAATTTACTGTATAGTGGGGTTAAATTTTCGGGGGTTCGGGGGCAGCGCCCCCGGAAAAAAAAATTTGAACCTTTTTTTGTTGGATAAATTAGGAGAAGGGAAAAAAGAAATTGAAACTTTTTATTTTATTTTTTTTGATAAATTAGGAGAAGAAAAAATTTGGGACTTTTTTTGTATATTTTGAATTTTGGGTGGACTAAATAATAATATAGATATAATATAATGTGTTTTTGGGAAGAGGGGCTAAAAAAACAAGAAAAAATTTAGGACTTTTTTTGTATATTTTGAATTTTGTGTGGACTAAATAATAATATCGATATAATATAATGTGCTTTTGGGGAGATGGGCTAAAAAGAAAAGGAAAAAAGTTAGGACTTTTTTTGTATATTTTGAATTTCAGGTGGACTAAATAGTAATATAGATATAATATAATGTGTTTTTGGGAGAGGGGCTCAGAAGAAATTTAGACAAAAAAATTAAACCATACTTTTTTTTTTTGTTCCATAGTGGAGTCGAACTCATGACCTCAACTCACAACTTAGAGATCTTTGCCACTAAGGCAAATTTATTTTCATTTTTTGGGGTGGTCCATGGCATACTTGGCCACCCCCTAGATCCGCCCCTGGCCAGAATCATACGGGACTTTCGGGATGCTTGAAATTCGACTTGTCCAACGAATTTCTGTTTTCTTTTCTTCCAATTCCAAACCAAGGAATCTTCAAAGACTTGATCCAAGCATTTATTCTTCAATTCCAACCCGAATAAACTCTTTAAACATGTACGCTTTCGCTTCTTTCAATTCTTCAACTTGGAGCTTGTCAGGATCGTATCATGAAATTAGCTTGTGCAAAACGTTCTTACTTTCTTTTTGGCACTAGCTTTGAGATAAGCATTATTCCTCTCCTTATGGAATTAGCTTGTGCTAAGCAATCTTAGAGCCTGTTTGGCTAAGCTTATAAGCTCCTAAAAACATCTTATAAGATGTTTAGGAGCTTATAAGTTGTTAAAAGGTGTTTGGTAAAAAAATTGCAAAAGATCTTATTTTTTCCAAAAATAAGTTGTTAGGGAGCTTATAAGATGTTTTTTAAAAAGTACCTCTACCCCACCTTTTTTCTTTAAGAT